>NC_056623.2:164162607-165362607 GCF_002870075.4 Lactuca sativa | reverse complement strand
ATTCGAGTTATAACGAAGAAGTTATGACCAATTGAAGATCCACAACAAAACCAGCACGGCGTCGAATGCCGTAAAAAGTGAGTTTTTGATAAACTACTTTTTAGCCTTGGTGATCTAAATGAAAGTTGTAGTATTTGTTAAACCGAGAATTTTGATAAAAAGAACGCCAAAATCTGACTTCGTATGAGAATGTTATGATTTTACTAAGTTTCGGAATAGCAGTAGACAACTAAAAACTCGAAATAAAGATCGATCGATATTTAGCCGACACAACCTAAACGACAATCGATAGTCTCGTCAACAGTAGTACAACGGTAAAAAGTCTGACAAAAATGGATGTGGGATGAAGAAGCTATGAATTTTTAACGGATTTTCGTGTCCCGGTCTTTTAAAAATAATAATATTAAAATTATATTCAAAATTAGCCGACGGAGTCTAAACGATTGATTATTTTTTAAAGACCGATGAAGAAACTCAATTCACGTTTCATACTCATCTAAAATCAATTGATTATTAACGTTGCAAAGTTAGCATCCATTGATAAATCCGTGGATCCAAGGATGATATCGTCAACATATATTTGGACAAGCATGAAATGTTTTCCATTTGAACATCGGAACAGGGTAGGATTGAGAATACCTCTTTTAAAACCAGAACGCTTGAGGAATTCGGTGAGAGTCTCGTACCAGGCGTGAGGAGCTTGTTTGAGGCCATAAACAACTTTTCAAAGTTTGTAGCAATAGTTCAGATAGGATGGATTGAGAAAAACGGGAGGTTGTTGGAGATGAAATTTTGTATCTAGTTCACCATTCAAAAAAACACTTTTGACATCCATTTTGTAAACCATAAACCCTTTATGAGCTGCATAAGCAAGAAAGATTATGACGGCTTTGAGACGGGCTACAAGTGCAAAGATCTCGTTGTAGTCAAGTCCTTTGATCTGTGTAAATCATTTAGCCACAAGTCTTGCTTTTTTCCAATGATAACTTGTCACGCCCCCAAACCAAGGATGGCGGAAACGTCCGGGGGTGCCGGACTTCATGTACAGTATCACAACAACGTGTATAATAGTGCTCAAAGTAAACACAACCATCATAAATATAATTGAAAAAGTTACACCAAAGTATATGTTTACATGTTTCATAATCAATTACATTATGATGACAAAAATAAATTGTTTACGGTTTAACGTCCCATCCTCAAAGCGCTGAAGTTTTCATGTTTCACTGATTTCCTAAGAATACAAGTGTCACACCCCAAAACCGATAACGGCGGAATACGTTTCGGGGTGGATGATGTAGTGAACAGTATCATCACAATTGCATAATAGTAGAAACAAGAAACATACAACCATAGCATTTCATAGTGAATTTAATTACAAGTGTGTTTTGTAATGTTTAACAATCACCCAAAAGTAAATCAAAAATAAGAGATGGGTCTTGTGTGCTCCACCTTCTCCAAAAAATGCCGCGTCTGTACCTGTCTATCTTTGACCTGAAGATACAAGTGATTTTGAAAACGATTATCAGCATAAAGCTGGTGAGCTCATAAGAGTTTAGTGTGAGTTTTTGTATACAAAGCATTGGTGCGAAAAATGTATCATTATTCATAAGTAGTAGAAACTTAGAAAAATCCCATATTTTTCCAGAAAATACATTTTTAGTGACAATCTGTGAAAAGTATGCATTCTTCATTTCTTTGAAACAGTTTATTGTAAAGTATATTGGCAAAACTCCAAATAATAAATGTGATAGAATAGGTTAAGCCTGAAATCAGTGATAGAGGTGCAAGCTTCCTTTAGTGATAGATACTTACTTACTTCGGGATGTAGTTTACCATTTAGTGTAGTATTTTAGAGTAGTTGTAGAGTATTCCTTTTATATTACTAATAGTAAGGATAATAGAGGATCCCATGACCTTCCCAGTCATGCACAGTATAGTGAAGTAGTGGCATCCCTGGGCCTGAACGGCGCGGACTGAAATTAACAGTCGGGATGTGATAGCGTCTGCCCCGTATAGATCTATACATGTAGAGTCGTCTCCCTGCTGGAAAACTTTGGGCGTAGTGGATAGCGAATAGAGTATCTCGTAGTGGGTTAGTGTATTATTGTTTGTTTAGTGTTTTCTCTATTGTTATAGTGTAGTAATCTTTTAGTATTGATCATAGTGTATTCTCTTACTAGTGTATCGTCTAGTAATAGTGAGTATTATAGTGTAGATAGAAATGACATTAGCGAGTAGTAGCTGTAGCAACCGTAACTATACCTATTATAGTTATCTTAGTGAGGATGGTTCTTGGCATGTTAGTGACTTTAGTATTAAGTGAAAGCAGTAACATTCGTATCCCACACTGATATACAGATTATATAACCAAGAAATCAACGACAGTCGGACGGATAACCACTACCCTAAGCCCACAATCAAACAAGAACAGGAAATAAGACGAGATATCGGTCCTAAGTCCTCCAAGTCTTACTTATATAAATATATCAGAGTGGTTACATTTTATAAGTAAATTGATTAAATGAAAGTATTTTTCCAAAAGAACATTTAAAATCTGACTCACTGTTTAAAAATAGTTTGAAAAGGGTAAAACCCGTTTATAAGGCATAGGGACAAATCACATGTGATTTGAACTAAAGGTAATGAATCGCATGTGAGTAATCCTTGTAACGCGGAAACCGTTCTGAAAAACTTTACATAAACATTTATAAGCAACTTGTATCTCCCCCCTAAAACATTTAAAACATTTGAAAGGTTCATTAAAGGGGTATGAACTCACCTGAAATCGCGGAAATCGGGTGAATCGGGTAAATCGGGTAAAAGTGTCGATTGAGCGTTTGGTACCAAATAACCACTTGAGCACATTTTTAGGACCCTAATGTCATATGAAATATGTATTTAACAAGAAGTTAATCATCTTATGCTTTTCATTATAGTATTTGGACATTCTAGCATCGTTTTCGGGGTTTTAAGGCCTAGAGAGGTTTCCCGGGAGTGGTACAAGGCCATGAATGGTTTACGGGAGGGTCCATGAGCTCACTCCCTTGGAGTTTATGGCCTGAAAGCCACCCTTTGGGAGTTTACGGCCGTAAGCCCCCTAGGCTTGGCCGTAAACTCATGTGGTACTCCAAGGTGCATGATTAAGGCCTTATTTTACTTCCTTACTTTAATGGTATGTGTCTTGGACTAAAAGGGAAGGATTAAACATCATAATTTGTGACATTTTTGGGGAGTTTACGGCCAAGACTTGATCTTGGGCCGTAAACTCCAATAAATCCTTCAAGATGTATGTTTTAATGGTACAACATGGTCTCATACACCTTAGATAAATCCTAGAAGGCCCTATAATGAGTTTTGGGACAATTTGGCATGAACTTTTGGGGAGTTTACGGCCCAAGAACATCCTTGGCCGTAAACTCTTCATTTTGCCTCCAAATGTGAAGTTTAATGGTACAACACACCTCCAAAGGCCTTAGCTAAATTCCTTACATGCATTTGAGTGGTTTATGGACTTGTTTGACACAACTTTTTGGGTGTTTACGGCCCAAGCTTAAGCTAGGCCGTAAACTCCTCATTTTGTCCTGAAATGGTGTTGTTTTATGTACTTAAACATTTACTAGTGTCAAGGCTAAAATACTAAACACCCTAGATGAGTTTTTGGGACTTAAATCCAAGATTTTTGGGGTGTTTAAGGTGTTTACGGCCTAAGCACAAGCTAGGGCCGTAAACTCCTTTTTAAGCATCAAATCCTTGTGTTTTAGTGTCCAAACTCTTCTAGATATATGCCTTAATTAGTATACTAGTTTAAAAGGAGGAAAAACTTGATCTTTGGCATGATTTTGGGGGTTTACGGCCTAAGGAGCTTCTTAGGCCGTAAACTCCTCTTTGGTCCTTGATTTCTATGATTTTTCCCCCTAATTTTAATGAAGCATGACTAGATTAAGATAGAGGATGAGTACTTACGTTTGGAAGTCGGAAATTAGCAAAATCGGGGTCGATTTTGAGTCTAGAGAGAGAAAGTAGAGAGAGAGAGTGGGTGTGTGGTAAAAGAATATTCAAATGTTGTGTACACTCATTTCATATGTCTCGGGTATCGCACCCGATACACGGCTACCCGATGTTTAAAGTTAACTGGGTTAAAACTTTTTACCCGAGTGAAGTGGTTGAAAAGGTAATACAACTCTATTAGGTTAAACGGGGTTAACACATACGAGTTATATTTCTTATGATAATATCAAGCCATGCATAACTTTAGATATTCGGATATTGACGATTCCAAATATTACATAAAATAACGTATAGTGATACGTTCCTTTAGTGAAAATGGGATTTGTAACGGGAATAGATTTGGGGTTGTCACATCATCCCCCCGTTAGGGGAATTTCGTCCCGAAATTTAGAATACAACAGATACGTTACTACAATATTACTAAGCAAAGAGATGAGGATATTTGAGTTTCATTTGATCCTCGCGCTCCCAAGTGAATTCCGGTCCTCGCTTGGCGTTCCACCGAACTTTCACAATTGGGATGCGGCTTTGTTTCGTCCGTTTTACTTCACGACCCAAGACCTCCGCAGGTTCTTCCACGAAGCTGAGGCTCTCATTGATCTCGATCTCGTCGAGAGGAATCACGAGAGTCTCGTCAGACAGACATTTCTTCAAGTCTGAGATGTGGAAAGTAGGATGTATGTTACTTAGCTCACGGGGTAAGTTTAGTTTGTAAGCTACAGGGCCGATTCTAGCAAGAATCTCAAAAGGCCCTATGTACCTTGGGTTTAACTTTCCACGCTTCCCGAAGCGTATCGTGCCTTTCCAGGGCGAGACCTTCAGAAGAACCCGGTCTCCCACCTGGAATTCCAAGGGTTTTCTTCGTTTGTCGGCGTAGCTTTTCTGTCGATCCCTAGCGGCTTTTAGTCGTTCACGTATCTGTACAATCTTCTCGGTCGTCTCTCGAATGATCTCTGAACCAGTGAGGGCGCTGTCAGGAACTCGTCCTTTAGCTAACTGAGTGTCTCCCACCTCGGCCCAACACAAAGGGGATCTGCACTTCCGGCCGTAGAGGGCTTCGAATGGAGCTGCCTTGATGCTCGTATGATAACTATTGTTGTAGGAAAACTCCACAAGAGGTAAGTGTGTATCCCACGATTTCCCGAAGTCGATCACACAAGCTCGCAGCATGTCTTCTAATGTTTGGATCGTCCTCTCACTTTGCCCGTCAGTCTGCGGATGGTAGGCTGTACTCATGTCCAGCCTCGTCCCTAGTGCCTTTTGTAATGATTGCCAAAATCTAGAGGTGAATCTACTATCTCTGTCTGATATAATAAATATAGGGACGCCATGCAATCGCACTATTTCTCTTATATAAGTCCTAGTAAGCTTTTCCATCTTGTCCGTCTCCTTGATGGGTAGAAAGTGGGCAGACTTGGTCAACCTGTCAACGATGACCCAAATGGTATCTAATCCACCTGCTGTCTTGAGTAGCTTGGTGATAAAGTCCATTGTGATTCGCTCCCACTTCCATTCTGGTATTTCCGGTTGTTGGAGGAGTCCTGATGGTCTTTGACATTCTACTTTGACCTTCGCGCAAGTAAGGCACTTACTTACAAAGGTAGCGATCTCCGCTTTCATGTTCGGCCACCAGTATAGCTTTTTGAGATCCTGATACATCTTATCTGAACCCGGGTGGACGGAGTAACGAGTGTTGTGTGCTTCCCTCATAACCAAATCTCTGAAACCTCCATGGCGTGGAGTCCAGATTCGGTCCATAAAGTAATAGGTTCCGTCACCCTTAACCTCCAGATTTTTATCCATTCCGTGCAGGGATTCTCCCGTCACGTTTCCAGGCTTTAAAGCTTCCAGCTGAGCCTCTTTGATCTGCGTGGATAGATGTGAATGTATAGTCATTGTCAACGACTTGGTCCTTCGTTCGGAATATTCTTTTCTGTTCAGGGCGTCTGCTACTACGTTGGCTTTCCCCGGATGATATCTAATTTCACAGTCGTAATCGTTAAGTAACTCGACCCATCGACGCTGTCTCACGTTGAGTTCTTTTTGGTTTAGTATATGTTGGAGGCTTTTATGATCAGTGTACACCACGCTCTTCGTCCCATACAAGTAATGTCTCCAGATTTTTAATGCGAAGACGACCGCTCCTAACTCGAGATCGTGAGTAGTGTAGTTCACTTCATGGTTCTTTAGCTGTCTCGAGGAATAGGCGATAACCTTGCCTCGTTGCATCAAGACACAACCGAGCCCCGATTGGATGCATCACAGTATACGACGAAATCTTATGTCCCTTCGGGAAGGGATAATACTGGTGCGGTGCATAGTGCTCGCTTCAGGGTCTGAAATGCCTTCTCCTGTTTCTCTTCCCAGTCGAATGATACCCCCTTCTGTGTTAACGTGGTGAGAGGTTTCGCAATCCGAGAGAAATTTTGGATGAACCGACGGTAGTAGCCAGCGAGGCCTAGAAATTGACGAATTTCCGTAGGCGTCTTTGGTGCTGACCAGTTCTCAATAGCTTTGATTTTGGAGGGGTCCACGTGGATTCCGTCTTCACTGACCACGTGCCCTAAGAATTCAACTCTCCGGATCCAAAACTCGCACTTAGAGAACTTCGCATACAACTTCTTGGATCGCAGGGTTTCTAGGACTAATCGTAAATGATTTCTGTGCTCTTCCTCGCTCCGAGAGTAGACAAGTATGTCGCCAATAAAGACGATGACGAACTGATCTAAATATGGACGACGTACCCTATTCATCAAGTCCATGAATACTGCGGGGGCGTTAGTCTGTCCAAAGGGCATTACTACGAACTCAAAATGCCCGTAGCGGGTTCAGAAGGCTATCTTTGGAACATCTTCCTCGAGCATCCGTAACTGATGGTACCCCGATCTAAGATCAATCTTGGAGAAGTAACTTGCTCCTTGGAGTTGGTCGAATAGGTCGTCGATACGAGGGAGAGGATAGCGATTTTTGATCGTGAGTTTATTGAGTTCCCTATAATCGATGCACATCCGAAATGACCCATCCTTTTTCTTCACGAATAAGACCGGAGCTCCCCAAGGTGAGAAGCTCGATCTTATAAAGCCCTTACTGAGAAGTTCGTTGAGTTGACCGGATAGTTCTTGCATTTCGGCGGGCGCTAGACGGTACGGCGACTTAGTTACGGGGGTAGCTCCTGGGATTAGGTCGATTCTGAATTCAACCTGTCGTTTGGGAGGTAGGCCTGGAAGATCCTCTGGAAAGACGTCAGGAAAATCGCATACTACAGGAATGTCTTTTGGATCTTTCGATTTCTGGTTAGTGTCGACGACGTGAGCAAGAAAGGCGTGATATTCCTTGCGCAAGTATTTCTGAGCCTGAATACTAGAGATGATACGAAGGTTTGTACTTGGCTTATCTCCGTATATCAATAGGGTCTCTCGATTCGGAAAGTTCAGGCGAATGGCTTTCTCGGAGCATAGGATGTCGGCGTAGTGAAGGCTTAGCCAATCCATACCAACAATGACATCGAAATTTTTGATTGAAACTGGTATAAGATCGATTAAAAAGGGGTGATCATCTAACGTGAGAGTACAACCTATATAGATTTCATTAGAGCTTTCTGTCTTCCCATTAGCCATTTCTACGACGAATGTTTCTTTTAGTGGTTGAGGGGTTTGTTTGAGTAAGTGTTTAAAGTTTTGATTTAGGAAGCTTCTTTCTGCACCACTATCGCATAAGACACAGGCATAAGAGTTGTTGAGAAGAAACGTACCCGTGACCACCGTGGGATCGGCTACCGCTTCATTGTGACCGATAGAAAGTAACCTTCCAGTTCCCCCAGCATTTGCAGCCTTCGGACAGTTCTTCTTAAAATGGCCCGCTTCACCGCAGCCATAACAAGTCGGGGTCACTCCCGTACCAGGAACCTGTGTGATAGGTTTGGGGGGGGGGGGCTTGCAAAACCGGACAGTATGGCCCTTTCGTCCGCAGTTGGAACACTGCAATTCACGGCAATGACCGTTGTGGTGAAAAGGGCACTTAGGACACTTAGGCAAGTTTCTACTGTAAGCCTTCGGTGGGGCTGGAGCAGCTGGTGTGGCTGGGATGGTGGCAGCATGGACCGCCACAATTTGCTGATCCTTGGAGTTGGTTTGAGTTTTCTTGCCTTTCTTCTTATCCCATCGTTTCCTCTTTCTATCAGATGATCCGGATGGTGCAGTGGTTGTTGTGGTTGTTGTTGCTGGAGTGGAGGAGATTTCGTGGTTGATCAGACTCTGGGCCAATTCCTTGGCGCTGTCAAAAGTGGTAGGGCATGAGGCCAGAACATTTCCTCGATACGGGGGCACTAAACCCCAGATGTAAAGTTCAATCTTCTTGCTTTCAGAGGGGATCATGTTGGGACACATAGCCGCCAAGTCACAAAACCTGGCCGTATAAGCCGTTATGTCGGTCCCCTTCATCTTGAGGTTCCAGAGTTCTTCCTCAAGCTTCTGAACTTCGCCCCTAGGGCAGTACTCTCCTCTCATAAGATCTTTTAGAGTGTCCCAGCCCATGGCATTGGCTGTGACCAAGGAGAGTGCATTGACATGGCCATTCCACCATGACAAAGCCCTGTTAGTGAGGGTAGCAGTAGCGAACTTGATTTTGCTCTCTTCGGGACAAGAGCACATCTCGAATACAGCTTCGGTTCTTTCGAACCATTGGGACAATGCCAGAATTCCTCCGGTACCATCAAAGAAAGCAGGTTTACAATTCATGAAGTCCTTATAAGTGCATCCATGCTCTCGTTGGTGGACTTCACCAAATCTAGAATTCCTACCGCTCGCATCACCCGAGTTCATTTGGGCCATGGCTGCTGTTACAGCCGCAGTCACAGCCGTTTGGAACAACACCGGATCGAACTGAGGAGGAGGAGGTGGTGGAGGAGGGGTTTGAGTTTCGGGTCTTCCTCTGCTGGGACGCTTTCATGGAGGCATCCTTTACTGGAAGATCATAGAAATGATAGCAATAGTAAGAGCCTATTGCGAATATGAATAGAGTGTTTCGTGGATTTAAATCAACATAATCGAAGATCAGGGTAAGAGTTATAGTAATAGAGAAATCAACTGCCAATATACTGGTATTAATGATGCAACACACATTCATGAAAATTGACCTAGCAGTAGGTCTTACATCATACCATAGAGAAAATGTTGGCAGTTTAGGGGTTCAGCTAGAGCACTTTTAAACTAGGAATGTTTACAGACAAGTGACCTACGGAACATAGAGATAAAAGGCTAGTCCTTTAAGCAAAAGAGTGAAGTAACTAGATGTCTCCTACTGGCGACGGTTGCTTGTTGGGCGAATCCTTAGATCCGCTAGTTGACGCATAACTTCTTGAAGGTGTCGATCATGAGTCCTTTGGCGTGCTCGGAGTTCCCTAACTTCAGCTCGGGATGCAGCCAGCTGATGTTGCAGAGCCTCATTGGTCCTCCTTGTCCTGTCCACGGCTTCCTCGAGTTGGCGGATGCGAACAATATTGAGGTTCGAGTTGGCATCCACTTCTACAACTCGACCAATGGCAGCTTGACTTTGCTCAACATTCCTGGCAATCCTTCGGATCATGATGGGCAGAACCCGATCCGCCGATCCTCCTTCGCTTATGTTGTAGAAACTTCGGTCTCCATTGTAAGGCAATGGCTGACCCTGCTCCTCGCTCCATCGACGCAAGGATATTGCCCACATAGGAGTGGGGCCCTGAAATGCCGGTCGGGGGTTAGGGTTCGGGGCTTCAGGAGGTTGGTTGTTGACTTCTGGCTCGGAGCTCGAGCTATCCGAGAAGCCTTCAGCATGATGATCATCCAAAGGAATAGGGTGATCGTCGTCTGACTCCTCTTCGAGCCATCCTCCATTGCCCTGGTTCGGAAAGTACGGATCACCGGGTAGGTGGAAGCCAGCCATGCTATCTACACGAGAAAGGGGGAAAAGAAGATTAATAGACGTACTATTCTAAGGTACTTATAGGAAGAATCATTACTAGTTGACCCAATACTTGCATAGTGCATACCGATTACATGTAACCGAAGCAAGATAGTCCTTCGAATAAACCACCCTAACTCCAGACCCCCAATCAAACAAGAACAGGGAATGAAGCAAAGGTTGCAGATTCTGAGTCTATATCGCCCTAATCTCATGTAATCGTGGTGTATCCACTTAGTAACTATTGTCCTACTAGTAACGACCCTTTTTGTTAACACATACGTATAATCTAGAGATACAGAATACTCCTATAGTATTCTTATGTTAGCGTTATTGTGGTATTGTTGGTAAGTTTTAGACTTGTTGGAACATCACAATCGAACTTAGGCACATACTAGTCACTCTCAGGAAAACGTAGTTGATTAGGCTACATCATCCTGAATGTGACTATATGTCTCTAAACCTAATTGCGCTGCCCAACAATCTTAATACTTTCGTTTTG
Organism: Lactuca sativa; assembly: GCF_002870075.4. Taxonomy (NCBI): domain Eukaryota; kingdom Viridiplantae; phylum Streptophyta; class Magnoliopsida; order Asterales; family Asteraceae; genus Lactuca; species Lactuca sativa. Next base: position 165,352,157 of record NC_056623.2, on the reverse strand, counting down.
TTCTAGGACAATACTGATTCCTGTGTTTTATAGTGATGTGTGTATATATATACTTAGTTAGATCTTTTAGATACTTAACAGTATATATTCTTGGTCAGAGTGTTTTAGTCCCGAAGTGTTTATAGTTCGTATATCTTTTATAGGTTGATATACTTGATTCACTATAAACAATGCTCTGATACCAATCTGTCACACCCCAAAACCGATAACGGCGGAATACGTTTCGGGGTGGATGACGTAGTGAAAAGTATCATCACAATTGCATAATAGTAGAAACAAGAAACATACAACCATAGCATTTCATAGTGAATTTAATTACAAGTGTGTTTTGTAATGTTTAACAATCACCTAAAAGTAAATCAAAAATAAGAGATGGGTCTTGTGTGCTCCACCTTCTCCAAAAAATGTCGCGTCTGTACATGTCTATCTTTGACCTGAAGATACAAGTGATTTTGAAAACGATTATCAGCATAAAGCTGGTGAGCTCATAAGAGTTTAGTGTGAGTTTTTGTATACAAAGCATTGGTGCGAAAAATGTATCATTATTCATAAGTAGTAGAAACTTAGAAAAATCCCATATTTTTCCAGAAAATACATTTTTAGTGACAATCTGTGAAAAGTATGCATTCTTCATTTCTTTGAAACAGTTTATTGTAAAGTATATTGGCAAAACTCCAAATAATAAATGTGATAGAATAGGTTAAGCCTGAAATCAGTGATAGAGGTGCAAGCTTCCTTTAGTGATAGATACTTACTTACTTCGGGATGTAGTTTACCATTTAGTGTAGTATTTTAGAGTAGTTGTAGAGTATTCCTTGTATATTACTAATAGTGAGGATAATAGAGGATCCCATGACTTTCCCAGTCATGCACAGTATAGTGAAGTAGTGGCATCCCTGGGCCTGAACGGCGCGGACTGAAATTAACAGTCGGGATGTGATAGCGTCTGCCCCGTATAGATCTATACATGTAGAGTCGTCTCCCTGCTGGAAAACTTCGGGCGTAGTGGATAGCGAATAGAGTATCTCATAGTGGGTTAGTGTATTATTGTTTGTTTAGTGTTTTCTCTATTGTTATAGTGTAGTAATCTTTTAGTATTGATCATAGTGTATTCTCTTACTAGTGTATCGTCTAGTAATAGTGAGTATTATAGTGTAGATAGAAATGACTTTAGCGAGTAGTAGCTGTAGCAACTGTAACTATACCTATTATAGTTATCTTAGTGAGGATGGTTCTTGGCATGTTAGTGACTTTAGTATTAAGTGAAAGCAGTAACATTCGTATCCCACACTGATATACAGATTATATAACCAAGAAATCAACGACAGTCGGACGGATAACCACTACCCTAAGCCCACAATCAAACAAGAACAGGAAATAAGACGAGATATCGGTCCTAAGTCCTCCAAGTCTTACTTATATAAATATATCAGAGTGGTTACATTTTATAAGTAAATTGATTAAATAAAAGTATTTTTCCAAAAGAACATTTAAAATCTGACTCACTGTTTAAAAATAGTTTGAAAAGGGTAAAACCCGTTTATAAGGCATAGGGACAAATCACATGTGATTTGAACTAAAGGTAATGAATCGCATGTGATTAATCCTTGTAATGCGGAAACCGTTCTGCAAAACTTTACATAAACATTTTATAAGCAACTTGTATCTCCCCCCTAAAACATTTAAAACATTTGAAAGGTTCATTAAAGGGTATGAACTCACCTGAAATCGCGGAAATCGGGTGAATCGGGTAAATCGGGTAAAAGTGTCGATTGAGCGTTTGGTACCAAATAACCACTTGAGCACCTTTTAGGACCCTAATGTCATATGAAATATGTATTTTACAAGAAGTTAATCATCTTATGCTTTTCATTATAGTATTTGGACATTCTAGCATCGTTTTCGGGGTTTTAAGGCCTACAGAGGGTTCCCGGGTGTGGTACAAGGCCATGAATGGTTTACGGGAGGGTCCATGAGCTCACTCCCTTGGAGTTTATGGCCTGAAAGCCACCCTTTGGGAGTTTACGGCCGTAAGCCCCCTAGGCTTGGCCGTAAACTCATGTGGTACTCCAAGGTGCATGATTAAGGCCTTATTTTACTTCCTTACTTTAATGGTATGTGTCTTGGACTAAAAGGGAAGGATTAAACATCATAATTTGTGACATTTTTGGGGAGTTTACGGCCAAGACTTAATCTTGGGCCGTAAACTCCAATAAATCCTTCAAGATGTATGTTTTAATGGTACAACATGGTCTCATACACCTTAGATAAATCCTAGAAGGCCCTATAATGAGTTTTCGGACAATTTGGCATGAACTTTTGGGGAGTTTATGGCCCAAGAACATCCTTGGCCGTAAACTCTTCATTTTGCCTCCAAATGTGAAGTTTAATGGTACAACACACCTCCAAAGGCCTTAGCTAATTTCCTTACATGCATTTGAGTGGTTTATGGACTTGTTTGACACAACTTTTTGGGTGTTTACGGCCCAAGCTTAAGCTAGGCCGTAAACTCCTCATTTTGTCCTGAAATGGTGTTGTTTTATGTACTTAAACATTTACTAGTGTCAAGGCTAAAATACTAAACACCCTAGATGAGTTTTTGGGACTTAAATCCAAGATTTTTGGGGTGTTTAAGGTGTTTATGGCCTAAGCACAAGCTAGGGCCGTAAACTCCTTTTTAAGCATCAAATCCTTGTGTTTTAGTGTCCAAACTCTTCTAGATATATGCCTTAATTAGTATACTAGCTTAAAAGGAGGAAAAACTTGATCTTTGGCATGATTTTGGGGGTTTACGGCCTAAGGAGCTTCTTAGGCCGTAAACTCCTCTTTGGTCCTTGATTTCTATGATTTTGGCCCCTAATTTTAATGAAGCATGACTAGATTAAGATAGAGGATGAGTACTTACGTTTGGAAGTCGGAAATTAGCGGAATCGGGGTCGATTTCGAGTCTAGAGAGAGAAAGTAGAGAGAGAGAGAGAGTGGGTGTGTGGTAAAAGAGTATTCAAATGTTGTGTACACTCATTTCATATGTCTCGGGTATCGCACCCGATACACGGCTACCCGATGTTTAAAGTTAACTGGGTTAAAACTTTTTACCCGGGTGAAGTGGTTGAAAAGGTAATACAACTCTATTAGGTTAAACGGGGTTAACACATACGAGTTATATTTCTTATGATAATATCAAGCCATGCATAACTTTAGATATTCGGATATTGACGATTCCAAATATTACATAAAATAACGTATAGTGATACGTTCCGTTAGTGAAAATGGGATTTGTAACGGGAATAGATTTGGGGTTGTCACAACAAGTAGTTTTGAAAAAGTCTCAACTATTAACTTGGTGAGTTCATAAGAGTTTTCTTTGAGGAAGCAACCGTTTTCCTTTTAAAATCGATAGAGTTTGATTTCCAGAAAATCCAATATTTTCTTAGTTAAGTGTGAAAAGAATATTCCTACATGATGTGATAATGAATCCTAGACAAACCCGTAGATTTCTCCTATAATCGTTCAGCGTATATAAGTTATATAAGATTTAAGTTAGAGAAACCGTTGAATATAGTGGGCTGCCCTAGGTCCACAACCCAATAAGGAACAGGAGATGAGGCGGGCCCACCAATTCTAAGCCGATCGAGACTAAATTCTTATACGACTCTAGCATATAGCCTCAGCGATTATAGCTGAAGTCTAACAATTCTAGATGAAATATAGTTTTAATATCATAATAACTATTTTATGTGAACCTGGTACTGTGTATCTGTGTATCTGTACCCCTTTTTGTATAAAAACCTGGTACTTTGTATCTGTACCCCTTTTTGTGTAAAAACCCGGTACTTTGTATTCGTACCCCATTTATATGATGACCCGGTACTTTGTAATGTACCCCTTTTTATTTAAACCCGGTACTTTGTATTCGTACCCTATTTATATGAAGACCCGATACTTTGTAATGTACCCCTTTTTATTTAAACCCGGTACTTTGTATTCGTACCCCATTTATATGAAGACCCGGTACTTTGTAATGTACCACTTTTTTATTTATACCCGGTACTTGGTATTCGTACCCCATTTATATGAAGACCCGGTACTTTGTAATGTACCCCTTTTTATTTAAACCCGGTACTTTGTATTCGTACACCATTTTTATGAAGACCCGGTACTTTGTAATGTACCCCTTTTTGTATAAACCCGGTACTTTGTATTTGTACCCCATTTCATATAGACTTATGAATGAACTGACTCTGGTGTGATTCTTTGTACTAGGAATGGCAAGATGTATCTCCTAACTATACCTATTATAGTTACTAGTAATGTACAAGTAAAATCGGAAGTATACCTTTGCTACCCAAAGGTACTGAATTGACTGACAGAAAATTTATGACTATATATGTATACATGATATATAACTGATATTTAGACGACCTTCGAATGGATAACCGATACCCATCAAACCACATCCCAGCGAGGAAAAGGAAACAAGGCGAGCTAGCCGTTCTAAGTCCTTTAAACATTACTTAAATAACTATACATATGTAGACATGTATTTAACAATATAAAAGTATAAAAGAAGTTTTGTAAAACTTTTGAAAAGTTCAATAACAAAGAAAAGATAACTTGATGTCAGTTTATAAAATGATTTGAAAACGGTTTGATAAGACAGTTTAAGTGAAGAAAAACCTTTTGTAATGTAAATGATCATAAACTATACCTATTATAGTTTAGTATGTTTATTTGTGGTGTATAAGAACCCTTTTCTATGTAAGTCAAATGTATAGTACAATATAGCTATGTGTATCTTGCTTTGTTTTGTACTATTGGTAATGATGGAGGATTCTTACAAATTCAGTGAGTATTATCTATTATATAATTATACCACTACAAGAAATACATGTAAAATATGAAGTCATCAAAGATTTGACACTTTGCTCAACATGTTACAAAGTGTTTTGAAAGTTATAAGCTGATAACTAGTTTTTAACATTTCTATGCTGTTTTAGAAAAGTCATAGGAAAATCATACGAAGTCGAAAACTGAATCCGTAAATTTTGAGAGTTCCTAAAATGTGTCTAGTTTACTCATAATTTTTATCATGATTTTTGGAAGTCTTTAACTCACATTAAAATGCTCATATTCAGAGACTGGTCTGGATTTGTGTTTGAAAAGATAGGCTGTTTTGTAAAAATCACCATAAATTGTAGAAAAATCGTGTGGAGATGTGCATGTAGTCATTCTAAAGCTAAGAACTCGAACTACTTACACCTAAAACAGGTTTGAAAACTAAAATGTTTAAGTTGTCCAAAATAGTCCGTGAATGGAGTCCAACTTTTCTGATGAAAGCTGTTAGAAAAGTATAGTTATGTTCTTGGTGTTTTAACTTGTATCCCCCCCCCCCCCCTAAAACTTGAGAAAACATAAAAAAGTAGGGGTATGAACTCACCTTGAGTGATTTTAGCAGATGGATGATGGAGAAAAGAAGTGTTCAACTCAAGAACACTTGGGAGATGCTTAAAGATTTGAGGAGCTAACAACAAATATGACGATATTTGTGTAAGTAATCTATCATTTGGATGAATGATAGTAGATTATGTAAGTGTAGGAGGAAGATACTTACCAAATGTGGAGGAAAAATCTAAGATTATCCCTTGAATCTCGAATTTCTAGAGAGAGGAAGTGAGAGATAAAATATGTTTGATCTTTGGTGGAAGAATGAGAAAATGAGAGAAGTGTGAGGAGAGAGGAGGGTTTTCTTACCCTTGACCAAGTGTGTGGCTGAAGAATGGTGGGAAAAGTACCATGAAATGACTAGGTATGGGCTGATGGTGAATAGTGACATGGAGTGGGTATGGGAGTGGTTGCTTGTGTCATAGAATAAAGAAAAGTCAACACTCCACCTCTTGTACTTCACCCACTCTTCTTGGATAAGGTTTATCCCCAAAAACATGGATAATTAATAAATATGGGCCTTATATGTTAAAATAAAGTTTTGGGTGAAAATCCCGCGTTAAAACAATTAAAAACGGAGCTAAAATGAAATCGTAGTCGAAAACCGGGAAGAAATGCTCTTCCTGCGAGGCTTCTCGTAAGGGGGCCGAATGTGGCTAGGTTCAGTCCATAGAAGGCTGGGACCGAAGGCTCGAGTGAGTCAGGAAGCGAAATGGGGCGAAAGTGGTTAAGAGGCGAAATGGAGCGAAATAGACCGAAGGTTCGGTCCGAAGGGGAGGGTTCGATACCTTATGCGAGGCTCGGTCCGAAGGGAGGGTTCGCTTCTGAGAAGTTCGGTTCCTAAGAGGGGTTTCAGGTCCTTAAGAGGGTTCGGGTCCTTAAGAGTAGGGCTGTCAAAATTGTAGCATGGAAAACCAACCAACATGCTACTAACCGAACCAAGAAAGTTGGTAGCCAACATATTTAGTATCCAACATGTTTGGTTGGTAGTACCGTACCAATTGAACAATCTTGGTACGATAATGGTATAAAATTTTGAATACCATGGTAATACGGTACCAACCAATTCATATATATATATATATATATATATATATATATATATATATATATATATAAACAAAATCGTATATTTCAAATTTTCAATTGTCATTTGTGTTTAGTGTTTAGAGTTTTAAGAACGATATATAAGTTATTTGGTTGCATTAGTCGATAGTTATTAACATGTTAAAACACAAAACTAAAATGTTACTTCAATAGAATTATTTTGTAAATTAAAAGAACTACATAACCAATTTCTTTACTAAATATCAAAAGTACCCGATGTATTTGCTTATTTTAAAATTTTACAATAGAAAATCAAAATAAGTCGGTATATACCATTACCAATTTGTACCAACCAAACTTGTTGGTAGCCAAATATATTTGGTACGATACTGGTAGCAATTTTTTTATACCAAGTATAGTTGGTACGGTACACGGTTTAAGAAAAAACGAATTGGTATCGTACCAATGCCACCCCTACTTAAGAGGGATTTCGGGTCCTTAAGCCTTTTTTTATCCGTTCTTACCCCGTTTAAGCGGTTTTTGACCCGGTTAAGGGTCGGGATGGCACGAAAGACTATAAAAAGTTTAAGGAACTTTTGAGAGAGATTCAAAGAGATTTCACATTCTTGGAGAGATTTCTCATACAAAGAGAGATTTGGGAGAGACTTCACATTCTTGGAGAGATTTCTCATACAAAGAGAGGTTTGGGAGGGATTTTACATAATTAGAGAGATTTGGGAGAGATTTCATAAATCTCAAATTTCCAGAGAGAGGAAGTGAGAGAGAAAATATGTTTGATCTTTAGTGGAAGAATGAGAAAATGAGAGAAGTGTGAGGAGAGAGGAGAGAAGAGGGTTTTCTTACCCTTGACCAAGTGTGTGGCTGAAAAATGGTGGGAAAAGTACCATGAAATGACTAGGTATGGGCTGATGGTGAATAGTGACATGGAGTGGGTATGGGAGTGGTTGCTTGTGTCATAGAATACAGAAAAGTCAACACTCCACCTCTTGTACTTCACCCACTCATCTTGGAAAAGGTTTATCCCCAAAAACATGGATAATTATTAAATATGAGGCCTTATATGTTAAAATAAAGTTTTGGGTGAAAATACCGCGTTAAAACAATTAAAAACGGAGCTAAAATGAAATCGTAGTCGAAAACCGGGAACAAATGCTCTTCCTGCGAGGCTTCTCGTAAGGGGGCCGAAGGTGGCTAGGTTTGGTCCTTAGAAGGCTGGGACTGAAGGCTCGGTTGAGTTAGGAAGCGAAATGGGGCGAAAGTGGTTATGAGGCGAAATGGAGCAAAATAGACCGAATTGGACCGAAGGTTCGGTCCGAAGGGAGGGTTCGCTTCTGACAAGTTCGCTTCCTAAGAGGGGTTTCGGGTACTTAAGAGGGTTCAGGTCCTTAAGAGGGGTTTCGGGTCCTTAAGCCCTTTTTATCCGTTCTTACCCCGTTTTAAGCGGTTTTTGACCCGGTTAAGGGTCGGGATGGCCCGAAAGACTATAAAAAGTTTAAGGAACTTTTGAGAGATATTTCACAATCTCGGAGAGATTTCTCATACAAAGAGAGATTTGGGAGAGATTTCACATTCTTGGAGAGATTTCTCATACAAAGAGAGATTTGGGAAAGATTTCACATACCTAGAGAGATTTGGGAGAGATTTCATATTCTTGGAGAGATTTCTCATACAAAGAGAGATTTGGGAGAGATTTCATATTCTTGGAGAGATTTCTCATACGAAGAGAGATTTGGGAGAGATTTCACATACTTAGAGGGATTTGGGAGAGATTTGACATATGTGGGGAGATTTGGGAGAGATTCTCGATAAAGAGAGATACAGTGAAAACGATTAAGAGAGGTTTCGTGTGTGACATTTGCGAGTGTCCGGCTTCGAAACGCAAGGTCCGTAAGCCTAGTTAAGCCATGTTTAAGGGTCTTACACACTCCCGATGAGTATACAACATTGGTTTATCGGTTTGGTTCGTTACATACCACAGTTTTAGGTTAAGGAAATTTTGATGTATGTACTTTTCAATTTATGACTTCTTATTAGAATAGCGAGTGGTATAGTATTTACCTAACATAAACCCTAGTACACAAGGGTTAGTTGAGTTGACCGGTTTGACTTGTTGACTTTATTTGACTTTGACTTGACCAGAATTTGACGGTTGTCACATAACTCCAACGTCATCTAGCTTGTTTTTGAATACCCATCTCGTACACCCAATGGGGTATTCCTAAGGAGGAGGAATGAGAGTCCGCACTTTATTTTTGCCAAATTCTGTCAACTCTTCCTACATGGGTGTAATCTAGTCAGCATGTTCTAATGCTTGCTTGATGGATTTAGGTTCAACCATTTTGACAAATGCCAAGAAATGACATTCATTTTGAATACTTGTGACAGAACAAGTTTGAACACCGGCATTTGGGTTTCCAATAACTTTGTTCGGAGGATGATCCTTGGTCCAGATGCGTAGTCTCGGAAGCCCTTGTGCAACCGAAGATTCGACATCTTTAAAGGGGTTGTGTTTCTCCCCCTGAATAGTTTGAAATTGAGGATGATGCTCAACCTAAACTTCCAAACCGGATAAGTTAATGTCATCTTCTACTGGGAAATCGAAGAAATTTTCATCGTCGTCGTTGCTGATCGGAATAGGATCAAATTCAACAAATTGATCAGCTGCATCTTGGAACCCATCTACATTTGATTCAAGGGAAGGTTGACCATTCTCCTCCTCAACCCATGAAGGTTGAAACGGTTCGGAATCAAATTAAGAAAAATTGGGTGTCGGGCCTAAAACGCTTTGGGAAATTGGAGCGGCAGCGGATGAGGTTTGTTTTGTTTGAGATTTTGAATCAAGAGATGTTTTTGAAGGTCCGAAGAAGATTTCAAAGCCAACTTCATAAATTGTTTGCTGGTTCAGACATCCTGGCGTTGGAGCATCGTTCCCCATTTTGTAGGTTGTGATATGGGTTAGGCCAAAATTTCGAGCGAAGTTGTCATCAAAGGTGACGTCAAAGCGTTCTTCCAGAACTTGAGTTCGACAATTTAGAGCTCGATAAGCTTTTGATCTGGCTGATTTTCTAAGAAATATTGCTTCATCGACTTTGGATTGAAACTTTGTAAGCTGATCACGGTTGTTTTCGATAGTTAAGGGTCCACACAAGTCAATATGTAGAAGGTGTAACAACTCTGAGATAGATTTTTCAAATATGACAAGATGACCCTTATTCGATTGTTTTCTGCACTCGCATGTAGGACACAAATGATCATTTTCGAACTTGATGAGTGGTAGACCTCTTACCATTTCATCCAAAACAAGATCATTAATATATATGAAGTTTAGATAAGTAACCCTTCGATGCCATAACCAAATCATGTTAGGAGCGACTTTTGAGAGTAGACAGAGTTGAGGCTTGCCAATGATCATGTTGATGTCAAGAGGGTACATGCTCTTGTTGTGAGTAGACATGACCAAACATTCCTTCCGGTCTTTTGACATGACATAATTGTGTTTCTTGCAAAATTCAACTCGTCTATTCGCATCAGTGACTTGAGTTACACTTATCAAATTATGCTTCAAGTAAGCTACATATGCTACATTTGAAATGTAGAAATTTCCATTGGTGAGGATGCCATAACCTCGGATCTGAGAGTTGGAATTGTTTGCATACACCAAGTAGTTAGCATTTAATGAAAGTTTGAGATCTTGCAGAAAGTCCTTTTGCCCTGTCATGTGCTTGGAACAAGCACTATAAAGATAACATATTGTTTCGTGTTCTGAAGCACAAATTGCCAGCAAAATTAGTGAGTTGTGGAGTTTCTAGGCTCCAAGTTAGGTTTTAGGGCAAGGACACGAGTTTTGGACTTTGGTTGTGACTTTTAAGTAACATATATCTTTGAGGGTTTATTCTGGGATCCTTTTGGAAACAAACAAAAAGCCATGGCTTGTTACATCAATGCGGAAATCATACTCAATGAGAATTCTTTCGAAACAACTTTTCTCGGACTAGCAACTTTCAGAGCAGTGGGAATCACTGTGTCTCTCGGAGTTGTAGTTTCATTATTGAGATTTTTAACTTTCCATAGAATTTTTTTTTAATATTTTGAAGATTTTTGAGAAACAATTTTCTTGACAACATGCTCTTTTTTATATTACATTTGGTTTCGAAAGTTGTTGAGGATTGAAAATCGTACCATCAGATTTAGCTATAAAAACAGATGAAATAGTATGAGGAGAATTACTTATGACAGATTGAGTATCTACAGTATACTTTTTCGGAGTGGGACTGACAACCTTCTTTTGTTCTACCAGCTAGAAGGATTGGATGGCGTTTTGAGAATCTGAACAACAACAAATGTGTTGTCCCTCCTAGTCGATGGGCTAATAGCCCGAGGTGCTTTCTTTTATGATTTTTCAATGAATCTGCAATTTTGTCTTTACCTAATTTCCTTTTTGAGAGTTTTCCGGCTCCTATCTTAGGATCAACAACATCTTTCCTATTCAATGATCATTTCTTCCTAGAGTTGGAAGATGTCTTAGAGGTTTGACCAATAGATGGATTGTTAAACACATGTTTGATTTGCACAAGAGTTGTTTTCGAAGTCACTTGAGAGTCAGAAACAAAAGAGTCAGATGAATCATCAACGTTACTATCTAAAGATGCCCAAACAAAATCTAATGTATTAGGTTCAATTGTCTCAGGAATAATTTCCTCAACAATGCAGTTGTTAGGAGGACTGTAGTTTAGAACTTGAACGACAGTTTTTGGAATGCTAGAGAAGGATTCTCAGTTCCGATTCAGGTCCAGGTTTGTCAGAGGCGGAAGGGTGTGGAATCGGTACACTTGAAAACTATTGGCTGAAACTTAGGAATTAGTGATACAAATTGGTTCGAGGTCTCAGGAAGGGGTGAAAATGGCGAGACAGGACTATTTGAATATTGGTGGTTCAAAATGTCTGCCATAAAAGTTAGGTTTTGTAACTCCTTCAAGGTATGAGCAATAGGTTTTAGAAACTCGTTTCCAAGCCCAGCTGCGTTTGACCAGGGATGACGAAAATTATAAGTCATCCGTTTGTAAACTTCAAGAATGTCAATGGAATTATGCAAAACATCTATTTTGGCATTGAGACATTTGTTATCAAAAATTAAAACATTTCTTTCAGAATAAGTGATTTCACATTTTTCTTGAATGATATATTCATCTTTTAACATTACAAGCTCAAGTTCTAATGACTCTATCTTAAGATTTTTATCCTCGAAACGTAGTCTATGATGACTCAGTTCACTTTCCATCATCTCACTCGCTTCTATGGCAGACTCATAGGCTTTATAGACGGTGTTAATATTTGATTGTATATGGGTTAGATATGGTTCAAAAAGAGATAAATCAAAATTATTGTCAATAATCATAGATTTTACCTATTGAACGATGGTTCTTCCTAGTGGGTCATTGGTGGCCATGTAGTAATAGTTTGCTTCAGCATCATCTTCATCTTCTTCTACCCCAGATGACCAGTAGCCTTTATCATATTCAATTATTTGTCTTTCCATAAGACATATGTTTCTGAGACTACTCACATCATCATCATCATCTCCAGAAGACAAATACCCTTCTACATCTCTAGATACAGTAGTGAAAAATAACTTCTCACTTGCAGCCATCTCTTGATCTTGACGTGTATAGTATGCAGAGTCCTTATTTTTGGTTTCTCTGGGACTTCAGCTACGTAGTCTTTCACATATTTGCATGACCACATTTATGGAAAACGATATTGGCTTTGTCTGACTTCAGAGTCTGTTGAGATTCCGAGGTGTGGTTTGGTGTAGAAATGTTGGGTTTATATGCTTGTGGGTTCTCTAAAGGTTTTTTAAACAATTAAGGGTTGTTTTGGTGTGGGGCATCGAAACGGTTGTGATATGGCTTGTGAGTCGGATAGAAGGGATGCTTGTATTTCATGGAAAGCAAAGAAAACTCCTGTTGGAAGCGGAGTTCTGATTCCATTTCTACAGGGTCGAGGTCACCATCAATTTGATAGTTAGAGGTGGTACGAGCGGGTAAAGTTGGTGGTGAGGGTTGAGTAGGTGGAACGACAGTTTAGAGGGGTTCCAAGGCAGATGGGTTCGAGACATGAGGTTCGAAGGATCAAACAACAGCTAAAGGACCTCCTAAAATCTCTCTCTAGGTTTGTGCAACATTTGACTCATGACCTTGAAGCTCATCAAACAGCTGGTAAAGCTTCAGCTTCTCCAGAGACCCATTGCTTTGAAGAAACGATTTTACGTTTCCTTATCCATTACCAAAACTATTTATGAACTTGAGATTGTATCTAAGAGGAGTTCGAACAATCCAATGAGCTATCATGTTGTTGACAAGAATTCGGTATAGGTTGGAGGCTGAGGCAACTGATTCTCAAGGGATTGTTGTGAATGTTTGAGAACATAAGTCAAGCACTCTGCTTTCATGTTCTCTGAGCCCTCGAATTGATATTAGGATGTGTCCCGAATCTCTTTAGCCGACATACATAACTTGAGGTGTTCAAAGAGAGAAGGTGGAACACCAAACACCATTTCGTAAAAGGCAACTTGATCTGCATGCAACTTCTCGATATCATCAGTAGTAAGTGGAGCTTAACGCTATTCTCCTTATCCTATGAGAGTTGTAGCAGCATCTCTAACAGTTGTTCGAACTGAAACATGTGGACCTTCTTTAACTGGTCTCCAGATAGCTTCACCTTTTTCTTTACCATGTAAGAACCTTTCCATTTTGACTTTCCAATGATCATACTCTTCAACAACTAGTAGTGGGGCATGAGTAGGGCAACCCATGCTATTTGCTATTTATATAGAATACATTTGTTCAAAATTAGAAGTAGCCATTAAAGTTAATATATCTTGAGCAAAACTAGTATATAGAAGAACTTTTATCCTAAACACAGAAAGGACTGAAATACCAAGGTAATTTTGAGTCAAAGATAATCTGATCTTTTGGATTCAAATGACAACCACTGAAGCTCTGATACCAATTGTGAAAACAAGGATACTATGCGCAGGGACATGGTTTGAAAAATCAAACCTTGAGTTAATGCTTATGATCAATGTCTGCTATTAATTAGATGTTCCATTGAAGTCTGGTAATACTAGTCAATACTTAAGAATAAATTCAACAAAGTACTAAAATATTAAATGAAGAAACTATGAGTATAATCAAGGTAAAGACAATAAAATGAACAAGAAGAATGTTGTGAAAGGTTTTGAATTTAGAAGAAAGTGAAAGTTAAGTAAATGAGCGGTTAGCCATCTTTTGAGCAACAATTCATAGTCTACTTGTCATTCACAACACTCCTTATAAAGAAAAGCAGGTACATTGTACAAACTACAAAAGGTTCTAAGGACTAGATAATAAACAACTTCTGTGAATTGATTATATAACTGACAAAAAAGGCTAAGTCGTATGAAATGTTACATCATATAAAAGTTGAGTATAATAAATGTTGAAACAGATGACAGATCTCGGATCTTCATTCTACTTCGGACTAATCCCTATCTCGTACCAAAAACTCATCTCACACCACTACATATCTCGGACTCTAGCTGACTTTGGATCTTCATAACATGGGATTTCTAGAGGTTCACTTTTAGGTTCCAACAAGTTTATCAAGGATTAGGAGCCCTATGAGGACGAGGAGCCCTATAAGTACGATGAGCCACTATAGGTGGATCCATAGAATGAGTAGGAAGGATGAGATCCAGGTGATTGGTCACCATATCCTGAGTTATCATCCCATGGTGATGGAAATCCCAAGACTTACGAGGAGGATACTTATGAGTCAGAACCATCATCAAAGTCTTTAGCCTTAGACCGGCCTTCTAGTGTTTATGCCTTAGGACCTCGAGTGTTTTACATCCCCAGAAAATTCATTCCTATTCAATCCCAAAAGAGATCAGCTTCACACCCATCATCCCAAATCCATCCAATAAACCTTGCCCTACTCATAAATGGATGCCCAAAATTGATGAGTGGATTTAGGAGGACATGAATGGCCACTATGAGATCAGAGAGTCATCCCAGGCTCCAAGATGTCACCCTATCCTTGATGATCCCGCAAATCAAGCAATTTTAGAGTTAGTTCGGCATGTGGCACAACACGACGATCGCCTACATCAGTTAGAGGAGGATCACGACTCATTACAGAGGGACGTTAGGATGTTGACCGATGTCGTCAGAGGTTCATAGGAGAGAAGGGATTTTAATGAGATGAGGATCATCCACGCTTATGATCATGTAGAGAAGACCCATTCTCTAGTGTAATTTCACTATATTGAGATTGAGAGTCTCGATCAATGCGTAAGGGAATCAGAGTTGAGATTGTTGTTGTCAGAGATAAGAGCAGTTACTCTGGAGGAAATGGTCGGGTTCCTCCGGCAGCAGTTAGCAAATATAGTGATTGGTTGATAGTTTACTTTAGGTTGTGATAGATAGTTCTAGCCTTGCGTAGCAAGGAACTATAATATTTTTGGGTTTTAGGGAGGGAATCGCAGCATAGCTAATATAGGATTCTGCTATTTCTTTTGTGTAGAATAGATCCTATTCATGTTCAAACCTCACTTGTATACACTCTTTTGGTTTTCATAAACTGATGTAAATTAGCAAGTTAAAATAAAAACTAAATCATACCATAAATTTAGAATCGTGTGTAACATACACGTTCAGTTATCGTGTATTGTAAACTATAAAAGTGAATAATATTATGAAATATTATGTGAATTTGAATGTTGAGTTCCAACAGATGGTTTTTACTAGACATAAAGTAGAACTATGCTTAGAATCATTCAGAAAGTATTGGAAGTCTTATGAGATTCCAATCAAATGCCAAATAGCGAAATTTAGCGAAAATATAAAATTTGAAATAAGTAAATTTTTATTATTTAAAATTGTAAAGAATCTCGTTAGAAAAGTTTAGGCGAAAGCCTTGTCAAAATCCGAGTTATAACGAATAAGTTATGACCAATCGAAGATCCGCGATAAAACCGGCAAACACTATGTCGCGTAAAAAGTGAGTTTCCTATAAACTACTTTTTAACTTTAGTGATTTAAATGAAAGTTGTAGAACTCGCTAAAATAATAAACTTTCATATAAAGAACATTTAAATCTAACTCCGTATGAGGAAGTTATGATTTTTCTAAGTTTTGGAATAGCAATAGACAGATAAAAACTCGAAGCAAAGATCGAGCAATATTTAGCCGACATAACCTAAACGAGAATTGAAGGTTTCGTCAGTATTAGTACAACCGTAAAAAGTCTGACAAAAACGGACGTTGGATGAAGAAGTTATGAATTTTTAACGGATTTTCTTGTCCTAGTTTGTTAAAAAATAATAATAGTAAAATTAAAATCAAAATTTGCCGACGCAGTCTAAACGAAAGTTGTAGAGCATAATTTTACCTACGCGTGCATATAAATAACATCGAAAATCGTGAAAAATGCAAAATCCGAGAATTTTCGCATGAACAGTACCTGCCACGTCACTTCATATTTCTACTACTTTGACATCCCTCGATGCCCGATGTTAATTTTAGCATCCGAAATAAGCCCCGAAGTGCCCAAAGACCCCGAGAAATTTATCTTTTCGGTTTGAAGCCCTACCTTCGTAGAGCCCGATTTTCAAGACAACTCTCGGTTTTTATAGAAGAAAGCAATTTATAGTAACGAAGTGTTGCTCAAATTACTATTTTAGCCTCCGGTTACTTCAAAGTGGGTTTAATATATAGGAACAATTGTATGTTATGTGTTATAGGTGCTATGTGCTTTTCAGTGTTATTATTCCAAGATATTTTCCCATGTTATTTTTATTCACTATTTTTAATAGCAAAGAAATACCTTTGGCCATATGATCAGTGAAAGGACTTAGATTCACATTGGTACCGGTACGTAGCCTCTAGCCATGTAGAACATGTCTCCGTAACAGAATGATTTTTATTCTATGGTGTTGGCAAATGGTTAGACAGGGTTGTAAGCCTGAAATCTACCAAAATGTTAATCATAAATTGTATGTCTTTTGTGCCATTTGGGCCGAAGCTTTATTGATGTATATCAAGTTTGGAAATTGTTATGTCTCATTGATTGTATATCTTTGAATCAAGTAATTAATTGATATGGAAAGTTTGTCACATGATTTACATATGCCCTTGTTGTTCCTTGTTCCTCTTTGCTTCTGCCATATTGAAGTATATATGTGGCATAACGTTATATTGCATCTATTATTGAACTCACTAAGCGTCATTGCTTTCCATCTCAATGTTTTAATATATTGCAGGCAACAAGCATCCAGTATATCTTTATACTGTTGGAAAAATTAAAATACTTTTGAATTTAAGTTTTAGTATGTATAAAATATACAATATCCTGGGTAGTTTTGTAATAAACTTAAACTTAGTTTGTTTTTATCTAGTCGTTTGTAAATAAATTATCAATGTAAAATATTGTTTGTGAATATGCATGTAGCATGTTTTGGAGTAACAACTGTTTTAGTATTATGAAAGTGAGGGTTTTTCAATCATGGTATCAAAGCAGTAGTTTAAGCGAACTAAATACCATGGATTGGTGTTTAGACTTAAACTATTGGAAGTTCAATATATGAACTTGATTCATTGTAATTATATGGATACAAACCTTAGGAAAGACTTAAGTAGGGTATTAAATACTAATAAACCCTAATGTTTTAAAATACAATGTTACTCCATATTGTAGAGTAATGGTTGAACAGGTTAGTAGCCATACCCCTGATGTGGGTGGAGGTCGTCAACCTGAGGAAGTGAATACTCCAGTATTTCCTTGTGAGGAGCGACTCTTGGGTAAACTTACTAGTGTTATTCGACATACTCTGGAGAAATACAAAAATAATGGTGATAAAGGAAAAGAGAAAGCCACCGGAGAATCTTCAAAAGGAGAGGTGAAGCGTCCCTCGTTCAAAGATTTCAAGAGTAGCGGTGCTACAAAGTTTTTCGGTGTTCTTAATCCCATTATTGTTCTTACCTGGATCCAGAACACAGAGAAAGTGTTTCTTATTTCTCATGTGGATGATGAAGACAAGGCTAGTTATGCTTCTACAATGCTCATTAGAGAAGCCTTGATTTCGTGGGAAGCAACATATGAAGCTCTCAACAGGTTTGAGCAGGAGAATTTAGCCTGGGAAATGTTCAAAACTCGTTGGCTAGAGAAGTATTGTCCTCTAGATTTTAGGAGGAAATTTGAGAAGGAATTCCTCTAGCAAGGTTTGCTAAAAAGTATATTCCAACTGAAGATGAAAAAATTCAGTTATTCATGGAGGGACTATGACACAAAATCAAAGATTTTGTTGCCAATCGAGAAGTTCTGTCATTTCATAAAGTCGTTGAGTATGCTCGAAGAAACGAGAAGGACTTAGAAATATGTGGTGCCACTTTTACTGCTCCAAAGCATCCACGTATTGAAAGAATTATTCTTGTTCCCTCTATTCCACCAGCTCAATCTATTCGATCTGATCCTAACAAGCAAATGCAATCTCAGAGTGCTTTTCGTGGTCGTGGTAGATCACAATCTCCATGCAATCGCCTTCATGTCGTGTTTATGGAAAGAATCATCCGGGCCAATGCAAAATAGACAAGGAATCCGTTGTCTATTATTGATGTGGAGAAACGGGTCATATAAAGCCAACATGCCCAAGAAAAGATGTTACTTGCTATGCATGTGGTATTACTAGCCACAAGAAGCGTTTTTGCCCTACTCTTACTAGTTAGATGACGGGAAGTCAAAGGGTACTCCAGCCGAAAAGGAGGAGGTGCCAAAAGCTAAAGGTCGTGCATTTCAGATTACCTCAGAGGAGGCACGCGAGGACCCAAATGTTGTAACGGGTACATTTCTTTTCAACTCTAGACCTGCTCACATCTTATTTCATTCTGGTACCTCAGATTCTTTTGTGCCTCATGAATTTGCACATTCCTTTCAAATTGCTTGCTATGTACTCGCGCAACCATTTCACGTAGATACTGTGGGAAGTATATCATTACTTGCTTATGAAGTCTATGGGGATTGTGTTATAGAAATTGAAGGCTATAATTTTATTGTTAACCTGATCCCTATCTCCTTGGCCAACTTTGATATTATTCCCGGTATGGATTGGTTATCAAAGAACCACACAGAACTCTTGTGCTATGAAAAGATAGTACACATTCCTATTGAAGGGGAGAATCCTATCTATGTATATGGTGAACAAAGAATCTTAAAAATAATCTCTTTCCTCAAAGCTCGTAAATTAATATCGAAAGGATATTCTATCTATCTAGCGTACACAGTTGACGTCTCAAAAGAAGAGAAGAAAACGGTAACCAATGTTCCAGTTGTTAATGAATATCCTGATGTTTTCCCAGATGACTTGCCTGAACTTGACTTTACATGATAAATAAGCTTAGGAGGGCCAGATCTATGAGTTGTTGGAGCGGATCTGACCTCAGAAGCAAGTTTGAGTTGATGCATGGCATGGACTCACCGAGTCTGAAGAACAGACTCGGCGAGTAGCATGAAGATTGACCTTAACCACTCAGTGAGTGGTCCAGCCGAGTTATGAGTTGACTCAGTGAGTCAGGGAGAGTTAGAGAGGGTTGACAGGTGGATTGAGTCGAACTGGAACTGGCCGAGTTGTTCTTGAGACTCTGCGAGTTGAGTCGGGGTGGCCCCGTGATTCATACCAGGTGGAACTCGTCGAGTCAGGGGAATACTCGACATGTCAAAAAGGGAATCCTAGAGAGTTGGTGAAAACGCCTAGACTCGCCGAGTCGCCCCAGTGCACTCGCCGAGTCTGGTCACCGTTGACCGTTGACCGTTGACCAGAGTTGACCAGTGTTGACTTGATAGGGGTAGTTAACCTTAGTGGTAAAACTTAAAAGTGTTAATTAAGAGATATATGATGTTATATGAGGATTATAGCTGGGAGGAACGAGCATGAGTGATTTCCAGGATTCGCGAATTATCGAGATACCCGAGGTGAGTCTTTTCACTATACTTTACCTTGAGTAGGCAATCAGAGTTATGTGTCAGAGTATGTGTATGCTACGTGTATGCTATGTGTTGTACTGCATGATGTCTATGTGATTTATGCTGTGCATGTTTATAGAGTTGGAACCGGAAGGTTCCCAGAGTTAGAGCCTGACGGTTCACAGAGCTTGGGTGCACGGACCCATAGAGTTATAGCCTCGAGTGGCTAATATATGTTTATGTGGTATTTTGGGGAACTCACTAAACTTTGTGCTTACAGTGTTAGTGTTGTTTGTTTCAGGTACTAGTGATGACCGTGGGAAGGCGCTGGCTTGATCTGTACACACGCATGGGATTTTTGATATATATATATATATATATATATATATATATATATATATATATATATATATGATCTTGGGATTTGTATGATGTGAATTGGGATTTTAACGTAATGTTTTTATGAAAATAAAATGAGAAATGTTTTTATAATTTGTGAAAAATTATTTTGAAATTCACGGTGTTACACCCGTAGACTTGCAAGTCCCACTGTAGCGAGCAGAAAAGTGTAGGATAGTCAATCCAGTATAGATCTATACACAAGTTTATATGCTCCCCAATTAAGGAGATTCTGGATACAAAAACGGTCATGGCAGGTAGTGCCATGGCCCGTTTAGTGGCTCACATAACTGTATTAATGTATATGTAATGTATGTGCAAGCTGTATTGTGTGTTCTTTCTCTGTCTAGCCTGTATGTTATGTTTCTCATCATAGTATCTATTGTTAGTTTCTCGTCATAGTATCTATTATTTGTTATTTACTCATGTATGAACTGACTCATTGTATGTTTCATTGTTCTAGTAATTGTATTAGTATCTCCCTAAACTATACCTATTATAATCTACTAGTAATGTTATTTGTGCATATGAGCATGTGAGTATACCTTTGCTACCCAAAGGTATTGAACGGACTAATGGAACTTTTATGTCTATATATGTATACATGATATATAGCTAATATTGAAACGACCTTCGGACGATTAACCGATGCCCTCATGCCACATCCCAACAAGGAAAAGGAAATAAGGCGAGCTAGCCGTCCTAAGTCTTTTAAACATTACTTATATAACTATACATATATAGGCATGCATTTGACAATATTAAAGTATACAAGAATTTTCGTAAAAAGCATTTGGTATCTAAAAGATTTTATGAGATTGTTTGGTAACACAGTTTGAAAGTAAGAGATTCCCTTGTTGATAGTTATTAATCACATGCGATTGATATGATAACTATAGTAGCTTTACTTGTATTCTCCCCCATCAAAGCGTTTGAAAACATTTAAAAGGTTAATTAAGGGGTCTAAACTCACCTGTAGTGAGTGGTATGGATGAACTGATGAAACAAGATTGCTAGGTGTCAAGTGAAGTCTTGAACACACACAAGGATCCTAGCTGACATATAATATCACACACACAAATATATATATATATATATATATATATATATATATATATATATATCCAATTAGTTTTTAAACACTAATCAACAAAATTAAGACATCCTAGGACATGCTAAACACCTTATATAAGTGTTATAAGTCCCAAGGATTGCATCTAATTGTTGTAGGACATGGCTATTGAGTTTAGGGTTCAAGGAAACCCCCTTATATGAGTTTACGGTTTTGTGACCATCACCCATTCAGTTTACGGTCGTAAACTCATGAGTTTATGTTCGTAAACTCATGCTTCTTTGACCATGAGTTGTTTTGAGGCTCTACAAGTCCTTAGAAGCATTTCCATTTGATGTATAAGCCCATGGAAGGGATTAGGGCACCATTTCACTCCAAAATGGAGTTTACAGCCCTTGGACCATTTCCCTTTGGTTTTACGATCATAAACCCCTATGGTTTATGGTATTGTGATGTTTTCAAGTCCTTAACATATCAATGAAGGGATCCATGCTAGTTTCTATGGCGTAGGAGAGTAAATGGCACACTTTGGCACCCGTTTTAGGGTTTACGGTTCAAGAACATCTTAAACCGTAAACACCTTTGATCCTTGGTTTCTTGGGTGTTTTCTTGATATATGGAAGTGTAACATGCCTTATGATAGTCGAGGATAGAAGTACTTACAAGATAGAGGCTTGAAAAGTTGCTAAAAGTCCAAGAACACTAGTGGGTGTTCTTGGTGTTCTTGGTGAAACTTGAAGATCTAACCTTTTGGAATGATTTCATGGATGAAAGTGTGTTAGATCACTAGAATAAGTAATATATCAACTTAATAAGGCTAGAAACACTTACAAATTGAAGATCTACGGGGAAAAGTCGGATGCTACTTGAGAGGATTTGAGTTCTAACTTTGAAATGGTGAAAAAGTGTGAAAAATGGCTAAGTGCCATATATATATAATCACTAGGGTTTACGGTCCAAATACCATTTGGGCCGTAAACTCCAAACTCTTGAAGTTTTCGGAACACTATTGTTGTACAATAAACCCTAGGGCATCCTCTCTCCTGGAATCTCCCGAAGTACTAACTTAAAAGGACTCAAACTTATTCCAAAAAGCTTTAAAGTTAGCAGAAACTGTTCCAACTTCTATTGAATTGAAATGTTGGACAAAATAGAAATTTAGGGTTGTCACATCACCCCCCCGTTAGAGGGTATTTCATCCTGAAATTAGAGTTTAAGAAAATAAGTAGTTACAAATAACTAAGTAAAAAGAAGAGGATATTTCAGTTTCATCTGATCCTCTCGCTCCCAAGTGAATTTAGGTACTCGCTTGGCGTTCCAGCGAACCTTCACTATCAGGATACGACTTTGCTTCGTTTTCTTGACCTCCTGGTCCATAATCTCTATAGGTTCTTCCATGAAGTTGAGGCTTTCGTTGATCTCGATCTCGTCGAGTTGGATTACAAGAGTCTCGTCGGTCAGACACTTTTTCAAGTTCGAGATGTAGAAGGTAGAATGTACGTTACTGAGTTTGCTTGGCAAGTTAAGTTTGTAAGCTACTGGGCCGATTCTTGCGAGAATCTCGAAAGGCCCTATGTACCTTGGATTTAGCTTTCCATGCTTTCCGAAGCGTATCAAGCCCTTGCATGGTGAGACCTTCAACAGAACGCGGTCACCCAGCTGGATTTTCAACGGTTGCCTACGTTTATCAACGTAGCTTTTCTGTCGGTCTCTGGAGGCTTTCAATCGTTCATGGATCTGAATGATCTTCTCCATCGTTTCCCGTATGATCTCTGGACCTGTGAGAGTGTTGTTAGGAACTCGTCCTTTAGCTAACTTGGTATCACCCACTTCAGCCCAGCACAGAGGGGATCTGCACTTTCGGCCATAGAGGGCATCGAATATAGCAGCCTTTATGCTTGTGTGATAACTGTTGTTGTAGGAAAATTCTACAAGGGGTAAATGAGTATCCCATGCTTTCCCAAAGTCGTTCATATAGGCTCGCAACATATCATCCAAGGTTTGGATAGTCCTCTCACTTTGCCCATCGGTCTGTGGATGGTAGGCTGTACTCATGTCCAGCCTGGTTCCTAAGGAACTTTGTAACGACTGCCAGAACCTCAAAGTGAATCTACTATCTCTATTCGAGATAATGGATAAGGGAACACCGTGCAGTCGTACAATCTCTCTAAGGTAAAGTTCTTGTAAGTTTCTCCGTCTTGTCTGTTTCTTTGATAGGCAGGAAGTGTGATGACTTGGTCAATTTGTCGACGACGACCCATATGGTATCAAGTCCACCCGTTGTCTTGGGCAACTTGGTTATGAAATCCATAGTGATCCGCTCCCACTTCCATTCCGGTATCTCAGGCTATTATAGTAGACCGGAGGGTTTCTGATATTTGACCTTGACCTTGGCCAAAGTAAGGCATTTACTCACGAAGGTAGTAATTTCTGGTTTCATGTTAGGCAACCAGTATAACTTTTTAAGATCCAAATACATATTATCTGAACCCGGGTGCACGGAATAACGAGTGTTGTGCGCCTCATTCATGACCAAGTCTCTGAAACCACCGTGTTTCAGGGTCTAGAACCGATCCATGAAATAATAAGCTCCGTCACCCTTAACCACCAAGTTCTTATCCATCCCTCTCAGGGATTCACCCGTCACAATTACATGTTTTAAAGCGTCGAGCTGATTCGCCTTAATTTGTGTGGACAAGTGTGAATGGATAGTCATAGTCAATGATTTGACTCTACGACCAGAATATTCTTTCCGACTTAAGGCATCTGATACTACGTTGGCTTTACCCGGATGATAACGAATTTCGCAATCGTAATCACTGAGTAGCTCGACCGCGTCGTTGTCTCATGTTGAGCTCCTTCTGGGCGAATATGTGTTGTAGGCTTTTGTGGTCTGTAAAGATCGTGCTTTTTGTACCGTACAGGCAGTGTCTCCAGATCTTTAGAGCAACCACAACTACTCCTAGTTCAAGATCGTGGGTGGTGTAGTTGACCTCATGTGTCTTCAGCTGTCTCGAAGCATAGGCGACAAGCTTACCTCGCTGCATCAGAACACATCTGAGCCCTTGATTTGATGCATCACAATAGACTACGAAGTCCTCTATCCCTTCGGGGAGGGATAGTATTGGTGCAGTGCACAAGGCTCATTTGAGCGTTTGGAACGCTCTCTCCTGTTTCTCTTCGCAGTCAAAGGCCACGCCCTTCTAGGTTAGTGTTGTAAGAGGTTTCGCAATGCGGGAGAAGTTCTGAATGAACCTGTGATAGTAGCCAGCGAGGCCTAGAAGTTGACGAATTTCTGTAGGTGTCTTCGGTGCTGACCAGCTCTCAATGGCTTTAATTTTGGAAGGGTCCACGTGTATACCCTCTTCGCTAACCACATGACCTAAGAATTTGACTCGTCGGATCCAAAATTCGCATTTCGAGAACGTCGCGTAGAGCTTCTTCGAACGTAATGTTTCTAGGACTTGTCGCACATGCTGACTATGCTCCTCCTTACTACGAGAGTAGATAAGTATGTCATCGATGAAGACGTTAAAGAATTGATCCAAGTAAGGACGACACACCCTATTCATTAAGTCCATGAATACGGCGGGCGCATTTGTTAATCCGAACGACATCACTACGAATTCGTAGTGCCCATAACGAGTTCGGAAGGCTATCTTCGGAACATCCTCCCCTAGCACTCGTAGTTGGTGATATCCAGATCTTAAGTTGATTTTTAAAAAGAAGTTCGCCCCTTGAAGTTAATCAAATAAATCGTCGATACGAGGCAACGGATAATGATTTTTGACGGTCAGTTTGTTGAGCTACCTGTAGTCGATGCACATACGAAACGACCCATCTTACTTCTTGACGAACAAGACTGGAGCTCCCCAGGGTGAGAAGCTTGGTGTTATAAATCCCTTGATGAGCAGTTCGTTAAGTTGACAGGATAGCTCTTGCATCTCTGCAGGTGCTAGACGATAGGGCGATTTGGCTACAGGAGTAGCCCTTGGAACTACGTCGATTCGGAACTCGACTTGACGTTGCGGGGGTAATCCTGGGAGTTGTTCTGGAAAGATGTCGGGAAAGTCACGTACTGCTGGAATGTTCTGAATGTCCTTCGTTTCTTGGCTCACATCGACAACATGAGAAAGGAATGCTTGACTTTCTATTTGTAAGAATTTATGTGCTTGAATGCTCGAGATGATACGAAGGTTTGTGTCGGGTTTGTCGCCATAAACTATTAGGGTTTTGCCAGCCAGTAGATTAAGGCGAACAGCCTTTTCGTAACACATGATGTAGGTACGATAAAAACTCAACCAATCCATGCCGATGATGACGTCGAAACTTTTAATTGAGACCGGCATGAGATCGATCGAAAATAAATGGCTATCTAAAGTTAGGGTACACCCTATGAATATACTTCTAGTGCTCTCTATCTTGCCATTAGCCATTTCTGCAGTGAATGGTTCTTTAAGTGCTTGCGATTTTTGCTTAAGCAAATGAACAACCTTTTGGCTCACGAAACATCTCTCCGCTCCACTAGCAAATAGAATGCATGCATAAGCGTTATCGAGGAGAAACATACCTGTGACCACAGTGGGGTCAACAACCGCTTCCTTATGGCCTATGGCGAGAACTCTTGCCACTCCACCGGCAAACCTTGCCTTCGGAGAGTTCCTTTTGAAGTGGCCTACCTCACCACATCCGTAGCAAGCTTGGCCCACTCCTGCACCGGGGACTTGGTTGATTAGCTTCGCCAGAGCTTTACAGAAATGGGCAATGTGCCCCTTCCTGTTGCAGTTCAAACACTGCATTTCCCGGCAGGCACTAACATGATGGAAGTTGCATTTTTTGCACTTGGGAAAACTTCCAGCATACTGCCTTACCAGAGCAACAGTGGTAGGTGCTATCGCAGCATGTATTGCCACGACCTGCTGCTTTTTGGCAGCCTTTGTCTTCTTTTTGTCATCCCAAAACTTGCGCTTGGGATCAGCGGTTCTTGTGGGTTCTGAGATGGCTAGAGTTGTTGTTGCGGCCGGGGTACGAACCCCATGGTCTATGATCCGTTGTGCCAATCGTTTGGCACTATCAAATGTAGTGGGGTGTGATGCCAAGACATTTCCCTGGTATGGTGGCACCAGCCCCCATGTATATCTCTCAATTTTCTTTCCCTCAGTATGAACCATGTTGGTACAGAGGGCCACCAGTTCACAGAATCTAGTGGTGTAGGAGACTATGTTGGAGCCCTTCATGGTTAGGCTCCACAGTTCTTCCTCTAGCTTCTGGATCTCTCCCCTCGGGCAGTACACCTCAATCAGGAGGTCTTTCAAAGTTTCCCAACCGATAGCATTAGCCGCTATGAGAGATAGTGACTTAACATGGCTATTCCACCATGTTAGGGATGTTGTTTCAAAGGTGCAAACAGCAAACTTGACCTTGCTCTCCTCCGGACAGGATCATATTTCGAAAACCGATTCGGTTTTGTCTAACCATTGCGAGAGGGCAATGACTCCACCAGTCCCTTTGAAGGACAATGGCTTGCAGTTCTTGAAGTCCTTATTGGAGCACTCTTTCAAGCGCACAGGGATTTCACCATGAGTAGATAGGACAAGGGTTCCTCCTCCAGTGGAACCGGATGAATGATATTGAGCCATGGTTGTACCCACAACTGCAACTACATTAGCATTTAGAGTTGTCGTATCAAATTGAGGAGTAGGTGGTGTTGGTGTGGGAGGATTGCGTCTTGTTGATTTACGCGGAGGCATCCTTGATCTATAAGTTTACAAAGATGAAAACGTTAATAAGAATTTAATAGAATAATTGATGAGAATGGCTCATGGACTAACTCACCATAGCCCAACAGTAGTAATTAATAACACAATTAATTGCAAATGGAAGCATTTGGATATAATTTCCATGAGATTTAGATATCTGTCAATAATATTGGAATTACAGATGTAAATGAGTTCGGGAACAACGGCCTAATAGTAGGTCTTACATCTAACCATATGAGGGAAAATGTTTGACAGCTTAGAAGACTATATAGTGTACTGAAAGATAGGAATATTATACAGACAAGTGCTGCATAGAGCACAGATACGAAGGCTATTCCTTTACAAAAGAAAAGATCTACTAGACATCTTTTAACGGCGATGGGAATTCCTCGGGAGAACCCTAAGGTCTTCCATCTGACGGACCACTTCTTAGAGGTGTCGTTCGTGAGCTCTCTGGCGAACTTGAAGTTATGTGACTTCAGCTCGCGAGGCAGCTAGCTGTTGCTGTAGAGTCTCATTAGTCCCTTTGGTCCTTTCCATCGCCTCTTCAAGATGGCGAATGCGGACCATGTTGACACTAGTGTTGGCATCAATCTCTACTACTCGGCCGATGGCTGCTCGACCTTGCTCCACATTTCGAGCTATCCTACGGACCATGATAGGTAGGGCTCGGTCAGCCGAGCCACCCTCTCTTGTGTTGTAGAAGCTTCGGTCCCCGTTGTAGGGTAAGGGTTAACCTTGCTCGTCGCTCCAGCGGTTGAAGTTTGTTGCCCACAAGGGTGTGGGTCCCTGAAACGCTGGACGGGGGTTGTTAACTGGAGCTTGACATACTTGAGGTAGGTTGTTGACTTCGGGCTCAGAGTCAGATCCATCCGAGAAGCCTTGTGCGTGATTATCATCCAAAGGGATTTGATGCTCATCATCGGACTCTACTTCAAGCCATCCAGCATTTCCGTTGGGTGGAAAGTACGGGACGCCATTATGATGGAATCCAGCCATGATATCTATGCGAGAAAAGGGGTAAGGAAATAATTAATAGACGAACTAACTAGATAATTATAAGATGATCTTTATCAGTTACTCCAATACTTTTCTAGAGCATACCAGTTATATGTATTCCGGAACATGATAGACCTTCGAATAAGTGATCCTAACTCTAAGCCCACAACCAAACAAGGACAGGAAATAAAGCAAAGATTCACAGATTCTTAGTCTATGACATCCTAGGTACATATAACCTTAGTGTATCCACTGGACAGCCCTTGACATACTAATAAATACCTTTAGTTCTCAAATAAGTAATTATAGTAATACAAAATACTCCTATAGTATTTTAAGTTTAATGTTCTGTTCTACTGTTCTTATTGTAGTAGTGTTGGTAAGTTTTTAGACTTGTTGCAACCTCACAACCACACTTAGGCACATGCTAATCACTCCTCGGATAATGTAGTTGATCATGCTACATCTTCCCAGGGTTGACCATATGTCTCTAAGTCTAATTGTGTTGTCTAACAATCGTAATACTTTTGTTCTGTCCTAGCGACACTGATTTTAGTATGAATGCAGGTATGTATACTTAGTTAAATATTTTATTATTTAAAAGTATAAACTCTTTATCAGAGTATTTTAATCCCACTTGTGTTTATATTTTGTATATCTTTTATGGGTTGATACACTCGATTCACTATGAACAAAGCTCTAATACCAATCTGTCACACCCCAAAACCTGAACGGCGAAATCGTTCGCGGGTGGAGGACGTCATGTATAGTATCACAACAATGCAAAGTAGTAAACAAGCTACAACATCATCCATTGCATTAATAATATAATTTCATAAAAGTGTGTTCTGTCAAGTTATTTAAACACCAAAAATATACATCAAAATAAAAGAGGAGTCTTGAACAAGCTCCATCTTCTCAAAAACCTGGCACCGGTACCTGTCTACTGGTGACCTAAGAATATAAATTATTTCGAAAGCAAGTATCAGCTTTAAAGCTGGTGAGATCATAAGTATATTAGTGTCTGAGTTTGTATGAAAGCATTTGTAAGATGTAATGTATAAGTTTTGTAAAGTTTGTATTTGTTTGAACACTCCTAGAAAACCCTATGTTTCGTAATAAAAGTAGCCTTCTACCAAGGCATCTAGTAAGTGTGTTTGTCTCTTGTAAGAGTGTCTATTTTCCCAAATCCGACTATCATTAACCAAAAGTATAGTTTTTACATTACCGTGCATCGTGTGAATGTTCACGAAGTGAATGTAATGGGAAAAATATTACAGTACTGTAGTGTTGTATTAAGTAACAACTGTCGTACTAACTACCTTAAACCAATTATTATTTAAAGTACCATGTGATCGGCATGTACCCTACTACTGACTCAATAGTAAAACGACGATGTAACACGTCGTAAGAAATAACATTTGGCACCCGTAGACTTGCAAGTCCCACTATAGCGAGCAACAAGTTGTACGATAGTCAATCCAGTATAGATCTATACACAAACTCATACGGTCCCCAATTAAGGAGATTCTGGATACAAAAACGGTCATGGCAGGTAGTGCCATGGCCCGTTTAGTGTCTCACATAATTGTATTAAGGTATATGTAATGTAAGTGCTAGCTGTATTGTGTGTTCTTTCTCTGTCTAGCCTGTATGTTTTGTTTGTCATCATAGTAGCTATTGTTAGTTTCTCATCATAGTATCTATTGTTAGTTTCTTATCATAGTATCTACTATTTGTTATTGACTCATGTATGAACTGACACATTGTATGTTTCATTGTTCTAGTAATAGTATTAGTATCTCCTTAAACTATACCTATTATAGTCTACTAGTAATGTTATTTGTGCATATGAGCATATGAGTATAAAGGCTACCCAAAGGTATTGAACGGACTGATGGAATTTTTATGTCTATATAAGTATACATGATGTATAACTAATATTGAAACGACCTTCGGACGATTAACCGATGCCCTAAGGCGACATCCCAACGAGGAAAAGGAAATAAGGCGAGCTAGCCGTCCTAAGTCTTTTAAACATTACTTATATAACTATACATATATAGGCATGCGTTTGACAATATTAAAGTATAAAAGAAGTTTCGTAAAAAGCATTTGGTATGTAAAAGACTTTGTAAGATAGTTTGAAGTAAAACAGTTTGGTAACACAGTTTGAAAGTAAGAGATTCCCTTGTTGATAGTTATTAATCACATGTAACTGATATAATAACTATAGTAGCTTTACTTGTATTCTCCGCCTTAAAAGCATTTAAAAACATTTAAAAGGTTAATTAGGGGGTATGAACTCACCTTTAGTGAGTGGTATGGATGAACTGATGAAACAGGATTACTAGGTGTCAAGTGAAGTCTTGAACACACACATGGATCCTAGTTGACATATAATATCACATATATGTAACCAATTAGTATTTAAACACTAATCAACAAAGTTAAGACAACCTAGGACATGCTAAACACCTTATATAAGTGTTATATGTCCCAAGGATTGCATCTAAGTCTTGTAGGACATGGCTATTGAGTTTAGGGTTCAAGGAAACCCCCTTATATGAGTTTACGGTTTTGTAACCATCACCCATTGAGTTTACGGTCGTAAACTCATGAGTTTACCATCGTAAACTCATGCTTCTTTGACCATGAGTTGTTTTGAGGCTCTATGAGTCCCTAGAAGCATTTCCCTTTGAAGTATAAGCCTATGGAAGGGATTAGGGCACCATTTCACTCCTAAATGGAGTTTACGGCCCTTGGACCATTTCCCTTTGGGTTTACGGTCGTAAACCCCTATGGTTTATGGCATTTTTATGTTTTAAAAGTCCTTAAAATATCAATGAAGGGATCCATGCTAGTTTCCAAGGCTTAGGAGAGTAAAGGGCACGCTTTGGCACCCTTTTTAGGGTTTACGGTTCAAGAACATCTTGAACCGTAAACACCTTTGATCCTTGGTTTCTTGGGTGTTTTCTTGATATATGGAAGTGTAACAAGCGTTATGATACTCTAGGATAGAATTACTTACAAGATAGAGGCTTGAAAAGGTGCTAAAAGTCCAATAACACTAGTGTGTGTTCTTGGTGTTCTTGGTGAAACTTGAAGATCTAACCTTTTGGAATGATTTCACGGATGAAAGTGTGTTTGATCACTAGATTAAGTAATATATCAACTTAATAAGGCTAGAAACACTTACAAATTGAAGATCTAGGAGGAAAAATCGGATGCTACTTGAGAGGATTTGAGTTCTAACTTTAAAATGGTGAAAAAGTGTGAAAAATGGCTAAGTGCCATATATATAGTCACTAGGGTTTACGGTCCGAATACCATTTGGAACTCTATTGATGTACAATAAACCCTAGTGCATCCTATCTCTTGGAATCTCCCGAAGTACTAACTTAAAAGGACTCAAACTTATTCCAAAAAGCTTGAAAGTTAGCGGAAACTGTTGTACAATAAACCCTAAGGCATCCTCTCTACTGGTGACCTGAGAATATAATTTATTTTGAAAGCAAGTATCATCTTTAAAGCTGCTAAGATCATAAGTATATTAGTGTCTGAGTTTGTATGAAAGCATTTGTATGATGTTTGTAAGATGTAATGTACAAGTTTTGTAAAGTACGTATTTGTTTGAACACTCCTAGAAAACCCTATGTTTCCTACTAAAAGTAGCCTTCTACCAAGGCAACTAGTAACTGTGTGTGTCTCTTGTAAGAGTGTGTATTTTCCCAAATCCGACTATCATTAACCAAAAATATAGTTTTTACATTACCATGCATCGTGTGAATGTTCACGAAGTGAATGTAATGGGAAAAATATTATAGTACTGTAGTGTTGTATTAAGTAACTACTGCTATACTAACTCCCTTAAACCAATTGTTATTTAAAGTACCAGGTGATCGGCCTGTACCCTGCTACCGACTCAATAGTAAAACGACGATGTAAGACGCCTTAAGAAATGACATTTGGCACCCGTAGACTTGCAAGTCCCACTGTAGCGAGCAGCAAGGTGTAGGATAGTCAATCCAGTATAGATCTATACAGAAATTCATACGCTCCCTAATTAAGGAGATTCTGGATACAAAAACGGTCATGACAGGTAGTGCCATGCCCTGTTTAGTGGCTCACATAACTATATTAATGTATATGTAATGTAAATGCTAGCTGTATTGTGTGTTCTTTCTCTGTCTGGCCTGGATGTTTTATTTCTCATTATAGTATCTAGGGAAAACTGCAATAAAATCTCTACATATTGGCCTCATAATCGATTTAGTCCTTATATATATTTTTTTTATTCAATTAAGTCCCAAATACCGATAATCGTATTCAATTTAACCCTTTGACCCGGTCAACAGGTCATCCAACTTTCGAAAATTACATTTTTGGCCCAAATTTCAAATTTTATTACAAAGTCGGTCCAAAATTTACACCTTTCACCTAGATTTTAAATTTTTTTTTTACAGATTTGGTCCAAAATATACCATTTTTGCCCAATTTTTAAAATTTTATTATGAATTCATCCTAACTTTAGTTTTTTTTACAACTTTTTTTCTCAAAAAATTGTTTCTAATATGTTTTTTCTTTATAAACTCATATTTATACAAGAAGAAATATATTTTCACATAAAAATCTTATTTTTTCTATATAAAAACTTTTTTTAAAATGTTTTTTGTATATAAAATATTTAGTTATAAAAATAATTTTGGATTATTTGTGTGATATCTCTTAAAAAATCAATTAAGAAATTAAAAGTAACCCAAAATTATAAAAACAAGTTTGGATTATTTGTTCTTTAATCACATTTATATGAAAGTTTAAACTAGTTACATTATATATGAAACTTTAATATATATAATATAATAATATTATATTTTATTCGTAAGAATTTTTTTAGGAAAAAAGTTAAAATCAAAACTTTGATATATTTTTTATAACTTTTTAATAAATATATTATCTAAATAAAACATATCCATTCATGACACGTGTCCGATCTAGATTGTGATTTTTTATTGCCAATCAACCTCTTCTTACTTGGATTATTTATAATCTTGTATTTCCTTTCTTATTTAATGTCTGTTATATGGAATATGGGTTGCAATTTATTATCGATAAATATGTTTTTAGGGTAGTGAGAAATGACCAAAAATACAATAGCAACATAAAAATATAAAATATTATAACTATCAATAACACAATAGAATACTTTAACTAAAGTTCTAGAGAATTTACACATGAGTTTGGTTAAAAAAATTCCTTGAGAAGCTCAACTCAAGCATTTTTCAGGTCTTTGAGTAATTTGTTTTAACCAAACTCATGTGTAAGTTCTTTAGAACTTTAGTTAAAGTATTATATTGTGTTATTGATAGTTATAATATTTTATATATTTATGTTGCTATTGTATTTTTGGTCATTTCTCACTCCCCTAAAAACATGTTTATCGATAATAAATTGCAACCGATATTTCATATAACATACATTAAATAATAAAGAAAATACAAGATTATAAATAATCCAAATAAGAAAATGTTGATTGGCAATAAAAAATCAAAACCTAGATCGGACACGTGCCATGAATGGATATGTTTTATTTAGATAATATATTTATTAAAAAGTTATAAAAAAAATATATCAAAGTTATGATTTTAACTTTTTTCTGAAAAAAATTCTTACAAATAAAATATAATATTATTATATTATATACATTTTAAACTTTCATATATAATGTAACTAGTTTAAACTTTCATATAAATGTGATTAAAGAACAAATAATCCAAACTTGTTTTTATAATTTAGGGTTACTTTTAGTTTCTTAATTGATTTTTAAGAGATATCACACAAATAGTCCAAACCTATTTTTATAACTAGATATTTTATATACAAAAAACCTTTTAAAAAAAGTTTTTATGTAGAAAAAATAAGATTTTTATGTGAAAAAATGTTTTTTTTTTGTATAAATATGAGTTTATAAAGAAAAAACATATTAGAAACAAATTTTTGAGAAAAAAAGTTGTAGAAAAAACTAAAGTTAGGATGAATTCATAATAAAATTCTAAAATTTGGGCAAAAAGGGTAAATTTTGGACCAAATTTGTAAAAAAAAATTAAAATCTGGCCCAAAAGTGTAAATTTTGGACCAAATTTGTAATAAATTATGAAATCTGGGGCAAAAATGTAATTTTTGAAAGTTGGATGACCTGTTTACTGGGTCAAAGCATTAAATTGAATATGATTACCGGTATTTGGGACTTAATTGAATAAAAAAAATATATAAGGACTAAATCGATTATGAGGTCAATATGTAAGGATTTTATTGCAGATTTCCCTAGTATCTATTGTTAGTTTCTCGTCATAGTATCTGTTGTTAGTTTCTCGTCATAGTATCTATTGTTTGTTATTGACTCATGTATGAACTGACTCATTGTATGTTTCATTGTTCTAGTAATAGTATTAGTATCTCCCTAAACAATACCTATTATTGTGATGCGGGCTCTAGTGTGGAGGATCGGGCCCTTGCGTTCCTAGAGGCCCACGATCGTGTGAATAAAGGGGCTTCACGAAAACGACCATAACTTTGGCTACAAATCTCCGTTTCGGGCCTACCACCAGTCAAATCGAAGCTTGGATCAAGGAGCATGTCTAGATATGTACCCGAAGGGGACTTACGCATTTTTGAGTCCAGAAATCGCTTTTAAATGGAGTTCTGAGCAATTTTGTTATTTTTCCTTAATTTTTGGGTTTTGTTTTTGGGTTTGTATTTGGCCCATGGACTTTTAGCGTTTCATTTTAATTTCTGCTTCTTATTTAACTGTTTTTGATGTAATTTGGATGGTCAATCATCAATTTTATGAATTTTCAATTTTCTCCCAAATTCTGTGTGTTAACCTAGATTTTGAAGCCAATCCCACGGTATTCGTAGAATCAACGTGGTTTTGAAGAGATTCTGTTGGCTATTCTTTTAGAATCAACAGGTTCATTCTTGGTTATCTTTGTGTTGTTTTTTGCGCTGCATCAGTTGGTATCAAAGCCGAATTCCTGGTTGAAAATGCCTCCGAGGAGAAACAGGACGCCCGCTAATGTTCATGAGCAAGAACTAGAAGAACGTATTATGGCACGAATGGAGGAGAGGATGGATCAAATGGATGACCAACTGACTGATAGGGTGGTCGAACTCATGAATCGAGGAGGGAAAAGGTCTCGAACACATTCTCAAGTGGAAGATGGTGAATTTGGGAACCCGTTCGGCAGTAGTGACGGTTCATATTCTGAAGATGATCTAGAAAGGCGGCCAAGGCGTGATCATAGAGGTGACAATAGGCGTTGGGAGGCCGGAATGAGAATTGATATCCCAGAATTCGACGGGGTCAGTTTGAATCCAGAGGGGTTCATCGACTGGTTGGCTACTGTTGAGGAAGTTTTTGAGTTCAAAGAAGTCCCTGAAAACAAAAGAGTGTCATTGATTGCTACCAGGATACGTGGTAGGGCATCTGCATGGTGGCAACAACTGAAACTGACACGAGACAGGCTCGAAAAGTCAAAGGTCGTGACTTGGAGGAAGATGAAGAAGTGTTTACGATTCAACTTTCTACCCCATAATTTTGAAAGGTTGATGTACCAACGGTTGCAAAATCTGAAGCAGGGTGCCAAATCAGTTGACGATTACACAACTGAGTTCTACCAATTGATTGCCCGAAACGATATCCAGGAGACAGAGGAACAACTCGTTGCTCGATATCTTGGGGGTCTACGGGTCCAAATCATGGACTTTGTAAATACGTTTGACCCGGTATCTATTTCTGAAGCGCACCAACGGGCGTTGGCTTTTGAGAAACAAAGTCGTCGGGTGGGCAGTTCGTCTTCAACTGCCAATATTGGAGGAAGTCCCGGGACGGGTGGTATGGTATCCCGTGTTGTGCCTAATCAACAAAGACCGACATCTAACAGTGTTGGACCAAATCCTAGGACAACTGTTAGTAGCAGCTTGAAGTGTTATAGTTGTGGGGAGAAAGGTCACCGACAATCAGAGTGCAAGAAGGTCGGAAAACGTCATTTGTTTGTTGAGCAAGACGATTGGCAAAATGATGATGCCGGTGAAAATTACAAAGATCCCCCTGTGTATGACGAAGAGCATAAATGTGAAGAGGAAGTTGTAACTGGAGATGTGGGGGTAAATTTGGTGGTAAGGCGGTCTTGTTTCACACCAAAAGTTGTTGGTGATGATTGGCTCAAACACAACATCTTTCGGTCGACATGTACTATTGGGAAAGGTTTGTACTTTTGTTGTTGATTCAGGAAGTTGTGATAACCTTATATCTGAAGAAGCAGTTCAAAAGTTGGCTTTGAAAATAGAAAATCGCCCTAAGCCTTACAAGCTACAGTGGCTTAAGAAGGGTGGC
Organism: Lactuca sativa; assembly: GCF_002870075.4. Lineage (NCBI taxonomy): Eukaryota > Viridiplantae > Streptophyta > Magnoliopsida > Asterales > Asteraceae > Lactuca > Lactuca sativa. The sequence continues at coordinate 165,316,027 of NC_056623.2, read as the reverse complement.
GAGGTCACTGTATCTAAACGATCCCTTGTTCAATTTTCTGTTGGTACCGCGTATAAAGATGATGTGTGGTGTGATGTGGTTGCTATGGATGCATGTCATTTGTTGTTGGGCAGACCTTGGGAGTATGATCGTAACATAGATCATAACGGGCGGACTAACACTTACAGTTTCTTGTTTGGTGGTGTGAAGATAACATTGGTTCCCAGTAAGCCAAATGAGCCAGTTCCGAGACCTTCGGGTACTCTACTAACCCTTAATTAGTTTGAAGACGAGTTGGAGGCGGAAGGTGAAATTTTTGTATTGCTCGGGAAGGAAGTCGCTAAGGAGGTTGAAATTCATGAGGCTATGGTTCCTCTGCTCAAGGAATTCGCTGATGTTTTCCCTAATGAATTACCTGATGGTTTGCCACCTTTACGTGACATTCAACATCATATTGATTTACAACCAGGAGCTCAGTTGCCTAATAGGCCACGTTACAGAATGAGTCCCGGAGAGCATGAGGAGTTGCGACGACAGGTGGAGGATTTGATTTCAAAGGGTCATGTTCGGGAGAGCATGAGCCTGTGTGCTGTTCCTGCTTTGTTGACTCCTAAAAAGGATGGTACTTGGCGTATGTGTGTTGATAGTCGTGCTATCAATAAGATCACGGTGAGGTATAGATTTCCAATTCCTCGACTTGATGACCTACTTGACCAGATTAGCGGTGCCTCTATATTTACGAAACTGGACTTGAAGAGCGGGTACTATCAGATTCGACTTAGGCCTGGGGATGAGTGGAAGACTCCCTTCAAGACTCGTGAAGGATTGTATGAGTGGTTGGTGATGCCTTTCGGTTTATCAAATGCTCCTAGTACATTTATGCGTGTGATGAACCAGTTGTTTAGACCCTTTATTGGTAAATTTGTAGTCGTTTATTTTGATGACATACTTATTTACAGTGCTACTTTTGGTGAGCATGTCAACCATGTGAGGCAGGTTTTGACTGTACTTTGACGGGATAGTTTGTACGCAGCTGTTAAGAAATGTGTGTTTATGGTTCCTAAAGTCTTGTTCTTGGGGTACGTTGTTTCTGGGGAAGGAATACAGGTGGACGAGTCTAAAGTAGCAGCTGTCAGACAATGGCCAAGTCCAATTACCATCACTAAAGTTCGAAGCTTTCATGGCCTTGCTTCATTCTATAGGAGGTTTATTCCAAACTTTAGTTCTATTATGGCACCGGTGACTGATTGTATGAAAGGGAAGACCTTTACTTGGACCGAAGCAGCAGAATCAGCTTTCCAATTAGTAAAAGAGAAGCTTACTACATCACCGATTCTTGTATTGCCAGACTTTTTCTCAAGTGTTTGAATTACACACGTATGCTTCAAAGGTTGGGATTGGAGTAGTTCTAAGTCAAGGAGGAAGACCGGTTGCCTATTTTAGTGAGAAGTTGACGGGGCCAAAGCTGCGTTATAGCACTTATGATGTTGAGTTCTATGCAGTGGTCCAAGCTGTAAAGCATTGGCTCCATTATCTATTTCATAAGGAATTTGTTTTGTTCACAGATCATGATTCATTAAGACATATTTGCAGTCAAGATAAGGTGTCACACAAACATGGGAGGTGGATGTCGTTCTTGGAAAAATTCACTTTAGTGGTTAAACACAAGTCTGGGATGTCAAATCGGGTGGCTGATGCATTGAGTCGGAGGAGTAATTTGCTAGTTTCCATGAGGGTTGGTGTGCCGGGGATGGATGTCCTCATGGAGCAGCTAACTGTTGATCCTTATTTTTCTGTTGTTCTGCAGGGTATACAATCTGGACAGATGTCTGATTTTCTACTGCATGAAGGTTTTCTTTTCAAAGGCAATCAATTGTGCATCCCTGATTCAAGTCTCCGCCTTCAAATCATTAGGGACCTGCATGGTGAAGGGCATGTCGGCCGAGATCACACTTTACAGTTGGTACAATCATCTTATTTTTGGCCTACAATGCGCAAGGAGGTGGATAGATATGTTAAACGGTGTCGAATCTGTCAGGTGTCAAAGGGCACATCTACCAATGCAGGACTCTATATGCCTTTGCCTGTTCCATCACAACCTTGGGTAGACATCAGTATGGATTTTGTGTTGGGTTTACCACGTACTAAACGGGGAAATGATTCAATATTCGTGGTTGTTGATCGTTTTTCTAAGATGGTGCACTTTATTCCTTGCAAAAAGACGACGGATGCAGTTAATGTGGCCCAGTTATTCTTTCGAGACGTCTACCGTCTGCATGGATTACCTTCTTCTATTGTATCAGATCGAGACACTAGGTTTTTGAGTCATTTTTGGCGCAGGCTATAGAAAATGGTCAACACTCAGCTCAATTTTAGTAGTGCATATCATCCTCAAACGGATGGCCAAATAGAGGTTGTCAATCGATCCCTTGATAATATTTTGCGGTGTTTAGTGGGTGATCATGTGAAGACCTGGGATCAGAAGCTTTGTCAAGCTGAGTTTGCTCATAATCATGCTATCAACCGAAGTACTGGATATAGTCCATTCCAGGTGGTCTATTTTGTTCAGCCACGTGGACCACTTGATTTGATGTCACCGCCTGTTTCTAGGGTTGTTCCAAAGAAAGTGCAGGATTTTGTTGGAGGACTACATGATGTTCATAGGGCTGTTCATGACAACTTGGTCCGAGCTAACTCCAAGTACAAGCAAGATGTAGATAAAAAACGCAAACAAGTTGATTTTGAAATAGGTGACTTTGTTTGGGCTGTTTTGACTAAAGATCGTTTTTCGGTTGGTGAGTACAACAAGCTATCAGCTAAGAAGATTGGACCAGTGGAGATTGTGGAGAAGATTAATTCCAATGCTTACCGTCTACAGTTGCCAAGCCACACTCGTTGTTTCGATGTATTCAATGTAAAGCATTTGCTTCCTTATTATGGGGATTCTTCTGATGATGACCATGGTGCACATTCGAGGTCGAATTTTGTCTACCCGGGAGGGGATGATGCGGGCCCTAGTGTGGAGGATCGGGCCCTTGCGTTCCTAGAGGCCCACGATCGTGTGACTAAAGGGGCTTCACGAAAACGACCATAACTTTGGCTACGAATCTCCGTTTCGGGCCTACCACCAGTCAAATCGAAGCTTGGATCAAGGAGCATGTCTAGATAAGTACCCAAAGGGGACTTACCCATTTTTGAGTCCAGAAATCGCTTTCTAAATGGAGTTCTGAGCAATTTTGTTATTTTTCCTTAATTTTTGGGTTTTGTTTTTGGGTTTGTATTTGGCCCATGGACTTTTAGGGTTTCATTTTAATTTCTGCTTCATATTTAACTGTTTTTGATGTAATTTGGATGGTCAATCATCAATTTTATGAACTTTCAATTTTCTCCCAAATTTTGTGTGTTAACCCAGATTTTGAAGCCAATCCCACGGTATTCGTAGAATCAACGTGGTTTTGAAGAGATTGTCCTGGCTATTCTTTTAGAATCAACAGGTTCATTCTTGGTTATCTTTGTGCTGTTTTTTGCGCTGCATCAGTTGGTATCAAAGCCGAATTCCTAGTTCAAAATGCCTCCGAGGAGAAACAGGACGCCCGCTAATGTTCATGAGCAAGAACTAGAAGAACGTATTATGGCACGAATGGAGGAGAGGATGGATCAAATGGTTGACCAACTGACTGATAGGATGGTCGAACTGATGAATCGAGGAGGGAAAAGGTCTCGAACACATTCTCAAGTGGAAGATGGTGAATTTGGGAACCCGTTCGGCGGCAGTAACGGTTGATATTCTGAAGATGATCTAGAAAGGCGGCCAAGGCGTGATCATAGAGGTGACAATAGGCGTTGGGAGGCCGGAATGAGAATTGATATCCTAGAATTCGATGGGGTCAGTTTGAATCCAGATGGGTTCATCGACTGGTTGGCTACTGTTGAGGAAGTTTTTGAGTTCAAAGAAGTCCCTGAAAACAAAAGAGTGTCATTGATTGCTACCAGGCTACGTGGTAGGGCATCTGCATGGTGGCAACAACTGAAACTGACACGAGACAGGCTCGGAAAGTCAAAGGTCGTGACTTGGAGGAAGATGAAGAAGTGTTTACGATCCAACTTTCTACCCCATAATTTTCAAAGGTTGATGTACGAACGGTTGCAAAATCTGAAGCAGGGTGCCAAATCAGTTGACGATTAAACAACTGGGTTCTACCAATTGATTGCCCGAAACGATATCCAGGAGACAGAGGAACAACTCGTTGCTCGATATATTGGGGGTCTACGGGTCCAAATCATGGACTTTGTAAATATGTTTGACCCGGTATCTATTTCTGAAGCGCACCAACGGGCGTTGGCTTTTGAGAAACAAAGTCGTCGGGTGGGCGGTTCGTCTTCAACTGCCAATATTGGAGGAAGTCCCGGGACGGGTGGTATGGTATCCCGTGTTGTGCCTAATCAATCAAGATCGACATCTAACAGTGTTGGACCAACTCCTAGGACAACTGTTAGTAGCAGCTTGAAGTGTTTTAGTTGTGGGGAGACAGGTCACCGACAATCAGAGTGCAAGAAGGTCGGAAAACGTCATTTGTTTGCTGAGCAAGATGATTGGCAAAATGACGATGCCGGTGAAAATTACAAAGATCCCTATGTGTATGACGAAGAGCATCAATGCGAAGAGGAAGTTGTAACTGGAGATGTGGGGGTAAATTTGGTGGTAAGGCGGTCTTGTTTTACACCAAAAGTTGTTGGTGATGATTGGCTCAAACACAACATCTTTCAGTCGACATGTACTATTTTGGGAAAGGTTTGTACTTTTGTTATTGATTCAGGAAGTTGTGATACCCTTATATTTGAAGAAGCAATTCAAAAGTTGGCTTTGAAAACAGAAAATTGCCCTCAACCTTATAAGCTACAGTGGCTTAAGAAGGGTGGCGAGGTCACTGTATCTAAACGAGCCCTTGTTTAATTTTCTGTTGGTACCACGTATAAAGATGATGTGTGGTGTGATGTGGTTGCTATGGATGCATGTCATTTGTTGTTGGGCAGACCTTGGGAGTATGATCGTAACATAGATCATAACGGGCGGACTAACACTTACAGTTTCTTGTTTGGTGGTGTGAAGATAACATTGGTTCCCAGTAAGCCAAATGAACCAGTTCCGAGTCCTTCGGGTACTCTACTAACTCTTAATCAGTTTGAAGACGAGTTGGAGGCGGAAGGTGAAATTTTTGTATTGCTCTGGAAGGAAGTCACTAAGGAGGTTGAAATTCCTCAGGCTATGGTTCCTCTGCTCAAGGAATTCGCTGATGTTTTCCCTAATGAATTACCTGATGGTTTGCCACCTTTACGTGATATTCAACATCATATTGATTTACAACCAGGAGCTCAGTTGCCTAATAGGCCATATTACAGAATGAGTCCCAGAGAGCATGAGGAGTTGCGACGACAGGTGGAGGATTTGATTTCAAAAGGTCATGTTCGGGAGAGCATGAGCCCGTGTGTTGTTCCTGCTTTGTTGACTCCTAAAACGGATGGTACTTTGCGTATGTGTGTTGATAGTCGCGCCATCAATATGATCACGGTGAGGTATAGATTTCCAATTCCTCGACTTGATGACCTACTTGACCAGATTAGCGGTGCCTCTATCTTTACGAAACTGGACTTGAAGAGTAGGTACTATCATATTCGACTTAGGCCTGGGGATGAGTGGCACACTGCCTTCAAGACTCGTGAAGGATTGTATGAGTGGTTGGTGATGCCTTTCGGTTTATCACATGCTCCTAGTACATTTATGCGTGTGATGAACCAGTTGTTCAGACCCTTTATTGGTAAATTTGTAGTCGTTTATCTTGATGATATACTTATTTACAGTGCTACTTTTGGTGAGCATGTCAACCATGTGAGGCAGGTTTTGACTGTACTTCGACGGGATAGTTTGTACGCAGCTATTAAGAAATGTGTGTTTATGGTTCCTAAAGTCTTGTTCTTGGGGTACGTTGTTTTTGGGGAAGGAATACAGGTGGACGAGTCTAAAGTAGCAGCTGTAAGACAATGGCCAAGTCCAATTACCATCACTGAAGTTTGAAGCTTTCATGGCCTTGCTTCATTCTATAGGAGGTTTATTCCAAACTTTAGTTCTATTATGGTACCGGTGACTGATTGTATGAAAGGGAAGACCTTTACTTGGACCGAAGCAGCAGAATCAGCTTTCCAATTAGTAAAAGAGAAGCTTACTACATCACCGATTATTGTATTGCCAGACTTTTCTCAAGTGTTTGAATTACACACGGATGCTTCAAAGGTTGGGATTGGAGCAGTTCTAAGTCAAGGAGGACGACCGGTTGCCTATTTTAGTGAGAAGTTGAAGGGGCCAAAGCTGCGTTATAGCACTTATGATGTTGAGTTCTATGCAGTGGTCCAAGCTGTAAAGCATTGGCGCCATTATCTATTTCATAAGTAATTTGTTTTGTTCACAGATCATGATTCATTAAGACATATTCGCAGTCAAGATAAGGTGTCACACAAACATGGGAGGTGGATGTCGTTCTTGGAAAAATTCACTTTCGTGGTTAAACACAAGTCTGGGATGTCAAATCGGGTGGTTGATGCATTGAGTCGGAGGAGTAATTTGCTAGTTTCCATGAGGGTTGGTGTGCCGGGGATGGATGTCCTCATGGAGCAGCTAACGGTTGATCCTTATTTTTCTGTTGTTCTGCAGGGTATACAATCTGGACAGATGTCTGATTTTCTACTGCATGAAGGTTTTCTTTTCAAAGGCAATCAATTGTGCATCCCTGATTCAAGTCTCCGCCTTCAAATCATTAGGGAGCTGCATGGTGAAGGGCATGTCGGCCGAGATCGCACTTTACAGTTGGTACAATCATCTTATTTTTGGCCTACAATGCGCAAGGAGGTGGATAGATATGTTAAACGGTGTCGAATCTGTCAGGTGTCAAAGGGCACATCTACCAATGCAGGACTCTATATGCCTTTGCCTGTTCCATCACAACCTTGGGTAGACATCAGTATGGATTTTGTGTTGGGTTTACCACGTACTAAACGGGGAAATGATTCAATATTCGTGGTTGTTGATCGTTTTTCTAAGATGGTGCACTTTATACCTTGCAAAAAGACGACGGATGCAGTTAATGTGGCCCAGTTATTCTTTAGAGACGTCTACCGTCTGCATGGATTACCGTCTTCTATTGTATCAGATCGAGACACTAGGTTTTTGAGTCATTTTTGGCACAGCCTATGGAAAATGGTCAACACTCAGCTCAATTTTAGTAGTGCATATCATCCTCAAACGGATGGCCAAACAGAGGTTGTCAATCGATCCCTTGGTAATATTTTGCGGTGTTTAGTGGGTGATCATGTGAAGACCTGGGATCAGAAGCTTTGTCAAGCTGAGTTTGCTCATAATCATGCTATCAACCGAAGTATTGGATATAGTCCATTCCAGGTGGTCTATTCTGTTCAGCCACGGGGACCACTTGATTTGATGTCACTGCCTGTTTCTAGGGTTGTTCCAAAGAAAGTGCAGGATTTTGTTGGAGGACTACATGATGTTCATAGGGCTGTTCATAACAACTTGGTCCGAGCTAACTCCAAGTACAAGCAAGATGCAGATAAAAAACGCAAACAAGTTGATTTTGAAGTAGGTGACTTTGTTTGGGCTGTTTTGACTAAAGATCGTTTTTCGGTTGGTGAGTACAACAAGCTATCAGCTAAGAAGATTGGACCAGTGGAGATTGTGGAGAAGATTAATTCCAATACTTACCGTCTACAGTTGCCAAGCCACACTCGTTGTTTCGATGTATTCAATGTAAAGCATTTGCTTCCTTATTATGGGGATTCTTCTGATGATGACCATGGTGCACATTCGAGGTCGAATTTTGTCTACCCGGGAGGGGATGATGCGGGCCCTAGTGTGGAGGATCGGGCCCTTGCGTTCCTAGAGGCCCACGATCGTGTGACTAAAGGGGCTTCACGAAAACGACCATAACTTTGGCTACGAATCTCCGTTTCGGGCCTACGACCAGTCAAATTGAAGCTTGGATCAAGGAGCACGTCTAAATAAGTACCCGAAGGGGACTTACCCATTTTTGAGTCCAAAAATCGCTTTCTAAATGGAGTTCTGAGCAATTTTGTTATTTTTCCTTAATTTTTGGGTTTTGTTTTTTGGTTTGTATTTGGCCCATGGACTTTTAGGGTTTCATTTTAATTTCTTCTTCTTATTTAACTGTTTTTGATGTAATTTGGATGGTCAATCATCAATTTTATGAACTTTCAATTTTCTCCCAAATTCTGTGTGTTAACCCAGATTTTGAAGCCAATCCCACGGTATTCGTAGAATCAACGTGGTTTTGAAGAGATTGTCCTGGCTATTCTTTTAGAATCAACAGGTTCATTCTTGGTTATCTTTGTGTTGTTTTTTGCGCTGCATCAGTTGGTATCAAAGCCGAATTCCTGGTTCAAAATGCCTCCGAGGAGAAACAGGACGCCCGCTAATGTTCATGAGCAAGAACTAGAAGAACGTATTATGGCACAAATGGAGGAGAGGATGGATCAAATGGTTGACCAACTGACTGATAGGATGGTCGAACTGATGAATCGAGGAGGGAAAAGGTCTCGAACACATTCTCAAGTGGAAGATGGTGAATTTGGGAACCCGTTCGGCGGCAGTGACGGTTCATATTCTAAAGATGATCTAGAAAGGCGGCCAAGGCGTGATCATAGAGGTGACAATAGGCGTTGGGAGGCCGGAATGAGAATTGATATCCCAGAATTCGACGGGGTCAGTTTGAATCCAGAGGGGTTCATCGACTGGTTGGCTACTGTTGAGGAAGTTTTTGAGTTCAAAGAAGTCCCTGAAAACAAAAGAGTGTCATTGATTGCTACCAGGCTACGTGGTAGGGCATCTGCATGGTGGCAACAACTGAAACTGACACGAGACAGGCTCGGAAAGTCAAAGGTCGTGACTTGGAGGAAGATGAAGAAGTGTTTACGATCCAACTTTCTACCCCATAATTTTCAAAGGTGGATGTACGAACGGTTGCAAAATCTGAAGCAGGGTGCCAAATCAGTTGACGATTAAACAACTGAGTTCTACCAATTGATTGCCCGAAACGATATCCAGGAGACAGAGGAACAACTCGTTGCTCGATATATTGGGGGTCTACGGGTCCAAATCATGGACTCTGTAAATATGTTTGACCCGGTATCTATTTCTGAAGCGCACCAACGGGCGTTGGCTTTTGAGAAACAAAGTCGTCGGGTGGGCGGTTCGTCTTCAACTGCCAATATTGGAGGAAGTCCCGGGACGGGTGGTATGGTATCCCGTGTTGTGCCTAATCAATCAAGATCGACATCTAACAGTGTTGGACCAAATCCTAGGACAACTGTTAGTAGCAGCTTGAAGTGTTTTAGCTGTGGGGAGACAGGTCACCGACAATCAAAGTGCAAGAAGGTCGGAAAACGTCATTTGTTTGCTGAGCAAGATGATTGGCAAAATGAGGATGGTGGAATGCTTAAATTCCATCTGATGTCTAATATGCATAATATCAATGGCATGAATAACCCTTCCACTTGCTTGCTTGAGTCTTCTAACGTGTAGCGTGCTAGACATGAACATGTTAAATTTGACACATTAAGGTGGTTAATCAAACTTGAACACATCTCTTCCATTCATATAGACTCAAAATATAAATAAAATACTCATGTTGAATCAAAGTTAACATGACAATCATTACAGTCCATTGAAAGGATGACATAACTACTTGGATTAATTCATATATATATATATATATATATATATATATATATATATATGTGTGTGTGTGTGTGTGTGTATGTGTGTGTGTGTCTAACATGAATTCAAATCCACTAAAAGGTGAAAATAAGAACTTAATCACCATATTGATGATTGCGCTAACATTTGTTATGTTAACATAATTAAGTAAAGATGAAATGATAAACAAGTTTTAAAGTATATAAAAAAACAAGTTCATAATTAACTCAACAATAACATTAAATTAATAAGAAGTGATTATGGAGATGACTATGTATCACCATTTGAAGATTATTATTATTATTATTATTATTATTATTATTATTATTATTATTATTATTATTATTTGCAAATCCTGGTATAAGACATTAGCTTATTGCATTAAATTTACCATAACAAAAAAAGCATCACAGACATGGAAACTCATATCTTAAATCATATGTCATATTTATAAGTTCTGCTTTCCATGTCTTTGTGGGGGAAGCTGTCTTATAAGATACTTACCTTTTAGATAAGGTACCCCAAAATAAAATGGATAAACAACATTACTAGTTATGGTTAGTTATAAAACCAAATTGTAGATACATTCGATTGTGTGGGTGTCTTGCAAATGTTTTTCTTCATAAAGGAACGATAATGGAAACAACAAATGTATCATACTTTGAAAATATGTTTTCATGTCTTGATAAAGCAAAGACATGTGCTCCAAAAACATTTAGGCATAAAGAATTTTCTCATAAAGAAGAAATGGAGGAAAAAATAGATCTCTAATAGAATAGAAGGCATAAGCAGATTGTTTCTATAATATATGGTTCAAAGAACCTCTAGCTTTCCTCAAGAGGGAGTGACTTCATAAAATGATATCAATGAAGAAATGGTCTCCATCTTCTAGAATCATACATGTAAGCTAGTGGATTTACTTCTAGGATACAAATCAATTTTTACAAGGAATTTTAGAGAGCAGATTGGTCTATACAATATGAGAATTGTTTAAAACATAATTGTGTATGGTTTCAATAGAAATATTTATTAATTTCTTGTGTAAATTTGCAATCAGACTATACTTCTTTACTTGTAGAATTATTTGCATATAATCCAAAAATATTAGTTGCAAATCATCAAAATAATATAAATGTTTTTTTTATGAATATTAAGGCATTTAACAAAAAGTTGAAAAGATTATGAACGGAGTTTCATCAACTACTACAACATAAATGACTTACAACTATAACTTTCAAGGCCTAAAAAAATTGACCATATCCTACCACCACACGTACTTTTTCATCAATAGTGTGACCCTATGTCGTGACACCATAGATATCTTATGACCAAATTGAAAATCATCATTTAAGTATTGCTATATCCAACCTTTAGTCACATATAAAGTGAATCATAAACAAAACAAATGTAACCATTGTTTGCGTTTAGTGATGCATAATTGATAAAACCATCACATTTTATCTAATTGGTGTGGCTATTTGTTACCCTTTAGCCACATTTAATTTTGTGATCATGCTTGTAATTAACATTTAGTAACATCTATGAACGGACGACGAGAATATTAAAATGTTGCAAGTATATATTATAAGAGTAAATAAGAGTACTAGAAAATAGCATTAACCATAAAGCCAACTAAAATAATATACAAAAACGTTGTAATCAAAATATACCTAGCATGTATACAAACAAAAAATGAAATGTAAGTCATAAAATGAAAGCTACATTAATTCTTCCTCCTAATATCCATGCCCCTTGTCTTCAATGCCTTAGGTTTTATATAAGATAATTTGCGCTTTTTAGAGTTAGAAATTTTACCCTCCTTACTTGAAGTTGTAGTCTGTACTTGTAGCAAAAAAAATGTATGTATCATTGAACATTAAAAGAAAAATGATTAAAAGAAAAAATACTTGAAAACATATAACAAAAAAATGATAAAAAGAAAAAATACTTCAAAGCAACAAAACATTTTATGTGCTTCTCCAACTAATTTGTGTTCAGTAGTTATATTTAGTTAATATGCATTCTACTTTAAAATTGATAAAATAGGCACCTTATAGCAATGATCTTTCCGTGGAATACCACGAAGACATTGCATTTTCTTTTGAGAAGTAAGCTTTATAACCGGTAACAATCTTTCTTGTTATTGGTTCTACAATGTATTGATTACACTTTATCTCATACAATGAATTATATCATAGTAAGAACAAATATATATATATATATATATATATATATATATATATATATAATGATGCAATGCATACTCGTATGTCTTTTGGTGCCTGATTTTATGGTGTTTTTGGCTACATACTTTTATTCTTAAGTTTTTCAAATTCTTGAAAACCATAAATGAACTCATCTATTTGAAATCTTAAGTCACAGGAAAAAATATAGTAAAAGTTTTGAACTTGTCAAGTTTTTACTTAATGGTGTTATTAATTTGTTTGTATTGTTTGTATTTTTTTTCAGCGTTGGTCTATATTCTGATGTAACAATTTTGTCCACAAAAATTACCTGCATAAATAAAGAAGAAAAGTATAAGTAGGATTTAAGTAAAGACAATCAATCTTCTATAGTAAAAGAATGTTAACTTATTATATACAAGTGTGTTCTATCAAGTTATTTAGACACCAAAAATATACATCAAAATAAAAGAGGAGTCTTGAAAAAGCTCCATCTTTTCAAAAACCTGGCACCGGTACCTGTCCACTGGTGACCTGAGAATACAATTTATTTTGAAAGCGAGTATCAGCTTTAAAGCTGGTGAGATCATAAGTATATTATTGTCTGAGTTTGTATGAAAGCATTTGTAAGATGTAATGTATATGTTTTGAAAAGTTTGTATTTGTTTGAACACTCCTAGAAAACCCTATGTTTCCTACTAAAAGTAGCCTTCTACCAAGGCATCTAGTAACTGTGTGTGTCTCTTGTAAGGGTGTGTATTTTCCCAAATCTGACTATCATTAACCAAAAATATAGTTTTTACATTACCGTGCATCGTGTGAATGTTCACGAAGTGAATGTAATGGGAAAAATATTATAGTACTATAGTGTTGTATTAAGTAATTATTGTAGTACTAACTACCTTAAACCAATTGTAATTTAAAGTACCATGTGATCGGCTTGTACCCTGCTACTGACTCAATGGTAAAACGACGATGTAAGATGCCGTCAGAAATGACATTTTCCACCCGTAGACTTGCAAGTCCCACTGTAGCGAGCAGCAAGGTGTAGGATAGTCAATCCAGTATAGATCTATACACAAATTTGTATGCTCCTCAATTAAGGAGATTCTGGATACAAAAACGGGCATGGCAGGTAGTGCCATGGCCCGTTTAGTGGCTCACATAACTATATTAATGTATATGTAATGTATGTGCTAGCTGTATTGTGTGTTCTTTCTCTGTCTAGCCTGTGTGTTTTGTTTCTCATCATAGTATCTATTGTTAGTTTCTTGTCATAGTATCTATTGTTAGTTTCTCGTCATAGTATCTATTATTTGTTATTGACTCATGTATGAACTGACTCATTGTATGTTTCATTATTCTAGTAATAGTATTAGCATCTCCCTAAACTTTACCTATTATAATCTACTAGTAATGTTATTTGTGTATATGAGCATGCGAGTATACCTCTGCTACCCAAAGGTATTGAACGGACTAATGGAACTTTTATGTCTATATATGTATACATGATATATAGCTAATATTGAAACGGCCTTCGGACGATTAACTGATGCCCTTAGGCCAGATCCCAACAAGGAAAAGGAAATAAGGCGAGCTAGCCGTCCTAAGTCTTTTAAACATTACTTATATAACTATACATATATAGGAATGCATTTGAAAATATTAAAGTATACAAGAAGTTTCATAAAAAGCATTTGGTATGTAAAAGAGTTTATGAGACAGTTTGGTAACACAGTTTGAAAGTAAGAGATTCCCTTGTTGATAGTTATTAATCACATGTGATTGATATAATAACTATAGTAGCTTTACTTGTATTCTCCCCCATCAATGCATTTAAAAACATTTAAAAGTTGAATTAAGGGGTCTAAACTTAGTTGTAGTGAGTGGTATGGATGAACTGATGAAATAGGATTGCTAGGTATCAAGTGAAGCCTTGAGCATACACAAGGATCCTAGCTGACATATAATATCATATATACATATATATATATATATATATATATATATATATATATATATATATCCAATTAGTCTTTAAACACTAATCAACAAAGTTAAGACCTCCTAGGACATGCTAAACACCTTATAAAAGTGTTATAAATCCCAAGGATTGCATCTAATTGTTGTAGGACATGGCTATTAGGTTTAGGGTTCAAGGAAACCCCCTTATATGAGTTTACGGTTTTGTGATCATCACCCATTGAGTTTACGGTCGTAAACTCATGAGTTTATGTTCATAAATTCATGCTTCTTTGACCATGAGTTGTTTTGAGGCTCCACAAGTCCTTAGAAGCATTTCAATTTGAAGTATAAGCCTATGGAAGGGATTAGGGCACCATTTCACTCCAAAATGGATTTTACGGCCCTTGGACCATTTCCCTTTGGGTTTATGGTCGTAAAACCCTATGGTTTATGGTATTTTGATGTTTTCAAGTCCTTAACATATCAATGAAGGGATCCATGCTAGTTTCTAAGGCTTAGGAGAGTAAATGGCACACTTTGGCACCCGTTTTAGGGTTTACGGTTCTAGAACATCATGAATCGTAAACACCTTTGATCCTTGGTTTCTTGGGTGTTTTCTTGATATATGGAAGTGTAACATGCCTTATGATACTCTAGGATAGAAGTGCTTACAAGATAGAGGCTTGAAAAGTTGCTAAAAGTACAAGAACACTAGTAGGTGTTCTTGGTGAAACTTGAAGATCTAACCTTTTGGAATGATTTCACGGATGAAAGTGTGTTAGATCACTAGATTAAGTAATATATCAACTTAATAAGGCTAGAAACACTTACAAGTTGAAGATCTACAGGGAAAAGTCGGATGCTACTTGATAGGATTTGAGTTCTAACTTTGAAATGCTGAAAAAGTGTGAAAATGGCAAAGTGTTATATATATAATCACTAGGGTTTACGGTCTAAATACCATTTGGGCCGTAAACTTCAAACTCTTGAAGTTTTTGGAACTCTATTTTTGTACAATAAACCCTAGGGCATCCGCTCTCCTGGAATCTCCCGAAGTACTAACTTAAAAGGACTCAAACTTATTCCAAAAAGCTTGAAAGTTAGCAGAAACTGTTCCAACTTCTATTGAATTGAAATGTTGGAAAAAATAGAAATTCCGGGTTGTCACATCATCCCCCCGTTAGAGGGTATTTCATCCCGAAATTAGAGTTTAAGAAAATAAGTAGTTACAAATAACTAAGTAAAAAGAAGAGGATATTTCAGTTTCATCTGATCCTCTCGCTCCTAAGTGAATTCCGGTCCTCGCTTGGCGTTCCAGTGAACCTTCACTATCGGGATACGGCTTTGCTTCATTTTTTTGAACTCCCAGTCTGTAATCTCTACAGGTTCTTCCACGAAGTTGAGGCTCTCGTTGATCTCGATCTCGTCGAGTGGGATTACAAGAGTCTCGTCGGTCAGTCACTTTTTCACGTTCGAGACGTGGAAAGTAGAATGTACGTTACTGAGTTCGCTTGGCAAGTTAAGTTTGTAAGCTACTGGGCCGATTCTTGCGAGAATCTCGAAAGGCCCTATGTACCTTGAATTTTTTCCACGCTTTCCGAAGCGTATCAAGCCCTTGCATGGTGAGACCTTCAACAGAACGCGGTCACCCAGCTGGATTTCCAACGGTTTCCTACGTTTATCAGCATAAGTTTTCTGTCGGTCTCTGGAGGCTTTCAATCGTTCACGGATCTGAACGATCTTCTCTGTCGTTTCCCGTATGATCTCCGGACCTGTGAGAGTGCTGTTAGGAACTCGTCCTTTAGCTAACTTGGTATCACCCACTTCAGCCCAGCACATAGGGGATCTGCACTTTCGGCCATAGAGGGCCTCAAATGGAGCAGCCTTTCTGCTCGTGTGATAACTATTGTTGTAGGAAAATATTACAAGGGGTAAATGAGTATCCCATGCTTTCCCAAAGTCGATCATACAGGCTCGCAACATATCTTCCAAGGTTTGGATAGTCCTCTCACTTTGCCCATCGGTCTATGGATGGTAGGTTGTACTCATGTCCAGCCTAGTTCCTAAGGAACTTTGTAACGACTGCCAGAACCTCGAAGTGAATTTACTATCTCTATTCGAGATAATGGATAAGGGAACACCGTGCAGTCGTACAATCTCTCTAAGGTAAAGTTCTTGTAAGTTTCTCCATTTTGTCTGTTTCCTTGATAGGCAGGAAGTGTGAAGACTTGGTCAATCTGTCGACGAGGACCCATATGTTATCAAGTCCACCCGTTGTCTTGGGCAACTTGGTTATGAAATCCATAGTGATCCGCTCCCACTTCCATTCCAGTATCTCAGGCTATTGTAGTACACCGGAGGGTTTCTGATATTTGACATTGACCTTGGCGCAAGTAAGGCATTTACTCACGAAGGTAGCAATTTCTGCTTTCATGTTAGGCCACCAGTATAACTTTTTAAGATCCAGATACATCTTATCTGAACCCGGGTGCACGGAATAACGAGTGTTGTGCGCCTCATTCATGACCAAGTCTCTGAAACCACCGTGTTTCAGGGTGTAGAACCGATCCATGAAATAATAAGCTCTGCCACCCTTAACCACCAAGTTCTTATCCATCCCTCTCAGGGATTCATCCGTCACAATTTCATGTTTTAAAGCGTCGAGCTTAGCCGCCTTAATTTGTGTGCACAAGTGTGAATGGATAGTCATAGTCAATGATTTGACTCTACGACCAGAATATTCTTTCCTACTTAAGGCGTCAACTACTACGTTCGCTTTACCCGGATGATAATGAATTTCGCATTCGTAATCACTGAGTAGCTCAAGCTACCGAGAAGCCTTGTGCGTGATGATCATCCAAAGGGATTTGATGCTCATCATCGGACTCTGCTTCAAGCCATCCAACATTTCTATTGGGTGGAAAGTACGGGACGCCATTATGATGGAATCCAACCATGATATCTATGCGAGAAAAGGGGTAAGGAAATAATTAATAGACGAAGTAACTAGATAATTATAAGATGATCTTCATCAGTTACTCTAATACTTGTCTAGAGCACACAATTTATATGTATTCCGGAACATGATACACCTTCGAATAAGTGATCCTAACTCTAAGCCCACAACCAAACAAGGACAGGAAATAAAGCAAAAATTCATAGATTCTTAGTCTATGACATCCTAGGTATATATAACCTTAGTGTATCCACTAGACAACCATTCACATACTAATAAAGACCTTTAGTTCTCAGATAAGTAATTATAGTAATACAAAACACTCCTATAGTATTTTAAGTTTAATGTTCTGTTCTACTATTCTTATTATAGTAGTGTTGGTAAGTTTTTAGACTTCTTGCAACCTCACAACCAAACTTAGGCACATGCTAATCACTCCTTGGATAATGTAGTTGATCATGCTACATCTTACCAGGGTTGACCATATGTCTCTAAGTCTACTTGTGTTGTCTAACAATCGTAATACTTTTGTTCTGCCCTCGCGACATTGATTTTAGTATGAATGTAAGTATGTATACTTAGTTAAATAATTTATTATTTAAAAGTATAAACTATTTATCAGAGTATTTTAATTCCACTTGTGTTTATATTTTGTATATCTTTTATGGGTTGATACACTCGATTCACTATAAACAAAGCTCTGATACCAGTCTGTCACACCCCCAAACCTGAACGGCGGAATCGTTCGCGGGTGGAGGACTTCATGTATAGTATCACAACAATGCAAAGTAGTAAACAAGCTACAACATCATCCATTGCATTAATAATATAATTTCATACAAGTCTGTTCTGTCAAGTTATTTAAACACCAAAAATATACATCAAAATAAAAGAGGAGTCTTGAACAAGCTCCATCTTCTCAAAAACCTGGCACCGGTACCTGTCTACTGGTGACCTAAGAATATAAGTTATTTTGAAAGCAAGTATCAGCTTTAAAGCTGGTGAGATCATAAGTATATTAGTGTCTGAGTTTGTATGAAAGCATTTGTAAGATGTTTGTAAGATGTAATGTATAAGTTTTGTAAAGTTTGTATTTGTTTGAACACTCCTAGAAAAACCTATGTTTCCTACTAAAAGTAGCCTTCTACCAAGGCATCTAGTAATTGTGTGTGTCTCTTGTAAGAGTGTGTATTTTCCCAAATCCGACTATCATTAACCAAAAATATAGTTTTACATTACCGTGCATCGTGTGAATGTTCACGAAGTGAATGTAATGGGAGAAATATTATAGTACTGTAGTGTTGTATTAAGTAACAACTGTCGTACTAACTACCTTAAACCAATTGTTATATAAAGTACCATGTGATCGGCATGTACCCTACTACTGACTCAATAGTAAAACGACGATGTAAGACGTCGTAAGAAATAACATGTGGCACCTGTAGACTTGCAAGTCCCACTATAATGAGTAGCAAGTTGTAGGATAGTCAATCCAATATAGATCTATACACAAACTCATACGCTCCCCAATTAAGGAGATTTTGGATACAAAAACGGTCATGGCAGGTAGTGCCATGGTACTTTTAGTGGCTCACATAACTATATTAATGTATATGAAATGTAAGTGCTAGCTGTATTGCGTGTTCTTTCTCTGTCTAGCCTGGATGTTTTGTTTCTCATCATAGTATAAATTGTTAGTTTCTCGTCGTTGTATCTATTGTTAGTTTCTTCTCATAGTATCTACTGTTTGTTATTGACTCATGTATGAAGTGACACATTTTATGTCTCATTGTTCTAGTAATAGTATTAGTATCTCCCTAAACTATACCTATTATAGTCTACTAGTAATGTTATTTGTGCATATGAGCATGTGAGTATAAAGGCTACCCAAAGGTATTGAGCGGACTGATGGAACTTTTATGTCTATATATGTATACATGATATATAACTAATATTGAAACGACCTTCGGACGATTAACCGATGCCCTAAGGCGACATCCCAACGAGGAAAAGGAAATAAGGCGAGCTAGCCGTCCTAAGTCTTTTAAACATTACTTATATAACTATACATATATAGGCATGCGTTTGACAATATTAAAGTATAAAAGAAGTTTCGTAAAAAGCTTTTGGTATGTAAAAGACTTTGTAAGATAGTTTGAAGTAAAACAGTTTGGTAGCACAGTTTGAAAGTAAGAGATTCGCTTGTTGATAGTTATTAATCACATGTAACTGATATAATAACTATATTACATTTACTTGTAATCTCCCCCTTAAAAGCATTTAAAAACATTTAAAAGGTTAATTTGGGGGTATGAACTCACCTTTAGTTAGTGGTATGGATGAACTGATGAAACATGATTGCTAGGTGTCAAGTGAAGTCTTGAACACACACATGGATCCTAGTTGACATATAATATCACATATATGTATCCAATTAGTCTTTAAACACTAATCAACAAAGTTAAGACATCCTAGGACATGCTAAACACCTTGTATAAGTATTATATGTCCCAAGGATTGCATCTAAGTGTTGTAGGACATGGCTATTGAGTTTAGGGTTCAAGGAAACCCCCTTATATGAATTTACGGTTTTGTGACCATCACTTATTGAGTTTACGGTCATAAACTCATGAGTTTACCATCGTAAACTCATGCTTCTTTGACCATGAGTTGTCTTGAGGCTCTATGAGTCCCTAGAAGCATTTCCATTTGAAGTATAAGCCTACGGAAGGGATTAGGGCACCGTTTCACTCCTAAATGGAGTTTACGGCCCATGGACCATTTCCCTTTGGGTTTACGATCGTAAAACCCTATGGTTTATGGTATTTTGATGTTTTAAAAGTCCTTAAAATATAAATGAAGGCATCCATGATAGTTTCCAAGGCTTAGGAGAGTAAAGGGCACACTATGGCACCATTTTTAGGGTTTACGGTTGAAGAACATCTTGAACCGTTAACACCTTTGATCCTTGGTTTCTTGGGTGTTTTCTTGATATATGGAAGTGTAACAAGCCTTATGATACTCTAGGATAGAATTACTTACAAGACAGAGGCTTTAAAAGGTGCTAAAAGTCCAAGAACACTAGTGTGTGTTCCTGGTGAAACTTGAAGATCTAACCTTTTGGAATGATTTCATGGATGAAAGTGTGTTAGATCACTAGATTAAGTAATATATCAACTTAATAAGGCTAGAAACACTTACAAATTGAAGATCTAGGAGGAAAAGTCGGATGCTACTTGAGAGGATTTGAGTTCTAACTTTGAAATGGTGAAAAAGTGTGAAAATGGCTAAGTGCCATATATATAGTCACTAGGGTTTACGGTCCAAATACAATTTAGAACTCTATTATTGTACAATAAACCCTAGGGCATCCTCTCTCTTGGAATCTCCCGAAGTACTTGATGGGTTTTGAGTATTCTAACACTTCCTAAGTGTACATGCAACCCTAATAACCTTGGATCTATGTTTGTCTAATTATCATGCAAAGTTGAATTCCAAGGTTATATTCCCATCTAGCATACATGGGGAACAATTTTAACTTGAATCATAGATAGAATAACTTACCTTGTTGTTGCTTGTGTTCCTTGAAACCTTGCGAGCCTAGCACCCCAAGTGTGATGCCTCAAATGCTTCACACAACACCAAATGCTCTTGGAAAGACTCTTGAGATAACACACACTTCTCAAAATCGGCCAAGCCCTCTAGTTTCTTATGTCTAACCGATTTTGGTGGAGAATGGGATCCTTATATAGTGTTGACACATCTAGGGTTACACCATGTAAACCCTAATGTGTCATGACTCTTCATTTCCATGACCCATGGGTTTGTAACTCCCATGGAGCATCCATGGAGCATCCTATGGGTAGAACCCAACTTGATAATCCATGGAGCCTCTTAGCCCACTATACAAGATATAGATGATTTACATAATCAACCCATATATTTAATTAGTTATCCTTTGATCACTTAATTAATTCCAGATTAATTCTTTGATGAAACTAATCAAATAATGTTATTAATATATTAGAACTTATAATATATTAATAATCTCCAAGTGTTATTTCTCTCATTTAGTCTATCCAATTACATGGTGCCATGCAACCCAAATGGACCATGCCGGGTCGGGTCAAGTAGAAGCCCGAAATAGTTATGGACTTAGACACCTTATCCAATAGTCTCCCACTTGGATAAGTCTAATAACTATATCTCTAGTACTTCAGGAACCGACCGGCAATCGTAGCTCTTTCAAGGCCTCTCAGAACTGAGAAGATGATGGTACGCCATTTAAGATAAGTGATCATATAATCCTCCGTTCTAGATATCAGCCGGACAAATACATGGAACAATGTCTTACTTATTGTCCAGCAGTTTGTTTCCCGATTTCCGATTTGTTTGACATAGAACTTATTTGAACACATCAACTTAGTTCTGACCGGGCCCGGTACATGGGTCAAAACAAAATCATCAAGGGGCCCAGATATCAGCTTCTAATCCAAGAAGGAACAGATAAACTTCGACTCATATGTTTGTTCTACGACTCATTGAATTACACACAAAAGTACGTTTTATAACATCGAGTTACCAATGCGGTTTCGTACAGTCAATGCATAACCAACTTGTAAGTAACAAATCATATCTCTAGGTTTGAAGACTTATATGATATTACCGTCTCACGATCACCCGAGATAGAATTCCATGAAGTGATTCCAGTGAGCGTGGGTTGAGTCCAATGCTCAGAACTTATGAGCACTCATGATTGTTGTAGCCTTGTCCAAGACCTCTACAACCAAACATGACAGTCTTGATTCATATCTACTTCCAACATGTGACCGACTGTGGAGGTTTGAATAATATGTTATACCAAACAAAATTATTCTGGAAGTCAAAACATGCAAAAGAAATATAGTAAACGATCGACAAGAGATAGCAACACTTTACTCATAAATAAAACACTTTTATTCATCATCAATTGTCAATTACACTTTACAAATTTCGAGATTATCTAACTACTAAATCTAATATCATCTTTCAGCCCTATGCTCCGAGCATGCTGAAGATGCTTAACCCGAGTCAGACCCTTTGTGAGGGGATCTGTCGGATTCTCATCTGATGATACCCTCTTTGACACGAGGTGTCCTTCTTCGATCCGATGTCTAATGAAATGGTATTTTCTGTCGATGTGTCTGGATCTCCCATGATCCCTTGGTTCCTTGGCTAAGGCAACAGCACTTTCACTATCACAGAAAATTTCCATTGGCTCTTGAATAGCTGGTACAACTCCAAGGTCTCCAATGAAGTTCTTCAGCCATATCGCCTCCTTTGCTGCCTCGCTAGCTGCAATATACTCTGATTCACAAGTAGAATCAGCCACTGTCTCTTGCTTGGAACTCTTCCAAGAAATTGCTCCTCCGTTTAGGGTAAAGACCCAGCCCGACTGAGAGCGGAAATTATCCCTATCAGTCTGGAAGCTAGCATCATTATACCCTACAACTCTCAAGTCATCACTCCCACCGAGGGTAAGAACCCAGTCCTTAGTCCTCCGTAGGTACTTGAGGATATTCTTTACCGCAGTCTAGTGTGCCTTGCCAGGGTTCGCCTGATACATGCTAACCATGCTCAAGGCAAAAGCTACATCGGGTCGAGTACACGTCATAGCATACATGATCGATCCTACAGCCGAAGCGTAAGGTGTTCGACTCATTTCTGCTGTCTCAGCCTCAGTGCTAGGGCTTTGTGTCTCACTCAATCTGGTGTTACTCTGGATGGGTAAGTCTCCTTTCTTGGAATCCTGCATGCTGAATCTCTTCAGCACCTTATCCAAGTAGGTACTCTGACTAAGTCCAATTAGTCTTTTACTCCGATCTCTCAAGATTCTTATCCCTAGAATATAGGCAGCTTCACCAAGGTCCTTCATAGCGAAACACTTCCCAAGCCAGGACTTAACTTCCTGCAGGGTTGGAATGTCGTTTCCTATGAGTAGTATGTCATCCACATACAATACCAAAAAGCTAACTATACTCCCACTAGCCTTGACATACACACAAGATTCATCTTCACTCCTAGAAAAGCCAAATTCCTTGACCTTTTCATCAAAGCAAAGATTCCATCTGCGAGGTGCTTGCTTCAATCCATAAATGGATTTCTCAAGCTTACACACTCTATTAGGGTACTCGTTGCTGACAAAACCCTCTGGCTGACTCATGTAAACATCTTCAGCCAACTTTCCATTAAGGAAAGCGGTTTTGACATCCATCTGCCATATTTCATAATCATTAAATGCAGCTATGGCTAACAGAACCCGAATAGACTTAATCTTGGCTACCGGAGAAAAGGTCTCATCATAGTCCACTCGAGGAATTTGAGAGAAGCCCTTTGCAACCAGTCTAGCCTTATAAGTGTGTACTTTACCATCCATGTCGGTCTTCTTCTTGAAGACCCATTTGCACCCTACTGTCTTACGACCTGGTACATTTTCAACCAAGTTCCAAACTTGATTATCATACATGGATTGTATCTCGCTATCCATAGCCTCTTTCCATTTAGCAGACTCGGGGCCTGCCATGGCTTCCTCATAGCTGTTAGGGTCATCTTGACTTACTAGTGTATCATCACTAATAAGTGTCTCACCTTCTGCAGTAATATGGAATCCATAGTAATGCTCAGGTGCACTCCTAACTCTCGTGGAACGTCTCAGAGGTACAGATTTGTCAATTTGCTCAACAGGAGTTTCCTCCTCAAGTTGAGGGCTAGAGTTTGAAGTTCCTTCACCGCTTGATTCTTGAATTTCTTCAAGATCAATTTGCCTCCCACTGTCTCCTTGGCTTATAAACTCTCTTTCTCGAAAGACTCCTCTTCTTGCTACAAAAACCACATTGTCACTAGGTCTGTAGAAGAGGTAACCAAAGGATCGCTGTGGGTAACCGATGAAAATACACCTCTCGCTTCGAGGTTCGAGCTTATCATGAGTCTCGCGTCTCACGAAAGCCTCGCAACCCCAAATCTTGATGTGGTCTAGTTTTGGTACTTTACCAGTCCACATCTCGTGAGGAGTTTTGGCAACTTTCTTTGTAGGGACTAGATTAAGAATATGGGCGGCAGTCTCTAAGGCATACCCCCAGAATGAGATTGGTAGCGAAGCTCGACTCATCATGGAACGAACCATATCCAACAAGGTTCGATTACGCCTCTCAGCCACACCATTCAACTGTGGTGTCCTGGGAGGTGTCAATTGTGAGACTATCCCACATTCCCTTAGATAGTCGAGGAACTCTAAACTAAGATACTCACCACCACGATCGGATCGAAGCATCTTAATGTTCCTGCCCAATTGATTCTCGACTTCCTGTTTAAATTCCTTAAACCTCTCGAAAGTCTCTGACTTATGCTTGATCAAGTAGACATATCCATGTCTACTATAATCATCTGTAAAAGTCAAATAATAACGATTAGCATCCCTTGTGGCATGTTTGAATGGTCCACACACATCCGTGTGTATAAGGTCCAACAAACCTTCACCCCTCTCACACGAACCTGTGAAGGGCGACTTTGTCATTTTTCCAAGTAAGCATGATTCGCAACTATCATCTGACTTTAGGTCAAACGACTCCAAGACTCCATCCTTTTGGAGTTGGCCTATGCGTTTCTTGCTTATATGTCCAAGACGACAGTGCCATAAAGATGCTTTATCCAAGTTATTATTAGTAGAATCGATACACAAAACATTATTTCCTAAGTTATCTACAACAGATACAGCTTCATACACACCATCACAAGGTAATGCTTTAAAATAAAGAACATTATTAAAGAAAGCATCAATAGAACCAACTTCATTATTAAATGAAAAGGTAAACCCTTGTTTGTACAAAGCATGAAAGGAAATAATATTTCTTTCCATTCCTGGCGAATAACAACACTTATTCAAATCTAAACTAAACCCACTACTTAGCGATAAAGTATAAACTCCAATCTTGGTAACAGATATAGCTTTCCTATTCCCCATGATCAAGTTTATCCTTCCTTGCTCCACATCCTCACTTCTTCTTAGTCCCTGCAAGTCACAACATATATGAATACCACAACCGGTATCAAGGACCCAAGAATTAGAATGGGGTGAGTTATTAGAAATGATAGTGTAAATACCTGCATGGTTGGGTTTAACTTTCCCATCCTTCACATCTTGCTGGTATTTTGGGCAGTTCCGCTTCCAATGAGCCTTTTCATGGCAATAGAAGCATTCAGCCTCTTTTGGGTCAGAAGAAGGGGTAATGAAACCTTTCTTGGTTCCACTTGAAGAAGAGCCATCAAGGGTCCGAACCTTGGTACCCTTAGAAGAGCTCTTTCTCTTCCTCCCTCGACTTTTCCCGATTGCCAAAACCGGAGTAGAGTTTTGAGTAGGAGTGATAGCAACCGACTTCCCCTTAAGACCTGATTCTGCGGTCTTGAGAAGTCCCTGAAGTTTGCTGAGGGTGACTTCTTCCTTGTTCATGTGATATGTCATGCGGAATTGATCATAGCACGATGGTAAGGAATGCAAAATAATATCTATTGCAAGATCCTCCGGGAAGTTCACATTAAGCTTCAGCAAACGATCCACATACCTTTGCATTTTCTGCATGTGGCTCGTGACGGATTCCCCGTCCTTCATCATGGTTGTTATCATGGAGCAGATGATTTCATACCTCTCTTGTCGTGCACTTTGATGGTATCTTTCCATCAAATCTTGGTGCATGTCATAAGGGTAGAAATCCTCATAAGACTTTTGGAGTTCCGCTGTCATCGTGGCCATCATGATGCAAGCCACTTTCGTAGCATCCCTTTCATGTGCCCGAAATTCAGCGATCTCCTGAGGAGTTGCAGTGGACTCATCAATCTCCTTAAGCTCCTTGTCAAGGACATATTCTTTGTCCTCGTAGCGGGTAATCATCCTAATGTTTCTGATCCACTCATTGAAGTTGGATCCATCAAAGGTGACTTTCCCACACAAGTTCATAAGGGAAAAGGAGCCATTAGGATTAGAGCCAGAAGCATTGTTGAAAGACATCTGAAGAAAAGAGGACAATATTAGTTTAGATAAGAGAGTCCTTAATAAAACACCCAAATGTAATATTAAGGCTAGGATCCAATCACAATATAATATAACTTAGCAGAGGTATGCCGTAATCTAAGCTATATCATATTTGAAAGGTAGGTGAATGACGATTCACCAATTTCCACCACGAAAACCGCAATATTTTAGTATTAGGTTTTTGAATGGTTCTTAGAAATTCCTAGATTCTTTGAGATTCAATGAACTTTTCAAAGGCATGTTTCAATCTCGAGTGTGCCCTCCAAGTTTTGTGACTGGGATACCGAGGATCACAAAACGAGGTGTGAAGTAACCATGCAAATCACTTGGTACCCTTAAAGTTTATCACTCAATCGATGTGCTGGTTAACCACACACGCTCCATCGATACTATAATAAACCCTAAGTCACCCTTTACCTACCTTGTTAAGTCCAAGTTAGTGTGCCGGTTAACCACACACGCTCCACCAACGACTTAATCAAAGTGTAAAGTGTAATTTCATGGAATAGCACCTTATTCACATTTTTCCTAAAGTAACTAAGATTGGGAATTTAATAAAACATTTAGTTACTTTATAATATTCATCATATTTTGAATGAGAATTAATAAGTCCTTGTCTTACCCGTTCGGCTAACGACCCTCCACCGATCAAGCAAGTGGTGGGTGAGAGTGGACACCCATTAAGTCACCATTTTATAGGCAACAACCTTATACCCACCTTATAGACCGGCTTCGTGAATGAGGCGTACTAGCGGTAAGATGACTTTGTTCTTATACATACATATATATATATATATATATATATATATATATATATATATATATATATAATTATTAAATCATAATAATATAAGTATAAGGGTTGAATTTTAACTTTTAAAATTCTAGGGGTTGGAACTAAAGTTTTAACTTAACTTTACTTGTTCCAAAACCTGAGGGAAAGTTTTGTAAACTTTCAAAACTTTTCATTTCTTGTAACTTATGAGTTTAATAGAGTAATAAAATGAGGACTTTTCATTTTTCCTAACTCTTGTGTTCTTTTAATGGTTTTTTAATCCAAGAGACTTTTGGTTTTCCATAACATGAGGACAAGTTATGGACTCCATTAAAACACATTATGATCATGAATTAATCTACCACATAGGTTACAAATAATTCCTATGATCATCTAAACATCATAAGAACAAGAATATGAATATGAACACTTTCAAAATCACATTTAATCTTTGTAATTTTGATAACTAGTTGTTGTAAATGAGTTAGAAAAGACATTACACCTTCTAAAATAAGTTTTCAAGTACCAAAACATTTTAGGGTAATGATTCTAATCCATTTCCAGCAACTCAAGTCGAAATTCTGCACTCTGTCGACCCTACTCGCCGAGTGCATAAACCTACTCGCCGAGTAGGTTGAAGATACACATGAACTCGACGAGTCCTCCCCATGGACTCGCCGAGTCCATCAGTCAGACAGCAGAATTTTCGACTTTCTTCAACTTTTAAGCACAAATAACAAACAAACAAGCCTAGGCTCTGATACCACTGATGGGTTTTGAGCATTCTAACACTTCCTAAGTGTACATGCAACCCTAATAACCTTGGATCTATGTTTGTCTAATTATCATGCAAAGTTGAATTCCAAGGTTATATTCCTATCTAGCATACATGGGGAACAATTTTAACTTGAATCATAGATAGAATAACTTACCTTGTTGTTGCTTGTGTTCCTTGAAACCTTGTGAGCCTAGCACCCCAAGTGTGATGCCTCAAATGCTTCACACAACACCAAATGCTCTTGGAAAGACTCTTGAGATAACACACACTTCTCAAAATCGGCCAAGCCCTCTAGTTTCTTATGTCTAACCGATTTTGGTGGAGAATGGGATCCTTATATAGTGTTGACACATCTAGGGTTACACCATGTAAACCCTAATGTGTCATGAATCTTCATTTCCATGACCCATGGGTTTGTAACTCCCATGGAGCATCCATGGAGCATCCTATGGGTAGAACCCAACTTGATAATCCATGGAGCCTCTTAGCCCACTATACAAGATATAGATGATTTACATAATCAACCCATATATTTAATTAGTTATCCTTTGATCACTTAATTAATTCCAAATTAATTCTTTGATCAAACTAATCAAATAATATTATTAATATATTAGAACTTATAATATATTAATAATCTCCAAGTGTTATTTCTCTCATTTAGTCTATCCAATTACATGGTGCCATGCAACCCAAATGGACCATGCCGGGTCGGGTCAAGTACAAGCCCGAAATAGTTATGGACTTAGACACCTTATCCAACAGTACTAACTTAAAAGGACTCAAACTTATTCCAAAAAGCTTGAAAGTTAGCAGATACTGTTTCGACTTCTACTGAATTGACATATTGTACATAATAGAAATTTTGGGTTGTCACATCATCCCCACATTAGAGGGAATTTCGTCTCGAAATTAGAGTTTAAGCAAATAAGTAGTTACAAATAACTAAGTAAAAAGAAGAGGATATTTCAGTTTCATCTAATCCTCTTGCTCCCAAGTGAATTCAGGTCCTCGCTTAGCGTTCCTGTGAACCTTCACTATCGGGATACAACTTTGCTTTGTTTTCTTGACCTCCCGGTCCATGATCTCTACAGGTTATTCCACGAAGTTGAAGCTCTCGTTGATCTCAATCTCGTCGAGTGGGATTACAAGAGTCTCGTCGGTCAGACACTTTTTCAAGTTCAAGACGTGGAAGGTAGAATGTACATTAATGAGTTCACTTGGCAAGTTAAGTTTGTAAGCCATTGGGCCGATTCTTGAGAGAATCTCAAAAGGCCCTATGTACCTTGGATTTAGCTTTCCACGCTTTCTGAAGCGTATCAAGCCCTTCCAGGGTGAGAACTTCAATAGGACGCGGTCACCCACATGGAATTCCAACGGTTTCCTTCGTTTATCAGCGTAGCTTCTCTGTCGGTCTCTAGAGGCTTTCAATCGTTCACGAATCTGAACGATCTTCTCTGTCATTTCCCGTATGATCTCCAGACCCGTGAGAGTGCTGTCAGGAATTTATCCTTTAGCTAACTGGGTATCACCCACTTCAGCCCAGGACACAGGGGATCTGCACTTTCGGCCATATAGGGCCTCGAATGGAGCAGCCTTTATGATCGTATGGTAACTGTTGTTGTAGGAAAATTCTACAAGGGGTAAATGAGTATCCCATGCTTTCCCAAATTCGATCACAAAGGCTCGCAACATACCTTCCAAGGTTTGGATAGTCCTCTCACTTTTCCCGTCGGTTTGTGGATGGTAGGCTTTACTCATGTCCAGCCTAGTTCCTAGGGAACTTTGTAATGACTGCCATAACCTCGAAGTGAATCTACTATCTCTGTCTAATATAATGGATAAGAGAACACCATGCAATCGTACAATCTCTCTAAGGTAAGTTCCTGTAAGTTTTTCCATCTTGTATGTTACCTTGATAGGTAGGAAATGTGCAGACTTGGTCAATCTATCGACGATGACCCATATGGTATCAAGTCCACCCGTTCTCTTCGGCAACTTGGTTATGAAATCCATAGTGATCCTCTCCCACTTCGATTCCGGTATCTCAGGCTATTGTAGTAGACCGGAGGGTTTCTGATATTCGACCTTGATCTTGGCGCAAGTAAGGCATTTACTCACGAAGGTATCCATTTCTGCTTTCATGTTAAACCACCAGTATAACTTTTTAAGATCCAGATACATCTTATCTGAACCCGGGTGCACAAAATAACGAGTGTTGTGCACCTCATTCATGACCAAGTCTTTGAAACCACCGTGTTTCGAGGTCCAGATCCGATCCATGAAATAATAAGTTCCGTCACCCTTAACCTCCAAGTTCTTATCCATCCCTCTCAAGGATTCACACGTCACATTTTCAGGTTTTAAAGCGTCGAGTTGAGCCGCTTTAATTTGTGTGGACAAGTGTGAAAGGATAATCATAGTCAATGACTCTACGACCAAAATATTCTTTCTAACTTAGGGCGTCAGCGACTACGTTGGCTTTACCCAGATGATAACGAATTTCGCATTCGTAATCACTGAGTAGCTCGACCCACAATCGTTGTCTCATGTTGAGCTCCTACTGGTCGAATATTTGTTGTAGGCTTTTGTGGTCTGTAAAGATCGTGCTTTTAGTACCATAAAGGTAGTGTCTCCAGATCTTCAGAGCAAACACAACTACTCCTAGTTCAAGATCGTGGGTGGTGTAGTTGACTTTATGTGTCTTCAGCTGTCTCGAAGCATAGGCGATGACCTTACCTCGCTGCATCAGAACACATCCGAGACCTTGATTCGATGCATCGCAATAGACTACGAAGTCTTCTATCCCTTCGGGGAGGGATAATATTGGTGCAGTGCACAAGGCTCGTTTGAGCGTTTGGAACGCTCTCACCTGTTTCTCTTCCCAGTCAAAGGCCACACCCTTCTGGGTCAGTGTTGAAAGAGGTTTCGCAATGCGGGAAAACTTCTGAATGAACCTGCGATAGTAGCCAGCGAGGCCTAGAAATTGACGAGTTTCTCTAGGAGTCTTCGGTGCTGAGCATGTGAGTATACCTTTGCTACCCAAAGGTATTGAACGGACTGATGGAACTTTTATGTCTATATATGTGTACATGATATATAACTAATATTGAAACGACCTTCGGACGATTAACCAATGCCCTAAGGCCACATCCCAACGAGGAAAAGGAAATAAGGCGACCTAGCCGTCCTTAGTCTTTTAAACATTACTTATGTAACTATACATATATAGGCATGCATTTGACAATATTAAAGTATAAAAGAAGTTTTGTAAAAAGTATTTGGTATCTAAAACAGTTTGTAAGATAGTTTGAAGGAAAACAGGTTGGCAACATAGTTTGAAGGTAAGAGATTCCCATATTGATAGTTATTAATCACATGTGATTGATATAATAACTATAGTAGCTTTACTTGTATTCTCCCCCACAAAATCATTTAAAAAAATTAAAAAGGTTAATTAAGGGGTATGAACTCACCTTTAGTGAGTGGTATGGATGAACTGATGAAACAGGATTGCTAGGTGTCAAGTGAAGTCTTCAACATACACAAGGATCCTAGTTGACATATAATATCACATATATGTATCCAATTAGTCTTTAAACACTAATCAACATAGTTAAGACATCCTAGGACATGCTAAACACCTTATATAAGTGTTATAAGTCCCAAGGATTGCATCTAAGTGTTGTAGGACATGACTATTGAGTTTACGGTTCAAGGAAACCCCCTTATATGAGTTTACAGGTTTTGTGAACATCACCCATTGAGTTTACGGTCGTAAACTCATGAGTTTACGGTCGTAAACTAATGCTTCTTTGACCATGAGTTGTTTTGAGACTCTACAAGTCCCTAGAAGCATTTCCATTTGAAGTATAAGCATGTGGAATGGATTAGGGCACCGTTTCACTCCTAAATGGAGTTTACGGCCCTTGGACCATTTCCGTTTGGGTTTACGGTCATAAAACCCTATGGTTTATGGTATTTTATGTTTTCAAGTCCTTAAAATATCAATGAAGGGATCCATGCTAGTTTCCAAGGCTTAGGAGAGTAAATGGCATACTTTGGCACCCTTTTTAGGGTTTACGGTTGAAGAACATATTGAACCGTAAACACCTTTAATCCTTGGTTTCTTGGGTGTTTTCTTGATATATGGAAGTGTAAGAAGCCTTATGATACTCTAGCATAGAAGTACTTACAAGATAGAGGCTTGAAAAGGTGCTAAAAGTCCAAGAACACTAGTGTGTGTTCTTGGTGTTCTTGGAGAAACTTGAAGATCTAACCTTTTGGAATGATTACACAGATGAAAGTCTCTTAGATCACTACATTAAGTAATATATCAATCTAATAAGGCTAGAAACACTTACAAATTGAAGATGTCGGACGAAAATTTGGATGCTACTTGAGAGGATTTGAGTTCTAACTTTGAAATGGTGAAAAAGTGTGAAAATGGTTAAGTGCCATATATATAGTCACTAGGGTTTACAGTCCAAATACCATTTGGGCCGTAAACTCCAAACTCTTGAAGTTTTTGGAACTCTACTGTTGTACAATAAACCCTAGGGCATCCTCTCTCCTGGAATCTCCCGAAGTACTAACTTAAAAGGACTCAAACTTATTCCAAAAAGCTTGAAAGTTAGCAGAAACTATTCCGACTTCTATTGAATTGAAGTGTTGTATAAAACAGAAATTTCAGGTTGTCACATCATCCCCACGTTAGAGGGAATTTCGTCCCGAAATTAGAGTTTAAGCAAATAAGTAGTTACAAATAACTAAGTAAAAAGAAGAGGATATTTCAGTTTCATCTGATCCTCTTGCTCTCAAGTGAATTCGGGTCCTCGCTTAGCGTTCCAGCGAACCTTCACTATCGGGATACGACTTTGCTTCGTTTTCTTGACCTCCCGGTCCATGATCTCTACAGGTTCTTCCACGAAGTTAAGGCTCTCATTGATCTCGATCTCGTCGAGTGGGATTACAAGAGTCTCGTCGGTCAGACACTTTTTCAAGACCAAGACGTGGAAGGTAGAATGTACATTACTGAGTTCACTTGGCAAGTTAAGTTTGTAAGCTACTGGGCCGATTCTTGCGAGAATCTAGAAAGGCCCTATGTACCTTGGATTTAGCTTTCCACTTCTTTCCGAAGCGTAGCAAGCCCTTCCAGGGTGAGACCTTCAATAGGACGCGGTCGCCCACCTGGAATTCCAACGGTTTCCTTCGTTTACCAGGTAGCTTTTCTGTCAGTCTCTAGAGGCTTTCAATCGTTCACGAATCTGAACGATCTTCTCTGTCGTTTCCCGTATGATCTACGGACCTGGGAGATTGTTGTCAGAAATTTGTCCTTTAGATAACTGGGTATCACCCACTTCAGCCCAGCACAGAGGGGATATGCACTTTCAGCCATAGAGGGCCTCGAATGGTGCAGCCTTTATGCTCGTATGGTAGCTTTTGTTGTAGGAAAATTCTACAAAGGGTAAATGAGTATCCCATGCTTTCCCAAATTCGATCACACAGGCTCGCAACATATCTTCCATGGTTTGGATAGTCCTCTCACTTTGCCCGTCGGTCTATGGATGGTAGGTTGTACTCATGTCCAGCCTAGTTCGTAGGGAACTTTGTAACGACTGCCAGAACCTCGAAGTGAATCTACTATCTCTGCCCGAGATAATGGATAAAGGAACACCGTGCAGTCGTACAAGCTCTCTAAGGTAAGTTTTTGTAAGTTTCTCCATCTTGTCTGTTTCCTTAATAGGCAGGAAGTATGCAGATTTGGTCAATCTGTCGACGATGACCCATATGGTATCAAGTCCACCCGTTGTCTTGGGCAACCTAGTTATGAAATCCAAAGTGATCCGCTCCCACTTCCATTCCGATATGTCAAGCTATTGTAGTAGATCGGAGGGTTTCTGATATTCAACTTTGACCTTGGCGCAAGTAAGGCATTTACTCATGAAGGTAGCAATTTCTGCTTTCATGTTAGGCCACTAGTATAACTTTTTAAGATCCAGATACATCTTATCTGAACCTGGGTGCACAGAATAA
Organism: Lactuca sativa; assembly: GCF_002870075.4. Lineage (NCBI taxonomy): Eukaryota > Viridiplantae > Streptophyta > Magnoliopsida > Asterales > Asteraceae > Lactuca > Lactuca sativa. The sequence continues at coordinate 165,282,513 of NC_056623.2, read as the reverse complement.
TGAGTGTTGTGTGCGTCGTTCAAGACCAAGTCTCTGAAACCACCGTGTTTCAGGGTCCAGATCCGATCCATGAAATAATAAGCTCTGTTAACCTTAACCTCCAAGTTCTTATCCTTCCCTCTCAGGGATTCACCTGTCACATTTTCAGGTTTTAAAGCGTCGAACTGAGCCGCTTTAATTTGTGTGGCCAAGTGTAAATGGATAGTCATAGTCAATTATTTGACTCTACGAGAAGAATATTCTTTCCGACTTATGGCGTCAGCTACTACGTTGGCTTTACCCGAATGATAAAGAATTTCGCAGTCGTAATCACTGAGTATCTCAACCCACCGTCGTTGTCTCGTGCTAACCTCCTTCTGGTCGAATATGTGTTGTAGGATTTTGTGGTCTTTAAAGATCGAGCTTTTTGTACCATACAGGTAGTGTCTCCAGATCTTTAGAGCAAACACAACTGCTCCTAGTTCAAGATCGTGGGTGGTGTAGTTGACCTCATGTGTCTTTAGCTGTCTCGAAGCATAGGCGATGACCTTACCTCGCTGCATCAGAACACATCCGAGCCCTTGATTCGATGCATCGCAATAGACTACGAAGTCTTCTATCCCTTCGGGGAGGGATAGTATTGGTGCGGTGCACAAGGCTCGTTTGAGACTTTGGAATGCTCTTTCCTGTTTCTCTTCCCAGTCAAAGTCCACACCCTTCTGCTTTAGTGTTGTAAGAGGTTTCACAATGCGGGAGAAGTTCTGAATGAACCTGCGATAGTAGCCAGTGAGGCCTAGAAGTTGATGAATTTTGTAGGTGTCTTCGGTGTTGAGCATGTGAGTATACCTTTGCTACCCAAAGGTATTGAACGGACTGATGGAACTTTTACGTTTATAAATGTATACATGATATATAACTAATATAGAAACAACCTTCGGACGATTAACCGAGCTAGCCGTCCTAAGTCTTTTAAACATTACTTATATAACTATACATATATAGGCATGCATTTGACAATATTAAAGTATAAAAGAAGTTTTGTAAAAAGTATTTGGTATCTAAAACAGTTTGTAAGATAGTTTGAAGTAAAACAGTTTGGCAACACAGTTTGAAGGTAAGAGATTCCCTTATTGATAGTTATTAATCACATGTGATTGATATAATAACTATAGTAGCTTTACTTGTATTCTCCCCCACAAAATCATTTAAAAAAATTTAAAAGGTTAATTAAGGGATATGAACTCACCTTTAGTGAGTGGTATGGATGAACTGATGAAACAGGATTGCTAGGTGTCAAGTGAAGTCTTGAACACACACAAGGATCCTAGTTGACATATAATATCACATATATGTATCCAATTAGTCTTTAAACACTAATTAACATAGTTAAGACATCCTAGGACATGCTAAACACATTATATAAGTGTTATAAGTCCCAAGGATTGCATCTAAGTGTTGTAGGACATGGCTATTGAGTTTACGGTTCAAGGAAACCCCCTTATATGAGTTTACGGTTTTGTGAACATCACCCATTGAGTTTACGGTCGTAAACTCATGAGTTTACGGTCGTAAACTAATGCTTCTTTGACCATGAGTTGTTTTGAGACTCTACAAGTCCCTAGAAGCATTTCCATTTGAAGTATAAGCATGTGGAAGGGATTAGGGCACCGTTTCACTCCTAAATAGAGTTTACGGCCCTTGGACCATTTCCCTTTGGGTTTACGGTCATAAAACCCTATGGTTTATGGTATTTTATGTTTTCAAGTCCTTATAATATCAATGAAGGGATCCATGCTAGTTTCCAAGGCTTAGGAGAGTAAATGGCACACATTGGCACCCTTTTTAGGGTTTACGGTTGAAGAACATATTGAACCGTAAACACCTTTAATCCTTGGTTTCTTGTGTGTTTTCTTGATATATGGAAGTGTAACAAGCCTTATGATACTCTAGCATAGAAGTACTTACAAGATAGAGGCTTGAAAAGGTGCTAAAAGTCCAAGAACACTAGTGTGTGTTCTTGGTGTTCTTGGAGAAACTTGAAGATCTAACCTTTTGGAATGATTACACGGATGAAAGTCTCTTAGATCACTACATTAAGTAATATATCAACCTAATAAGGCTAGAAACACTTACAAATTGAAGATCTAGGAGGAAAATTTGGATGCTACTTGAGAGGATTTGAGTTCTAACTTTGAAATGGTGAAAAAGTGTGAAAATGGTTAAGTGCCATATACATAGTCACTAGGGTTTACGGTCCAAATACCATTTGGGCCGTAAACTCCAAACTCTTGAAGTTTTTGGAACTCTATTGTTGTACAATAAACCCTAGGGCATCCTCTCTCCTGGAATCTCCCGAAGTACTAACTTAAAAGGACTCAAACTTATTCCAAAAAGTTTGAAAGTTAGCAGAAACTATTCCGACTTCTATTGAATTGAAGTGTTGTATAGAACAGAAATTTCAGGTTGTCACATCATCTCCACGTTAGAGGGAATTTCGTCCCGAATTAGAGTTTAAGCAAATAAGTAGTTACAAATAACTAAGTAAAAAGAAGAGGATATTTCAGTTTCATCTGATCCTCTTGCTCTCAAGTGAATTCGGGTCCTCGCTTAGCGTTCTAGCGAACCTTCACTATCGGGATACGACTTTGCTTCGTTTTCTTGACCTCCCGGTCCATGATCTCTACAGGTTCTTCCACGAAGTTAAGGCTCTCGTTGATCTCGATCTCGTCGAGTGGGATTACAAGAGTCTCGTCGGTCAGACACTTTTTCAAGACCAAGACGTGGAAGGTAGAATGTACATTACTGAGTTCACTTGGCAAGTTAAGTTTGTAAGCTACTGGGCCGATTCTTGCGAGAATCTCGAAAGGCCCTATGTACCTTGGATTTAGCTTTCCACTTCTTTCCGAATCGTATCAAGCCCTTCCAGGGTGAGACCTTCAATAGGACGCGGTCGCCCACCTGGAATTCCAACGGTTTCCTTCGTTTACCAGCGTAGCTTTTCTGTCGGTCTCTAGATGCTTTCAATCGTTCACGAATCTGAACGATCTTCTCTGTCGTTTCCCGTATGATCTCCGGACCTGGGAGAGTGTTGTCAGAAATTTGTCATTTAGATAACTGGGTATCACCCACTTCAGCCCAGCACAGAGGGGATATGTACTTTCGGCCATAGAGGGCCTCGAATGGTGCAGCCTTTATGCTCGTATGGTAGCTTTTGTTGTAGGAAAATTCTACAAAGGGTAAATGAGTATCCCATGCTTTCCCAAATTCGATCACACAGGCTCGCAACATATCTTCCATGGTTTGGATAGTCCTCTCACTTTGCCCGTCGGTCTATGGATGGTAGGTTGTACTCATGTCCAGCCTAGTTCGTAGGGAACTTTGTAACGACTGCCAGAACCTTGAAGTGAATCTACTATCTCTGCCCGAGATAATGGATAAAGGAACACCGTGCAGTCGTACAAGCTCTCTAAGGTAAGTTTTTGTAAGTTTCTCCATCTTGTCTGTTTCCTTAATAGGCAGGAAGTATACAGATTTGGTCAATCTGTCGACGATGACCCATATGGTATCAAATCCACCCGTTGTCTTGGGCAACTTGGTTATGAAATCCATAGTGATCCGCTCCCACTTCCATTCCGATATATCAAGCTATTGTAGTAGATCGGAGGGTTTCTAATATTCGACTTTAACCTTGGCGCAAGTAAGGCATTTACTCATGAAGGTAGCAATTTCTGCTTTCATGTTAGGCCACTAGTATAACTTTTTAAGATCCAGATACATCTTATCTGAACCTGGGTGCACAGAATAATGAGTGTTGTGCGTGTCGTTCAAGACCAAGTCTCTGAAACCACCGTGTTTCAGGGTCCAGATCCGATCCATGAAATAATAAGCTCTGTTACCCTTAACCTCCAAGTTCTTATCCTTCCCTCTCAGGGATTCACCTGTCACAATTTCAGGTTTTAAAGCGTCGAGCTGAGCCGCTTTAATTTGTGTGGACAAGTGTAAATGGATAGTCATAGTCAATTATTTGACTCTACGAGCAGAATATTCTTTCCGACTTATGGCGTCAGCTACTACGTTGGCTTTACCCGAATGATAAAGAATTTCGCATTCGTAATCACTGAGTATCTCAACCCACCGTCGTTGTCTCGTGATGAGCTCCTTCTGGTCGAATATGTGTTGTAGGATTTTGTGGTCTTTAAAGATCGAGCTTTTTGTACCATACAGGTAGTGTCTCCAGATCTTTAGAGGAAACACAATTGCTCCTAGTTCAAGATCGTGGGTGGTGTAGTTGACCTCATGTGTCTTCAGCTGTCTCGAAGCATAGGCGATGACCTTACCTCGCTGCATCAGAACACATCCGAGCCCTTGATTCGATGCATCGCAATAGACTACCAAGTCTTCTATCCCTTCGGGGAGGGATAGTATTGGTGCGGTGCGCAAGGCTCGTTTGAGAGTTTGGAACGGTCTCTCCTGTTTCTCTTCCCAGTCAAAGTCCACACCCTTCTGCTTTAGTGTTTTAAGAGGTTTCACAATGCGGGAGAAGTTCTGAATATACCTGCGATAGTAGCCAGTGAGGCCTAGAAATTGATGAATTTTGTAGGTGTCTTCGGTGTTGAGCATGTGAGTATACCTTTGCTACCCAAAGGTATTTAACGGACTGATGGAACTTTGACGTTTATAAATGTATAGATGATATATAACTAATACTGAAACAATCTTCGGACGATTAACCGAGCTAGCCGTCCTAAGTCTTTTAAACAATACTTATATAACTATACATATATAGGCATGCATTTGAAAATATTAAAGTATAAAAGAAGTTTTGTAAAAAGCATTTGGTATGTAAAAGACTTTGTAAGATAGTTTGAAGTAAAACATTTTGGTAACACAGTTTGAAAGTAAGAGATTCCCTTGTTGATAGTTATTAATCACATGTAACTGATATAATAACTATAGTAGCTTTACTTGTATTCTCCGCCTTAAAAGCATTTAAAAACATTTAAAAGGTTAATTATGGGGTATGAACTCACCTTTAGTGAGTGGTATGGATGAACTGATGAAACAGGATTGCTAGGTGTCAAGTGAAGTCTTGAACACACACATGGATCCTAGTTGACATATAATATCACATATATGTATCCAATTAGTATTTAAACACTAATCAACAAAGTTAAGACATCCTAGGACATGCTAAACACCTTATATAAGTGTTATATGTCCCAAGGATTGCATCTAAGTGTTGTAGGACATGGCTATTGAGTTTAGGGTTCAAGGAAACCCCCTTATATGAGTTTACAGTTTTGTGACCATCACCCATTGAGTTTACGGTCGTAAACTCATGAGTTTACCGTCGTAAACTCATGCTTCTTTGACGATGAGTTGTTTTGAGGCTCTATGAGTCCCTAGAAGCATTTCCATTTGAAGTATAAGCCTATGGAAGGGATTAGGGCACCATTTCACTCCTAAATGGAGTTTACGGCCCTTGGACCATTTCCCTTTGGGTTTATGGTCGTAAACCCCTATGGTTTATGGTATTTTGATGTTTTAAAAGTCCTTAAAATATCAATGAAGGGATCCATGCTAGTTTCCAAGGCTTAGGAGAGTAAAGGGCACACTTTGGCACCCTTTTTAGGGTTTACAGTTCAATAACATCTTGAACCGTAAACACCTTTAATCCTTGGTTTCTTGGATGTTTTCTTGATATATGGAAGTGTAACAAGCGTTATGATACTCTAGGATAGAATTACTTACAAGATAGAGGCTTGAAAAGGTGCTAAAAGTCCAAGAATACTAGTGTATGTTCTTGGTGTTCTTGGTGTTCTTGGTGAAACTTGAAGATCTAACCTTTTGGAATGATTTCATGGATGAAAGTGTGTTATATCACTAGATTAAGTAATATATCAACTTAATAAGGCTAGAAACACTTACAAATTGAAGATCTAGGAGGGAAAGTCGGATGCTACTTGAGAGGATTTGAGTTCTAACTTTGAAATGGTGAAAAAGTGTGAAAAATGGCTAAGTGCCATATATATATATATATATATATATATATATATATATATATATATATATATATATATATATATATATATATATATATGTATATATATATATATATATATATATATATATATATATATATAGTCACTAGGGTTTACGGTCCAAATACCATTTGGGCCGTAAACTCCAAACTCTTGAAGTTTTTGGAACTCTATTGTTGTACAATAAACCCTAGGGTATCATCTCTCCTGGAATCTCCCGAAGTACTAACTTAAAAGGACTTAGACTGATTCCAAAAAGCTTGAAATTTAGCAGAAACTGTTCCGACTTCTATTGAATTGAAATGTTGTACAGAATAGAAATTTCGGGTTGTCACAATGTGAATAAACTTAAATGAATATTATGAATTCTAACAATGTTCAGTAATTACATAGTGGTGGTTATGATACTTTTAATTTTGTTATGTTTTTTGTTTGGAACTGGGGTGGGCTCTAATTCAACATTCTTGCCCACTCATGAAATTACCTTTTAAAAATAAAGAAGCAAATCATAACTACATTTTATCTAAATAACATAAATCAAGAGTATCTTATATAAGGATGTTAACTTATGACTTACATGTCCTGATGCTTCATTTGTCTTTGTTAGGTTATTATTACAGATTCTAGTGGCCTCTAATTCAATAGTCTTATCTAGTGATAAAAGTATGTACATAAAAAAGAGGAAAACTATAATTATAGCTCAAATAAATTAAAAAATAAACAAAATTATTTTGTATGGATATAACTAACATACTGGAATTTCTAATGGATCGAAGGGGTAAAAGTTATTTTTGATACAAACAAATCTGATGTAGTAGAAAGACCTGGTACGTCAATCCCTATATTTTGAGTACAGACAAAGGTTGTTTTCAATTTTTTTTGTCACTTCACTTATGTGACATCCCAGAATTTATGGCTGAGGTTTCAAATGACTAAATTATAGCAATTTATTTGTAATTTAACTCATTTAGTTTTAGTGCATCTAATGAAATATAAATGAGTTTAGTTCAATTATTATATAATATCTAGTGATATTTTTATGCCCAAACATGTAAACTGGTAACCAAATCAAACTGCTCAATTGTAGCGCTGATTAATGCGTCTGAAAATCTAAAATTTTGAATTAAGAAGTTTTGATCAAAGAAAACATTAAAATATTGTAGTACATGTTCCACTGATTCCGAAAATATAAATAACTTCCAAAACAGAGTTCGTATGCAAATGATACGATAATTTTAAGAAAACACACGGTAAAACACTGTTTTTCTTTAATCGCGTAAAACTAAATTAATTTGTTGAGGTGCTTACGTTTTTCTGAAGGGATTTCCGAGAGCATTTTTGGACTCAGTATATAGTATATTATTTAAATTCACACTCGAAATAATTTTTTTGAATATATTTACAAAAATCGCGAAATGGACACCGTGAGCCATAAAGACGCGAAACATCACATGCAATTTCCAGGAGATTCGTAACTCCAAACGTTAATCCGTTTGATGTTCCAGAATCCTTAAATTAAAGTCTATCTAACATACTTTCGTAAAATATTCTCGATGCACGGATCCCGAAGTACGCAGTTTTGTGTGTTTTGAGCAATAAATGAGGAAAACCCCATGTGGGACCCACATGTGAATTAAGGAGCCCAAAAATCTGATCCTCCTCTCCTTTGTACCATTCCCAAGTCCTTCTTCTATTCCCACTCTTCCTCTTGGTTTGCAAGTTTTGCTAAGTGTACAATTGATGGGACTTAGGTATGACTTCCATTGATTAGTGAGTGACACTACAAGAATAGTGGGCAATAGCGGCAACGCCTGTCCTAGGAAAAGGTATGTGTTGTCTCCTCTAATACCTTTAATGGCGACACATAGCTTAAAATGAGTCTCTGGTAATGCTTTGTCGCTAATGCGCATCTGGTCGCTGCTAATAGTGGATCGTCACTGCTATTGGTTTGTCGCTGCTAAAGCCCACTTGTCGCCGCAAATACCCTGTCGCCGCAAAAAAGGTTTTGGTTTTTTTAGTTAACATTAAATTTATAAAAAACAATTGAACATTTATAAAATATGATAAATTTTTATAGAAATATTAATCCATACACAACCAATCCAAAATATTAATATCAATCCACAATCCAAAATATTAATCCATACCACAACCTAATGTATTCTTCCAAATTACAAAACGTTTCATAAAATCCTAAAGTATTCTTCCAAATTACATAACATTTCATAAAATCCTAAAGTAGCTACTCGTCCTCATCGTTTCCTTCATTATTATTTGGTGGCGGCAATGAGCAAAATCACTCTTCCAATGCTACAGAACAGGTCGGGTCCTTTAGTATCGTTTGCAGCATTTCCAATTACAAAGAAAACAAAATATATTACCAACATATGATAATAGCATTATACTTTCCACAAATTACCAAAATAAAAAATTCCAACACGTATAACTATAACCAACATATCATAGCATTCTACTTTCCAAATACACTTAAACATACATCATACACGACATATCGTTAGAGCATTCTACATTTCCATTATAGCATTTATTTTCCAAAAATTACGAAACTACAAAATATCAACATATCAAATCATAACCAACATATCATTATAGCATTGTACTTTTCAAAATTTACTGAACTACAAACTATCAACATATCAAACCATAACCAACATATCGTTATAGCATTCTACTTTCCATTATAGCATTTACCTTCCAAAAATTACCAAACTACAAAATATCAACAAATCAAACCATAACCAACATATCATTATAACATTCTACTTTCCATTATAGCATTGCACTATATACTAAACAAACAATTACCAAAATATCATTGTAGCATGCTACTTTTTTTCGTTTTTCCATTATATCATAAAAATTTTCAACTTAAACTAACAATTACCTATGATTGTGGTGGTTCTTGTATCACTGGTTATTCCTGATCGTACATAGACACAACGGTAGGAGGTTTACACCCAATGCCTCTGATATGTCCGCGTCGAACACCCAATATTCATTCAAAACAGTTTTTTTTATATATCAGTGGGTGTTAGACCGCTTGCTTCAGAAGAAGCTTGGGTTCGTTGGTTTATCTCCTGGAGTAAAGCATTCTGTATTTTCAAAAAAATAATAAAAATCATATAAATTAGATTGCTAAATACCCTTGACGATATAAACCCTTATATGAAAATACAAATTAACCACTTACGTATTGTTGTTCGGCTGTTGGACTAAAAAATACCCCTTAGCGATTGAAATTAGCCTTACGAAAATCTTTGATTTGATTAATATCCTATTTAATATTAAAAATTATATTACTTATACTATAGATAAACATTTAAATATATCATAACTTAATTCTTTGAAACATGCATTGTTGTACGAGCTCGAACCCTTGTTTTTACAACTATTTGTTTTGCACGGACTTCTGTGTTTGACATCGAACGCCTTAAAAATTCTGGCATTTGAAAATGTTCGACTGCCTTCGCCCAATTTTCACGTGACATGCCCTTGGGGGGGGGTTGTTTACTGCGGCTAAGATATCTGTAGCCCCCCCCCCCCCCCCCCCCCCCCGATTTCCTTAAAATAAGAAAGGGCTTTACTTTTTCGGCCTCTGTAAAATTTTGCAAGACTGAAATCAATGCTGCACAGCAATTGAGCACGCTCTGGATCTATGTTAACCTTATCCAAATCAAATTTATTCTACAAATACAAAAACTTAGTTAATTAAATAACAATCACAACTAAACTTAAAATGTTATCCAAGTTACCTTTAGATGCACAACTGTTGCGTTCCTTAATGCAAGGGAAACATTGTCCCAACCATATACGTTGAAAGGGACTTTGTTCCACAAATACCTCCCAATTTCATGTGTGAACCAATTACCAGGCTTCAATGTCTTCTTCATCAGTATCATAATCATAATCGTCATCATCATAATCAGTCTCTTTCTCGAAAATATTATCAATTCTACATATTGGCGGAGGTCCTTCAGTCTCGTCCTCAACATCATAATCAAAATTGTTTTGAGCTACATCAACGTTGTCTTGAAAGTATTGTGAGAACTCGATAAAAATTGTAGCTCCAGTTGAAGAGTTGTTTTGAACTATGTCAACATTTTTGGCCTCCACATTGTCGACATTTTGGACAGAGTCACTGTAAGCATTTTGGACACATGCATTGTCGGATGGTAGATCCTAAATACTTTAATGATTAACATGCTCGACGACACAACAAGGTTTGTTTTTTTGGTTTCTTCGATGATTAAGAGGCTCGCGGATGTAGAATACTTGTTTGGCTTGCGAAGCATATATGAGGTGATCATGCTGGTACACTTCTTTTTCTATGTTGATAAACATGAAATTATCATCAGTAATATCTCCCGTATTGAACCACTTTCACCGAAATATTACAGTCGAATAATCATATGGATATTGCACCTCCATAACCTCTTCTAACTGGCCATAATATTTCTCTCCATTCTCACCAACCGGTAGAAGCCACATATTTTTGCGTTTTGCATTGTACATCACGACTAAGTACCATAAACCTAACACCATTAACTATGCAAGTGTTGTAAGTATAAACATCCATTTGTGAACCCATTGAAAGGGATGACAACTCTTTGTAGAATTCTGGATAGTTTTCTTTTTCCATATGATAAACCTATTAAACATATATTCATGTGTTATGTGTTCTTGATTCGTTATATTTATCAAAGATATTTGTTTCTTAATTATTATTACCTTTTCAAGAATGTAGTTGGGAAATTCGGTCTTTTCGTCACTTTCAAGATGTTTAGATTTGAATTTTCTATATTGATGATATATATATATATATATATATATATATATATATATATATATATATATATATAATTGATGAATGGAAAAAAAGTAACAATAAATAATGAAAGACAATTAAAAATAAGAACACATATCGATGTATTTTCTTACTTCTTGACAACTATTCAATATAAACCATTTTATATTACATTTCTCCCTTATATCAAGATGTTTGATCTGCATTGCGCTCATTGGTCGACACTTGGACTCAATCATCCAAAACTTTGTTTTTTCAATGACAACGTCTTTGTTTCTTTCAAGGCGATTGAATTGACTCTCTACATCTCGAAGGTACATCGAACAAAATGACAAATCTTCTTCAACAACATAACCTTCAGCTATACATCCTTCCAACCTCGCCTTATTTCTGACATAGTTTTTTAGTTTTTTCATATACCTTTCGAACGGGTACATCCATCTCATACATACCGGGCCTCCGGCAATCGCTTCATTAGGTAAATGCAAAACTAAATGAATCATATTGTCGAAAAACTCTGGAGGATAAATCAACTCTAACTTGCACAAAGTTCTAATAATGTCTTCTTTTACTTTCCTCATATCCTCCACCTTTAGTGTTCTGGAGCAAATTTACTTGAAAAACATACAAAGATCCACAATTGGTGTAGAAGTTTCTTTGTCTAATAACGCTCTAACTCGAATCAGTATCAAATGTTGCATAAGAATGTGATAGTCATGAGATTTCAACCCAATAATGTTAGTATCATTATCTACCACTTTCTTATTGATATAAGATGCAAACCCATCGGACAATTTAACATCTTTTGTAAATTGATAAAAGATTTTGCGGTTAGGTTTCTTGAATGAGTAGCTTGCATGTGGTCTAGTGAACTTGTTACTCGTTTTTTGCAACCATTGAGTACGCCAAATATTCAAATTTCTCAAGTCCTCACGTGTATTTGATGTTTCTTTACTCTTATCATCCATCATAGAAGTACCCAAAAAACTCTCACCCATATTTTTCTCGACATGCATCACATCTATGTTGTGCTTCAGCTCCAGAGAAGACCAATACTCGAGCTCGAAAAATATGCTCTATTTCGACCAGTTCAACTTGAATCCTTGCCGGTCCATTTTTGTGTTGAGAGTGTTTGGATGTTTACCCTCATTTACGAAGTAGTAGACGACATACTTGTTGTTGTATGTCTTCATTAGTAAAGTGTCACGGAGCGGGTCTTGTCTCGGGTTTCCTGTTAAATTTCAAACTCATCTTTAATGGATCATCAGCATCTAAGAGCCGACGATGACCAATATAAACTACTTTATTTGCTGCACGGTATGAGGGAGTGTCTTCATTGCAAGTCAACCATCCTCTATACCCTTGTCCGCTCCAGCCCGATAAACTACTATGAGCTGGAAAGTCGTTTATTGTCCATAACAACACAACTTTCATTGTGAAGAATGTGCTTGTCGCTGCATCTTTAATACGTACACCTTATTGCCAAAAAAAACTTAAGCTCTTCTGCTAACGGCTCAAGGAAAACATATATGTCCTTTCCAGGTGCTTTAGGGCCGGGAATCAACAAGGCCAACATGAATGATGACTCTTTCATACAAAGCCATTGTGGCAGATTGTATGTGGTGAGTACAACTAGCCACGTACTATACGGATTACACATGTTACTAAATGGATTAAAGCCATCAGTTGCCAGCCCTAGACATATGTTGCGAGGTTCACTCGAGAAGTCAGGGTAATCTACATCCAATTTTTTCCAAGATTCTCCATCAACGGGATGACGCAAAACACCATCTTCTGATCTCTCGGTACTATACCATATCATATTTTTGGAAGTGTACCATGAACAATACAAACAACATAGTCTAGGGGTCACTAGAAAGTACCGTAACACCTTATGAGCCACTTTCTTACTCTTGGTATTTTTATCAATCCACCAACTCTCTTTACAACCAGGACAAACTTGCAATGACTTGTGTTTATTCCAGAAGAGAAAACAATCGTTTTTGCACACATGTATTGACTCGTACCCCAAACCTAAATTCTTCAGTCTCTTTTCTGCTAAATAATCTGAACGTGGAACCTTGTTGTTTGGTGGAAATGCAGAATGCAACAACTCAAGGAGTTGATCAAATGAACTATCAATCCATTTGTTTTGGACCTTGATATGCATCAACTTTTCTAAAAACTCAAGGAAAGAAAACGTACAACCAGGATATAACTTGGTTTCAACTGCCTCTAACAACTATTCAAAATCATCATCGACAACGCTACCCCCTGTATTCGAGGTTCCTTCATCAAGGTTTGTATCATTTTCTCTTGACTCCAACATAACATCGTCAACAACATCAGCCATCTTGTTACTTGGCGATATGACATCTATAGCTAGTGGGATTAAAGGTTCATGGTGATATATCTGTTGCGTTTTGAGCATTCTAACACTCCTAAGTGTACATGCAACCCTAAATACCTTGGATCTATGTTTTCTCTATTATACATGCAAATATGAACTTTCCAAGGTATTCATCCTAACTAGCATAATAACATTGATTCAAATGAATATATCAAGTTAGAATTTGTAACAACCCGAAATTCGCATCACTGCTTGTAACCCTTTTCGTAACTCATTTCGATAATCTAATCGCCATTTCCAATATTGTTTCCGATTCCGTCATTTAATTAAGTCATTAATGTGTATTTTATATTATGACTTAATGGGAATCCTAATACCTTTAGAACTCATTCTAACACCTCATATTAGTGATCAGAACATTTCTAGAATCAACCATATCAGATTACGGCAACTTGATCGGGTGCGACCAAAAGCCCCGTCTAATGCCGGTATCGGGTAGAATTCCTCCGTGTCCAAATCCCGAACACTATTTAAAGTCTTCTAAGCTTCCATTTGAATCTTTTTCTTCATCTCACAACTCTCTCTCTAACCTCTCTCCTCAACCAAATATTCAAGGTCCAAAACATTGAATTAAGGCTCCAAATCTTTGAGGTAACATCCCCAACTTGTTGTTTAACCTCTTAGGCCTTCAAATTCGTGTTTAATCTATCAATTTGGACCTGGAACATGTGTTTACGGCCAAGGAGCATGCTTGGGCCTTAAACAGCTAAAAACATGGGTTTTAAGCAATTTAACCCCTCCAAACCAATTTTGGGACATAGATACGACCTTATGGCTTACAAATCTGGACTTAGAATGCCTTAAACATAGATTTTGAAGCGTTAACATGATTTTACAGCCCAAGAGCATGCTTGGGCCATAAACTCCTCATTCATGGGGAGTAAACTCATTTTTGCATGTTAAAAAGCCATATAACTCCACCAATAGCCTTGTAATAAATCCTAGAATCATCTAAAAATAGTTTGGGGACCTTAAACATGTCAAACACCCTCCATTTAGGAGTTTACGGCCAAAGAATCCCAAGAAATAGTTCCAGGTCCGTAAACTCATAATATCATGTTAAATGGTGCCCTAAATTCATACCAAAGCTTGTAAAAATTATTGGAATCACATGTGATTAATCTAGGGCCATTAAATCATTCATTCAAGAAGAGTATAGGAGTTTACGGCCATAAGCTCCATGCTAGGTCCGTAAACTCCATTTAATGGTGTTATTGGTGATTTAATCCACTCCCATGCTTTAGATAAATTCATGCAAATCATCTCTCAAGAGTTATTGATCAAATTAGCACCATAAAACCCCAACCATGAGTTCACGGCCGTGAACTCATGTGTGTATAGCATATAGGGCCGTAAACTCCCTAAGGAGTTTACTCTTGAAGAGTAAACTCAATTCCCAAGTCCCACGCATCAATACACGTCCGTAGATGTCACCCGGGTCACTCCAGACACTAGTTTTGAAGTGTTTTCACTCACTGGAGTGTAATATCATATCTAATTAGAGTTTATAAATCTAATTAGATATATTTGTATACCATTTCATATTACATAGGAACCTCGCGTGTTATCAAGCCTCAAATCGACACTTAGCATCTGGAACGTCGCATTTTCTCGTCTGGTGAGTTCATACCCCTACCCTTTTTCAATGGTTTTTCAATGTTTTCAGGGGGAGAATACAAGCAAAAGTACAATAATATCTTGTACTTAAAATCATGATTTCATTTAAATGGTTTCATAATTCATACCCTTTTTAAGAATTAAAAACATATTAACAAATTGTTTTAGTTTGCAGAGTTGTTTGTTCAAACAGATTTTTAATTCTTAATATATACTGTTCTGTTGTATACTTCACAACTGATTGTTCACACTTATATTTATAGAGATCATAGAACATTTGTAATGTCTGTAATAAAACACCTAGGCTCGAGTGTAAAGGACAGACACCATTAGAAAAACATAAAACATTTGTAATGTCCTTAATAAAACACCTAGGCTCGAGTGTAAAGGACATGCACCATTAGAACATATTTAGTCATAGATACCACTTCCCTAGGCACGAGAAGTAATTAGTAATCTTAAAGATTGGAGACACGTCCTCTGTAACACTTCCTTGGCACGAGAGAGTGGAGGACTAACCCTGTAACCAGAATCTCCAGGAGGGAGAACGTGACTTGAGTGTATAGATCTATACGGGACTGACAATCCCGCACCTGGCTGCTAGCTACAGCCGAACCGAAAGGTTCAAGGGTGATGAAAGTCATAAAAAGGATACTGGCCCTGGCCCGAGTCATATCTAGTATGAAGTATGGTTAAGGACTCGCAATTAAGATTATTAACACTTCACACTTAATTATTAGTTTTATGTACGTAATAAAGCTAATGTACATTTAAGGATAAGAAAACCTTCAGGAGAATTCATACACACATAGTCAGGAAAATATGGGATTATCCTGGGGATAACATTGAACATAATCAGAACAGGTAACAATTCACACACACACATGTAGGAAAAATATAGGATTTTCCTGGGTAACAGTAGTACGTAACCAGAAAAGTGTAACAAGTTAGATAACTAAACTTTACAATTCACAAGAACAACCATGGTTTTCAGTCTATTGATCTTGTATCTAGTGCGGGATGTTATTCCTATGTTTTTCAGTATGTATATATCTTATATCTAGTACGAGGCGATAATCCCATGAATTCAACCTATATCTTGTACGGGATGGTAGTCCCATGGTTTTCAAACTACTTTCCATCTATAGTTCACGTATATTGAAGTATTTTATATCAAATTCGGGATAGAAATCCCATGATTCTCAATATATAGATTTGTGTATTTAAATATACTCTGTGATATTCAATCGGTCTTGCATTTAAGAAAATATGGGATTTTCTTGGATAACCACTTTTCAGGAAACTAAAGGAACTCATACATTTTCAGAAAACTAACCGCTTATGAACTCACTAGGTTTATGCTGATTTTCAAACCGCTTGTATTCTCAGGTCCGTATTAGACAGGTACCCGACGATCTCTTTTGGCGAACACAGAGTGCGTAGAAGACTCGTCTCATTTTGTTCATATATACTATGTATCACACTTGTACAATTTACTTTTGAAACAAATGTAAACTTTTATATATGTAATGTAATGGTTGTTTAGTTTGCTTACTATATGCATTGGATTTGATACTCAACGTGGAGTCTGCCCCGGAAATGTAACCGCTTATGAACTCACCAGCTTTATGTTGGTTTTCAAACCATTGTATTCTCAGGTCCGTATTAGACAGGTACCCGACGATCTCTTTTGGCGAAGACGGAGTGCGTAGAAGACTCGTCTCATTTTGTTCATATATACTATGTATCACACTTGTACAATTTACTTTTGAAACAAATGTAAACTTTTATATATGTAATGTAATGGTTGTTTACTTTTCTTACTGTATGCATTGGATTTGATACTTAACGTGGAGTCCACCCCGTAAATGTTTCCGCTTGCGGTTTTCGGGGTGTGACAGATTGGTATTAGAGCCCTTGTTTATAGTGAATAAACTATATCAAACCTTACATGGTATAAAACTATAAACATTAAGGGACCTAAGTGCTCTGAACTAAAAGTATCCTTCAAAATATAAGTATTTTCAAAAGTATATAAGTATACCGAACCGTCGAGATCCATAACTACAAATAGAACAAAACATAAATGAATGGGTGTCGTACGCTGCGGTTAAACATGGGCAGTTATGTAGTCATGTCTAGGATCAATATAGCCTGTCCAACTATATTCATTCGAGACACGGCCAACATGTGCTTGGGAGTGACTGTGGTATGCGACATGCCAAAAACTTACCCTAATACGAAAAACATCGAGCCAGTGTCGTAACGAATCATGAAATACTATGGGAGTATTTTTCGAGCCAATCCTTGGTAGAAATCCTCGTTCAAGCATTGTTCTTTGATGATTCCCTTAGCGATAATTTTTTCCACTTAGATAACTCTTTCCTGCTTTATCGCTTATTCAGTATATATCTGTCATATCTCTTGATTCAATTCAGAGGACTTATCATCCTCTCTTTCTTGATCTTATTAGATCAGGATGCCTCCAAGAAAGAGACCCAGCTCCAAGACCAACAACCCTCCACCACCACCTCCTCCCTAAATTGATCCTGTAGTATTCCAGGCAGCTGTTACAGCCGCAGTGGCAGCTGCCATGTCTAAACGGAACTCTGGCGGTTCCGGTGGTTCGGGAGGTGGTACCCAAACCCAAAACCAAGAAAGTAGTCAGGGACACCGAAAAGAGGGTTCCTATAAAGATTTCATGAACGCAAAACCCACGTCCTTTGATGGCACAGGAGGTGTCATTTCCCTCACCCGATGGTTCGAGAAGATCGAATCCATCTTTGAAATTTGCGCCTGCTCAGAATCTGACAAGGTGAAGTTTGCCGCCTGCACCTTTATCGACAAAGCGCTGACTTGGTGGAACGGCCGAGTCAAATCCCTAACCTTACCTGTAGCCAACGCCATGGGTTGGGAATCCATGAAGGAACTACTGCTGGCTAAGTACTGCCCTCGGGGCGAAATGCAGAAGTTAGAACACGAACTCTGGAACCTGAAGATGAAGGGTTCCGATATCATCGCTTACACTTCCAGGTTCTATGACTTAGCATTACTCTGCCTGGGAATGGTTACCCCGGAGAGTAAGAAGATAGAGAAATTCATCTGGGGGCTGACCCAGCCAACAAAAGGAAACGTCATAGCTACGAGGCCGGATACATACGATAGCGCCAAACGCTTAGCACAAATCTTAATCGATCATAGTGATGACCCTGAGGAGATAGCTACCACTCCTGAGCTGACAGAGAGGAGTGGTGAGAAAAGAAAAATTAGGAAGAAGGAGAAACGTCAGACATCGCAAGACTCTTCGAAGAGGCAGCAAACGGTGGTAGTTCATGCTGCCACTTCCCCTGCAACGGTTTATGTTGTTGGATCCTCAACTCGAAAACCTGCCAGTAGGTATGCTGGAACCCTTCCTAGTTGTGACAAGTGCAACTATCATCACCTCCCTTCCGGTCCATGTATAGAGGTATTTTGCAACAGTTGTGGCATAAAGGGTCATATGGCGAAAAACTGTAAGACACCAACTCAATCAACGAGTCAAACTTCCAGAGCGGACATTGGTCGGGCCTGCTATGGTTGTGGAGAAGTTGGACATTTCAAGCGAAACTGCCCCAAGGCAGTAACATCTGGAAACACGGGAAGAGTTCAAGCGATAGGACAAGAGGAGACAGCCACCGATCCCACCGTTGCCACAGGTATATTTCCCTTCAATAAATCTTGTGCCTGTGATTCTTTTCGATTTTATTGCCGAAAGAAAATTGCTAACCACCCATTCAAACATCTTTTTAAATCCTGTGATTCGTTAGTAATCAAAAACTTGTACCGTCGAAATGAATAACAAGTGAGAAGGAGAACGTTAACATCATATTCATAGATTGTATTCTCAATCCGGACAATTATTCTTTTCCGTTCGATCTAATGGCAAACTTTTCATGAAATGCTTTGATGTCATCTTTAGCATGTAATGACCGAGCCTCATTCGTGCTGTTATTCCTGGTTTCGAGAAAGCCATTCGTCTTAACTTTCCTCCGACCCGGCTCTCCTGATCTTCGTACATCATAGCTTAAAAAGTTTTCCCATGTATTCCTCGTCCGTGTGATCATCGAGAAACGAGAAGTCTGCAACTCTTTTCCCCGATGCCTTTTCCGAAGAATTCTTGAGAATTCTTTCCGAACGTGTAGTCAAGTCTCGCATCGACCTAATCCCTGTAATTACCTCATAACCAAAACCTCAGTGAGGACGATGTATCCAAGGCAGCAACTAGGGCTTGATATGATCACTACGAGGTAGTAGTGGTGCCCTTCGGTCAAACCAATTTCCGGTAAAGTAGATAAGCAAAGCAGTCATACTTGTGGACCTTTCCAAAAACTAAAAGCGATAAAGAATTAGTCGGCACCGGGGATACCCATAGAAACCTGTCAATTCTTTGGTCCCGCCGGCTATGATCATAGACCCATGTAGAAGTTTCCTTTAGGACCATCAGACCCTTAGCTACTCTGCCACGTGAAAATGTACCCACTTGTTGGAAATCTTACTCTGGAAAGACATAGTACGCCTTGAGAAGTGTGCAAAACTTAACTTGTAGAACATTAGAACCTTCGAGATCCTCGTTAGGAATCGATTTCGTAGCCCTCTCCGAGCTATCTTCAGAACTCAGCAGCAACCATCTGGTATTCCACATCTTTGTTCGTAAGGAGTGCTGACCTGACGAGACCCTAGTAATCACTTTGATGAGATCGAAACCAACGGAAGTCCGAACCCTCATGGATGAATCAATTGAGATCATGGATTGATAAGTTGACCGTTCGAAACAAAGCCGCATCCCGACTATGAGGGTTCTCTGGAATGTCAAGCGGAGACCCGATTCCACTTAGGAGCATGAAGATCCTCATATCTCTTTTCACTTCGCGATCTGTGTTCAAATCTTTGAATTTCGGGACGAAATTCCCTCTAAGGGGGGAGGGATAATGTAACAACCTGAAATTCGTATCACTACTTGTAACCCTTTTCGTAACTCATTTCGATAATCCAATCGCCATTTCCAATTTCGTTTCCGATTCCGTCATTTAATTAATTCATTAATGTGTATTTTATATTATGACTTAATGGGAATCCTAATATCTTTAGAACTCATTCTAACACCTCATATTAGTGATCGGAACATTTCTAGAATCAACCATATCGGATTACGGCAACTTGATCGGGTGCAAATAAAAGCCCCGTCTAACGCCGGTATCGGGTAGAATTCCTCCGTGTCCAAATCCCGAACACTATTTAAAGTGTTCTAAGCTTCCATTTGAAGCTTTTGCTTCATCTCACAACTTTCTCTCTAACCTCTCTCCTCAACCAAAGATTCAAGGTCCAAAACATTGAATTAAGGCTCCAAATCTTTGAGGTAACATCCTCAACTTGTTGTTTAACCTCTTAGGCCTTCAAATTCGTGTTTAATCTATCAATTTGGACCTGGAACATGTGTTTACAGCCAAAGAGCATGCTTGGGCCGTAAACAGCTAAAAACATGGGTTTTAAGCAATTTAACCCCTCCAAACCAATTTTGGGACATAGATACGACCTTGTGGCTTACAAATCTGGACTTAGAATGCCTTAAACATAGATTTTGAAGAGTTAACATGAATTTACTGCCCAAGAGCATTCTTGGGCCGCAAACTCCTCATTCATGGGGAGTAAACTCATTTTTGCATGTTAAAAAGCCATATAACTCCACCAATAACCTTGTAATAAATCCTAGAATCATCTAAAAATAGTTTGGGGACCTTAAACATGTTAAACACCCTCCATTTAGTATTTTACGGCCAAATCATCCCAAGAAATAGTTCCAGGGCCGTAAACTCATAATATCATGTTAAATGGTGCCCTAAATTCATACCAAAGCTTGTAAAAAATATTGGAATCACATGTGATTAATCTAAGGCAATTAAATCATTCATTCAAGAAGAGTATAGGAGTTTACGGCCGTAAGCTCCATGCTAGGGCTGTAAAATCCATTTGATGGTGTTATTGGTGATTTAATCCACTCCCATGCTTTAGTAAAATTCATGCAAATCATCTCTCAAGAGTTATTGACCAAATTAGCGGCATAAAAACCCCATCCATGAGTTCACAGCCGTGAACTCATGTGTGTATAGCATATAGGGCCGTAAACTCCCTAAGGAGTTTACTCTTGAAGAGTAAACTCAATTCCCAAGTCCCACGCATCAATACACGTCCGTAGATGTCACCCGGGTCACTCCAAACACTCGTTTTGAAGTTTTTTCACTCACTGGAGTGTAATATCATATCTAATTAGAGTTTATAAATCTAATTAGATATATTTGTATACCATTTCATATGACATAGGAACCTCGCGTGTTATCAAGCCTCAAATCGACACTTAGCATCTGGAACGTCGCATTTTCTCGTCTGGTGAGTTCATACCCCTACCGTTTTTTAATGGTTTTTCAATGTTTTCAGGGGGAGAATACAAGCAAAAGTACAAGAATATCTTGTACTTAAACTCATGATTTCATTTAAATGGTTTCATAATTCATACCCTTTTTAAGAATTAAAAACCTATTAACAAATTGTTCTAGCTTGCAGAGTTGTTTGTTCAAATAGATTTTTAATTCTTAATATATATTGTTATGTTGTATACTTCACAATTGATTGTTCTCACTTATCTTTATAGAGATCATAGAACATTTGTAATGTCTGTAATAAAACACCTAGGCTCGAGTGTAAAGGACAGACACCATTAGAAAAACATAAAACATTTGTAATGTCCTTAATAAAACACCTAGGCTCGAGTGTAAAGGACAGGCACCATTAGAACATAGTTAGTCATAGATACCACTTCCCTAGGCACGAGAAGTAAAGAGTAATCTTAAAGATTGGAGACACGTCCTCTGTAACACTTCCTTGGCACGAGAGAGTGGAGGACTAACCCTGTAACCAGAATCTCCAGGAGGGAGAACGTGACTTGAGTGTATAGATCTATACGGGACTGACAATCCCGCACCTGGCTGCTAGCTACAGCCGAACGGAAAGGTTCAAGGGTGACGAAAGTCATAAAAGGGATACTGGCCCTGGCCCGAGTCATATCTAGTATGAAGTATGGTTAAGGACTCGCAATCAAGATTATTAACACTTCACACTTAATTATTAGTTTTATGTACGTAATAAAACTAATGTACATTTAAGGATAAGCAAACTTTTAGGAGAATTCATACACACATATTCAGGAAAATATGGGATTATCCTGGGGATAACATTGAACATAATTAGAATAGGTAACAGTTCACATACACACACATGTAGGAAAAATATAGGATTTTCCTGGGTAACAGTAGTACGTAACCAGAAAAGTGTAACAAGTTAGATAACTAAACATTACAATTCACAAGAACAACCATGGTTTTCAGTCTATTGATCTTGTATGTAGTGCGGGATGTTATTCCTATGGTTTTCAGTATGTATATATCTTATATCTAGTACGGGGCGATAATCCCATGAATTCAACCTTTATCTTGTACGGGATGGTAGTCCCATGGTTTTCAAACTACTTTCCATCTACAGTTCACATATATTGAAGTATTTTATATCAAATTCGGGATAGAAATCCCATGATTCTCAATATATAGTTTTGTTTATTTAACTATACTCTGTGATATTCAATCGGTCTTGCATTTAAGAAAATATGGGATTTTCTTGGATAACCACTTTTTCAGGAAACTAAAGGAACTCATACATTTTCAGAAAACTAACCGCTTATGAACTCACTAGGTTTATGCTGATTTTCAAACCGCTTGTATTCTCAGGTCCGTATTAGACAGGTACCCGACGATCTCTTTTGGCGAACACAGAGTGCATAGAAGACTCGTCTCATTTTGTTCATATATACTATGTATCACACTTGTACAATTTACTTTTCAAACAAATGTAAACTTTTATATATGTAATGTAATGGTTGTTTACTTTGCTTACTATGTGCATTGGATTTGATACTCAACGTGGAGTCCGCCCCGGAAATGTTTCCGCCTTCGGTTTTCGGGGTGTGACAGAATTACATACCTCTTTGATGTAGATTGTCTTCATGAAGCTTGAGTACCTAGTGCCCCAAGTGTGAAACCTCAAATGGTTCACACAACACCAAATACACTTGGAATAGATTGAGAGAACACACACACTTCATGAAATCGACTAGCCCTTTCAATCACCCATAGTGGCTGATTTTCTCCAAGAATAAGATCATTATATAGTTAGGGTTACACCATGTAAACCCTAATTGTCATGCGCTTTCATTTCCATGATCCATGGGTACAAATATACCATGGAGCATCCATGGAGCATCTTATGGGTTTTAGCCCAACTTGACAATCCATGGAGCATTAGCCCACTATATAAGTATGGATGATTTACACAATCAACCCATATATTTAATTAGTCTTCTTTTGATCACTTAATTAATCCTAGATTAATTCTTGATCAATACTAATTAAATAATCTTATTAATATATTAGAACTTATAATATATTAACAACCCTTAAGTGTTATTTCTCTCGTTATAGTCTATCCAAATGCATGATGCCATGCAACCCAAATGGACCATTTCGGGTCGGGTCAAGTCTTACCAATTATAGTTATGGACTTAGACATTAATCCAACAGTCTCCCACTTAAATAAGTCCAAAACTGTTATTGCGTATGACTTCAAGAACCGACTGGCAATCATTGCTCTCAAAAGTTTATGTCGAACTCTGACCTTGCCGATGATCTCTGACCTTTGTCAATCACTTTTCCATTAGATAAGGGATCATATATTCCTCCATTCTAGATATCATATGGACTGAGACATGGATTATAATCATTCTTTCTGTCCATTTGTTGTTTCCCGATTTCCGATTTATGACGACTGACTAACTAAACAAATCAAATGAGTCTAGGCCTGGCCGAGCACTTCCATTTGTCATCACCAAATCATCGAGGGGCCCACAAATATCGCTTTTATCCCGAAGGTAAAAGGAATGGATAAACTTTGACTCATATGGCTTGTTTTACTACTTGTTGAATCATACACAAAGGAGCGTTTTATAACCTCGAGTTACCGAATGCGTTTTCGTGCAATCAATGTACAACCAACTCATAGTAACAACTCATATCTCTAGGTTTGAAGAATATAAGATACTATCATCTCATGATCACTCGCGATAAAATCCATGAAGTGATTCCAATGAGCGCGGGTTGAATCCAATACTGAGAACTTATGAGCACTCATGAGTGTTGTAGCCCTTTGTCCAACATCTTAGACCTCTACAAGCCAACCCATGACAGTCTTAATTCATATCTACTTCCAACATATGACCGACTATGGAAGGTTTAAATAAATTAGTCATTCAGAACAATGACCTAGTTATTCTGGAAGTTAAAACATGCAAAGTGAAACACAATAATAATTGAATCCAATATGGTATCAAAACCTATGAACATAAATTAAACACCTTTTATTTATCACCATATGATTACACATTATTCATTGTATATTGTTTCAGCTATCAACCTTATTCTTGAATTTAAAACAATAGTTGTCCCATGCTCCAAGAATGTACACTATGTTTTCTAAACACTAGTCATGCCATACACCAAGTATGCATACTATGTTTGTCTATGATCTTTACTTTGTGAAATAGATCAATTGAACATAACTCCAATGATCCTCTTTTCATAGTCCCAAATCCTTAATGCAAATGCAAGAATTCTAAATTCA
Organism: Lactuca sativa; assembly: GCF_002870075.4. Lineage (NCBI taxonomy): Eukaryota > Viridiplantae > Streptophyta > Magnoliopsida > Asterales > Asteraceae > Lactuca > Lactuca sativa. The sequence continues at coordinate 165,257,882 of NC_056623.2, read as the reverse complement.
TGCCATTTACTAAAATATGTTAGATTCTAAACTTATATGCATTGATCCTCTTGTAATGATTATGCAAAAAGTCAGAAAGACTTGACAACAACCATTACAGAGCATTACAAAGGAAATTAGCTCCTTTGAAACATCCTTCTTGCATTAAGCTTCCTAATCTTACATAGATTGAATAATTTCTAACTTTAAAACATTTCCAGATTTCATTTTGACTATCACTTCTGAACAAGAGTTGCCTCCTTACAGATTATGTCAATATGGTCCTTCCAATAATTAACACTATACTTCCAACTGTCCTTGAGCAATCAATCTTTGGTAAACCTTTGATTTTCCTCAACAATTGCTTAACCCTTTTAGTCATATCCAATTCTAGACCTTTTCCATTCTTAATGCCCCAGGCATTTGGAAAATTTTAGAAAGGATGAATATAGCACATGTAATCGATCCTATATCCGAAGCATATGGGACACGATTCAAGATGTCTCACATAAAGACTAAACCAGTTTTTTGCTATAATATTTCCATTTTAATTTGACACGTTCTCATAATTCAGATTATGAAAAGGGATGTCGTAATCATAATCGAATTTTAGAACGCAAATAATGGGCCCAGATATAGAATTTTCTTATGTTAAGCCATTCCAACATATCATTCATATATATATATATATATATATATATATATATATATATATATATATATATATCTATATATATATATACTTGACTAAATTGATTAAAATCTCACGATCTAAGCTTATAGATTTGAGATGAAGTATAATTTCTTTTCCCTTAATTATAGCAAAACAACTCTTTCCCAATTGAAACTTTTGTTTTCTATAATTAACATTGCTAACTTGCAACCTTTATCATAATTATCATGCTCCCACTAACATGATGATTATTAGCATACCACTTACGCTCCTACCAGCTTTGACATTTACCCAGAAATCAGTTGGACTTCTAGAAATCAATACTTTATTGACTTTCTTACCAAAGTTCAGATTTCTGATACTAGATTGCTTTGATAAAACTTTATCATAATCATACACCTTATCTTAGATAGCTCACAGGTGTGTCTAAACAATTTTAAGAACTATGAAAAAGAGACGTCGTAATCATAGTCTTAATTATTTAGACCTTTGCCACTTCTCACAATTCCATGTTAGTGTGCCGGTAAACCACACACGCTCCACTAACGGCTTTGAGAATGCAAATATCACAATTGCTATCTAGCTAAAATCTACGTAGTGAAAGTGTTTCCTCACCATCATATTCATGAATCGGAGAGAAACCTTATGACACTTAGATTTAATGGTGTATGTGTTCTTATCCATGTGAATTCTCAAAACCATAGTCACAAGACAATGATAATGACAAATCCAAACTCATATGGATTGAACTTAATGTTTATTTCTTGCCATGTGGCAACTCAAGGGCCTACCATTGCTTCCAATTTGTTGTGAACCCAATTGAGAACTCTAAGAACTTATATGCAAAGCCAACTTTAATTAGAATGGGCACAGAATATGTCAACACGATAGGTTATGAAGCTCAAGTCGTGTGCTAGTGAAGAACTTCAGGTTTTATTCTTGATTAGTTTTGAGACTTTCAAGACCTTTAAAACCCCTACTGTCCTCTTGACATATAAGACTTTCTTGTTAGATATTCAAGAGATAGTGTGGATTCTAATCAAGACAAACACTTCACACAACTGGCCTTAGTTGGTCTTTGTTTTATCCAAAACATCACAACTTACCAATTTCAAATGTACAAGAGTAGAGAACTTTTACTCTTACATTTGGCATGTGTTTTAAACCTTATCTAAGTTATATCACTCAAGTTACAATCTTGGCGTATGACTCTAAGACTTGTATTGGAACGAAGTATGACTCATCTTCTTGATTTAACCATTTCAACAATTAAAGATTCCTCTTCTTAGTCATAAGAATGCACTAAGATTTCCTTAGATAACTAATTGTGAGATGGTTTCTTAATCATGAAGATGATCACAAAAACTGATACTAAAGTACTCTCCCATCTTTTCAGATTTGAGAAACTTTTATCTTTCTACCTAAGTTGATTCTTCTTATTCGCTCAGTCATACATTGGAACCTTTTTCCAATGTCTCAAAATTACACTTAAGCTTGTAAGTATAACCATATTTACTGAGCTTTAGTAAATTATGAAGAATAATCTTATCGATCTTTTGTGGTGGACTTGACCAGTGCACAAGAATGTGTACTTGATCCCTTAGTCCTTCACTTGACTCACACATCCATGTGATCAAGTAGTTAGTCTTAATTTTCCAAAGATGAAAAATTCTCATTCATCATGCTATACAACTTGCATGATTCCAAGTTATGGTCCAATTGAAACTTGGGTGATGATGATCTTTCCTTATTTGGTAAATTTAGACATTACCACAAATGAAAGAATCAATTTCATATTTCCACTGTTGCTATTAATGGAATCATATAAGCAACAATTTTTTCACAAACGCCATTGTAAGGATACATAAAATAAATAAAATCAAAAATTTCCTTTTATTTTTAAAACTTTGCTGAAAAACTTATCCTTGCAATCCATATGAAAACTTGTTGTTATCTATTCCTAAGCAATATCTCATAACTCCTAAGAAGTAGCTCAAGAATCTGATCTTCAAACTATGCGATAGAAATCCATCTACGCGATCAAATTCAGCATATTGTTTCTTTATGTTTCTTCACTATTCTTTGATTCTTAAAACATCACCATGTGACCCAGTCACATCATGTATCAAGAATCTCAGAGTAGAAACTTAGCAGAGTTAGATAGTGGACTTTACCTGAAGTAGAGTCAAACTTATTGACTTTAACACCCTTAGGTAAATTGGCAGCTTCGCAACCAATGCCCATTCCTTAGGTAATTTAACATATGGACACTTTGGTAATGGAACATGGGACTATTACAGACTTAGCCTTTCTCCTTACCATTTGGTCAACCGAGTTGACTATGGCCGATCCCTTTCCATTGGGAAGAGAGAGCTTTACTAAATATCCAATGTCATTATTGTCAATTTCCACAAGTTTTAGGAAGTTTATCTTAGCAAATAGATAAGATCATTAAGGGTCTTGGCATAGTCTGTTTCATAGGAGTCCCAAAGGAGCTCACTATGTGACTTAGAAAGTGATTGAACCACCAACTTTCTCAAGACTTTCACACCCAACTCTCCCGGCTTGTCAATATGTGACTACATCTCCAAGATGTGACCACACATAGACCTTTACTTTCCAATAGGGCTTGAGTGACCTTAAACTTTTCAAGAACTTGTGGGTTAGGGAGAATAATTGGAGGAGGTGAAAGAAGTATGATTTCCATGGGACATCATCTTCATTTAGGAAAGCTTGTTTCAAGAGATTTGGGAAGATCATAAATGCCTAAACCAGACATCTTTTTAGGAGATATTCAAGATAGTTGATTTAAAGTCCTTAATATAACACCCAATATGAAATATTAAGGCTAGGACCCAACACAATACTTTTATAACTTGGAAGAGGGATGCTGTAATACAAGCTATAAAATATTTGAAGATAGGTGAATGACGATTCACCAATTTCCACCAAGATAAACGAAATGTATTATTAGCTTTTAATTGGATTTGCAACTCCTAGATCTTTTGAGATTCAGTGAACTTTTCAATGGCATGTTTCAATCTCGAGTGTGACCTTCAGGGTTTGTGACTGTAATGTGGAGGATCACAAAACAAGGTGTGAAGTAACCATGCAAATATATTGGATAGCGTTAATATTACCCCTTAATCGATGTGCAGGTTAACCACACACGCTCCACCAATACTATGATAAATATTAAGTTACCCTTTGCCTACCTTGTTAAGTCCAATTTAGTGTGCCGGTTAACCACACATGCTCCACTAACGACTTAAGCAAAGTGCAAAGTGTAATTTCATGGGTTAGCACCAAATTCGCATTTTCCTAAGTAACTAAGATTGGGTATTTATAAAAGGTTTAGTTACTTAGTATTTATCATTAATATTTTTAATGAAGGGAGAATTATAGTCGTTGTCCTACCTGTTCGGCTAACGACCCTCCACCAGTCAAGGAAGCGGTGCGTGAAAATGGACACCCATTAAACTGCCATTTTATAGGCAGTAACCTTATACCCCCCTTATAGACCGGCTTCGTGAATGAGGACTACTAACAATAAGACTGACTTGCTCTTATACATATATATATATATATATATATATATATATATATATATATATATATATATATATATATATATAACTATTATTAACTTATAATATTATAAAGTATAAGGGTTGAATTTTAACTTTTAAAATTCTAAGGGCTAACTTGGAATTAAAATATTCATAAGTGAAAACTTTTCAAATTCCAAAACTTGAGGGCAAGTTTTGAAACTATTCAAAACTAATTAATTCCATAACTTATGTGTTTAAAGTAGTTTTAACTAAAAGACTCTTCAAGTTTCATAACTTGAGGACAAGTTATGGAAGACTTTAAACTAATAAAATAATGTACCTTTTCTTTATTTTGTAACTTATGAAATTAATTACGGTTATATATTTTATTGCTTAATGAAGTGACTCTTGAACCTCCATAACTTGAGGACAAGACTCTTCATTTCTTATAACCATTGCCAACTTTTATGAGTTTTATGAAACTTAAATGTGACTTTTCATATAACTTGAGGACGGAATCAACTCTTAGATTAAATTGGATTGAAAACACATAATTAATTAACTTTTCTATTAATCTAAGCAACTCATAAGAACAAGATAATTCAAATGAAACGTTTTCATGTAATTAGCCTAATCACTAAACTAATACAAAACATGAATCTATTGACACTTATCTTTGAAATTGGATTAGCATGAACATTACCACATCAAAAACAAGTTTATAAGTCCAAAAATAGCTTAGGGTAATGTTCCTTGTCCATTTCTAGCCAAAAAAAGTCGAAAATATGATGTATGGGACTCCTACTCGTCGAGTGTATCAACCTACTCAACGAGTAGGATGAGTTTTGCCTTGGACTCGGCGAGTTCATTAGTGGACTCGGTGAGTCCAGTGCCTAGAAAGCCTGAAAATCGATTTTTTCAGCATTTTTCAGCAATTTGCATCAAGTATAATTGAAAACAAGCCTAGGCTCTGATACCATTGTTGGGTTTTGAGAATTCTAACAATGCTAAGTGTACATGCAACCCTAAATACCTTGGATCTATATTTTCTCTATTATACATGCAAATATGAACTTCCCAAGGTATTCATCCTAACTAGCATTATAACATTGATCCATATGAATATATCAAGTTAGAATTACATACATCTTTGATGTACAATGTCTTCATGAAGCATGAGTGCCTAGTGCCCCAAGTGTGACACCTCAAATGGTTCACACAACACCAAATACACTTGGAATAGATTGAGAGAACATACACACTTCATGAAATCAGCTAGCCCTTTCAATCACCCATAGTGGCCGGTTTTCTCCAAGAATAAGATCATTATATAGTTAGGGTTACACCATGTAAACCCTAATTGTCATGGCCTTTCATTTCCATGATCCATGGGTACAAATACACCATGGAGCATCTTATGGGTTTTAGCCCAACTTGACAATCCATGGAGCATTAGCCCACTATATAAGTATGGATGATTTTACACAATCAACCCATATATTTAATTAGTCTTCTTTTGATCACTTAATTAATCCTAGATTAATTCTTGATCAATACTAATTAAATAATCTTATTAATATATTAGAACTTATAATATATTAAAAAACCTTAAGTGTTATTTCTCTCGTTATAGTCTATCCAAATGCATGATGTCATGCAACTCAAATGGATCGTGCCGGGTCGGGTCAAGTCTTACCTATTATAGTTATGGACATAGACATTAATCCAACAATATCCACGGTTTGTATCATTGATTGAAACCATATATACGAAAATGATGTCTCACACGGACATATCGTTTCACCTTTACAATCTAGGTGTAACATGGATATCTTGGCAAAAGAATCGAGTCCTAGCTTGAACTCAGGAGATTGACGATGTGGATTAGTACTCCAGTTTTTATCAATAGACATGATGCAAGTGAAACATAATTTAGTGTTTAAGGGTTACTCTACGAGAAACAAAAACCAAGTAGAGTATTCATAAAGTCGATGATTCGAAAAGTATCCCAACACGGGAACACATGAACAAATAATCATAAATGGATATAGTATTCGACATGGGAACACATGAACAACTAATTTTATTTTATTTTAGTATTAATATTAACTTGATTTTAAAACTAATTTAATTTGATTTTACGATTAATTTATTAATTTTTATTGATTTTTTTAAAACTAATTTAATTTTATTCTATAATTATATTAAAATTACTAGAAGTACGTTGCTATTAATAACCTCATTAAGCTAAAGTTTTAATTACCAACATTAAGTCACTAACAAAATTAATCACTTTGATTTTAAAATTAAATTAATTTTATTTTATAATTAATTTAATATTTTCTTTTTTGTTATTAGTTATTTTTAACATTAATTTAATTTGATTTTATAATTAATTTGGTTTTATTTTTATATTAATATTAATTTGATTTTATAATAAATTTAATTTGATTCTAAAGGTAACTTAATTTGATTTTCTAATTAATTTAATAATTTTTTGTTATTAGTTTAATTTTTTAAACTAATTTTATTTTATTTTAATATTAATATTAACTTGATTTTAAAACTAATTGAATATGATTTTACAATTAATTTATTATTTTTTAGACATACAATACAACTTGCATATTCCAATTTCATACAATTAAGCATACAATTTCAAACAAATGTATACATCAAATTTCAAACAATTGCATACATCCAATTTCAATTTCATGCAAATCTATACATCTAAATACAAAATCAAACAAATGTATATATACATCCAATTTCATTTTTAAGCCAATGTGGTATAAACAAAAATCAGAAAAACATACACAAAATGCATAAACACTTACCACAAATCTAAAAAAACATATACAATCCCACAAAATGCATAAACACTTCATATCTCAAAATACAAAGATAATCACTCAACAAAATTAAAGAATACTAACAATTTATCATCCAAATTAGCACCAAAATAAAAAAAAAATAGAAAATAGGGAGGAATTCGACCTTCAATGTGGGCAATTTCAGAATTCAGCTGAAGGGTCGCCGGTATGAACTGTCTAGGTCGCCGGTAATGGAGGATTGAGGGAAGGTGTGGCGGTCTTGTGGCGGCAGGAGTGGCTAGGGAATGCCGTCGGTTTCTTCCTTGATCCCAATCATCACAATGAGAAGCAAATAGAAACAAGAGAAAAGAAACATAAAGAACAACACAGAAAAGGAAGCTGGAGGGGGGGGGGGGGGGGAGGGGGAGGGGGGTTATCTGTAACGGGCTTTAGCGGTGACGTGCAATAGCGGCGACACTAGCGTAAAAGCGGCGACATCTTGGCGGGAAAAGTTAGCGTTTTCGCATTTCTCTACGACTCTTCGATTGAAAACAAATTGGACGGATGAGGCTCATTTGACGCGGATCGCTGTTAGTTAGCATTACCGGCAACGCCTTTAGCGGTAACGCAGGGCAATAGCGGCGACATGTGACACATCAATTATATGTCGCCGCTATTGTCCGGCGTCGCCGCTAAAGGCTTCGCCGATAATGCCAACATTTCTTGTAGTGTGAGTATGTTATGCTATAAAATGGGGCTTTAGGAACCCCCAAAATCACTCACAAATCTCCAGCAACTTCCTCTTTCTCTAAATCCTCTCAAAACTCCTATCTAAATCCTTCATCCTACACTCACGGTTACACCCTCAAGCACCCTAAAACCACCTTCTTCTACCACCCAAATATCTTCTTATGATCCCACGTTAGACCACCACCTTCTGCCAACCTTCCCTCTCGTCACAAGCGTCAACTGAAACCCAAAAACAGAGGCAGCATGAGGCTGCCATCACAGCTCCGCCACCCCCCTACAACCACGTCGCTCCACTGCCATCCTCCCCTTACCAACCAGAAAACCACCGCCATCCCCTACCTGTGACACGGTGACACCCTCCATCTTTCTCTCCCTTCGTCTTCATCAAAACCGGCAGCAGGAGGCTGTCGGCCTCCACCTAGCATCACCGAACCACCATTCTGCTGCAAGATACCTCCAGTGGCCACCACTTGTTGCCATAGGTAGCCTCCAAACACCCTTGAATTATCAAATTACGTACACCTGCGCAACCGAGAAATCACGAGAACATTCGTTTAAAATTTTCTTTTCTTTTACGTGAGGAGGATGATGAACACAGGAGGTTATAACCTCATGTGTAAATAATACAAGCACTACGCAAACTATGATGCGAAATAAATACATGCAGTTCCTCTAATTTGATTTTGACCAACTTTAGTCCCTCCCCTTCAAAATGTTTTTCTAAATAAATCCTATGCTAATGAAACATTAAATAAAATGTTCAAAGCCAGCCCCTATTTTTGGAAAAGCTTTTCAATTTAATCCACTTTTAATATAAAGTGTAATATTGAATCATAAATTTTAATTTTTACAAAATATTAACTATATTTTGGATTAAATTAATATTAGAATTATTTACAAATTTTGGGAAAATAACAAACTAAATTTTTAGAAAATTTATTTAAATAAATTATTTAAATAAATTTTGAGATAATAATAAAAAAAAACTTAGAGATTATAAATCATTACACTTAGTCCAAATACACAATCTCTACCAAATATTAATTTATAACAAATATTTCTAGGAAATCGGATTAATCCCGAAAATCACGACCTCTCGGCAATACATCCCGGTTTGCAGAACTACTTGATAACCAATCGATAAGGTGAGTGTTACGACCCTCTTTTGCATTTACTTATTTTGGGAGAGAATACATGTACTAAGTATTATAAATTATATAAAAATATTATTATAATATATTTTAACTACCCACGGTACGGGAAATCCGGTTTAAATGGTCACTTGGGTTGTTGGATTTAAGTAGTGATTAAATGTCAAAATGATCATGCTCTCCGGTGTTTGATGTCTGGCCCCTGTCTGTACATAGTAGTTGAAAAATATTGTTTAACATTTATATAATACTAATAAAACAATATTGCTTATAGACTTCAAGTATGTTATGAGAATACAAATATTGAAATAACATATGCCTACTATTTTGAATTTTATACAAGGAATATACTAGGTTAAGTGCCTTATGCTTTGCATGCTCAATTGCTATACAAATTCATATTGCCTAAGTAGTTTTACGCTGAGAGCACTTTCGACTACATTAGTTAAGGGCTTTTACTAAGACATTGTTCATTAGCTAACTTTAATCACTTAGCATACCCACACTACTATAATCTTTAATCTTCAGAGTGAGATATATATATATATATATATATATATATATATATATATATATATATATATATATATATATATATATATATATATAGATCTATACGGGGTTGACATCCGCATATGCGGCTGCTAGCTACAGCCTCGACTGATCAATCGAAGCAGGTCATAAGTGTCTATCAATCATTATTGCATCGTCCAATGAAGCGTTGTAGGGATAAATTAAGTCATGTGGCTCGGTTATAGGACTCGCTAAAAACCTTAACTAAAAATTCTCACTTTTCACAAACCACGAACTTGGTTATTTTCAAACTATTTTTGAGTATGATTATACTTACTAAAATAAATAATTTTCGAAACTCTTTTAAAAGTATTATAACACGGTAAAGCAGAAAACTTGTGACTCTCACCAACCTTGTGTTGACTTTCAAAACTACATCTATTCTCAGGAAATCAATAATCAAGCAAATTCAGATGGAAGATAATCAGGAACCCCATGCAATTAGTTTACTACTTTTTATTATGTCTGCCTACCTGTTTAAGGCAATTTATATATTATTACTATTATCTGTAAGAACCATGTACTCAAACATCAAGATGGAATATAAATGTTGTTTTGTTTATTACTGTACTTGTGCTCAAGGTTGTAAAATTCGTTACTCGGTACCTGTTCGGCCGACTACCGAGTAGCGAGTACTCAGGAGTAATCGGGGAGTACTCGGATTCGGTAATTCATGTATAAATATTTTTAGGGAAAATATATATATAAAAATCATTAGTTAAAATCAAAGTTAATTGAAATATGTCACAAAATTAGATACATGTGAATACACAAAAACAGAAAAACGCATAATGGTCTCACTTCATGAATAATTGTTGAAAATTTAAGATATATATGTAGTAATAATCACATGTGTGTGTTAAATAATAAATCATTAAGTATATTATACATATTAATAACCGATTTGACCGGGTTTTACAATACCGCTCAGTTCAGTAAGGGGCCGATCGGGGAGTACTCGGGATTCAGCAACTCGCCTCGGCAAGGTGGCGAGTAGCGAGTACTCGGAGGAGTAATTTGACAACTGGGGAGTTTTACAACATTACTTGTCCTATATATTCAGTTTATATGTGATCCATGTACTTAGTCGCACAGCCCGATATGTTCCGCCGCCTCGGCCGGGGTTGTGACAACTTAGTTTATCATCTTTTTCGACACTCATTTTTTCTTGTTCTGTAATTTATTTTTTAGCTCACTCATCTCATTGCTGAAAGAACTCTTTCTTCTCAACAAATTTAAATCCTCGTTTTACGTAATTCCAAAGACATCCCCCTTGTAGGACCTACCTTTTTTGTTTCCAAATACTAGTGTCATGACATCTATGTCCTCATGAAGTTGCAAGTCCCTTTCTCGGATTTCTTTTTCTTTTAGAATCTAAACATAAAAATTTTCAACAAAATAGTCAAATAACATATACTTATCAAAACAGCATAAAATTTCCTAAAACTTACAATCTCATCTGCTTTTACTTTAGCTTTCAAGTTAACAATGTGGCCTTATTTATTTTGACATGTTATATAGTAAATTAAGAATGGGGACATGTTTATCTTTACAAATTACTTTAATTTCAATCTTGTAGTCATTTACAAAAAACAATTATTAAATTAAACACAAGAAATCACGATTAAATAATATAGTGAACATACTAATTTCTCATGTACATAACAATATCCCCCTCATCTCATCCTATAATGGTAAGAAAAGTTGGCATGAGCTGCCATGTTTCTCTTCTCATCCTTTAAGAGTAATATATGTCAAAGAAATCATTAGTTTTTTCTTAAAAAAATTTAATAAAATTAAAAACGAAAAGATAAATCTACAATTTATATTTGGAAATACTCTGATTTTGTATGCTTTACATAAGCATCCCATTGCTTTTTATCAATGAAAGAAGAACGAAATCGTTCATCGTTTTTTTTAAGTTTGTCCAGATTGTGTAAGTAATAATGTAACACTCGTGTTTTAGAATAGATTAGCTTTATATTCTCAAGGGCTAAAGATGGAGTTTTTAGGAAAAACTTTGTGGCACGACGTGGAGCAAGGATGCCCATGACATGACATTGATTAAAATGCACACACATTTTATTGAGTTACCACAGCGTGGCTAGGGATTTCCATGTTGTGGCATCTATTATGTCCCAAGCCCATGATTCTTTTAGAGTTCCCTTCTTATTTAAACCCATCTAAGCCATTTCTAGGTTCATAACTAGCCTCCAACACCCTTACACCTCAGAGAAACCCTAGCTCTCATTCCTTTGGTGATTTGTGGCTTCTTTTGGAGCATTTAATAGCATAGAAAGAAGAAAAGAAGGAGAAGAATGTGCTCTATTGGTGAATCTTGCAAGGAAACAATACCATCCACATCTCACATTGCTTTTAGACCCTTGTAAGTGTCAAAGCGTCAAACTTTATGGCTTGAATTGGTTAGATCAAGGATATTGTCCCATGTTCTTCAAATTTAAGAAACTTTGAAATGATAGAACACATAAACATGGCAACTTTATGGTTCTCTTGAGTCCCATGAGCAACATATGTTGTAGATCTAGGTTTTGGTTGGAGTTCTAGTCATGTGCATGAGTTTTGATCGTTTCTAGCTTATTTTGACCTGGAATAGATTCCATACATGTATTGGACATGCATGTCTATAAAGCCCGCACCATCAGATCTGGTATTAGAAACCCTTCTAGAGTTGTTGGATTATGGTCTTTTTCAAATTAAGGGCTTAATAATTAATACATTGTGGTATTTGGCTTTATTTGGACCTAGGATTGGAGATCTTGATCTCCTTGGGTGTCTTAATGGATAAAGTTGGAAACTTTATCCATTTAGACCGTCAAATGGACCAGATGTAAGCTTTGGAACTATTGGAACAAAAGAAAATGTCTTAATCCATTAAGTTACTGGAAACCCAGCGCCCACGGCGTAGCCAAAGGTCTTCATAGTGTGACAACTGGGAAATTCCTGTCTGTTTGAGACTGTAAGGGCTACGACCTGGCAAAGGAAAGTCATGGTTTGGCGGCTGACTACAGTCAGTTTTGACCGTTGACTTCTAACCTGGGTTGAATTTTGGTCAAGATGGCTGGTTTTAGTGTAGATTAACATTAAACCTTGTATGATGTGATGTAAGGGCTGTGGAAAAGATAGTGAGGCTTTGAGTTATAGTTTAGTTGATTCGTGAGTTAAGTAGGTCTCTTCACTGTACTAGGGGATCGAAGGAACCGATACTGGCCCACCAGATTATTTTTGTAGGATGATAGTTGTCTTTATGACACTTGTTGATATGCGTGTATATGCTTGTTGTGTTTGTGACTCTTACCGACATGATTGTATGCTTAGATAAAAGAGTGAAATAGATCGGAACTAGTAAAAAGATACCAAAGGGGTTGGAATAGACTCGAGGGTGAAATAGACTTATATCGGTTGAAAGATAGCGAAGGAGTTGGAATACACTCGGGGGTGAAATAGACTCGTACCAATTGAAAGATACCAATGGAGTTGAAATAAAGTTGGGGGTGAAATATAACCGTACAGGTTGAAAGATATTGAATGAGTTGGAATAGACTCAAGAGGTTTGACATAGACTCGATTTAGATTCGTGTTTTCATGTATGTTTAGTATGGGATATTTTTGGGAACTCACTAAGATTTGTTCTTACAGTTTTATAACTATGGTTTCAGGTACTGCTGGTATGAAAGGGAAGAGTCCAACGTGATTGCACAACAACCCCGAGAGATTTTTCCGCATTGGCTATTTGTGATTTTTACTCTGATATTTAAATGATATATTCAATCTGATTGGTTAAAAACAATTTGCTTTTATGGTTTTTTGTTTTAAAATGAAATATTTATTGTGAATTTTTGGGTCGTTACAAGGGACTTATGTCCCTATCATAAAATTTACGTCTAAAGTTGTCACAACTAGCAAATTTGGCTAGGAAATTCTATCCTTTTGTAAACAATATCAATGACAACAAATCGTAACGTTGACCTGATAATGTATATGATGTTATTCAATGACAACAAACTTTCATCAAAATCCAATTATAAAGCTCAAACTTCATGCAAAACATTTCAAAAGTCCAATTAGGGTTTGAAAACCCTAAGAATCCCGACCTAAGTCCATTTTAGACTAGGATTTCCTTATTGGGCTTAATGGGCCAATAAGCTTCCGGTTTGATTGTTTTGGGCTTAGAACTCTTAATTGGCCTCTAATTAGATCCACATTCATAAAACATAACCTTTTTGGGCCATTATGAGCCTAAAATGGAATGAATTGCCCTAATGGGCCTTATTAGGCCATAACTAACCTAATTAGCCTTAATGGGCCAAATTAATCCATTGCCCCTTTTTCCAAACCCAATTTTCAGCCCACATGAAAAGGGGGGGGGGGGGGGGGGGGGAAGAAACTAGGGGGATTAATGAGAGTAAGCCACCTCATTTTTTTGTTTAGTGGTTATCTAAGCCTATTACACATCAAATAACAAAGCATGAACCCATGTTTCCATGCATTCTTTCTATCCCCTCTTCCTTTTTTTCTTGGCCGAGAATCACAAACACACACACACACACACACTTCATTTGAAATCCTTTCCAACACTCTCAAGAAAACTACTCTCTTTTCCACTAAAAATTTTTGAGATTTAAGCATTCAAGAAGGTTTTTCCATCTAGATCATCACCTTCGTAAGTCTTCATTTGGATTCATGGTTTAACTTTTGGATTTCTTTAAACACCTCTTCCTAAACCATAATATTCCATGAACTAAACCTCATTGTTTCATAGATTTCGAAAACCACTCAAGGAAAGCTTGTTCAAGGCCTTAAACCTCTTCATCTTTTCTTCAAAACCGAAACCAAAAAACCCAAGGTGAGTTCATACCCCCTTGTTTTCGGTTTTTCCTTATTTTTTGGGGAGGATACATGTGTTATGTGATGATGTATGTGTGTTTGAATGTTATATGTGATTTCTTGGGTTATTGTTGTAAAAAATGTGATAATACTTGATATATTTTGAAATCTATAGTATAAATGAGAAGGAATCATAAACAAAAGTATATTAAACAACATACTTCAAGGGTCTAAGTGTTTTTATGTATAAGAAAGGAAAAACAAAGCAAAAGATTGTATAAGTATCATTTTTTTTGCAAAATAACAAAGATTAGGGTAAAATATGACATTTTCGGTTTTATAAGGGTTTAATTGTATTTATTTATAGAAATCTGATTTTTATGAAAATAATAGCTTTCAAGGGGTAAAAGGCATCAATTTTAGTCTATTGGGCTTACATTTTGGCCTTACAGATTTTTGGGCCCAAAATTGTAAAAATGAGGACTTTTTGGGGTGAAATTGTAAATTCACTTAACGTATGAGTCAAAAACACAAACAAACTATTTCAGGGGCTGAAAATGATCTATATTACAAAAATTGAACCAAAATGCAAAGATTTTTTTGGAATTTGGATCAAAAATGCAAAACTTACGAAAGTTGGGGCCTAAAGTGTAAACTTTTTTACAAATATGGGCTGGAAATATCAGATAACATGTTTTTGGGCTGAAATTGTAATATAAAAATATTTTTGGGCTGAAAATGCCAAGAAAAGTAAGTTAAGGACCAAAAATGTTATTTTTCATTAAAAGGGGCTAAAAATATCATTTTTATTAAAAAATGGCTAAAAATGTAACTTTATATGATAAATGGGCTAAAATGGTCGAATAAATATTTTTGGGGTCAAATATGTTAATATTAAAACAATTGGGCTAAAGATATTAAATTTATAACACATGGATTTAAAAATACGTGTGTGTGTGTGTCTGTATATATATATATATATATATATATATATATATATATATATATATATATATATATATATATTTGACAACCCGAAATTTCCATTCTGTACAAACTATATCACTTCAATAGAAGTTATAGCAGTCACAGTTAATTTTCAGACTTTTCGTGTAAGTTTAAGTCATTCAGGGTTTACACTTCAGGAAATATCAGGAGAGTGGGTGCACTAGGGTTTTGTGCAACACTGTTATTCCAACACTCTATTATATTAGAGATCATTTCAGGAATAAAAATATTTTCTGCCAAAAATATCTCATGACTATAAATAAAATTCTGAACCAAATTCATTCATGATTCGCATTTCCAACTAGAGAAAAACCATTTTCTCTCTCACGGATCTTCGGGTTTTTATCCCAAATCGTGAGTACCTCTTTCTAGTAGTGTTAGAAAGCTTAATATGTGTTTATAACATGATTTAGAATGCTAAATCACTAGATTTAGGAGTTTACTCCCCAAGGTGTTCTTGGGCGGTAAACTCCCGAAACAAAGCCTAGACCTCCCCTTGTGTTATGCTACTACCTTAGACTCATATATATGTGTGTTAGGGACAAGAAAACAACCAAGAAACACAAACACATGGGTGTTCACGACCCAAGATGATCTTGGACCGTGAACTCCAAAATCTTGGATCAAAGGGTGCTTTTAAGGCCCCAAAAGCCCTAGACATTTACATAGAATTGTTCCCACTTAATTGAAGGACTAAAACACATCAAAATCACCCCTTTAAGTGAGTTCACGACCCTAATAAGGTTCTTGGGCCGTGAACATCAAACAAAGGCACCAAAGTGTGCCTAAGGCCTTCATATGCTTGGAATAGAAGTCTAGATCCTATACCACTTGTGGAAGAGACTTGAAAGCATCAAAAACACCCATCCTTAAGAGTTTACGGCCGCAAACTCTAAGGGAAATGGCCTTAGGGCCGTAAACTCCTCAAATGAGTGTTTCTATGCCTTAAACCCATCCAAGGACTTAACCACCAAGTTGGAATAATTCTAGGGATTATTTAACACCTTAAAACAACCAAAGACATTGAGTCTTGGAGTTTATGGCCGTAAACTCAAGAGTTTACAACCGTAAACTCCATGTGTGATGGTATATGGAGAGTAAACTAATATATGGGGTCCTTTGGAACCCTAAACGTAAGTACCTTGTCCCACAATAGCTTAGATGCAATGCTTAGGGCTTAAAACACTTACATAAAGTGTTTATTTTGTTGTAGGATGTCTTAACATTATCAATTAGTAATTTAAGAGTAATTGAGTGCATATATGTCTGATTATATGTTCATTAGGATCGTAGTGTGTGTACAAGTTTTCACTTGACACCTAGCCGTCCTACCTCTTCAGTTCATCCGTATCACCCACAACAGGTGAGTTCATACCCCTAATCAATGTTTAAATGATTTTAAATGATTTAATGGGGGGGGGGAATACAAGTAGAAAACATCATGTTATTAAATCATCTATATGTATTCTATAACTGTGTTTTCATTCAACAGATTTCACATACTACAAAATGTGATGCATGAAATGGTTTTCTAGCTTTAAAATACTTTGTTATCAAATGTATTACTTTTGAAATGTTTATCAAAATGACATCAAGTCACTTTTATATTTGTTCAAAACCCTTAGGTGTCTTACAAAACCATTTTACATTCTTGAACTAAACTATGCATATACACTTATATTCTTATATATGTATTGACGATATAGTTTACATCTTTCATTTAGTTTCCCACACCCTTGAGTAGTAAGAGTGTATAAACCTACTTGAACAACCAATTACCTTTCAGTAAATTATCATAGGGATAATTTGTAGATATCAAACATTATTCCTATTACAAGGAATCACACAAGAGTCAGTTCATTCATGAGTCTATACCAATACATTACCTGATACATGAGTACATTTACATATGAGTACATGATACATGAGTACGTTTACATATGCTTACATGATACATGAATACGCTTACATGAACACATTACATGAGTACCTTGACATAGATACACTTACCTGTGTATATTAACATGAATACTTGTATCTCGAATTGCGAGGATGATTTATTAGTACCTTCTGTGTAAATCTTCCTGCATATCCCTAGTACCTCGGGATATCTAGACAGGACCCTATCCCTAGTACCTCGGGATATCTAGACGGGACCCTATCCCTAGTACCTCGGAATATATGGACGGGACTAACCATTCTGGAACCCAGCTGTTAGCAACAGTGGGTGATGAACATCTACAGATATCTAAGGTTATTACTTATACTAAGAGTACCTTTACGGGACTAACCCTTCCTCCGCCCTGCTGCTGTTACAGAGGACAATTGGACAATCTTCAGATGTTCATTAGGTTATATATGTCGTGTTAGCCCTAGTACCTCGGGATAACAGTTACATACGTCGTGTTAGCCCTAGTACCTCGGGATAATATTTACTTTAGTATATTTTCCTATTTACTTTATTTTCTGATAGGTTATACGTTTCGCTTTACGCGATGGCGTGTTAGCCCTAGTACCTTGGGATAACACTTACATTAGTACTTTTTCCTATTTACTTTATTTTGTAATACTTTCACATAAACGATGAGTTAGACTAAGTACTTTTAGTACTAATCAATAGAAAGGAAAAGCTATCTTTTTACTTACAGAACATTTAAGTCTTGATAGAAGACTACATTGTCATAACAAAACATTCGGGTCTTGGTAGAAGACTACATTGTCATAACAAAACATTCTGATCTTGGTAGAAGACTACATCTCAAACTGATAGAAAATAAGGGATTTTCTAAGGCTTTTCATACTTACATCAACATTTTCATTTAAAGGTTTACATGACTTTTAAAACAGCTTTTAGTAAGCAAGACAATGGCACTTAAATACTTATGAATTCACCAGCTTTAAAGCTGATACTCTCTTTCAAAATAACTTGTATTCTTAGGACATCAGTAGACAGGTACGGTGGCCAGGTTTTGAGAAGACGGAGCAGACAAGTCTCGTCTTTTATTTTGATTGTATATTTTTGGTGTCTTATTACAATGAAAGAACACACATGTATTAAAACTTTACTTATAATGCAATGGATGATGGTGTTGCTTGTTTACTATTTTACACTGTTGTGATATTGTACATGACGTCATCCACCCCTGAACGTTTTCGCCGTTCGTGGTTTTGGGGTGTGACAGATTGGTATCAGAGCATTGTTTATAGTGAATATAGTATATCAACCCATAAAAGATATACTAACTATAAATACATGGGGATTAAAACACTCTGTCTAATAGTTATACTTTTAAGTAATAAAATATTTAAGTAAGTATACGTGGCTGCATTCATACTAAAATCAGTGTCACAATGACAAGAACAAAAGTATTACGATTGTTGAATATCACAAGTAAGCCTGGGGATATATGGTCAGTCTTGGGAATGGCATACCCTGATCAACTATGCTAGTCCGAGGAGTGATTAGCATATGCCCAAGAATGGTTGTGATATGGCAACAAGTCTAAAAACTTACCAACACAACCATAAGGAAATACCATAGGGGTATTTGGTCTTACTGTAATTATCTTAGTTAGTTCGTCTATTTTAGCTGTTTCTTATATCCCTTTTCTCGCGTAGATTAAAATGGCTGGATTTCACCATGGCGATAAGTACTTCCCGAACCAAGGCAATGCTGGTTGGCTAGAGGGAGAACCAGAAGATGATCACCCAATCCCTTTGGATGATCACCATGCTGAGGGTTTTTCCGATAGTTCTGACTCCGAGCTTGAAGTCAACAACCTACCCCCAGCTGCTCAAAACCCAAACCTGAACCCCAGTCCCGCGTTTCAAGGACCCATGCCTCTGTGGGCCACTAACTTGGCTAGATGGAGCTAGGAACAAGGTCAGCCCATTCCCTACAATGGAGACCGAAGTTTCTACAACCTCACTGAAGGAGGTTCTGCTGACAGGGTCCTACCCATCATGGTTCGTAGAATTTCCAGAAACACGATATTGGGTCAGGAAACTATTGACCGGGTCGTGGAGATTGAAGCCAACTCTGGCGTTAACACTGTCCACATTCGTCAACTAGAGTCTGCTCATGAAAGGACTCTGGTCCGCAACGCAAATATGCATAGGGAACTTGTTGAAACTCAAGCTGAAGTTAAGGAACTTCGAGCTCAGCAAGTGAGAGCTGACAGGCGTATGAGGGACATGGAACGTCTACTGTCGGGATCAAGAACTCATGCTAGCAGTTCTCGTCGCTGATAGATTCTCGTCGACTCATCTTTTGGATATAACCTAGTTTATGTAAAACTTTGGTCTAATTTCCTGTCTTTATAAATCTTAGACCTGTTAGGTCTTGATCTAGTCTTAATTCTGTCAAAATTTTCCATCTTGGTAGATGCAAGGCCTACACCTAGGCCAATTTTCCTAAACTTGTTACATCTGTAATTCCAGTATTATTGACAGATATCTAATCATATGGAAATTATTATCCAAATACTGTTATCTTCATTTAGTCATACTATTCCTTCTATTGTTGGGCTATGGGTAGTTAGTCCATGAGACACATTCATTAATCATTTATTCTTATCCATGTCGTCATCTTTTAAACGTATAGTTAAAGATGCCGCCACGCAGAAATACAAGGCGTAACCCAAACAACGAAACACCGATACCACCACCTCCACCACCACCCGAACCTCTTCAACCACCTAACCCTTTCGATGACAACATGTTCCAGGCAGCTTTCACAATAGCAGTTGCAGCTGTTGTGTCAGCAATCAATGCACCTGCCCCTAGTGGATCAGGAACAGGTGCACCTCCCTCGAACCACGGCGCAAGCCATGGACACCCTCGGGAATGCACCTACAAGGACTTCACGAACGCCAAACCCCGCAACTTCAATGGAACTGGGGGTGTTATGGTGTTCAGACAATGGATTGAAAACATGGAATCCGTCTTTGAAATATGTGCTTGCCAGGAGGGCAACAAGGTCAAGTTTGCAGCTTGTATCTTCTCTGACAGAGCACTAACATGGTGGAACAGCCATGTTAACTATCTGAATTTGGTGGTGGCGTTTTCCATCAGCTGGGAAAAGTTAAAGGACATGCTGATGAAAGAGTATTGTCCTCGAGGTGAGGTATAGAAAATCGAGCAGGAATTATGGGGTCTTCAAATGGTTGGATCCGACATCACGACCTACACAAACAGGTTCTGTGATCTGGCAAACTTATGTCCTGATATGGTTGCTCGTGAGAGCAAAAAGATAGAGAGATACATTTGGGGACTATCGCCCCAGATCCAGTCAAGTGTGATCGCTTCCCGGCCTATTACCTTCGATAGCGCCAAGGAACTGGCACAATCTCTCATCGATCACCGGAAACCTCAGAACCCAACAATCCCTGCATCCGTTCCACCGAAAGACAACAACAACAACAAGAAAGGGTGGTCTAAGAGGAAAAGAGGGGCTTCACAAGGATCCTCCAAGAGACAACAACTTGTGGCAATCAATGCTGCCACAGTTACTCCCGTTGTCCCTTCGAACCCCTTACCAGCAAAAACTTATGCTGGAACTCTTCCGAAGTGCAACAAATGCAGCTTCCACCACCACAGACCTTGCAAGGAGATGCAGTGCTCTAACTGCAATAGGAAGGGGCATACAGCCCGTTACTGCAAGGCTCCAACAGCTCAGGCCGCCCAAGTTCCTAACACCGGTATGGGCCAAACTTGCTACTGTTGTGGCGAGGTGGGCCACTACAAGAGGAACTGCCCTAAAGCGGGGATGGCTGGAGGAGTAGGAAGAGTTATGGCCCTAGGCCACGAGGAAGCGGTAGCTGATCCTACAATAGTTACTAGTACGTTTCTCCTCAATAACTCATATTCTTGTATACTTTTCGATAGTGGAGCTGAGAAAAGTTTCGTAAGCCACAAATTCGCACACCTGCTTAAACAAAAACCCTGTGCTTTAGAAAATTCATTCACGGTAGAAATGGCTAACGGGAAAACGGAGAGTACTAACTGGATATACATAGGTTGTACCTTAACTTTAGATGGCCATACTTTCAAGATAGATCTCATGCCAGTCCCAATTAAATGTTTTGGCGTTATCATCGGCATGGATTGGTTGAGTTTTCTTCGCGCCGACATCATGTGCTTTGAAAAAGCAGTTCGTCTTAACCTTCCTAACAACGAAACCTTAGTTATCTATGGCGACAAACCTAGTATGAGCCTTCGCATCATTTCGTGCATTCAAGCTCAGAAGTGCTTGCGAAAGGAGTACCATGCATTCCTCGCACTCGTCGTTAATACAAGTCAAGAAATGAAAGACATTCAGAACATCCCAGAAGTACGCGACTTCCCCGACATCTTCCCAGAAGAACTTCCCGGTTTACCACGGCAACGCCAAGTCGAGTTCAGAATCGACCTAGTGCCAGGAGCTACCCTAGTAGCCAAATCTCCTTATCATCTGGCACCGGCCGAGATGTAGGAACTTTCCAGTCAACTTAACGAACTTCTCAAGAAGGGATTCATTCGACCAAGCTTCTCACGATGGGGAGCACCGGTCTTGTTCGTCAAGAAGAAGGATGGATCGTTTCGCATGTGCATCGACTATAGAGAACTCAACAAGCTTACAATTAAAAATCGTTATCCTTTGCCCCGCATTGACGATTTATTTGATCAACTTCAAGGAGCCAACTACTTCTCGAAGATAGATCTACGATCCGGATATCACCAACTACGAGTGTTAGAGGAGGATGTTCCCAAGACAGCCTTCCGAACTCGTTATGGGCACTACGAATTTGTAGTGATGTCATTCGGATTATCTAACACGCCCGCAGTATTCATGGATCTGATGAATAGGGTGTGTCGTCCTTACTTGGATCAGTTCGTCATCATCTTCATTGATGACATACTCATCTACTCTCGAAGTAAGGAGGAGCATAGTCAACATCTCCGTAGAGTCTTAGAAACATTGCGAGCGAAGAAGCTCTACGCGAAGTTCTCCAAATGTGAATTTTGGATTCGACGAGTCGAATTTTTGGGCCATGTTGTTAGCGAAGAGGGAATACACGTGGACCCCTCCAAAATCAAGGCCATTGAGAACTGGTCAGCACCGAAGACACCTACAGAAATTCGTCAATTTCTAGGTCTTGCTGGCTACTATCGCAGGTTCATTCAAAACTTCTCCAGCATCGCGAAACCTTTGACAACCCTGACCCAGAAAGGCATGGCCTTTGACGGGGAAGAGAAGCAGGAAAGAGCGTTCCAAACGCTCAAGCGAGCCTTGTGCACCGCCCCGATACTATCCCTCCCTGAAGGGATAGAATACTTCATTGTCTATTGCGATGCATCCAATCAAGGACTCGGATGTGTTCTGATGCAGCGAGGTAAGGTCATAGCCTATGCCTCGAGACAGCTGAAGACACATGAGGTTAACTACACCACCCACGATCTTGAGCTAGGAGCAGTTGTGTTTGCTATAAAGATCTGGCGACATTACCTATATGGTACAAAAAGCATGATCTTTACAGACCATAAGAGTCTACAACACATTTTCAACCAGAAAGAGCTCAACATGAGACAACGACGGTGGGTCTAGCTACTCAGTGATTACAAGTGCGAAATTCGTTATCATCCGGGTAAAGCCAATGTAGTAGCCGACTCCCTAAGTCGGAAAGAATATACTGGTCGTAGAGTCAAATCTTTGACTCTAACTATCCATTCACACTTGTCCACGCAAATAAAGGAGGCTCAGCTCGACACTTTGAAATCTGAAAACGTGGCTGGTGAATCCCTTAGAGGGATGGATAAGAACTTAGATGTCAAGGGTGTCGGAGCCTTATACCTCATGGATCGAATCTAGACACCGAAACACGGTGGCTTCAGAGACTTGGTCATGACCGAAGCTCACAACACTCGTTATTCCGTCCACCCGGGTTCAGATAAGATGTATCTGGATCTTAAAAAGTTATACTGGTGGCCTAACATGAAAGCAGATATTGCTACCTTCATGAGTAAATGCCTTACTTGCGCAAAGGTCAAGGTCGAATACCAGAAACCCTTCGATCTTCTACAACAACCGGAGATACCACAATGGAAGTGGGAGCGGATCAGTATGGACTTCATAACCAAGTTGCCCAAGACGATGGGTGGACTTGATTCCATATGACTCATCGTCGATAGACTGACCAAGTTTGCACACTTCCTGCCGATCAAAGAAACAGACAAGATGGAGAAACTTACCAGAACTTACATTAGGGAGGTTGTAAGGCTGCACGGTGTTCCTTTATCTATCATCTCGGACCGAGATAGTAGATTCACTTCGAGGTTCTGGCAGTCATTACAAAGTTCCCTAGGAACTAGGCTGGACATGAGTACAGCCTACCACCCACAGACCGACAGGCAAAGTGAGAGAACTATCCAAACCTTAGAAGATATGTTGTGTGCCTGTGTGATTGACTTTGGAAAAGCTTGGGATGCCCATTTACCCCTTGTCGAATTTTCCTACAACAACAGTTATCACACGAGCATAAAGGCAGCTCCATTCGAGGCCCTCTATGGCCGAAAGTGCAGATCCCCTCTGTGCTGGGCTGAAGTGGGTGATACCCAGTTAGCTAAGGGACGAGTTCCCGAGAGCACTCTCACGGGTCCTGAGATCATTCGGGAAGCGACAGAGAAGATCGTTCAAATTCGTGAACGATTGAAAGCCTCTAGAGACCGACAGAAAAGCTACGCTGACAAGCGAAGGAAACCGTTGGAATTCCAGGTGGGGGACCGAGTCCTACTGAAGGTATCACCCTGGAAGGGCTTGATACGCTTTGGAAAGCGTGGGAAGCTCAATCCAAGATACATAGGTCCTTTTGAGATTCTCGCGAGAATCGGCCCTGTAGCTTACAAACTCAATCTACCGCACGAACTCAGTAATGTACATCCTACCTTCCACGTCTCGAACTTGAAAAAGTGTCTGTCCGACGAGACACTTGTTATTCCGCTCGATGAGATCGAGATCAAAGAGAGCCTAAACTTCATGGAGGAACCAGTAGAGATCATGGACCGAGAGGTCAAGCAAACAAAGCAGAGTCGTATCCCGATAGTAAAGGTGCGCTGGAACGCAAAACGTGGACCTGAATTCACTTGGGAACGAGAGGATCAGATGAAACTGAAATACCCTCACCTTTTCGCTTAGTTATTTGTAACTTCTTAATTGCTTAAATTCTAATTTCGAGATGAAATTCCTTCTAACGGCGGGATGATGTGACAACCCGAAATTTCCATTATGTACAAACTATATCACTTCAATAGAAGTTATAGCAGTCACAGTTAATTTTCAGACTTTTCTTGTAAGTTTGAGTAATTCAGGGTTTACACTTCAGGAAATATCAGGAGAGTGGGTGCACTAGGGTTTTGTGCAACGCTGTTATTCCAACACACTATTATATTAGAAATCATTTCAGGAATAAAAATATTTTCTGCCAAAAATATCTCAGGACTATAAATGGAATTCTGAACCAAATTCATTCATGATTCGCATTTCCATCTAGAGAAAAGCCATTTTCTCTCTCACGGATCTTCGGGTTTTTATCCCAAATCATGAGTACCTATTTCTAGTAGTGTTAGAAAGCTTAATATGTGTTTATAACATGATTTACAAGGCTAAATCACTAGATTTAGGAGTTTACTCCCCAAGGTGTTCTTGGGCGGTAAACTCCCGAAACAAAGCCTAGACCTCCCCTTATGTTATGCTACTACCTTAGGCTCATATATATATGTGTGTTAGGGACAAGAAAACAACCAAGAAACACAAACACATGGGTGTTCACGGCCCAAGATGATCTTGGACCGTGAACTCCAAAATCATGGATCAAATGGTGCTTTTAAGGCCCCTAAAGCCCGAGACATTTACATAGAATTGTTCCCACTTAATTGAAGGACTAAAACACATCAAAATCACCCCTTTAAGTGAGTTCACAACCCTAATAAGGTTCTTGGGCCATGAACATCAAACAAAGGCACCAAAGTGTGCCTAAGGCCTTCATATGCTTGGAATAAAAGTCTAGAACCTATACCACTTGTGCAAGAGACTTGAAAGCATCAAAAACACCCATCCTTAAGAGTTTACAGCCGCAAACTCTAAGGGAAATGTCCTTAGGGCCATAAACTCCTCAAAGGAGTATTTTTATGCCTTAAACCCTTCCAAGGACTTAACCACCAAGTTGGAATAATTCTAGGGATTATTTAACACCTTAAAACAACCAAAGACATTGAATCTTGGAGTTTATGGCTGTAAACTCAAGAGTTTACAACCATAAACTCCATGTGTGATGGTATATGGAGAGTAAACTCATATATGGGGTCCTTTGGAACCCTAAACCTAAGTACCTTGTCCCACAATAGCTTAGATGCAATCCTTAGGGCTTAAAACACTTACGTAAAGTGTTTATTTTTGTAACAGCCCGAATTTCCAGGTATCTTTATTGTTTATGATTTTGGTGTTTTGAGAGGGGACTCGGCGAGTTGGAGCTCAGACTCGCCAAGTAGGGACGCGATTCTGGACGCGGGATTCGCCTGGACTCGGCGAGTCCGCGCTGTTTAATGAAACCCTAATTTCTCGCGTTTGGGACCTATTTAAAGGGCCTTATGGCCGTCATTTGTACCCAGCAGTCCATAGAGAGAAACCCTAGAGTGCTTTAGCGATTTGAGAGAGAGAAAGGAAGCATTTCTTGACCTTTGTGTGTTGTTTAGCAAAGAAGAGGGAAGTCCTAGCCAAGAGGAAGCAAAGGAGGTTGCTATTCTGTGGATTTGAAGCTTAGATCATCGATCTAAAGGTATGATTTCGGCTCATCTTCTGTTTGGTGAAGTATATTTGGATTTAGGGCTTCTTGTGGCCTTTGTTGGGTTGATTTGATGGTCAAATAGTCCCTTGCTAGTGATGATGCTTTGGATCTGGATCCATAGAGGTCCAGAAAGCCTCATTCATCAAGCTTATGAAGAACAATGGAGGTTATGACCTTGAGTTGTGATATTTGTTGATAATTCTTCATATATGGACATTTAGAGGTTGTATGTACACCAAGTTTGGGGCTTTACGTGATGAATCAGTCTAGGAAGGCCAAATCTATGAATTGTTGGAGCAGATCTGACCTTAGAAGCGAGTTTGAGTGATTGCATGGTATGGACTCGCCGAGTCCGATGAGCAGACTCGGCGAGTAGCTTGAAGATTGCCTTGAGTTCGCTCAATGAGTGGTCTAGACGAGTCATAGGTTGACTCAGTAAGTCAGGGTGAGTTAGAGAGGGTTGACAGGTGGACTGAGTCGAGCTGGGACTCGCCAAGTTGTTCTTGAGACTCGGCGAGTTGAGTCGGGGTGGCCCCGCGATTCTTCCAGGTGGAACTCGTCGAGTCAGGGGGAGTACTCGACGTGTAAGAAGGGAATCCTAGAGAGTTGGTGAAAACGTCTAGACTCGCCGAGTTGCCCTTGTGCACTCGCCGAGTCCGGTCAAAGTTGACCGTTGACCGTTGACCAGAGTTGACCTGTGTTGACTTCTTAGGGATAGTCAACCTTAGAGATAAAAAGTGTTAATAAGAGATGTATGATGTTATAGGGAGATTGTAGCTCGGAGGATCGAGCACGAGTGATTTCGGGATTTGCTAGCTATCGATATTCACGAGGTGAGTCTTCTCACTATACTATACCCGGAAGGGTTTGATTGTGTGACCGGAAGGTCGGATATGATATGAGACATATGTGTTATATGTGATAAGCTAATTGTTATATGCGCTATGTATGATAAGTTTAATGTGGGCCGGAAGGCATTATGTTATGGGCCGGAAGGCGAATATGTTATGGGCCGGAAGGCATTATAGTGTGGACCGAAGGGTTGGCGTGGGTAGGACCGGAAGGTTTACCCAGCAGGGACGGAAGTCCCCTGAGACACATGGACCAGAAGGTCAGGGTATGGAAAGGCGTATGTGCGTAAGTTGTATTTTGGGGAACTCACTAAGCGTTTATGCTTACAGTTGTTGTGTATGTGTTTCAGGTACTAGCGAGGACCGTGGGAAGGCGCCGGCGTGATCTGTACACACTGATAGATGATTTATGATCTTGGGATTCATATGATTTGTATTATGATATGACACGTTGAATGTTTATGCCTTGTTTTGGATGAAAATACTTCCTTTTGAAATGAAAATTTTGTTTAAAAATTTCCGTTGTTACAATTTCGTTCTAGGACGTCTTAACATTATCAATTAGTAATTTAAGACTAATTGAGTGCATATATGTGTGATTATATGTTCATTAGGATCGTAGTGTGTGTACAAGTTTTCACTTGACACCTAGCCGTCCTACCTCTTCAGTTCATCCGTATCACCCACAACAAGTGAGTTCATACCCCTAATCAATGTTTAAATGATTTTAAATGCCTTAATGGGGGGGGGGGGGGGGAATACAAGTAGAAAACAGCATGTTATTAAATCATCTATATGTATTTTATAACTGTGTTTTCATTCAACAGATTTCACATACTACAAAAGGTGATGCATGAAATGGTTTTCTAGCTTTAAAATACTTTGTTATCAAATGTATTACTTTTGAAATGTTTATCAAAATGACATCAAGTCACTTTTATATTTGTTCAAAACCCTTAGGTGTCTTACAAAACCATTTTACATTCTTGAACTAAACTATGCATATACACTTATATTCTTATATATGTATTGATGATATAGTTTACATCTTTCATTTAGTTTCCCACACCCTTGAGTAGTAAGAGTGTATAAACCTACTTGAACAACCAATTACCTTTCAGTAAATTATCATAGGGATAATTTGTAGACTCGGTTCATTCATGAGTCTATACCAGTACATTACCTGATACATGAGTACATTTACATATGAGTACATGATACATGAGTACGTTTACATATGCATACATGATACATGAATACGCTTACATGAACACATTTCATGAGTACATTGACGTAGATACACTTACTTGTGTATATTAACATGAATACTTGTATCTCGAATTGCAAGGATGATTTATTAGTACCTTCTGTGTAAATCTTCCTGCATATCCCTAGTACCTTGGGATATCTAGACAGGACCCTATCCCTAGTACCTCGGGATATCTAGACGGGACCCTATCCCTAGTACCTCGGGATATATGGACGTGACTAACCATTCCGGAACCCAGCTGTTAGCAACAGTGGGTGATGAACATCTACGGATGTCTAATGTTATTACTAATACTAGGAGTACCTTTACGGGACTAACCCTTACTCCGTCCTGCTGCTGCTACAGAGGACAATTGGACAATCTTCGGATGTTCATTAGGTTATATATGTCGTGTTAGCCCTAGTACCTCGGGATAACAGTTACATACGTCATGTTAGCCCTAGTACCTCGGGATAATATTTAGTTTAGTATATTTTCCTATTTACTTTATTTTGTGATAGGTTATACGTTTCGCTTTACGCGATGGCGTGTTAGCTCTGGTACCTCGGGATAACACTTACATTAGTACTTTTTCCTGTTTACTTTATTTTGTGATACTTTCACATAAAGGATGAGTTAGACTAAGTACTTTTAGTACTAGTCAATAGAAAGGAAAAGCTATCATTTTACTTACAGAACATTTAAGTCTTGGTAGAAGACTACATTGTCATAACAAAACATTCGGGTCTTGGTAGAAGACTACATTGTCATAACAAAACATTCGGGTCTTGGTAGAAGACTACATCTCAAACTGATAGAAAATAAGGGATTTTCTAGGGCTTTTCATACTTACATCAACATTTTCATTTAAAGGTTTACATGACTTTTAAAACAACTTTTAGTAAGCAAGAGAATGACACTTAAATACTTATGAATTCACCAGCTTTAAAGCTGATACTCTCTTTCAAAATAACTTGTATTCTTAGGACATCAGTAGACAGGTACGGTGGCCAGGTTTTGAGAAGACGGAGCAGACAAGTCTCGTCTTTTATTTTGATTGTATATTTTTGGTGTCTTATTACAATAAAAGAACACACGTGTATTAAAACTTTACTTATAATGCAATGGATGATGTTGTTGCTTGTTTACTATTTTACATTGTTGTGATACTGTACATGACGTCCTCCACCCCTGAACGTTTCCGCCGTTCGTGGTTTTGGGGTGTGACAATATATACATAGGTATGTTTATAACCAAATTGTCGTTACAATCCAACGTCAAGTGTTTTACTAATGAAAATAAATACTAAGCGTAAAACTAATTCTATATTACAAACATATCGAAGAACGGAGAAACTATACAATTATTGGGCCTAATTTTACTCATTGTGTCCATTGGGCCTTCATGGTCCAATTTCAAAATTATTAGGCCCAATATAATGAAAACATGTTTATTGGGCCTCCGGTGACCCAATTACATGTCTACGGGACCCTATATGGCTTGTACATACTATTGGGCCTTAGTGGCCCATTTGCATTGCTAGTATGGTCCAAATCAAACATATGCTTGATGGATTATCGTGTCCATAAGCATACTCGACAGCCTATAAATGACACACATGATTAGTGGGCCAAAACATCATTTTTCGTGTTTGTTAGGCTTTAATTTAAACTATGTAAACATCAAACGGGTTGTAATCAATTTTATTCAAATTCATGGGGTAATATTGGGGACTTAGTGAGAAAATATCGGTCAGCACCAATAAGTGTCGGCTGTAGTCTGTAACTTGTAACCAGAGTCTCCTGGAGGGAGAGCGAGAGTTTGTGTATAGATCTATACGGAGGTGACTCCCCCACACCTGAGGCGTTCGCTACAGTTAGACTCGACCAGTCTAGGGAGACAAAATCAATCAAAACTGGCATTTGCAAAAATGCCAAGACAGGCAATATAGTAATTATCATGCATGGTTATAACGACTCACATAGAGACCCATTACCATATCAACATTCATAGGAAATCAACTTCATACATGGTGGCTATACAATGTGAATTATGCGATAATATAAAACTATCATACTATTTTAAATCGAAAAATATCGGATTTTCCGGGGAAATAACATTGTTTATTTAACATACATCAAATGCAATACAAAGCACACTTTTGAAGTCATTCATTTATACAAGTTTTGAAATAACGCATACATATACATATATTGGATCATCACATCATGTCGTAAATAGTTTTCATTTCAGAAAATATCGGATTTTCTGGACTATACAAACAATACAAACCATTTTATATCAAACATGCTTATGAACTCACCAACATTATATATGTTGACCCATTTTCAAATAACTTGTATTCTCAGGTATCAGATAAGCAGAAGAAAATTGTCAAGTGTGTTAGGCTTTCATGTTTTGTGACTTTCAAACGAATATACGTTTTAATTATGTAATATTTGTTCAATGTACTTGATGTGAACTATGTAAGTTGTATTATGTAATGTTGGTGATGTATGTGTTTGTTTCATGTATATTCATTGTAATGGTATTCAATTGTTCATCATGCAAGCCCTCGGACGTTTCCGCCACCCGGTTCGTGGGTGTGACATGTTGGTATCAGAGCAGTGTTTATAGTGAACTGGCATATCTAACCATACATTGATATGCAACTATAAACATCAAAAAGGGAATTGAATAACTCTGAAAAAAAAATAACAAACACTCTTATATGTGAAACTTATAAAATTAACATAGTAATAATTCAAGTAAAACCTTGGGAAAGATCATGACATCCCTAGTAAACCAGGACTGTTCATGGTTGTATTAGGGACGAATGTAGCCTGATCAACTACATTCCTTCAGAATACAACTATCACATGTCCGGGAGAGATCGTGATGGTCAGTAAACCTAAGGCATAGCCTTTTAATACCCACAGAGAAGGATAATAAACCGAATACAAAAATTTAAACACCTATTTTCTTTACACAATCCTCACCCCAGTTACACGTACAGTTATCATGGATGAGGATCAACAAGGAATCCAGTTCCATCAAGCCTTAGTGGCTCTTGGAATGTTGGAAGAAAACCCCAAGGAAGGGCAAGGGGTAGCCCCTGGCCTAGAGCATGATGAATATGCCGATACAGACTACAAATTCGATGAAAACAATGAAGACACAGGGGATGATGGCGACACAGAAGAATACCCATCTGACTCACCTCCCATCGAGGCACATCAGGATTCTCCTACACTAGCAGGAAACCCCGCTAGAAGATCCCCCACCCTGGAGGAAAAGATTGCCGCTCTCTGGCAACAACTATTTGTTGTGGAGGCATGAGCTATAGTGGCCGAACAGGAGAAGGACGAGGTCATAGGGGAGATGAACGAGATGTCACAACTGTTAGCGCAACATTTTGGGATATAATCGCACCACCGACATTTAGCAACTACTAGCATAATAATATTAGGATTTCTTGTGTAGGTTTATTATGTGATGTACTTCCGACTCTATGTTTAGTTATTATACTACTCATAGGGTCGTTATGTTGTCGGATTTTATATTCTCGTGTACTATATTCCCTTTTGGGCAAAGATTTCATGTATGAACATCGGATATTATTAGCAATATTATTGTGTGTTTTGTCGTGATGTTGTGATCTGCTATGAGACTTATTTCTTTGTTAGATGTTAAAAACATTGAAAGTTATCATGTGACAAAAACCGAATCACCGGGATAACAATGTTAAAACCTAAAATACATTGTACTCTTATCGTCGTTCTATTTCATGACAGAAGATGCTTCGAGAACGCCCAGCAATCAACAACAATCCACCACCACCACCCCCGGAGACACCAGAGATGAACTCAGCTGCCTTTCAAGTGTCTGTCTCCGCGGCGGTCACTGCTACGCTGGCCCACATCCGTAACGGTAGCAATGAGGAGGGAATAGAGACGGAGCCAATAGCTCAAACCAAGGAACTAACCAGGGTCAAACCAGGACTTGCACATACAAGGATTTCATCAATGCCAAACCTTGAACCTTTAATGGAACAGGAGGCGTGATATCCCTAACACGGTGGATAGAAAAGGCGGAATTCATGTTCGCAATTTGTGGGTGCCTAGAAGAAAACAAGGTGAAGTATGCGGCATGTACTTTTGCAGATCAAGCCCTTTAGTGGTGGAACGGGCACGTGGAGGAAATGACACTCCTAGTGGCTAGCACTATGCCATGGGAGGAACTAAAGGAAATGTTAAAGGTAGAATACTACCCGAGGGGAGAAATTCAGAAAATGGAGCAAGTGCTATGGAATTTTACAGTTCAAAACTCGGACATCGATGCTTACATCACAAGGTTCAGTGAACTGTCGCTAATGTGTCCAAGGGTGATCAGCTCAGAAGGAATGAAAATTGAAAGGTTCATTTAGGGGTTAACTGTTGGATTAATGTCTAATTCCATAACTATAATTGGTAAGACTTGACCCGACCCGGCATGGTCCATTTGGGTTGCATACCATCATGCACTTGAATGAGAGAAATAAGACACTTATGGTTATTAATATATTATAAGTTCTAGTATATTAATAATAAGAATAATAAGATTATTTAATTAGTATTGATCAAGAATTAATCTAGGATTAATTAAGTGATCAAAAGAAGACTAATTAAATATATGGGTTGATTGTGTAAATCATCCATACTTGTATAGTGGGCTAATGCTCCATGGATAATCAAGTTGGGCTAAAACCCATAGGATGGTCCATGGATGCTCCATGGTGTATTTGTTCCCATGGATCATGGAAATGAAAGGCCATGTCAATTAGGGTTTACATGGTGTAACCCTAACTATATAAGCATCTTATTCTTGACCAAAATCGGCCACTAGAGATAGTGAAGAAAGGGCTAGCCGATTTTGAAGAGTGTAGAATTCTCTCAAGTCATTCCAAGTGTTTTGATGATTGTGATTCCATTTGAGGTGTCACACTTGGGGCACTAGGCACTCAAGCTTCATGAAGACATTCTACACCAAAGAGGTATGTATTCTATCTTGCTATAGTCATTGTTTTGTATTCTAGATTAGGATAATACCTTGGAAGTTCTTATTTGCATGTATAATAGAGAAAACATAGATCCAAGGTATTTAGGGTTGCATGTACACTTAGGAGTGTTAGAATGCTCAAAACCCAACAGTGGTATCAGAGCCTAGGCTTGTTTTCTTGTTATACCTGCAATAGAAGCTGAAAAAACGAATTTGGTGCTGTCTGGCCATCAGACTCGGCGAGTCCATCAGGAGACTCGACGATTCCATGCCTAAAAAGTGATGAATTCGATCCAACTCGCCGATTTGGTTCATGCACTCGACGAGTTGGACCCCCAGACAGCATATTTTCGAGTTTTTTGGCTAGAAATGGACTAGGAACATTACCCTAAGTTGTTTTTGATCTTATAAACTTGTTTTTGATGTGGTAATGTTCATGCTAATCCATTTTCAAAGATAATTATCAATAGATTCATGTTTTGTATTAGTTTAAGGTTTAGACTAATTACATGAAAAAGTTTGATTTGAATTATCTTGTTCTTATGAGTTGCTTAGATTAATAGAAATGTTGAGTGAAATAGGTGTTTTCAATCCATTTTAATCTAAGAGTTGAGTATAAAATGTGTTTGTGTAACTTGTCCTCAAGTTACATGAAGAGTCACATTAAAGACTCATAAAATTCATAAGAGTTGGCAATGGTTACAAAATGAAGAGTCTTGTGTCATTGAATAATTTTTATGACTCCATAACTTGTCCTCAAGTTATGAAAGTTCAAGAGTCACTTCATTAAAAGAAAAATATGTAACCATAATTAAATCCATAAGTTATAAAATAAAGGAAAAGTTAGTTCTTTTATTAGTTTAAAGTCTTCCATAACTTGTCCTCAAGTTATGGAACTTGAAGAGTTTTTGGATTAAAACTACTTTAAACACATAAGTTATGGAATTAATTAGTTTTGAATAGTTTCAAAACTTGCCCTCAAGTTTTGGAATTTGAAAAGTTTTCAAGTATGAATACTTTAATTCCAAGTTAGCCCTTAGAATTTTAAAAGTTAAAATCCAACCCTTATACTTTATAATATTATAAGTTAATATATATATATATATATATATATATATATATATATATATATATATATATATATATATATATATATATATATATATGTATAAGAGTAAAGTCAGTCTTACCGCTAGTACGCCTCATTCACGAAGCCGGTCTATAAGGTGGGTATAAGGTTGTTGCCTATAAAATGGCAACTTAATGGGTGTCCACTCTCACCCACCGCTTGCTTGACTGGTGGAGGGTCGTTAGCCGAACGGGTTTGACAAGACTATAATTCTCCCTTCATTAAAAGTATTAATGAAAATACTAAGTAACTAAACTTTTAATAATACCCAATCTTAGTTACTTAGGAAAAATGTGAATAAGGTGCTAACCCATGAAATTACACTTTACACTTTGTATAAGTCGTTAGTGGAGCGTGTGTGGTTAACCGGCACACTAACTTGGACTTAACAAGGTAGGTAAAGGGTGACTTAATATTTATCATAGTATCGATGGAGCGTGTGTGGTTAACCGGCACATCGATTAAGGGGTAATTTATTAAGGGTACCAAGTGATTTACATGGTTACTTCACACCTTGTTTTGTGATCCTCGGCATCCCAGTCACAAAACCTGAAGGGCACACTCGAGATTGAAACATGCCATTGAATAGTTCAATGAATCTCAAAGATCTAGGAGTTTCAAAACCAATTAAAACCTAATAATACATTTCGTTTATCTTGGTGGAAATTGGTGAATCGTCATTCACCTACCTTCAAATATTTTATAGCTTGGATTACGGCATACCTCTTCTAAGTTATAAAATAGTTTGTTGGGTCCTAGCCTTAATATTTCATATTGGGTGTCATATTAAGGACTTAAGATCAACTATCTTGAATATCTCCCAAAACATGTCTGGTTTAGACATTTATGATCTTCCCAAATCTCTTGAAACAAGCTTTCCTAATGAAGATGATGTCCCATGGATATCATACTTCTTCACCTCTTCAAATTATTCTCCCTAACCCACAAGTTCTTGAAAAGTTTAAGGTCACTCAAGCCCTATTGGCAAGGCAAGGTCTAGGTGTGATCACATCTTGGAGATGTAGTCACATATTGACAAGCCGGGAGAGTTGGGTGTCAAAGTCTTGAGAAAGTTGGTGGTTCAATCACTTTCCAAGTCACATAGTGAGTTCCTTTGGGACACCTATGAAACAGACTATGACAAGACCCTTAATGATCTTATCTATTTGCTGAGATCAACTTCCTAAAACTCTATGGACATTGACAATGATGACATTGGATATCTAGTAAAGCTTTCTCTTCCCAATGGAAAGGGATCGGCCATAGTCAACTCGGTTGACCAAATGGTAAAGAGAAAAGCTAAGTCTGTGATAGTCTCGTGTACCATTATCAAAGGTTCCATATGTTTATATTGCCAAAGGAAGGGGCATTGGTTGCGAAGCTGCCAAATTTACCTAAGGATGTTAAAGTCAATAAGTTTGACTCTACTTCAGGTAAAGTCCACTATCTAACTCTGTTAAGTTTCTATTCTGAGATTCTTGATACATGATGTGACTGGGTCACATGGTGATGTTTAAGAATCAAAGAAAAGTAAAGGAACTTAAAGAAAGAATATGCTGAATCTGATCGCGTAGATGGATTTCTTTCGCATAGTTTGAAGATCGGATTCCTGAGCTACTTCTTAGGAGTTATGAGATATTGCTTAGGAATAGATAACAACAAGTTTTCATATGGATTGTAAGGATAAGTTTTTCCGCAAAGTTTTAAAATGAAAGAAAACTTTTTTTGATTTTATTTATTTTAAAATATCCTTACAATTGCATTTGAGGGAAAATTGTTGCTTATATGATTCCATTAAGAGCAAGAGTGGAAATATGAAATTGATTCTTTCATTTGTGGTAATGTCTAGATTTACCAAATAAGGAAAGATTCTCATCACCCAAGTTTCAATGGGACCGGAACATGGAATCATGCAAGTTGTATAGCATGATGAATGAGAACTTTCAAGTTTTGAAAAAATTAAGACTAATTACTTGTTCACATGGACGTGTGAGTCAAGTAAAGGACTAAGGGATCGAGTACACATTCCTGTGCACTGATTAAGTCCACCACAAAAGTTTGATAAGACTATTCGTCATAGTTTACTAAAGCTCAGTAAATATGATTATACTTACATGCTTAAGTGTAACTCTAAGACATTGGAAAAGGTTCCAATGTAAGGCAGAGCGAATAAGAAGAATCAAATTAGGCAGAAGGATAAAAGTTTCTCAAATCTGAAAAGATGGGAGAGTACTTTAGTATCAGCTTTTTTGTGATCATCTTAATGACTTAGAAACCATAGCACAATTAGTTCTCTAAGGAAATCTTAGTGCATTCTTATGGCTAAGAAGAGAAACTTGAATTGTTGAAATGGTTAAATCAAGAAGATGAGTCATACTTCGTTCCAATACAAGTCTTAGAGTCATACTCCAAGATTGTAACTTGAGTGAAATGTCTTAAAGAAGGTTTAAAACACTTGTCAAATGTAAGAGTAAAAGTTTACTACTCTTGTACATTTGAAATTGGTAAGTTGTGATGTTTTGGATAAAACAAAGACCAACTAAGGCCAATTGGGTAAAGTGTTTTTCTTGATTAGAATCCGCACTATCTCTTGGATGTTTGACAAGGGAGTCTTATATGTCAAGAGGACAGTGGGAGTCTTAAAGGTCTTGAAAGTCTCAAGAAATAATCAAGAATAAAACCTGAAGTTCTTCACTAGCACACGACTTGAGGTTTATAACCTATCGTGTTGACATATCTGTGCCCATTCCAGTTAAAGTTGGCTTTGCATATGAGTTCTTAGAGTTCTCAGTTTGTTGCATAACAACTTGGAAGCAATGGCAGGCCCTTGAGCTGCCAGGTGGCAAGAAGTTAAGATTGAGTTCAATCCATATGGTTTTGGATTTGTCATTATCTTTGTCTTGTGATCATGGTTTTGACAAATTCACATGGATAAGAACCCATACACCAGTAAATCTAAGTGTCATAAGGTTTCTCTCCGATTCATGAAAATGATGGTGAGGAAACACTTTCACTAAGTAGATTTTAGCTAGATAGAAATTGTGATATTTGCATTCCCAAAGTCGTTAGTGGAGCGCGTGTGGTTAACCGGCACACTAACCTGGACTTGTGAGAAGTGGCAAAAAGGTCTAAACAATATGATTACGGCATCCCTCTTCATAATTGTTTAGATACACAAGTGTGCTATCTAAGGGAAGGTGTATGATTTTGATAAAGTCTTATCAAAACAATCTAGTATCAGAAATCTGAACTTTGGTAAGAAAGTCAGCTGATTTCTGAGTACATGTCAAAGCTAGTGGGAGCATAAGTGTTATGCTAATAATCATCATGTTAGTGGGAGCATGATAATTATGATAAGTATTGCAAGCTAGCAATGTTAATTATAGAAAACAAAAAGTTTCAATTGGGAAAAAGTTGTTTTGCTATAATTAAGGGAGAGGAAATTATACTTCATCTCAAATCTATAAGCTTAGATCGTGAGGTTTTAATCATTTAGTCAAGGATATATATGAATTTCATGTTGGAATGGCTCAACATAAGGAAATTCTGTATATGGGTCCATTATTTGCGTTCTAAAATTCGATTATGATTACGGCATCCCTTTTCATAATCTGAATTATGAGAACTTGGCAAATTGAAATGGAAATGTTATAGCAAAAGACTGGTTTAGTCTTTATGTAAGACATCATGAATCGTGTCCCATATGCTTCGGATATAGGATCGATTACATGTGCTATATTCATCCGTTCTAAAATTTTCAAAATGCCTGGGGCATTAAGAAGGGAAAAGGTTTAGAACTGGATATGACTAAAAGGATTAAACAGTTGTCGAGGACAATCTATGGTTTACCAAAGATTGGTTGCTCAAGGACAGTTGGAAGTATAGTGATAATTCTGGAAGGACCATATTGACATAATCTGTAAGGAGGCAACTCTTGATCAGAAGTGATAGTCAAGATGGAATCTGGAAATGTTTCAAAGTTAGAATTTTCAATCTGTGTAAGATTAAGGAAACTTAATGCAAGAAGGATGTTTCCAAGGAGCTGATCTCCTTTGGAATACTCTGTAATGGTTGTTGTCAAGTCTTTATGACTTTGTACATAATCATTACAAGAGGATCATTGCATATAAGTTTAGAATCTAACAGATTTCAGTAAATGGCATGAATTTGGAATTCTTGCATTTGCAGTAAGGATTTGGGAGTGTGAAAAGAGAATCATTGAAGTAATGTTCAATTGATCTAGTTCACAAAGTAAAGATCATAGACAAACATAGTATGCATACTTGGTGTATGGCATGGCTAGTGTTTGAGAAAAACATAGTGTACATGCTTGGAGCATGGGACAACTATTGTTTTAAATTCAAGATTCAAGTTGATAGCTGAAACAGTATGCAATGAGTAATGTGTAATCATATGGTGATAAATAAAAGGTGTTTTATTTATGAGTTGATACCATATTGGATTCAATTATTATTGTGTTTCACTTTGCATGTTTTGACTTCCCGAATAAACTGGGTTATTCTTCCGGAATGACTAAGTTATTCAAACCATCCACAGTCGGTCATATGTTGGAAGTAGATATGAATTAAGACTGTCATGATGGGTTGTAGAGGTCTAAGGTGTTGGACAAGGCTACAACAATCATGAGTGCTCATAAGTTCTGAGTATTGGATTCAACCCGCGCTCATTGGAATCACTTCATGGATTTTATCACGAGTGATCATGAGACGATAATATCTTATATTCTTCAAACCTAGAGATATGAGTTGTTACTATGAGTTGATAGTACATTGATTGCACGAAACCGCATTTGGTAACTCGGTGCTATAAAACGTGCCTTTGTGTATGATTCAACAAGTAGTAGAACAAGCCATATGAGTCGAAGTTTATCCATTCCTTTTACCTTCGGGATAAAAGCGATATCTGTGGGCCCCTCGATGATTTGATGATGACAAATAGAAGTGCTCGGCCGGGCCAGGACTGATTTGATTTGTTCAATTAGTCAGTCGTCATAAATCGGAAATCGGGAAACAACAAATGGACAGAGAGAATGATTATAATCCATGTCTCAGTCCATATGATATCTAGAATGGAGGAATATATGATCCCTTATCTAATGGACAAGTCACTGACAAAGGTCAGAGTTCATCGACAAGGTCAGAGTTCGACAGAAGCTTTTGAGAGCTACAATTGCCAGTTGGTTCCTGAAGTCATACGCAATAATAGTTTTAGACTTATCCAAGTGGGAGACTGTTGGATTAATGTCTAATTCCATAACTATAATTGGTAAGACTTGACCCGACCCGGCATGGTCCATTTGGGTTGCATACCATCATGCACTTGAATGAGAGAAATAAGACACTTATGGTTATTAATATATTATAAGTTCTAGTATATTAATAATAAGAATAATAAGATTATTTAATTAGTATTGATCAAGAATTAATCTAGGATTAATTAAGTGATCAAAAGAAGACTAATTAAATATATGGGTTGATTGTGTAAATCATCCATACTTGTATAGTGGGCTAATGCTCCATGGATAATCAAGTTGGGCTAAAACCCATAGGATGGTCCATGGATGCTCCATGGTGTATTTGTACCCATGGATCATGGAAATGAAAGGCCATGTCAATTAGGGTTTACATGGTGTAACCCTAACTATATAAGCATCTTATTCTTGACCAAAATCGGCCACTAGAGATAGTGAAGAAAGGGCTAGCCGATTTTGAAGAGTGTAGAATTCTCTCAAGTCATTCCAAGTGTTTTGATGATTGTGATTCCATTTGAGGTGTCACACTTGGGGCACTAGGCACTCAAGCTTCATGAAGACATTCTACACCAAAGAGGTATGTATTCTATCTTGCTATAGTCATTGTTTTGTATGCTAGATTAGGATAATACCTTGGAAGTTCTTATTTGCATGTATAATAGAGAAAACATAGATCCAAGGTATTTAGGGTTGCATGTACACTTAGGAGTGTTAGAATGCTCAAAACCCAACATTAACCTCCCTATTCAGGGGAATGTGATTGCACCAAACCCATAGACTTTTGACAGCACCAAGAGATTGGCCAAGAAATTATACGATCACGACATCAAGAAGGGCTCAAAGGTTACGGATAGTGAAGGGAAGAAAGAATTCGAAGGCAAGAAAGGGATAGGAAACAAGCGAAAAGGGAGACAAGGTACGGATTCGTCAAAGAAACAACAGACTGTGTCATTTAATGCGGTAACCACCCAGATTCCTCCCACGCCACATGCTCCAACCTCACCTACCCCAAACACCCCAAGACAGTATTTTGGAAACCTCCCTAAATGCCACAAATGCAACCTCCACCACCACGGTGAATGCAAGGAGATGCATTGCACCAGTTGCGACAGAAAAGGTCACACGGCGAGATACTATAGGACCTATCCTCCCCAGAACCAACCGTAGGGAAACAACAACAACAGCAACTGCAACAACAATAGCAACAGCAGCAACAACAACAACAGTAACACCAACAACACCGCTGGAACTAGCCACACTTGCTATGGGTGTGGAAGAACTGGACATTTCCGTCAAAACTACCCCAATGTCAACAATTAAGGGAATGAAGGATCAGGGAGAGTGTTGACCATGGGTCAAGGAGAAGCAGTCTAGGATCCCACTGTTGTCACCGGTACGTTTGTCCTTAACAACACATATGCATGCATCCTGTTTGATAGTGGGGCATAGAGGAGTTTTGTGAGTAATAAATTCAAACATTTGCTAAAACAACAACCCCAAAAGCTTAATGAAGCCTTTACGGTGGAAATGGCTAATGTGAGTAATACATAAGATGTACCCTAACCTTAAATCACCATGCATTTCAAATAAACTTGATGCATGTAACTAGTAGGAGTTTTGATGTGATTGGTGGCATGGATTAGTTGAGCCCCCCCATCATGCTGAAATTATGTGTCATGAGAAGGTCGTTCGCCTTCATCTCCCTAACCGCGAAACCCTAATCATATACGAAGATAAACCCGATACAAACCTTCATCTTATATCATGTATTGAGGCACAAAAATGTCTATAAAAGAAGGACTCTACATTTCTGGCTCACATTTTGGATAAATCCAAGGAGGAGGTTAATATCCAAAGCAACCCAGTGGCTTGCAATTTCCCTAACGTATTTCCTGAAGATCTCCCAGGAATACCCCCAGATAAGTCGAATTCTGAATTGACCTTGTACCTGGAGCCACACCAATCGCCAAATCACCACATTGGTTGGCTCCTGCATAAATTCAAGAGTTATTGAGCTAACTAAGCGAACTTCTGAACAAAGGATTTATCAGACCCAGCTTCTCACCTTGGGGAGCTCTGGTCCTCTTCGTCAAAAAGAAAGATGGATATTTCAGAATGGGTATCGATTATTGAGAACACAATAAACTCATTATCAAAAATCGTTACCCTCTTCCACAAATTGATGATCTATTTGACCAGCTTCAAGGAGATAGTTATTTTTCGAAGATAGATCTGAGATCCGATTGCCACCAGCTCAAGGTACGAGAGGTGGACATTCCAAAGACTGCATTCTGAACCCGCTATGGACTTTACGAGTTTGTCGTAATGCCCTTCGGACAAACAAATGTTCCCACAACATTTATGGACTTGATGAATCGAGTTTGTCGTCCATTTCTCGACAATTTCGTGATCATTTTCATCGACGATGTCTTAATATATTTGCGGAGTAAAGAAGAACATAGTCGACACCTCCAACAAATCTTAGATACCTTACGAGTTGAAAGACTGCACACAAAACTCTCTGAATGTGAGGTTTGGCTTCGCAGCATGAAGTTTTTAGGTCATATTGTCAGCAAGGAAGGGATATACGTGGATCCTTCCAAAGTCAAGGCCATTGAAGGATGGGAAACCCCAACAACCCCCACTGAGATTTGTCAGTTTCTGGTTCTCGCAGGTTATTACAGAACATTCATCCAGAACTTCTCCAGGATAGCCAAGCCTCTTACTACGCTTACACAAAAAGGCATGCCATTCAAATGGACGGAAAAACAAGAGGTTTCCTTCCAAACCATGAAGAAATCCCTTTGTAGCACTCCTGTACTATCCTTACCAGAGGGAACAGAAGATTTTGCGGTATACTGCGATGCATCAAATTAGGGTTTAGGTTGTGTACTTATGTAGCATGGGAAGGTAATAGCGTACGCATCCCGACAACAGAAGGCACATGAATTGAACTATACCACCCATGATCTTGAATTGGGAGTGGTAGTCTTTGCTTTGAAGATTTGGAGGCACTATCTTTATGGTACAAAGTGCACCGTTTTAACTGACCACAAAAGCCTCCAACACATTTTGAATAAAAAAGAGTTAAACATGAGGCAGCGAAGATGGGTTGAGCTGCTAGATGATTATGAATGTGAAATCAAGTACCACCCAGGCAAGGCTAATGTGGTAGCTGATTCCTTGAGTCGAAAAGAATACTCGAATCGTCGTATGAAAACTCTTTCGATAACCATTCAATCCCATCTATTCTCACAAATCAAAGAAGCCCAGGTTGATGCCATGAAGACAGAAAACATAACAAGTGAATCACTACGCGGAATGGAAAAGAATATTGAAGCCAACCAGGATGGAACATATTATTTCATGAACCGAATCTGGGTTCCAAACATTGAGGGATTTAGAGAGGTAATCATGAATG
This sequence comes from Lactuca sativa, assembly GCF_002870075.4. Lineage (NCBI taxonomy): Eukaryota > Viridiplantae > Streptophyta > Magnoliopsida > Asterales > Asteraceae > Lactuca > Lactuca sativa. The sequence goes on along the minus strand of NC_056623.2, from coordinate 165,214,760 downwards.
AAGCTCACAAGACACGATACTGCATCCATCTAGGGTCAGATAAAATGTACCTAGACATCAAACAGCATTATTGGTGGCCAAATATAAAAGCGGAAACTGCCACTTACGTGGGCAAGTGCCTCACTTGTGCTAAAGTGAAAGTGGAATATCAAAAGCCCTCTGGACTATTACAATAGCCCGTAATAACCAAGTGGAAATGTGAAAGGATTACCATGGACTTTGTGACCAAATTACCCAAGACAACTCATGGTTTGGATGCCATATGGGTAATAGTAGATAAGTTGACAAAATCTGCCCATTTCCTGCCGATAAAGGAATCATACAAGATGGAACGATTAACTAGAATCTACATCAAGGAGATTATGAGACTCCCTGGAGTGCCAATATCTATCATCTCATATCGAGATAGTAGATTCACCTCACGCTTTTGGCAATCGCTTCAAAAGGCTATGGGGACACAACTCGACATGAGAACTGCTTACCATCCCCAGACAGCCAGCCAAAATGAACGAACCATTCAAACGCTCGAAGATATGCTCTGAGCTTGTGTGATTGACTTCGGCAGATCATGGGACACTCTCCTGCCTTTAATTGAATTCTCTTACAATAACAGTTATCACACGAGTATCAAAGTTGCTCCCTTCGAAGCGCTATACGGTCGCAAATACAGGTCACCATTATGCTGAGCTGAGGTGGGAGATACTCAATTAGAAAAGGGAAAAACGTCGAATAGTCCATTAACCCGGCCAGAAGTTATTCGTGAAACAACGGAGAAAATAATCCAAATCAGAGCCCGACTCCAAGCATCTCGAGACTGACAGAAGAGTTATGCTGATAAATGGCGAAAGCCTTTGGAATTTCAAGTCAGGGATCGAGTGTTATTAAAGGTTTCTCCCTGGAAAAGGATGATTCGTTTTGGGAAATGGGGGAAACTAAACCCACGATACATTGGGCCATTTGAGATTCTTCCCCGAATCGGTCCAGTGGCCTATAAGCTGCAGCTACCTGCGGAACTCAGCAACATTCATCCCGTGTTCCATGTCTCCAATCTAAAGAAGTGCCTATCGTACGAAACTCTGGTTATTCCATTAGATGAAATCTAAATCAATGAGAATATCCTATTCCTGGAAGAACCAATTGAAATCATGGACAGGGACGTGAAGCGTACTAAGCAACGTCGCATTCCAATTGTGAAGGTTCGATGGAATGCAAAGCGTGGACAGAAATTCACATGGGAACGCGAGGACTTGATGAAACAGAAGTATCCCCACCTATTCTCTCATTCATAATCCTAGTTTTCAAAATAATTTTGGGACGAAATTCCCTCTAACGGGTGGATGATATCACAACTACCAAATTTGGCTAGGAAATTCTATCATTTTGTAAACAATATCAATGACAACAAACCGTAACCTTGACCTGATAATGCATATGATGTTATTCAATGACAACAAACTTTCATCAAAATCCAATTATAAATCCCAAACTTCATGCAAAACATTTCAAAAGTCAAGTTAGGGTTTGAAAACCCTAAGAATCCCGACATAAGTCCATTTTGGACTAGGATTTTCTTATTGGGCTTAATGGGCCAATAAGCTTCCCGTTTGATTGTTTTGGGCTTAGAACTCTTAATTGGGGTCTAATTGGATCCAGATTCATAAAACCTAACCTTTTGGGCCATCATGGGCCTAAAACGGAATGAATTACCCTAATAGGCCTTATCGAGCCATAACTAACCTAATTACCCTTAATGGTCCAAATTAATCCATTGCCCCTTTTTGCAAACCCAATTTTCGGCCCATATGAAAAAAAGTGGGAAAGAAACTAGGGGTATTAATGAGAGTAAGCCACCTAATTTTTTGTTTAGTGGTTATCTAAGCCTATTACACATCAAATAACAAAGCATGAACTCATGTTTCCAAGCATTCTTTCTTTCCCTCTTCCTTTTTCTTCATGGCCAAGAATCACAAACACACACACACACTTCATTTGAAATCCTTTCCAACACTCTCAACAAAACTACTCTCTTTTCCTTTGAAATTTTTCAAGATTTAAGCATTCAAGAAGGTCTTTCCATCTAGATCATCACCTTGGTAAATCTTCATTTCGATTCATGGTTTAACTTCTGGATTTCTTTGGAGACCTCTTCCTAAACCATAATATTCCATGAACTAAACCTCCTTGTTTCATAAATTTCAAAAACCACTCAACGAAAGCTTGTTCAAGGCCTTAAACCTCTTCATCTTTTCTTCAAAACTGAAACGACAAAACTAAAGGTGACTTCATACCCCCTTGTTTTCGATTTTTACTTATTTTTGCGGGGAAGATACAAGTGTTATGTGATGATCTATGTGTGTTTGCATGTTATATGTGATTTCTTTGGTTATTGTTGTGAAAAAATATGATATTACTTTATATATTTTGAAATCTATAGTATAAATGAGAAAGACTCATAAACAAAAGTATATTAAACAACATACTTCAAGGATCTAAGTGTTTTTATGTATAAGAAAGGAAAAACAAAGCAAAAGATTGTATAAGTATCATTTTTTTTTTTGCAAAATAACAAAGGTTAGGGTAAAATATGACATTTTCGGTTTTATAAGGGTTATATTGTATTTATTTATATGAAATCTGATTTTTATGAAAGTAATACCTTTCAAGGGGTCAAAGGCATAAATTTTAGTCTATTGGGCTTACATTTGGGCCTTACAGATTTTTGGGCCCAAAATTGTAAAAATGAGGAGTTTTTGGGGTGAAATTGTAAATTCACTTAAAGTATGAGTCAAAAACATAAACAAACTATTTTACGGGATGAAAATGATCTTTATTACAAGTATTGGACCAAAATGCAAAGATTTTTTTGGAATTTGGATCAAAAATGCAAAACTTACGAAAGTTGGGGCCTACAGTCTAAATTGTTTTACAAATAAGGGCTGGAAATATCAAATAACATGTTTTTGGGCTGAAATTGTAATATCAAAAAATATTTTTGGGCCGATAATGCCAATAAAAATATCATTTTTATTAAGAAATGACTAAAAATGTAACTTTATATGAAAAATTGGCTAAAATGGTCGGATAAATATTTTTGCGGTCAAATATGTTAATATTAAAACAATCGGGCCAAAGATATTAAATTTATAACACATGGATTTAAAAATACATGTGTGTGTGTGTGTGTATATATATATAGGTATGTTTATAACCAAACTGTCGTTAAAATCCAACGTCAAGTGTTTTACGAATGAAAATAAGTACTAAGCATAAGACGAATTCTATATTACAAACATATCGAAGATCGGAGAAACTATACAATGATTGGGCCTAATCTTACTCATTGTGTCCATTGGGCCTTCGTGGTCCAATTTCACAATTATTAGGCCCAATATAATCAAAACATGTTTATTGGGCTTCCGGTGACCCAATTACATGCCTACGGGACCCTATATGGCTTGTACATTCTATTGGGCCTTAGTGTCCCATTTGCATTGCTAGTATGGTCCAAATCAAACATATGCTTGATGGAATAACGTGTCCATAAGCATACTCGACAACCTAAAGATGACACACATGATTAGTGGGCGAAAACGTCATTTTTTGTGTTTGTTAGGCTTTACTTTACACTATGTAAACATCAAACGGGTTGTAATCAATTTTATTCAAATTCATGGGGTAATATTGGGGACTTAGTGAGAAAATATCGGTCGGCACCAATAAGTGTCGGCCGTAGTCTGTAAGTTGTAACCAGAGTCTCCTGGAGGGAGAGTGAGAGTTTGTGTATAGATCTATACGGAGGTGACTCCCCCACACCTGAGGCGTTCGCTACAGTTAGACTCAGCCAGTCTAGGGTGACAAAATCTTAATCAAAACCGGCATTTGCAAAAATGCCAAGATAGGCGATATAGTCATTATCATGCATGTTTATAACGACTCACATAGAGACCCATTACCATATCAACATTCATAGGAAATCAACTTCATACATGGTGGCTATACAATGTGAATTATGCGATAATATAAAACTATCATACTATTTTAAATCGAAAAATATCGGATTTTCCGGGGAAATAACATCATTCATTTAACATACATCAAATGCAATACAAAGCACACTTTTGAAGTCATTCATTTATACATGTTTTGAAATCACGCATACATATACATATATTGGATCATCACATCATGTCATAAATAGTTTTTATTTCAGAAAATATCGGATTTTCTGGGCTATACAAACAATACAAACCATTTTATATCAAACATGCTTATGAACTCACCAACATTATATATGTTGACCCATTTTCAAATAACTTGTATTCTCAGGTATGAGATAAGCAGAAGAAAATTTTCAAGTGCGTTAGGCTTTCATGTTTTGTGACATTCAAACGAATATACGTTTTAATTATGTAATATATGTTCAATGTACTTGATCTGAACTATGTAAGTTGTATTATGTAATGATGGTGATGTATGTGTTTGTTTCATGTATATTCATTGTAATGGTATTCAATTGTTCATCACGCAAGCCCTCGGACGTTTCCGCCACCCAGTTCGTGGGTGTGACAAAAGTTCCTTAGAGGGTAACCAAGCTGACTCGTTACATTTTTTCTTCGATTAAGATCAATTTTGAAGTAACGCTGCAACAATAAGAAGTATTATGTTAAGGACCAAACTAAATTGAAATGGACAATAAGAAAAAAATATTAAATACTACTATTTTATACCATTATAACATTCCTTAGTTTGCCCTTTACTTATTTCGTTACCTTCTTCAAGCTACTGGCACTAAGTCTAACTTTCTCACGTACCAGGTCACCGAAAAAACTTAGAAATTGTGACATATAGTTCCCTTTCATCCTTTTATATCTATCAAACCTTACATGTTTTCTTTTGCAACCTATTTTATAAACATAGACCTCATCTTATCCAGATTTATCAATGCCCTCCTCCTTGGTGGCTTTGTACCAATTGTTTTTTGTCACTACTATAAAAATTGGCTTTGGTCAGTCAACTACGGAAATTAATAGTCACTTATAAGGTACTTTAAGTAGCTGAAGGTCTCCATCGTGTGACTGCTTAAAACAGATTTGCCACAACTTCTAATAATTAAGTAGCTAAAGTGAACTGGAATTTTTTGACAAAATGTTCAACCACTTATTAATTGGGAGGCATGACTATATAAGATTGAGTTTGATGCATTAGTTACTCTATGCATAATAAAGTGACCAATATACTAGAGTAAACAAAAAGTGGCAAAAAAAAGTGTCCAAATGTCATATATTGTCACATGAAGTAAATGTTTATGTCTCATAAACTAGAGTTTGTCTTGCATTGTTTCAATGTAGAAAAAAATCGGTACATACGGTCTCATAACTATAAGTGTGACAGAATTTGAATATGTGTTATAGCTTACCTACCGTTTTGGTGTATAGTCACTTGTTATTTCAAAGAGGTTGTATGGATTTCGAATATCCACACCATATCACAAATGTGTATCGAATGATTTTCATTAGTCACATGGCGACATATTCATGTAACTATTATTTAGAGAAAAAATGATGAGAAAGTGTTAATCATTAAGTTTTATATTAGTCACATTAAGTGTTACTGTTAGTAATCAAGAGATAATATATTTCTAATTTTGTTTATGAGTATAGTCACATGTTATTTCAAAGTGATTGTATTGATTTTGAATAGCCATACCGTATCACAAATGTGGATCCAAATGATTCTTATTAGTCACGTCGCAAAATATTCATGTAGCAATTGTTTAGATCAAAAATAGCCAAAAAACGGTTAGTCATTAAGTTTGATATTAGACATATTGAGTATTTTTGTTTGTAAATGATTTAGACAATATATTTATAATGGTTTATGCTTGTAAATCATAAAGTACAGTTTGTTACACATGATGTAAGTGTATCAAAATAAATCTATTATTACTTTGTAAACCGTGAGACAATATATTCGTAATTGTTTAGTAGTTGTAATGTATGTTTATGTTTTTTCAACTGTTGTATAACATATTAATGCATGAAATGTATATTTTGTTTAGATTCCATGATTTTTGTATATAGAATGAAAATGGTAGAATGATTATTGTCTTATTTTATTTAGAAAAGATACATCCCAATGTGTCATATGTATCTTTTGTTTAGATTCCTTGATTTTTATTTAGCTAAATAGACACTTAAATAATTAGTATTTAAATTTTAAAACAACTTAACATTTAGCATGCTTGGCTAACACGTTTCTTTGAAAATGGTGTCACAACCAGGAATTTTGATGTTTTGTAACAACAACAATTATACCAACCTTTGTGAACCAAAAATGTGAAAGCATGTATGATGATTATTCAATAACAACAAACTTCAATCAAACACCTTATACAAGCACTGCAAATAGTCAACAAAGAATTGGAAACCCTAGAAATCCTGGTTTAAGTCCATGTTGGACTAGGATTTCCTTATTGGGCCCAATGGGTCAATAAGCTTCCAATTTGACTATCTTAGGCTTAGAACTCTTAAATGGGCTCTAATTGGACCCATATACATGAAACTTAATATTTTGGGCCTTATAAGCCTAAAATGAACTAGTTTGTCTTAAATGGGCCTTATTGGGTCACAACAAATTTATATAGCCCTAACGTATCATAAAAAAAAAAAATCATTTCTTGATTTATTTTGGGCCAAAAACTATCTAATTGAATCATAATATGGGCTTAAGCATACAAGGCCTAATTTTCTTTCTTCCTTTCTCGTCTTCTCCGCCCAACTACACAAAGGAAGGAAGACTTGATTTTCCAGGCCACCTCATTATTATATGTTGGTCTTCCATGCATTCATCTGTCACACCCCGAAACCTAAGGCGGAAACATTCTGGGGCGGAGGACATCATGAATATCGCAACCAATGTACATAGTAAGCGAAGTAAACACAAAACATTACATTACATAGTTTTCATTACATCCGTTTAAAAGTAAAGTGATACAAGTTTCATAGATACATAAGTTAAACAAAAGAAAGACGTGACTCCATACGCTCCGACTTTTGCAAAAGAACGCGGGAATACATGTTTAAAGAGAACCTGAGAATACAAGCAGTTTAAAAATCAGCATAAAGTTGGTGAGTTCATAAGCGGTTTGTTTTGTGAAAATGAACAAGATCCCTTTTGTTTTCTGAAAAAGTGGTTGCCCAAGAAAATCTCATATTTTCTTAAAAGTAATGTTTAGTTTTCCATTATGTTACACAATTCTGGTTATGAATAGTTGTTATCCAAGGAAAATCCTATATTTTCCTAAAAGTTGATTACCGAGTTGAAATGTAATGTACAAGTATCTACCATACTTAAAATGTTTATGTAATGTTTCCTGAAAGTTGATTACCAATCCAAAATGTAATGTAAAAGATGTATACTGAAAACCTGATTATCCTTATGAAGTGTATGTTAGTTTTAACACGTATATAAAACTATCATCATAGTAAACTAATTTCAAAGATTATTAATTTACTATATTCATTATTACTAACAAGTAAATCTCTGTTATCCAAATTACGAGTTCCATAACCATATGATAGACTAGATATGGCAATAAGTAGTCCAAATCCTTTTATGACTTTCGTCACACTTGAACCTTTCGGTTCGGGTGTAGCTAGCAGCCAGGTGCGGGGTAGTCAGCCCCGTATAGATCTATACACTTAAGTCACGCTCCCTATCTAAGAGATTCTGGTTACAGAGGCGGTCCTCCACTCGCGTATCTCTGTGGAGTGTTCTCTGAGGACGTCTCTCCAATTTATAGGAATAACAAATCTACATGTAATAATGCGGAAAATCCTGTATATATTCTATTTACAAAGACGATCCTCCATTTGCGTATCTCTATGGAGTGTTACGAAGGAGAAAACATATGAACTAATATAATGCTTTTAACAATAATATTATGGTACAAATCACTTGTGAAATATATAATATAACATTATATAAAAAGATATGAAATCGGTTTGTAAATGATTCTGCAACTTAAACAGTTGATTAATACGGGTTCAATTGTTAAACGCAAGTGAAATATGAAACATTTCTAATGAAATAATAATGTTTAAGTACAAGATATTCTTGTTATTTTGCTTGTATTCCCCCTGCAAACATTGAAAAACCATTGAAAATGGGTAGGGGTATGAACTCACCGGACGCGAAATGTGTCGACTAGGATGCTAAACGTCGAATCGAGGGTTGAATACGTGCGAGGTTCCTATGTAATATTAAATAATACACAAATATATCTAATTAGATTTTAATTCACTAATTAGATACGATTTTACACTCCAAGACACGAAAACACTTAAAATCAAGTGTTTGGAGTGACTCGGGTGACATCTAAGGACTTGTATGGCTTAGGAATGGAGTTTACTCTTCAAGAGTAAACTCTTATAAGAGTTTCCGGCCCTAAACACCATATTCACATGAGTTCACGGCCGTGAACTCATGGATGGGAGGTTTATGGTGCAAAATGGCCTTGAAACACTTGGGGATTAAATCTAGGTTTGAGTCTAATGCATTGGAAAGGGTTTTAACTCACAAATGGACCATTTATTGGAGTTTACGGCAGTAAACTAGGAGTTTACAGCCGTAAACTCCCCCACACATATTCCTTATGTAATTTGGTGATGCTAGGACAATCACATGTGATTCCAACTAATTTTACAAGCCAAGGAGTGAATTTTGGGCATCATTTGACTTATGTTTAGGAGTTTACGGCCCTGGAACCTATTTTTGGGGGGTTATGGCCGTGAAATCTCAAATGAGGGGTTTTTATCACGTTTAAGGTCCCCAAATCAATTGTGGTTGGTTCTAGGATTTATTCCAAGGCTAATGGTGTGTTTAAGTGGCATTTAAACACTTGAAATTGAGTTTACTCTCCAACATAATGAGTTTACGGCCCAAGCATGTTCTTGGGCAGTAAACTCATGTTTACTCCTCAAAAATTAAGTTCAAGGTGTTCTAAGTCCGATTTGGTAACTCCCTAAGTCATATCTAAGCTCCAAATGAGGTTTGGAAGGGTTTTATGGCTCAAAAACCCCTTTTATATGAGTTCACGGACTAGGACTGTTCTAGGGCCATAAACTCATGATAATGGTCCTAATCCATGATTTAAACTCGAATTTGAAGGCTAAATGTGTTATACTAGAAGCTAGTTGTGTTATCCATGAAAAGGCTTCAAATGAGGCTTAAACAACTTTAAATATGGTTTGGAAATGAGACACGACGGAATTCTACCCTATACCGACATTAACCGAGACTTTTGGTCACACCTGATTAAGTTGTCGTAACTTGATATGGTCAAAACCAATAATTTTCTAATTATTAGTTTGAGGTGTTTACTTGAGTTTCTAAAGTGTTTGGGTACTTACAAGGTCAAAATAAAAGCCTTAAATTAATTGACCTAATCAAAAACGAACTTGGAATAATTTGTTACCGGCGAGCTTTATTGACGAAACAGTTATGGCGAGGGAACAAATTTCGGGTTGTTACATTATCCCCCCGTTAGAGGGAATTTCATCCCGAAATTCAAATATTAAGGTACAATTTATGGATAAAGGTGCGGATATATCTACTACATCGAATCTTCCACGATCCCAAGTGATTTCAGGTCTCCGCATGTCATTCCAGCGAACCTTCACTAACGGGATGCGGCTCGGTTTCATACATTTGATTACTTGGTCTATGATCTTAGTTTGTTCGTCCAGAAAGTTTAGGTATATCGTTGTTCTTGATCACATCAGGATAGATTTCAATGGTTTTATCAGACAGGTATCCATTAAGAATAGAGGCATAAGGTATAGCGTGAACGTTGCTAAGTACTGAAGGTTCTCGGAGTTTGAAGGTTATGGAATCAATCTTAACGGGAATCTCGGAGGGTCTAATGTACCACGAGTTAAGTTTTCTGTACTTTCCATAGTGTATCAATCTTTCCAGGGCAAGACCATTAACAAGACACGATCTCCAACCTGGAATTTCAGAGGTTTCTGTAGTATATTGGCGTAACTCTTATCTCGATCTCGTGAAGTTTTCAATCGTTCTCGGATCTGGATGGTTTTCTTGACGGTTTCACGGATGATTTCAGAACCAATGAGGGTACTACTGGGGAATTGACTCTTGGCTAGCTGCATGTCTCCTACCTTGGCCTAACACAAGGGAATCTATACTTTTGATCGTAGAGGGTTTCAAACGATGCAGTCTTGATACTGGTATGATAACTTTTGTTATACGAGGGTTCGATCAAAGGTAATTGGTTGTCCCAAGTCGTTCTGCAGTTGGTGACACATGCTCCCAGCATGTCTTCCTTGATCTGAATAACTCTATCACTCTGTCTAATTGTCTGAAGATGATAAGTCGTACTCATATCTAGCTTGGTTTCGAGAGTTTTCGGAAGGAATCTGTCTAAACCTTAAGGTAAACCTGCTATCTCAATCAAAGATAATGGACGCAGGTATACCATGCAATCGGGCAATTTCTTGGATGTGGGTTCGCGTGAGTCTTTTCATTTGGGAATCAGGGTAACTTGACGATGAAATCTATGATAGTCATCTCCTATTTCCATTCGGGTATATAGGCTGCTGGAGTAATCCCGAGAGTTTCTGACTAGGTTTCTCAGGTCTGAGCGAGTAAAAGGGGACAGGATAGGTGTGATGCATAAATCTTACTTCAATGCTTGGAATGATATATCTCACTTTTTACTTCAACAAAAAGGATACACCTTTCTGTGTTGAAGTGGTTAAGTGTTTGGTGATTCTGGAGGAATTTTCTGAATGGTTCTGCAATAATAGCCGGCGAAACCTAAGAATTGACAGGTTTTCTATGGGTGTCTTTGGTGCCGACCAATTCTCTATTGCTTCGACCTTATGAGGATCCACGCATATGTCTTCATCGCCTACTACATGACCAAGGGAAAAATGGTTTAACCGAAGGGTACTACTATGAACTCTTAGTGATCATATCGAGTCCTGAACACTGTCTTGGAAACATTATCCTCATGAGTTTGTAGTTGATGGTGTCTTGACCTAAGGTCTATCTTAGTGGAGTAGCTAGCTCCCTAAATTTATCGAAGAAGTCATCTAATTAAGGGAAAAGGATATTGGTTTTGACGGTCAATTCATTAAGCCGACTGCATAACTCCTGCATTTCTGTTGGAGCAAAGCGATACAGAGATTTTGGCTATGAGGGTAGTTTCGGAGATTAAGTTGATACGAGACTTGACTTGACGTTCGGAAGGGATTCTCAGGATCTTTTTCGGAAAAGACATCAGGAAGAATTGTAGACTTCGGGGACACTCTAGAGGTCTTTAACTTCTAGTTTCTTGCTGATTACATGGACTAGGAATACATGACATTCCTTTCGCAGAAGCTTTCGAGTTTTGATACAGGGAATGATGCGAAGATTTGAGCTAAGCCTGACACCATATAACATGAGGGTCCAGTCAAAGGGGAAATTGAGACGAATAGCTTTTTCATAACAAAGTGTATCAGTACAATCGGGACTTAATCGATACATGTCAAAGATAACATCAAAGATCTTTATATAAACTGGCATTAGGTTAACAAGAAAAGAATGATTACTCAAGGTAAAGTATCAGCTTAGGAATAATTCGTTAGCGCCCTCATTCTCACCGCTAATCCTCTCGACGGTAAACTTTTCGGTTACTAGACGAGGACTATGTTTAAGAAGATATTTGAGTGAATGACTAATAAAATTTTCTTGACACTAGATTCGAAAAGGATACGAACATAAGAATTGTCGAAAAGAAATGTACCCGCAACGGTGGTGGGATCATTGGTTGCCTCTTCCGGTTTCATAGCCAGAGCTATTCCAGCGTTGTTGGCATTATTTGCGTTGCTGGTGGTTGCTGCTTTTGGGCAGTTTCGCTTGAAATGCCCAATTTCTCCACAACCAAAACAGGCCCGATCGGTACTCGATCCAGAAGCTTGATTGATTAGTTGGACTGGTGTTTTGCAGTTGTGAGCGAGGTGGCCCTTCAAGCCACATCTGATGCAAATCTTCTCACGACATGGACCTGGGATAAATGTTGATAAATGCACATGCTGCACCAAGGAAGGTTACCAGCATACCTAGTTATAGGTGCTTGAGCTGTAGACACAGCAACATGAGTAGTGGCAGCTTGAACTGCCACAGTTTCATGCCTCCTGGAGGGTCCTTAGGAACTCTGAACCTTTCGCTTTTTCCAGATAACCTTCTTACTCTCATTACGCTCATTTGGGTGTTCTTGAACATTTTCATGGTTTTGGGGGTACATGTTACTTCCGGGTCCACTGGACCTGCTAGGGTTCAAAAGTGTCACTGCGGCCGTCACTGCAGCGGTAACAGCCATTTGAAACAAAACGAAGTCGAACGGAGTAGAGTATGGCGGCGGAGAGTTGTTGTTCCTTGAGTTGGGTCCTTTCTTTGGAGGCATTTCGATCTAAAATGATTAGGAAAAAGAGGATGGTAAGTCCTCTGAAGTAAATCTAGAGATATGAAACAAGGGATATCTCTTTATGACAAACATATAATTCTATTAAGCAATAAAGCAGGAATGAATTATCAAGGCAGATAAACTATCGCTAAAGGAATGATCGAGGGACAACGTTTGAATGAGAATTTTCTATAACAAAGTTGGATCTAGACATACTCCCGTAGTATTTCATGATTCGCGGTGACGACGGCTCATTGTTTGGGGTATTTGGGTAAGTTTTAGGCATGCTGAACACCACAGTCACTCCCAGGCACATGTTGGCCGTGTTTCGAATGAATATAGTTGATCAAGCTATATTGACCCTAGACACGACTACATAACTGCCCAGGTTTAACCACGGCGTACAACACCCATTTACTTATGTTTTGTTCTACTTATAGTTATGAATTTCGACGGTTAGGTATACTTGTATTCTTTTGAAAATACTTATATTTTGAGGTATACTTTTAGTTCATAGCACTTAGGCCCCTTAGTGTTTATAGTCTTATACCATGTAAAGTTTGGTATACTTAGTTCACTATAAACAAGGGCTCTGATACCAATCTGTCACACCCCGAAACCTAAGGCGGAAACGTTATGGGGCGGAGGACATCATGAATATCGCAACCAATGTACATAGTAAGCGAAGTAAGCACAAAACATTACATTACATAGTTTTCATTACATCTGTTTAAAAGTAAAGTGATACAAGTTTCATAGATACATAAGTTAAACAAAAGAAAGACGTGACTCCATACGCTCCGTCTTCTGCAAAAGAACGAGGGAATACCTGTCTAAGGAGAACCCGAGAATACAAGCAGTTTAAAAATCAGCATAAAGTTGGTGAGTTCATAAGCGGTTTGTTTTGTGAAAATGAAAAACATCCCTTTTGTTTTCTGAAAAAGTGGTTGTCCAAGAAAATCCCATATTTTCTTAAAAGTAATGTTTAGTTTTCCATTATGTTACACAATTCTGGTTATGAATAGTTGTTATCCCAGGAAAATCCTATATTTTTCTAAAAGTTGATTACCGAGTTGAAATGTAATGTACAAGTATCTACCATACTTAAAATGTTTATGTAATGTTTCCTGAAAGTTGATTACCAATCCAAAATGTAATGTAAAAGATGTATACTGAAAACCTGATTATCCTTGTGAAGTGTATGTTAGTTTTAACACGTATATAAAACTATCATCATAGTAAACTAATTTCAAAGATTATTAATTTACTATATTCATTATTACTAACAAGTAAATCTCTGTTATCCAAATTGCGAGTTCCATAACCATACGATAGACTAGATATGGCAATAAGTAGTCCAAATCCTTTTATGACTTTCGTCACACTTGAACCTTTCGGTTCGGCTGTAGCTAGCAGCCAGGTGCGGGGTAGTCAGCCCCGTATAGATCTATACACTCAAGTCACGCTCCCTATCTAAGAGATTCTGGTTACAGAGGCGGTCCTCCACTCGCGTATCTCTCTGGAGTGTTCTCCGAGGACGTCTCTCCAATTTATAGGAATAACAAATCTACAAGTAATAATGCGGAAAATCCTGTATATATTCTATTTACAAAGACGATCCTCCACTCGCGTATCTCTATGGAGTGTTACGAAGGACAAAACATATGAACTAATATAATGCTTTTAACAATAATATTATGGTACAAATCACTTGTGAAATATATAATATAACATTATATAAAAAGATATGAAATCGGTTTGTAAATGATTTTGCAACTTAAACAGTTGATTAATACGGGTTCAATTGTTAAACGCAAGTGAAATATGAAACATTTCTAATGAAATAATAATTTTTAAGTAAAAAATATTCTTGTACTTTTTCTTGTATTCCGCCCCTTAAAACATTTAAAAACCATTGAAAAAGGGTAGGGGTATGAACTCACCGGACGCGGAATGTGTCGACTAGGATGCTAAACGTCAAATCGAGGCTTGAATATGTGCGAGGTTCCTATGTAATATTAAATAATACACAAATATATCTAATTATATTTTAATTCACTAATTAGATACTAGTTTACACTCCAAGACGCGAAAACACTTGAAATCAAGTGTTTGGAGTGACCCGGGTGACATCTAAGGACTTGTATGGCTTAGGAATGGAGTTTACTCTTCAAGAGTAAACTCTTATAAGAGTTTTCGGCCCTAAACACCATATTCACATGAGTTCACGGCCGTGAACTCATGGATGGGAGGTTTATGGTGGAAAATGTCCTTGAAACACTTGGGGATTAAATCTAGGTTTGAGTCTAATGCATTGGAAAGGGTTTTAACTCACAAATGGACCATTTATTGGAGTTTACGGAAGTAAGCTAGGAGTTTACGGCCGTAAACTCCCCCACACATATTCCTTATGTAATTTGGTGATGCTAGGACAATCACATGTGATTCCAACTAATTTTACAAGCCAAGGAATGAATTTTGGGCATCATTTCACTTATCTTTAGGAGTTTACGGCCCTGGAACCTATTTTTGGGGGGTTATGGCCGTAAAATCTCAAATGAGGGGTTTTTATCACGTTTAAGGTCCCCAAATCAATTGTGGTTGGTTCTAAGATTTATTCCAAGGCTAATGGTGTGTTTAAGTGGCATTCAAACACTTGAAATTGAGTTTACTCTCCAAGATAATGAGTTTACGGCCCAAGCATGTTCTTGGGTAGTAAACTCATGTTTACTCCTCAAAAATTAAGTTCAAGGTGTTCTAAGTCCGATTTGGTAATTCCCTAAGTCATATCTAAGCTACAAATGAGGTTTGGAAGGGTTTATGGCTCAAAAACCCCTTTTATATGAGTTCACGGCCTAGGATTTTTCTAGGGCCGTAAACTCATGATAATGGTCCTAATCCATGATTTAAACTCGAATTTGAAGGCTAAATGTGTTATACTAGAAGCTTGGATAGTTACCTTGGTGTTTTGAAGCTTGAAATGAGTGATTTTGGATCAAGAAGTTGGATTTGAGGAGAGAGGTTAGAGAGAGAGAGAGAGTGAAAAGGCTTCAGATGAGGCTTAAACAACTTTAAATATGGTTTGGAAATGAGACACGATGTAATTCTACCCGATACCGACGTTAACCGAGGCTTTTGGTCACACCCGATTAATTTGTCGTAACTTGATATGGTCAAAACCAAAATTTTCCTAATTATTAGTTTGGGGTGTTTACTTGAGTTTCTAATGTGTTTAGATACTTACAAGGTCAAAATAAAAGCCTTAAATTAATTGACCTAATCAAAAACGAACTTGGAACAATTTGTTACCGGCGAGCTTTATTGACGAAACGATTACGGCGAGGGAACAAATTTCGGGTTGTTACATCATCCCATGTTCCCATGCAACATCCTTTTAATTCTCTCTCTTTCTCCCCTCTCTTTTTCTCTTGGCCGATACCAACTCAAACACACACACACACTCAAAACTCTCTCTCAAAAACATAAGGACTCTCTCCATTCTTCATCAAAAGTTTGAAGTTTAGAAGCTTTTCAAGGAGATTGTTCCACAAAAGATCATCATCTAAGGTAAGTTCATGCTTGGACCTATGATCTAGATTCTTTGTTTATCAAAAATACCTTCCTAACCCATTCAACCTCCTAAACACCATCGTAGAAGCCTGTAAGTTCGAGATCTTCCATGAAGGCTTACTAGGATCGAAACTTTCTCCATTCTTCCTTCTAAACCGAAAAAAACAAGCAAATGTGAGCTTCATACCCCTCTCTTTATGGTTTTCATAAGTTTTATGGGGGAGAATACAAGCAAAATATGTAGATCTATGTGTATGTGTGTGCTATGTTTGATTTTATGCATGTATGTGTGATTTTAAGTGTTTTTTTGATGAATATGTAATCAAAAGGGAAGATATTTCGAGATTTATACCATAAGAAGGAAAAATAAACATGATCTAAGTTATATTATACGAAAAAGTCAAGAATAATAACTCATAAGATTATGATAAATATATTACAACATAAAACCCATTTTGGGGCTTAAATTGTCAAATATACAAAATTTGGGTTAAAAGTTGCCAATCACGGTTTCTTAAACGTCAAAAGAGTCAAAACAGTTACAATAGTTGTTTTTATGAACATTATGACCTTCAAAGGACTTAAAATGTAAATATTAGCTTAATGGGCTCAATTTTTGGGCTTTTCGGCCCAATAAGCCCAAAAATTACGAAAATATGACATTTAAAGGGGCTGAAATGGTAAATTCTTCAAAACAGGGGATAACAAGTGTAACAAAACTATTTCAAGGGTTAAAAATGCTTTTCTTTTCCAAAAAGGATAAAAACTGCAAAGTTTTTAGATTTTGGGCTAAAATTGTGAAAATTGCAAAAATTTGGGTTTCGACCGAAAAATATACTATTATGGAAGGGCTGAAACTGCCAAAGAATAAGTCTTCAGTTAAAAATATCATTTAAACAAGTCTATGATGCAAAAGTGTCAAAAAATGTTTTAAGGGCTTAAAATGACTTTTCTTTTATATAAAGGACTAAAATTGTTATTGTATAAAAAGAATGGGGCTGAAAAGGGTCAAACCACTATTTTTAAACCAATTATTTATAGAATAATGAGTCAAAAATACTAATCTACGACTTACAAAAATCGAAAGACAAATACACATATGACTCCAAATATCGTTATAAACAAATCGCTCAGTCTCGAATCGATACAAAAATAACAAGTCGTTCAATCAAACCCTCCAACAATTATACAATGCCTAAGACAAGTAAACATTCCAAAAACCTTGGGCCGAAAGCCTCAAATCATGCTTGTTGGATCTTGAAGTCCATTAACATGATCTTTGGGCCCAAGGGGATAATGATTATATGTTATTGGGCCTTCTATGACCCAATCCATATAAAGGGACCTTCAATGGCTTTTAAGTGCTTTTGGGCCCTAAGAACCCATTAGTATTGCCAGTAAGGTCAAAGTAATCAAATGCAAGATGGGCCAACGTGTCTTTCGCATCCCCGACAGCCTAAAGTAAACTCACGGATGTAGCAGGACTTTGTACTCCTCTTTTCCTCGTTTGCTAGGCTTATGAGTAATCAAAGTAAACAGATTCAGGTTGTTAATCAAAAGTAATCAAGGTTGTTTGGAATTAAGTAAGTAATAACGGGCGACACCTCTAAGGATCGTTCATAGTCTGTAGTTATAACTAGTCATTATCATGCACGATTATAACAACTCACAACCATTAGTTAATCCAAACCATCCGAGTAACCAAGGAAGAGTAATCAAAAATCATTCATTGTGGCGATGTAACAATTTAAGAAATCATTCATTGGAAAACATCGGGTTTACTGGGGAATTTCAACATTTTCACTTTTACGTTTAATACTAAGTTCTTCAATTATACATGTTTTGAAATTATCAGGCATATATGTACGGATCTTCACACCCTTTTTACAAACATTGGTCTTTTTAGAAAATATCGGATTTTCTGGGTCGTTCTCATTCAAACTACACAAAATATTTTCATATCAAACATGCTTATGAACTCACCAACATTCCATATCTTGACCATTTTTTTTAAAATAACTTGTATTCTCAGGTAACAGGTAAGCTAAGGAATAAGTACCAAGTGTGTTAGTGTGTTTTACTTTTGAAAACTATCAAACAATTTATGTATGGATTTGTAATGTTAAAACAATGTACTTGATGTGAACAATGTCGGTTGTAATATATTGATGCATGGTGATGTTTATGTTATGATTCATGTATATTCATTGTGGTGATATTCAATTTAAGTCGCACGAGCCCTTGGACGTTTCTGTCGTCTGGTTGGTGGGTGTGACAGGTTGGTATCAGAGCTCTGTTTATAGTGAACTAGCATATCTGAACAAAACAAAACAAATAAAAACACAACGATAAGACACTCCTACTCGTAAGACACGGGAAAAATAACCTAGTACCGAACCAAACAAGATAATGCTAGCATCTCGGTTAAGCCGGGACTGTTCATAGTCGTATTTAGGAGTGAATGTAGCCTGATCAACTACATTTCCTCTGAGTTACAACTATCGCATGCCCCAAGGAAATCACGATGGTAGGTAAACCTACACAACGTACCAGACTATTACCAAGAAGAGAACATCAACCCAATTTATACAATAATTAAAACGTCTTAGGAATAATATTAGCATATTGATACGCTCTCGCAGACAGCATGGCTAGTTTCCATCACCCCGGAGATCCTTATTTCCCTAATCAGGGGAATAATGGATGGTTGGAAGAATCTGAAGAGGAACCCGAGGAGGAGTCTGAAGAGGAACCCGAGGAAGACCCCAAAGAGGAATCCGAAGGGGAACCCGAGGAAGAAGCCGAGGATAGACCTGCTGAGCCAGTGGTGGAGCAGGAAGAAGAGGAAGTCGAAGGAGGTCTCAAGGAGGAACCCAGTGATGACGAAGATTGTGATTCGGACGCGGAGTCCAAAGTTATCAACCCCCCTTATCCGATTAGGTTACCCGCTTATCGGATGGGCCCCACTGGTCCTACACCCCCCTGGGGTATTAACCTTTGGAGGTGGAGCAGACAGCAGGGACAACGACCCCCTTTCGGCATGTCACGCGAGTTCTAAGACTTGAGGGAAGGAGGACCAGCCGATCGTGCACTTCTGGTCATGGTGAGACGATTGCGGAACATTAGCAACATAGCTCAGAGCACCGCCGATCAGATGCACCAGATGCAGACTAGAGTCGAGCGTGCAGAGCAGGAGACATGAGAGG
Organism: Lactuca sativa; assembly: GCF_002870075.4. Taxonomy (NCBI): domain Eukaryota; kingdom Viridiplantae; phylum Streptophyta; class Magnoliopsida; order Asterales; family Asteraceae; genus Lactuca; species Lactuca sativa. Next base: position 165,195,515 of record NC_056623.2, on the reverse strand, counting down.
TTATCCGAGAGTTCCACATGACGCGGATAAGGTGGGAGGCTCGACTCCAAGATGCAAAACGACAGGTGGCTCGCCTTCAGGGAGCGTCCACTTCCTCAGCACCACCCCCTGGCACATCCCACCACGACTAGGACTAGTTGTATCCGTCTTTAGTATTATGTACTATGATCTATGCTATGTACCATCGACTCTATGTTTAAGTGACTACACTACTCATAGAGTCGTTATGCTGTCGAAATTGCACCACTTATGTATGCTCTTTCGAACAAATTTTCATGTAACAAAGTATGAATATTATTAATGGAAAATATATGTTGATATGCGAAACTACTTAAATACATGATATAAACCTAGTCATGAGGCCACAAACCCACAAAAACTTGGGCACTCAACATCTTTCCGTTTCATGACAGAAAGATGCCTAGACGACCAGCCCACGGAAACCCTGGGCCAACCCCACCCGAGGTCAACTCAGCTGCATTCCAAGCAGTTGTATCTGCTGCGGTTACTGCACCAATGGCACAAATTCACCAAGGGAACAATGGAGGAGTCAATGAGCAAGGGGCTGGAAGTTCAAACAACATGATAAATCAATGACCTACCAAGACACGCTCCTACAAAGACTTCACCAACGCCAAGCCACGAACCTTTAATGGCATTGGGGAAATGTTAACTCTGAAAAGATGGATCGAGAAGGTGGAATAGGTGTTCGAGATATGCGAATGACCAGAGGAAATGAAGGTGAAGTTTGCCGCATGCACTTTAGTCAATCAAGCTCTCACTTGGTGGAATGGAGACCTAGAATCCATGAATCTTCCCGTCGCCAACTCTATGTTGTGGGCAGAGATGAAAGAAATGCTGATGGTCGAGTACTGCCCGCGAGGCGAAATCCAGAAGATGGAATAAGAGTTGTGGAATCTCACCGTCCGAAATTTAAACATTGATGCATACATATCAAGGTTTAGCAAACTGTCTATGTTGTGCCCTGGCATGATTACGTCGGAGGGAAAGAAAATCGAACGATTCATCTGGGGGCTAACCTCCCCAATCCAAGGAAATGTGATAGCTGCAAATCCTGAAACCTTCGACAGTGCCAAGAGATTGGCCAAGAAACTGTATGACCACAACAACAAGAAGGGCGAGAAGCCAGTGGATATTGATGGCAAGAAGGAGAGTGACAACAAGAAGGGAAAGAATAACAAAAGAAAGGGGCGACAAGGCACGGAATCATCCAAGAAGCAATAAACAGTGATAGTCAATGCTGCAACCACCCAAGTTCCATCCACACCACATGCTCTAGTCTCAGCTGCTCCAAGCGCTCCTAGACAGTATTCCGGTAATCTCCCTAAGTGCAACAAGTGTGGTCTCCATCATAATGGAGAGTGCAGAGAGATGAATTGCACCAGTTGCAATCGAAAGGGTCACACAGCAAGATATTGCAGGACCTATCCTCCCCGGAATCAGCAGCAAAGAAACAACAACAGCAGTAACAACAACAACAACAACAACATCAACAACAACGGCAACAATGCAGGACCAAGCCACACCTGCGATGGATGTGGAAAGATTGGGCATTTCTGTCGAAATTGCCCCAACAACAACAACCCTGGGAATGGAGGAACGGGAAGAGTACTAACCATGGGTCAGGGAGAAGCGGTTCAAGACCCCACTGTTGTCACCGGTACATTTCTCCTAAACCGCACTTATGCATACATCCTATTCGATATCGGAGCAGAGCGAAGTTTTGTGAGCAATAAATTTAAACACTTGTTAAAACAACAACCCCAAAAGCTCAATGAAACCTTTACGGTGGAAACGGCCAATGGGAAAACAGAATCCACTAGGGAAATCTATATCGGATGTACCCTAACCTTGGACTAACACGTTTTTCAAATAAACTTAATGCCTTTTTCCATTAAGAGTTTCGATGTGATTGTTGGCATGGATTGCTTAAGCCCCCACCATGCTGAAATTATGTATCACGAGAAGGCCTTTCGCCTTCACCTTCCAAATCGCGAAACCCTAATTATATACGGAGACAAACCCAACACGAACCTTCGTCTTATCTCATGTATTAAGGAACAGAAGTATCTGCGAAGGAAAGACTTGATGTTCCTGGCTCATATAGTAGACAAATCCAAGGAAGAGGTCAATGTTCGAGACATCCCAGTAGCTTGCGAGTTCCCGGATGTCTTCCCTGATGATCTTCCGGGGATACCCCCAGAAAGACAAGTCGAATTTCGAATTGACCTTGTGCTAGGAGCTATTCCCATCTCTAAAACGCTTTATCGATTAGCTCCTGCGGTGATGCAAGAATTGTCCAGCCAACTCAGCTAACTTTTGGACAAAGGATTCATCCAGCCCAGTTTCTCACCATGGGGAGCTCCAGTTCTCTTTGTCAAGAAGAAAGATGGATCCTTTAGGATGTGTATTGACTATAGGGAACTAAACAAGCTCACTGTCAAAAATTGCTATCCACTCCCGCGAATCGACGATCTATTCGACCAACTTCAGGACGCAAGCTATTTCTCTAAAATAGATCTGCGATCTGGGTACCATCAACTCAAGGTCCGGGAAGAGGATATCCCCAAAACCACTTTTCGAACTCGTTATGGACATTATGAATTTTTCATAATGCCCTTCGGTCTAACGAATGCCCCTGCCGCATTCATGGACCTAATGAATCGAATCCGCCGACCATTCCTCGACAACTCTGTCATGGTTTTCATTGACGACATTCTAGTTTACTCTCGAAGCGAAGAAGAGCATGGCCAACATCTCTGATAAATTCTGGAAACCCTGCGAACCGAAAAGCTATACGCAAAACTCTCTAAGTGTGAGTTTTGGCTTTGTAGTGTGAACTTTTTGGGTCATGTTGTTAGTTAGGAAGGAATACACGTGGATCCTTCTAAGGTCAAAGCCATCGAAGGAAGGGCACTCCCAACAACACCCACAGAAGTTCGTCAATTTCTAGGTCTAGCAGGTTATTACAGGAGGTTCATTAAAAACTTCTCTAAGACCGCCAAGCCACTTACCATGCTTACACAAAAGGGTGTTCCCTTAGAATGGTCAGATAAGCAAGAAGTTGCATTCCTAACTCTGAAGCAAGCACTCTGCAGTGCACCGGTACTATCGCTACCTGAAGGAACAAAAGATTTTGTAGTTTACTGCGACACGTCAAATCAGGGTTAGGTTGCATACTTATGCAGCGTGGGAAGGTGATAACTTATGCATCGCGACAACTAAAGACACACGAACTGAATTATACAACCCACGATCTAGAATTAGGAGTTGTGGTCTTCTCCTTGAAAATCTGGAGGCACTACCTTCACGGTACAAAGTGCACCATTTTCACGGACCACAAGAGCCTCCAACATATTCTAAATCAAAAAGATTTGAACATGATGCAACGAAGATGGGTTAAGCTACTAAACAATTATGAGTGTGAAATCAAGTACCACCCAGGTAAGGCTAACGTGGTAGTTGATGCCTTGAGTCGGAAAGAATTCTCGAATCTTCGTGTGAAAACTCTCTCGATAACCATCCAATCCCACCTGACCTCGCAAATCAGGATAGCCCAATCAAATGCCATCAAGGTAGAAAATAGAACGAGCGAAGCATTACGTGGAATGGAAAAGAATCTCGAAGTGAAAGAGGGCGGAGCATATTATTTCATGAACCGCATTTGGGTCCCTAAACTTGGGGGATTCAGAGAGGTAGTCATTAATGAAGCCCACAAGAAACGATACTCCATCCATCCGGGTTCAGACAAAATATACTTGGATATTAAGCAACATTATTGGTTTCCCAACATGAAGGCAGAGATTGCCACCTATGTTAGCAAATGCCTTACTTGCGCTAAAGTAAAGGTGGAATATCAGAAGCCCTCAGGATTATTACAGCAACCAGTAATTCCCGAGTGGAAATGGGAAAGGATTACTATAGACTTCGTGACCAAACTACCCAAGTCATCAGACGGATTGGACACCATATGGGTCATAGTCGACAGATTGACGAAATCTGCTCATTTCCTGCCAATAAAAGAATCCTACAAGATGGAGAGGTTGACAAGGATATACATCAAGGAAATTGTGAGACACCATGGAGTGCCAGTGTCTATCATCTCAGATAAAGATAGTAGATTCACTTCATGTTTTTGGCAATCACTTCAAAAATCTCTAGGAACACATCTCGACATGAGCACTGCTTATCATCCACAAACGGATGGTCAAAGAGAACGAACCATTCAGACACTTGAAGACATGCTTCGCGCATGTGTGATAGACTTTGGGAAGTCGTGGGATACGCACTTACCCTTAGTCGAATTCTCGTACAACAACAGTTACCACACGAGCATCAAAGTTGTTCCTTCCGAGGCGTTGTATGGACGTAAATGTAGATCACCGGTGTGTTGGGCTGAGGTAGGTGACACCCAGATAGCGAAAGAACTAACATCATACAAGACGTTAACGGGACCGGAGATCATACGTGAAACAACAGAAAAGATAGTTCATATCAGAGCTCGACTACAAGCATCACGCGACCGACAAAAGAGCTACGCTGATAAACGGGGAAAGCCCTTGGAGTTTCAAGTCGGGGAACGGGTGTTGTTAGAAGTCTCTCCCTGGAAAGGGGTTATTCGTTTTGGAAAACGGGGAAAATTGAATCCACGATACAATGGACCTTTCAAGATTCTTGCCCAAATTGGTCTAGTGGCGTATAGACTACAGCTACCCGCTGAGCTTAGCAGTGTACACCCCATGTTCCATGTTTCCAATATAAAGAAATGTTTATCTGAAAAAACCCTCCTCATTCCCTTAGAAGAAATCGAAATCTACAAGAATCTCCTATTCGTCGAAGAACCAGTCGAAATCATGGACGGCGAGGTGAAGCATACTAAGCAAAGTCGCATTCCGATTGTGAAGGTACGGTGGAACGCGAAGCGTGGGCCAAAAGTCACATGGGAACGCGAATACCAAATGAAGCAGAAGTAGCCTGACCTATTCTCACATTCTCAAATCTAGCTTTCAAAAGAATTTCAGGACAAAACGGGGGGATGATGTCACAACCAGGAATTTTGATGTTTTGTAACAACAACAATTATACCAACCTTTGTGAACCAAAAATGTGAAAGCATGTATGATGCTTATTTAATAACAACAAACTTCAATCAAACACCTTATACAAGCATTGCAAATAGTCAACAAAGAATTGGAAACCCTATAAATCTTGGTTTAAGTCCATGTTGGACTAGGATTTCCTTATTGGGCCCAATGGGTCAATAAGCTTCCAATTTGACTATCTTGGGCTCAGAACTCTTAAATGAGCTCTAATTGGACCCATATACATGAAACTTAATATTTTGGGACTTATAAGCCTAAAATGAACTAGTTTATCTTAAATGGGCCTTATTGGGTCACAATAAATTTATAAATCCCTAATGGATCATAAAAAATCATTTCTTGATTTATTTTGGGCCAAAAACTATCTAATTGAATCATAATATGGGCTTAAGCATAAAAGGCCCAATTTTCTTTCTTCCTTTTTCCCTCTTCTCGGCCCAACTACACAAAGGAGGGAAGAGTTGACTTTCCATGCCACCTTATTATTATATGTTGGTCTTCCATGCATTCATCCCATGTTCCCATGCAACATCTTTTCAATTCTCTCTCTTTCTCCCCTCTCTTTTTCTCTCAACCAAAACCAACTCAAACACACACACTCTCTCAAAACTCTCTCTCGAAAACATAAGGACTCTCTCCATTCTTCATTAAATTTTCGAAGTTTAGAAGCTTTTCAAGGAAATTGTTCCACAAAAAATCCTCATCTAAGGTAAGTTCATGCTTAGACCTATGATCTAGATTCTTTGTTTATCAAAAATACCTTTCTAACCCATTCAAACTCATGAACACCATCTTAGAAGCCTCTAAATTCAAGATCTTCCAAGAAGGCCTGCTAGGATCGAAACTTTCTCCATTCTTCCTTCTAAACCGAAAATAACAAGCAAAGGTGAGATTCATACCCCTCTTTTCAGTTTTCATAAGTTTAATGGGGGAGAATACAAGTAAAATGTGTAGATCAATGTATATGTAATGCTATGTATGATTTTATGCATGTATGTGTGATTTTATGTGTTTTTGTGATGAGTATGTAATCAAAAGGGAAGATATTTCGAGATTTATACCATAAGAAGGAAAAACAAACATTATCTAAGTTATATTATACTAAACAAGTCAAGAATAATAACTCATAAGATTGTGATAAACATATTTCAACATAAAACCCATTTTGGGGCTTAAATTGTCAAATATACAAAAGTTGGGTTAAAAGTTGTCAATCACGGTTTCTTATAGGTCGAAAGAGTCAAAACTGTTACAATAGTTGTTTTTATGAACATTATGACCTTCAAAGGACTTAAAATGTAAATATTAGCTTAATGGGCTCAATTTTGGGCTTTTCGGACCAATAAACCCAAAAATTGCAAAAATATGACATTTAAAGGGGCTGAAATGGTAAATTCTTCAAAACAGGGGATAACAAGTGTAACAAAACTATTTCAAGGGTTAAAAATGCTTTTCTTTTCCAAAAAGGATCATAAATGCAAAGTTTTTAGATTTTGGGCTAAAACTGTGAAAATTGCAAAAAATTGGGTTTTAACCGAAAAATATACTATTCTTGAAGGGCTGAAACTGCCAAAGAATAAGTCTTGAGTTAAAAATATCATTTAAACAAGACTATGATGCAAAAGTGTCAAGAAAATGTTTTAAGGGCTTAAAATGACTTTTCTTTTATATAAAGGACTAAAATTGTTATTGTATAAAAAGAATGGGGCTGAAAAGGGTCAAACCACTACTTTTAAACCAATTATTTATAGAATAATGAGTCAAAAATAATAATCTATGGCTTACAAAAATCAAAAGAAAAATACACGTATGACTCCAAATATCATTATAAACAAATCACTCAGTCTCGAGTCGATATAAAAATAACAAGTCGTTCAATCAAACCCTCCAACAATTATACAATGCCTAAGACAAGTAAACATTCCAAAAACCTTGGGCCGAAAGCCTCAAATCATGCTTGTTGGATCTTGAAGTCCATTAACATGATCTTTGGGCCCAAGGGGATAATGATTATATGTTATTGGGCCTTCTATGACCCAATTCCATATAAAGGGACCTTCAATGGCTTTTAAGTGCTTTTGGGCCCTAGGGACCCATTAGTATTGCCAGTAAGGTCAAAGTAATCAAATGCGAGATGGGTCAACGTGTCTTTAGCATCCCCGACAACCTAAAGTAAACTCACGGAAGTAGGAGGACTTTGTACTCCTCTTTCCTCATTTGCTAGGCTTATGAGTAATCAAAGTAAATAGATTTAGGTTGTTAATCAAAAGTAATCAAGGTTGTTTGGATTTAAGTAAGTAATAATGGGCGACACCTCTAAGGATTGTTCATAGTCTGTAGTTATAACTAGTCATTATCATGCACGGTTATAACAACTCACAACCATTAGTTAATCCAAACCATCCGAGTAATCAAGGAAGAGTAATCAAAAATCATTCATTGCGGCGGTATAACAATTTAAGAAATCACTGTATTTTTATGTATTTTGGAAAACATCGGGTTTACTGGGGAATTTCAACATTTTCACTTGTACGTTTAATACTAAGTTCTTCAATTTACATGTTTTGAAATCATCATGCATATATGTACGGATCTTCACTCCCTTTTTACAAACATTGGTCTTTTTAGTAAATATCGGATTTTTTGGGTCGTTCTCGTTCAAACTACACAAAACATTTTCATATCAAACATGCTTATGAACTCACCAACATTCCATATGTTGACCACTTTTTTTTAAAATAACTTGTATTCTCAGGTAACAGATAAGTTGAGGAATAAGTACCAAGTGTGTTAGTGTGTTTTGCTTTTGAAAAGTATCAAACAATTTATGTATGGATTTGTAATGTTAAAACAATGTACTTGATGTGAATAATGTCGGTTGTAATATATTGATACATGGTGATTTTATGTTATGATTCATGTATATTCATTGTGATGATATTCAATTTAAGTCACACGAGCCCTCGGACGTTTCCACCGTCTGGTTCGGGGGTGTGACAAATGGGCTTCACACAAGTTCGAATCTAACTTTCAGCAACCTTTTTTGGTTATATAAGGTGATCTTGACCTTATATTATATATACTATATGGAGTGAAGTTTACTAGAAATGGTATGGTCAAACATATGGTAAAATGCTTGTTACTAAATGGTAATGTAAAAGCGATGTTATGACATGGAATGTAATTACATATGTGGTAATTTGCAGGTTAGTGTACTACAATTGGCAATGTACTATAAAGTATGGAAGAGATACAAAGTTACAAATTAACAATCCATACGATTTTTGAAACTTACGCATCAGTAATAAGTAACAAAAAATGGATCAACTGGATTTTTTCTTTGATGTAATAGCTCTAGCAATGTCGGTTCGATAGTAATCATTTTGTGATTCATTACCCAATTCACTTTTATGTACATTTGGCGATATATTGTGATTTTGTGGGTTTACGAAGATATTAAATTCCTCATCACCATCGTCATATATGTACTTGTAATTCTTTGGAGGTGTCTTAATGACAATAGATAAATTTTTACTTAGGTGGTCTTTCACATAAAACACTTTTCGTTCTTGTGAGGCTAGTAGGAACGAATCCATTTTATAGCCTACATTATTCAAATCAGCCATTGTGTAACCAAGAGTAGTCTCATTTTTGACCCCACTGTTTTTATGACTAACGCAATCACACTTAAACTGAGGAATTTTCCTTCATTGTTAATCTAGTACTCATATATCTTTTAAAATCGCATAGTAAAATATTTGCTTCATGGTTTCAATTTCTTTGGATATATGTAGATCTATCGCCTCAACACAAACTCCACTATTTTAGTAAACTCTACCATCATGACATTTAGTACGAAACATATACGGATTGATGTTGTATGCATCATATTTCACTACGGTCGTGCATGGTCCTAGTGAAATCCACCTTATGGTTTTGGTTACACTTTCATTTGAGATGGCTCTCTCTCTGTTAACCCGAATTTCATTACAAGTATATATGAGCTTCAAAGTGAAGCGACATGAATTAGCAAACAGTTATAATTAAGATAAAATAAATTACCTCTCTGCATATCCACTTAGCAAAATTCTTATTGTGCTCATTCTGCGACAATGCCTTTCGTGATTCGTTCCCATGTTCATCATGCATTTGTGAGTGATGTATTCCTAAGTTTATCACATAGTATTGAGGTTGTCAAACAAACCATGATGAAGGTTTAACGCCTTCTAACTAGGAACACGAGAAGGGAAATCAGATTCCATGGCTGCCTTCTCAGACGCACACAACATCACTATGGAAAGGATGATGGTTTTCTCACAGAAACCAAATGGTTGTTAGAGTGTGATGTTTGTTTGTGGGAAGCTAGTTTCATGAGATTCGGTAGTATTTTTGGAAAGGAGTATGGGGGTTATGCTTTAAGTAGTTGGTCAATGTTTATTTAAAAATACTACTTTTGTGTTTAACTTGAATCTATAGAACTTGTAATATATTATGTTTTGTTTTAATTAATCATATTTTGTTGGTTATATTCATATTTCTATTTCTGGTAATTAATATTACAAGGCCGTAAAGAGCTGAATAAGTTTAATCCACTTATGTTCAATTTGGTTTAACTCATTACCACCCAATTCACATGACCCACAACCCATATGTCATCAATTGGTCTTACCCATTGCACATGACCCATGACCCATATGGCATCCATGGGTCTTACCATGACTCTATAATTAACTACCACCCAATGAACATCATTAATGACCCATACGTCATCCATAGGTCATACCATGACACTATAAGTAAATATCACACATTGAACATCACCAATGACCCATATGTCATCCACGGGTCTTACCATGACACTATAAGCAACTAGCACCCAATACACATGACCCATGACCAATAAGGCATTGATGGGTCTTACAATGACACTATATGAAAATGCGACCCAATGAACCATATATCATCCATGGGTCTTCCCATAACACTATAAGGAACTACCACCCAATTAACATCAATATTGGCACATATGTAATCCATGGATCTTACCATGACACTATAAGAAAATACCACCCAATAAACATCACCAGGGACCCATATGTCAATCATGGATCTTACCATGACACCTCAAACAACTACCACCCAATAAACATCATTGATGAACCATATGTTATCCATGGGTCTTACCTTGACACTATAAGCAACTTGTCACAACTAGGAATTTTGATGCTTTGTAAACAGTAAACAATGGTAACAATGTGATTGAAACTTGAAAACATGTATGATGGTTTTTCAATAACAACTAAAGTTTCATCACATACTTTATACAAACGCTTCACATAGTCAAGTAAATATTAGAAACACTATAAATCCCGGTTTAGGTCCATTTTGGACTACGATTTCCTTATTGGGCCTAATGGGCCAATAAGCTTCCAATTTGACTATTTTGGGCTTAGAACTCTTAAATGGGCTCTAATTGTACCCACTTTCATTTATTTTAACATTTTGGGCCATAATGGGCTTAGAATGAAATAAAATACCCTTATTGGGCCATGAAAAATCTAATTAACCTAATGGGCCATAAAACTCATACTTTGATTTATATTGGGCCGTGAACCATCTCTAAAGACCAATTGGGCCGAAAATCATCAAAATGGGCCCATAATATGGACTTAAGCACAAAAGGCCCAAACCCTCCTCTCTCTTCTCTCTTTCGCAGCCCAAGAGGAAAACAAAATAATAATAATAATAAAAACTAATGAAATAAGGAGGGTTAGCCACCTCCTTATTATATCATGGATTTCCATGAAAAACCTCACATGTCTCCATGCACCATCGCTTCACCTCTCTCTCTTCTCCTTTCTTCTTCTTATCTCTCGGCTGAAAATCACAACACACACACACATTTCACCAACTTCTTTCAACCTCACTCTCTCTCTAGAAAGTCTTTATTTTCTGCTCAAATTTTTGAAGATCTAAGGTCGATCAAGAAGGTTTCCACCAAAAACTTATCTTCCCTTGGTAAGTCCTTACACCTCTAAGTTGTATAACTTCATTTCCATGCTAATATCATTCATTCTAAGCATTTTGTGATCATACTCTTAGAAAACCTCCATAATTTCGAGATCTATCCAAGGAGGGCTTGCTAAAGCCGAAAATAACATCAAACTATTCCATTTCTTTTCAAAACTAAACCCACAAACTCAAGGTGAGTTCATACCCCTCTCTTTTCGGTTTTCACAAGTTTTATGGGGGAGAATACAAGTAAAATGTGTAGATCTATGTGTCTGTTGTATGTTATGTGTGATTTTATTTGTTTATGTGGTAAATATGTAACAAAATGAGAGAAATCTCGAGATTTGTGGCTCTAGGAGTAAGATAAACATGATCTAAGATATTTTACACTAGACAATTCAAGAACAATTACCCTCTAAGGTGATAATAAACATATTGCAACATAAAACCCATTTTTGGGCTTAAATTGTCAAATAAACAAAAGTTGGGTTGAAAGTTGCCATCCACGGTTTTCTTAAGGACCAAAAGAGTCAAAACTGTAAAAATAAATGTTTTTATGAATGTTATACTCTTTAAAGGTCTAGAAATGTAATTTGTAGCTTAATGGGCCAATTTTTGGGCTTTTCGGCCCATTGAGCCAAAATTGCGAAAAATATGATTTTCAAGGGATTGAAATGGTAAACTTCTCAAAACAGGGGGTAAAAAGGCTAAACAAAACTAATTCAGGGGTTAAAATGATTTTTTTTAAAACAAGGATCAAAAATGTAAAGTTTTTGGATTTTGGGCCAAAATTGTAAAAGTTGCGAAAAGTTTGGACTTTAACTGAAAAACTCTTTACTGGAGGGGCTGAAACTGCCAATGAGTAAATTTTGAGCTAAAAACATCACTTAAACAAGTCTATGGGGCAAAAATGTCAAGAAAATGGTTTAAGGGCCTAAAATGTCTTTTTTTAAATAAAGAACTAAAATTGTCATTTTTATTAAAGAAGGGCTGAAAGGGTCAAACCAATATTTTTGAGTCAATTCTTTTATTATTAAGATATTGGGTCAAAAACACCAAATTACAACTTACGAAAATATAAAGATGAATATACATTCTAGGGTTTGAAAGGTGTTGCGTCTTGGGCTCGCTATTTAGTCCATTTGGTCTCCGGATTGGGCCTGTCCATCCGAGAGTTATATCTAGGGTTTTGTATTTATAGGTGCTTGCATGCATCTTAGTATGTAGGATTTGGAAGTCAATTATTCTGAAAGATTTTTTTCTTATTTGTTTTGTAACCCTAACAGCCTCTACAGCGGAAGTTCTTTATCGAGCTCTGCTGAGGCTTGAATCAATTGAATCATTCGACATATTTTGATTCGTTCTTGTGTTTTATATTGTTGTTTTTCGTTTTTGTGATTAACCTGTTAGAAGATCTAAATGATCAAAGAGTTTCTTAACTCATCAATTGGTATCAGAGCAGGAGACTGTGTAATTCATACACATCTCGTCTGTGAAAGAAGTGATTAGGGTTTATTCCGCATTCCCTGATATTTATTGAGCCATCACTCCATAACTGACGTATCTCATTATTTATTCATCTTGCCCTAATTTTACGTATTACAAGTCTGATCTTACAACAGGTTAAACGATCAACCATGGACAATTCTCAATCCAATCCTATCAACATCTCAAACAATATAGGGTCTACAACTAAGATTCCAATTCTCTACACTCAAGATTACGAGGTTTGGGCGCATCACCTTGAAGATTACGTCATTGGATCTGAAGATAATGGGTATTTGATATGGGAAGCTATTGTGTCTGGACCATTTGCTCATTCAGGAACATCCAGAATTATTAAAACTCAAAAGGAGTATAATGATTTGTTAAAAGATGTGAAAGATGTTGCTCAGGACGAAAGTGAGAAGTTTTAGTGCAACATCAAGGCATTGAGATTGATTCGATTCACTCTTCAATCTGACACGTTGAGATTGGTAAGTTCCTGTAGTACAGCTAAAGAAATCTGGGATCGGTTGCGAGAGCTGTATTCTACAGATGAAGATTTGGAGCACTCAATTCAGACCTTGCTTCTGTCTGAATTTGGAGAGTTCAAGCAAAATCCTGATGAGTCTGTTACACGGACGTTTGATCGCTTCAATCATCTTCTCAGCAAGATGAACAAACATGATATTGAAAGGAAGCTTATTGAATAGAAGGTCACTTTTCTGAATGGTCTAAGATCCGAATGGAGAGCTGTTGTGTCAACAGTTAAAGCACACGAGCAGTTCAAATCGTACTCGCTGGCAAAACTGGTGGGAGTTCTGAAATCCTAAGAAAAGATTGTGCTGCAAGAGAAAAGTGTGGTTTCTAGTCTGGGGTCTCTGGCGCTTCTGTCCAAGGGAAAAGGTGTAGAAGAAGATGAAGAGGATCTTAATCTGGGAGATCACGATCTGACAGCCGAAGACTATGCTTTAATGGTGTCAAATCCTAGAAGGTTTATCAAGAAAAAGTTTCCTTCCAACAAAAATCGTAATTGGCAGGGAAGCTATAGTTCCGAAAGAGTGAAAGATGAACCGAAGGTTGAGGAGTCGAAAAAGGAAGCAAAGGGTGAAGCTGACTCTGGTGTCAGTTGCTTTTACTGTGGGGGAAAGAATCACTATGCAAAGGATTGCGTGCTGAAGAAGATGGCAGAGAAAGACGAAGAGAAAGATGAAGAAGCAAGTCTTATGAAAAGACTGGAAGAGATAAAAAGGAAGAAGGCTGCTACTAATTCTTCTATGAATGCTCTTATTGTGAAGGGTTCGGCAGAGGATGATGAGTTCGGTGGCGTACAGGTGTGGTCTACCGACTCAGAAGATGATGAGGTGATAAAGCCTTCTCATGGAAAGGCTTATGTCGCAAAAGGTGGTGAAACCGGTGGAAGATGTCTGATGGTGACCGATGTATCTCAGATGAGGGGATACAACACTAATGGTGGAAATGAAGAGGCCAAGGAGCGAGAGGACTTATGCTTTACAGCAAAACCTCTAAGTGTGCAGATCAGTGAAGTTGATGAACTAATCAAGAAGGTACAATCTGTTTTTGTTTCGTTTAAAATTCCACAAAAATCATATGAAAAGGAATTAAATAACTTGAACTCAAGAATTTCAAATCTAGATAGTTGTTTAACTCAAACACGGGTCATAAATTCTAATCTGACTGACCAAATAAGCAGGGTGTCATCCAAGAGTGAGGAGCGAAGGATGTGGATTGAGCAAAAGGAGTTGGAGCTAATTAAGTCTAGGGATGAAAACATTTATTTGCAAAGAGACAATCTGAAATTGTTAAAACAAAGGAATGTTTTTTGTTTGATCGCTAAAAGGCTTTATGCTAACATTACCCAACTGCATCTAAATTGTGAAATAGGGCAGAAGATACATCGCATGATTCTACCCATCCTTGAGTTTAAGGAGGATGAAACCGATGCCGAAGCATACAACTGTGAAAGTGTTGTATCTTCCGATGATGTTAATCCTACTTATATGTATGGTCTGGACAAAATAGAATCTTTTATAAAGTCCAAAGACCATAAGGACATGCTTAAAAATCTTTTGGATAAAAATGATAAGCTGAAACTCAGGACCAAAACCATACAAAAATTCGACTCATTGAGTACCAATTCAAGTTCAGAAAACAAAATTGATGTTGAAAACACATCTGAACTTAATGAGGACGATGATATGAGTGAAATTTCTGTAAAGGATGAAGTCGACTGTTCTGAGTTTGTCAAGAGCGAACCCGAAAACCAAAAAAACCTGATTTCTGAAAATTATGTGGAATTCGCTCGTTTGTCCAATACTAATTCCCCAGCCCTTAAAGAAAAGGCCGTTGTGTTTCAGAAGGTTAGAACTACTCCCAATCAGGTGTATAAGGTCACAGGAGTAACCGAACATCAAACAGCAGAACTCACTGCCATAGTGAACGAAAATAATGCAGACGGCTGTGATGAGTTTTTCTGGTCAGCACCTATAGACAATGCAGACGAAACGGTTGGTCTGTCGGAGCGAACATCCTGGAAGACCAAAGGTAGATATGTGCCCGAACCGCGGAATAAGCCTACCAACTTTGACGTACCAAGTACAAGTGGCACAAAAGAAATTCCTGTAAAAGAAGTCACCTCCACAAGCGAAACCTCATCTATGAAGAGTGAACCGGTTGCCAAAAAGCTGAAACAAAAAGCTAATATCCACAGATAACCGAAACAGGTGAAAAATCAAAAGCAGCAGAGAAACCATAGATACAAGAAAAATCTCTCAGAGCGAAAGCAGTTTTGGCGCTCTCAAAACCCTCATTACTCTTACCATGATAAAGATTCTAAGTCAGAGAGAAAGACTTTCGGGCCACACGAAGAACAGAACCGAAAGGATAGGTTCGGTCCCGAAAGCAACCGCAATCGAAAAGCTACTTTCGGTCCACCAAATAATAACAGGCAAAGACCTGATTTCAGTCCATCAATCTTTTATAATAAAAGACCAAGTTTCGGACCACCAACCAACAACACCCAAAAATCCAACTTCGGCTCATCATCAAGCGGCTACCGAAGGTCCAGGTTCGGTCCCTCTAATGACCACAAACTGTCACACCCCAAAACCAAGAACGGCGGAAACGTTCTGGGGCGGAGGACGTCATGTAAAGTATCACAACACAGTAAGAGTCAACAAGCATACAACATCATCCATTGCATTAAATATATAATTTTAATACAAGCGGGTTCTAAACAGTTATAGACACCAAAAATAATATAAATCAAAATAATAAGATGAGTCTTGGATGCGCTCCATCTTCTCAAAAGTTGGCCTCGGTAGCTGTCTGTTGTCGACCTAAGAATACAAGTTATTTTGAAAGAGTTTATCAGCATTAAGCTGGTGAGTTCATAAGTATTTTAGTGTCGGTGTTTGTTATCAAAACGTTTGAACAATGTCTCAAGTGTAAGTTTGTAAAATGTATGTAAATGTTTGTAAGTGTTTGTAAAAGTTTGAATCTCTCAGAAAAACCTATATTTTCTATTAAAGTAGCCTTCTACCAAGGCTTAATTCTTTTGTATGTTCGCTTGTTGTAAAATTGTGTAATTTCCCAAGTGTAACTATCATTAACAAAATATAGTTTGTACATTAATGTTTAAGTGACATAATCACTAAATATATGTAATGAGTAAATTATTGTAGTACTGTAGTGTTGTATTATAGGAACTACTATTGTACTAACTACCTTAAACCGGATTTATATTAAGGTATCATGTGATTTATTGTACCATACTATCGACTGGATAAACAACGACAAATGTAGGTCGTAAAAAGAAATGAAGTTTGGCACCCGCAGACCTGCAAGTCTGGCTGTAGCTAGCAGCAAGGTGTAGGATAGTCAATCCAGTATAGATCTATATGCAAACTCACGCTCTCCCTTCAAGAGACTCTGGCTACAACTCGGGCCATGACATTTAAGTCATGCTCCGATTCATATCACAATAATTAACGTATTCTTGTATATGTAATGTAATGAACTGTTCTAGTATAGTTGTATATGTCCTTTCTCTAGTATAGTTGTATATGTTCTCCTTCTAGTATAGTTGTATATGTTCTCTATCTAGTATAGTTGTATGTGTTCTTTCTCTAGTATAGTTGTATATGTTCTCCTTCTAGTATAGTTGAATATGTTCTCTATCTAGTATAGTTGTATGTGTTCTTTCTCTAGTATAGTTGTATATGTTCTCCTTCTAGTATACTTGTATATGTTCTCTATCTAGTATAGTTGTATATGTTCTTTCTCTAGTATAGTTGTATATGTTCTCTATCTAGTATAGTTGTATATGTACTCATAGTAATGTAATGTATATGTTCTCATAGCAATAAGTATTGACTCATGAATGAACTGACTCATTGATCTAGCAATAGTATAAGTATGATTCTGTGCTACCCCGATGGTAGCCTATTAATGATGTAACTAGTACGCATGAATATGGAAGCAGTTTTATGTCTATATATGTACACATGATATATAATCAATATTTAAACGACCTTCGGACGAGTACCCGATATCCTATCAGACCACATCCAAATCGAGGAAAATGAAACAAGGTGGATAGCCTTCCTAAGTCTTTTAAATATTATTTATATAACTATACATATACGGGCATGCAATTTATAATAAGTGTAACAAAGTTTAAGTAAAAGTATTTGATACGTAAAAGAGTTTGTAAAATAGTTTGAAGTAAAATAGTTTGATAAACAGTGTGAACAGTATTAAAATCATTGGTTTTATAGTTATTAATCACATGTGATTGATGTAATAACTATAAATATTCAACTTGTACCCCCCCCCCCATAAAAGCATTTAAAACATTTAAAAGTATTTCAAAGGTTAATTAAAGGGGTATGAACTCACCTGTAGTGAGTGGTTCTGATGACAATGTTGGATTAGATGCTAGGTGTCAAGTGGTGACTTGAGTACACACACGAATCCTATTTAGCATATATTGTACATATATGATTATAATTAGTATTATGAATGACTAACTAATGTATTGGGGCCACCTTAGGGACTAGCAAACACTTATAATGAAGTGTTACAATCACATATGATTGTATGAGGGTTTATAAGGCTATACATGAGGGTGTATGGCCAAAATACACACTATATGTGTGTGTGCGGCCAGGTGTGCGGCCTGGTGTGCTGCCAGCACATGTATGCGGCCATGTGTGCTGCCAGAAACATAGTGTTCTTGGTGTTCTTGGTACCTTTTATGAAGATCTTCAAATAGGATGGATGATACTTGAGAGGATTTCGTTTTCTATGCTTGAAGAAGTGAAGGAAGTGTTCAAAAATGATTCAAGTGTGGTATATATAGGTGGAGTGTGCAGTTGGAAAGGGTGTGAGGCCGCAAACAAGAGTGTGTGGCCGCACACTCCATGTGTTGGAGTGCTTGGCCCGGTTTTGATTCCTACACTTCGAGTTAACCCTTTTTAACACACCTACCTTGATTATATCACATTTAGAATGCTTCAAAAGACTATAAATGGTACTATCATATAGTAAAATGAGTCTAATATTGAAAAGAATTGAAGAATGTACGCGAGAAATTTTCGGGTTGTCACATCATAACCCCATTAGAGGGAATTTCATCCCGAAATTTGATTTTAAGCTACTAGGTTATTACAAGTAAATAAGTAAAAAGATGAGGATATTTCATTTTCATCTGATCCTCTCGCTCCCATGTAAATTTCGGTCCTCGCTTGGCGTTCCAGCGAACCTTCACAATCGGGATGCGGCTTTGTTTCGTCTGTTTGACTTCACGGTCCATGACTTCTACGGGTTCTTCCACGAAGTTGAGGCTCTCGTTGATCTCGATCTCGTCGAGTGGAATTACAAGAGTTTCGTCGGATAGACACTTTTTCAAGTTGGAAACGTGGAAGGTAGAATGTACGTTACGAAGTTCGTTTGGTAGATTGAGTTTGTAAGCCACTGGGCCGATTCTTGCGAGAATCTCGAAAGGCCCAATGTACCTTGGATTTAGCTTTCCTCGCTTTCCGAAGCGTATCAAGCCCTTCCAGGGTGAGACCTTCAATAAAACGCAGTCGCCCACCTGGAATTCCAACGGTTTTCTACGTTTATCGGCGTAGCTTTTCTGTCGGTCTCTGGAGGCTTTCAATCGTTCACGGATCTGAACGATCTTCTCCGTCGTTTCCCAAATGATTTTCAGGCCTTTGAGAGCATTGTCAGAAGTTTGCCCCTTAGCTAACTGGGTGTCACCCACTTCAGCCCAGCACAGAGTGGATCTGCATTTCCGACCGTAGAGGGCTTCAAATGGGGCAGCCTTGATGCTCGTGTGATAACTTTTATTGTAGGAAAATTCGACAAGGGGTAAGTGAGTATACCATGCCTTTCCAAAGTCAATCACACAGGCTCTCAGCATATCTTCTAGTGTTTGAATGGTCCTCTCACTTTGCCCGTCGGTCTGAGGGTGGTAGGCTGTGCTCATGTCTAGCCTTATTCCTAGGGAATGTTGCAACGATTGCCAGAATCTTGAGGTAAACCTACTATCTCTATCGGAGATAATGGATATAGGGACACCATGCATTTGCACGATTTCCCTAATGTATGTTCTCGTAAGTTTCTCCATCTTATCAGTTTCCTTGATAGGTAGGAAGTGCGCAGACTTGGTCAATCTATCGACGATGACCCATATGGTATCAAGTCCACCCATTGTCTTGGGCAACTTGGTTATGAAATCCATAGTGATCCGCTCCTACTTCCATTCTGGGATCTCTGGTTGTTGCAGTAAACCAGAGGGTTTCTGGTATTCGACCTTAACCTTTGTGCAAGTAAGGCATTTACTTACAAAGGTAGCAATCTCTGCTTTCATGTTAGGCCACCAAGACAACTTCTTGAGATCCAGATACATCTTATCTGAACCTGGGTGGACGGAATATCGAGTGTTGTGCGCCTTGGTCATGACCAAGTCTCGAAAACCACTGTGTTTCGGGGTCCAAATCCGGTCCATGAAATATAGGGCTCCGCCACCCTTGGTTTCTAAGTTCTTGTCCATTCCTCTAAGGGATTCACTCACCACATGTTCAGGTTTTATAGTTTCAAGTTGGGCCGCCTGAATTTGCTTAGACAAGTGCAAATGGATAGTCATTGTCAACGACTTGACTCTTCAACCAGAATATTCCTTCCGACTTAGGGCATCCGCTACTACGTTGGCTTTACCCGGATGATAACGAATGTCGCATTCGTAGTCATTGAGTAGCTCGACCCACCGTCGTTGACGCATGTTGAGCTCCTTCTGATTGAATATGTGTTGTAACCTCTTGTGGTCAGTAAAAATGGAGCTTTTGGTGCCATACAGGTAATGTCTCCAAATCTTCAGGGCAAACACAACTGCCCCCAGCTCAAGATCATGTGTGGTGTAGTTGACTTCGTGTGTCTTCAGCTGTCTCGAGGCGTAGGCGATCACCTTACCCTGTTGCATCAGGACACAACTGAGCCCTTGTTTTGACGCATCGCAATAGACCACGAAGTCTTCTATCCCTTCGGGTAGGGATAGTATTGGTGCGGTGCACAAGGCTCGCTTGAGCGTTTGCAATGCTCTCTCCTGTTTCTCTTCCCAGTCAAAGGCCACGCCCTTCTAGGTCAGTGTTGTAAGTGGTTTTGCAATACTGGAGAAGTTCTGTATGAATTTGCGGTAGTAGCCAGGAAGGCCTAGAAATTGACGAATTTCTGTAGGCGTCTTTGGTGCTGACCAGTTCTCAATAGCTTTATTTTGGGATGGATCCATGTGGATTCCTTCTTCGCTTACCACATGTCCTAAGAATTCGACTCTTCGGATCCAAAATTCACACTTCGAGAACTTTGCATAGAGTTTCTCCGTTCGTAAAGTTCTTAAAACTTGTCGTAGGTGATTGCAATGCTCTTCCTTACTCCGGGAGTAGATCAGAGTGTCGTCGATGAAAACAATTACGAACTGATCTAAGTAAGGCCGGCATACTCGATTCATCAGATCCATGAAAACTGCGGGCGCATTGGTCAGTCCGAATGGCATCACCACGAACTCGTAGTGTCCGTAACGAGTCCGGAAGGCTGTCTTTGGAACATCCTCCTCTAGCACTCGTAACTGGTGATATCCGGATCTCAGATCAATTTTGGAAAAATAATTCGCCCCTTGGAGTTGGTCGAATAAATCGTCGATGCGAGGCAGAGGGTAACGATTCTTGACCGTTAGTTTGTTGAGTTCTCTGTAGTCGATACACATACGGAATGATCCATCTTTCTTCTTAACGAACAAGATCGGTGCTCCCCAAGGTGAGAAACTTGGTCTTATAAAGCCCTTGCTGAGTAGTTCGTTAAGTTGACCAGATAGTTCCTGCATCTTTGCTGGTGCTAATCGGTAGGGCGACTTAGCTACTGGGGTAGCTCCTGGGACTAAGTCGATTCTGAACTCGACCTGTCGTTGCGGAGGTAATCCTGGTAGCTCTTCTGGGAAGATGTCGGGAAAGTCGCTCACTACTGGAATGCTCTTTAGTTCCTTCGTTTCGAGACTCGTATCGACGACGTGAGCAAGGAATGCATGGTATTCTTTACGCAGATACTTATGTGCTTGAATACTTGATATAATACGAAGACACGCACCGGGTTTGTCGTCGTAGACGATAAGAGTTTCATTAGACGGAAGGTTTAGACGGACTGCTTTTTCGTAGCACATGATGTCGGCGCGATGAAGACTTAACCAATCCATGCCGATGATAACATCGAAGCTTTTTATTGAAACCGGCATGAGGTCGATTGGAAATGAATGGTTATCTGGAGTTAGGATACAACCTAAGTATATGTTATTCATACTTTCAGTTTTTCCATTTGCCATTTCTACTGTGAATTGTTCCTTAAGTGTGTGTGGTTGTTGCTTAAGCATGCGATCAAATTTATGGTTCACGAAGCTTCGCTCCACTCCACTATCGAATAGAATGCATGCATAGGAGTTATCTAGGAGGAACGTACCAGTCACCACTGTCGGGTCAGCAACTGCTTCCTCATGGCCTATTGCTAGTACCCTCCCTGCTCCTCCAGCATTCTTCACTTTGGGGCAGTCCCTCTTATAGTGGCCTGCTTCGCCACATCCATAGCAGGTCGGGCTTGCGCCAGAGCCGGGGAATTGGGTGATCGGCCTCGCCGGGGATTTACAAAAACGGACGGTGTGTCCTTTTTTGTTGCAGTTAGAGCACTGGATTTCAAGGCAGGGGGCGTTGTGGTGGAAGTTGCATTTGTTGCACTTAGGCAAACTTCCAGCATACTGCCTCACCGGAGCAGTAGCAGCAGCAGGGGTTATTGCGGCATGCACAGCCACAACTTGCTGCTTTTTGGCAGCTCGCTGTTTCTTCTTAACTTCCCAGAACTTCCGCTTAGTGTCAGCAGGTTTGGAGGGTTCCGGGATGGCTAGGGTGGTTGTTGTTGCAGGGGTTTTGACTCCATGGTCAATGAGTCGCTGTGCCAGTCGCTTGGCACTGTCGAAGGTAGCGGGGTTTGATGATAGGATATTCTCCTGGTACGGAGGCACTAGCCCCCACACGTACCTTTCGATCTTTTTCCCTTTAGTGGGAACCATATTTGGGCAGAGGGCCGCCAGTTCGCTGAATCTGGCGGTATAAGCGACTACGTTGGTGCCCTTCATGGTTAGGCTCCAAATCTCCTGCTCCAATTTTTGGATTTCGCCCCTCGGGCGGTATTCCTCAATCATGAGGTCCTTCATGGTTTCCCATCCCATATCATTCGCCACTACGAGAGTCAGCGCTTTAACGTGGCCGTTCCACCACGTCAGGGCCTTTCCTTCAAAGGTGCATGCGGCATATTTGACTTTGCTCGCAGCAGGGCATGAACAGATTTTGAAGACTGATTCAGTCTTCTCGAACCATTGCGAGAGGGAAATGACTCCGTCGGTGCCATGGAAGGACATCGGCTTACAGTTGGTGAAATCCTTATAGGAGCACTCTCTCGCGCGCACATGGATTTCAGCATGAGTAGATTCAACAGGGGTTCCACCTTGGCTGTTGTTAGTTGAGTGATATTGAGCCATGGCAGTTGCCACTGCCGCATCTACTGCAACATTAAGAGCCGCAGTATCGATGACCGGAGGAGGAGGTGGTGGAGGTGCAGGGTTACGTCTTGTTGACTTACGAGGAGGCATCTTTCAGCTATAAGTTTATAAAGACATATACAATGGTAAGAATCAATTGTAAGCAAGTTGAGAGTGACACATAGACTAAATAGCCATAGTCCAACAGTTGAATGAGTGTACGAATTGAATTCACAATAGGGAAGAATAGTAGGAAAAACGCAAGTGTAAAGATTTTCTCACAAGTTAGTTAGCTGTCAATATTACTGGTATTATTGATGTAATGTGTTCAGGGAAAAATTGACCTAACAGTAGGTCTTACATCATACCATACAGAAAAGTTTGACAGTTACTAGATTCCTAGTTAGCGTACTGAAAGTTAGGAATATTTTACAGACAAGCGTTACTAAAAGCCCAGATACTAAAGGCTATTCCTTAAAAGACAAAGATATACTAGACATCTTCTAACGCCGACGGAAATTCCTAGGGCGAATCCTCATATCTGCCAATTGAAGAACCACTTCTCGGAGGTGTCGTTCGTGAGCTCTTTGGCGAACTCGAAGTTCTGCGACTTCGGTGGTCAATTGATGTCGCAGTGCATCATTGGTTCTCCTCGTCCCTTCGAGTGCTTCTTCCAGATGTCGAATGCGGACGGTATTAACGCCTGAGTTGGCATCAATTTCCATGACTCGGTCGATGGCTACTCGACCTTGTTCGACGTTTCGAGCAATTCTGCGGACCATGACGGGCAGAGCTCTATCCGCAGAACCACCTTCGCTAACGTTGTAAAAGCTTCAGTCCCCAAAGTAAGGTAAGGGTTGACCCTGTTCGTCGCTCCAGCGATTCAAGTTGTTTACCCACAAGGGTGTGGGACCTGGAAAAGCTGATCGGGGATTGTTGTTTGGGGCTTGACCTACGAGCGGTAGGTTGTTGACATCAGGCTCGGAGTCGGATCCATCAGAAAAGCCTTCTGCGAGGTGATCATCCAAAGGGATTGGATGCTCGTCTTCGGGCTCTTCTTCGATCCACCCTGCATTGCCTTCATTTGGAAAGTATGGGTCGCCGTGATGGAATCCAGCCATTTAAATCTACGCGAGAAGAGAGGTATAAGAATATAGTATATATGTAGCTAGTAGTAGTACAAAATACACGCATAGTATTTTAAGTTTAGGTTCTACTGATCTTCTTGTGGTATTGTTGGTAAGTTTTTAGACTTGTTAACATATCACAACCATTCTAGGGCATATGCTAATCACTCCTCGGACCAGCATAGTTGATCAGGCTATGCAATTCCCAGAACTGACCATACATCCTCGAGCTCACTTGAGATATTTAACAATCGTAATACTTTTGTTCTTGTCATTGTGACACTGATTTTAGTATGAATGTAGACTAGTATACTTAATTAAATATTTTAATATTTAAAGTATAGACTCTTGGTCAGAGTGCTTTTATCCCAAATGGGTTTATAATTAGTATATCTTTTATGGGTTGATATACTCAATTCACTATAAACAATGCTCTGATACCAATCTGTCACACCCCAAAACCAAGAACGGCGGAAATGTTCTAGGGCGGAGGACGTCATGTAAAGTATCACAACACAGCAAGAGTAAACAAGCATACAACATCATCCATTGCATTAAATATATAATTTTAATACAAGCGGATTCAAAACAATTATAGACACCAAAAATAATGTAAATCAAAATAATAAGATGAGTCTTGGATGCGCTCCATCTTCTCAAAAGATGGCATCGGTACCTGTCTACTGTCGACCTGAGAATACAAGTTATTTTGAAAGAGTTTATCAGCATTAAGCTGGTGAGTTCATAAGTATTTTAGTGTCGGTGTTTGTTATCAAAACGTTTGAACAATGTCTCAAGTGTAAGTTTGTAAAATGTATGTAAATGTTTGTAAGTGTTTGTAAGTGTTTGTAAAAGTTTGAATCCCTCAGAAAAACCTATATTTTCTATTAAAGTAGCCTTCTACCAAGGCTTAACTGTTTTGTATGTTCGTTTGTTGTAAAATTGTGTAATTTCCCAAGTGTAACTATCATTAACAAAATATAGTTTGTACATTAATGTTTAAGTGACATAATCACTAAATATATGTAATGAGTAAATTATTGTAGTACTGTAGTGTTGTATTATAGGAACTACTGTTGTACTAACTACCTTAAACCGGATTTATATTAAGGTATCATGTGATTTATTGTACCATACTATCGACTGGATAAACAACGACAAATGTAGGTCGTAAAAAGAAATGACGTTTGGCACCCGCAGACCTGCAAGTCTGGCTGTAGCTAGCAGCAAGGTGTAGGATAGTCAATCCAGTATAGATCTACATGCAAACTCACGCTCTCCCTTCAAGAGACTCTGGCTACAACTCGGGCCATGACATTTAAGTCATGCTTCGATTCATATCACAATAATTAACGTATTCTTGTATATGTAATGTAATGAACTGTTCTAGTATATTTGTATATGTCCTTTCTCTAGTATAGTTGTATATGTTCTCCTTCTAGTATAGTTGTATATGTTCTCTATCTAGTATAGTTGTATGTGTTCTTTCTCTAGTATAGTTGTATATGTTCTCCTTCTTGTATAGTTGTATATGTTCTCTATCTAGTATAGTTGTATGTGTTCTTTCTCTAGTATAGTTGTATATGTTCTCCTTCTAGTATACTTGTATATGTTCTCTATCTAGTATAGTTGTATATGTTCTTTCTCTAGTATAGTTGTATATGTTCGTTCTCTAGTATAGTTGTATATGTTCTCTATCTAGTATAGTTGTATATGTACTCATAGTAATGTAATGTATATGTTCTCATAGCAATAAGTATTGACTCATGAATGAACTGACTCATTGATCTAGCAATAGTATAAGTATGATTTTGTGCTACCCCGATGGTAGCCTATTAATGATGTAACTAGTACACATGAATATGGAAGCAGTTTTATGTCTATATATGTACACATGATATATAATCAATATTTAAACGACCTTCGGACGTGTACCCAATATCCTATCAGACCACATCCAAATCGAGGAAAAGGAAACAAGGTGGATAGCCTTCCTAAGTCTTTTAAACATTACTTATATAACTATACATATACGAGCATGCAATTTATAATTAGTGTAACAAAGTTTAAGTAAAAGTATTTGATACGTAAAAGAGTTTGTAAAACAGTTTGAAGTAAAATAGTTTGATAAACAGTGTGAACAGTATTAAAATCATTGGTTTTATAGTTATTAATCACATATGATTGATGTAATAACTATAAATATTCAACTTGTACCCCCCCCCCCCCCCCATAAAAGCATTTAAAACATTTAAAAGTATTTCAAAGGTTAATTAAAGGGGTATGAACTCACCTGTAGTGAGTGGTTCTGATGACAATGTTGGATTAGATGCTAGGTGTCAAGTGGTGACTTGAGTACACATGCGAATCCTATTTAGCATATATTGTACATATATGATTATAATTAGTATTATGAATGACTAATTAATGTATTGGGACCACCTTAGGGACTAGCAAACACTTATAATGAAGTGTAACAATCACATATGATTGTATGAGGGTTTATAAGGCTATACAAGAGGGTGTATGGCCAAAATACACACTATATGTGTGTGTGCGGCCAGGTGTGCGGCCTGGTGTGCGGCCAGCACATGTGTGTGGCTCTGTGTGCGGCCATGTGTGCTGCCAGATGGTGTGTGCTGCCAGAAACATGGTGTTCTTGGTGTTCTTGGTACCTTTTATGAAGATCTTCAAATAGGATGGATGATACTTGAGAGGATTTCGTGTTCTATGCTTGAAGAAGTGAAGGAAGTGTTCAAAAATGATTCAAGTATGGTATATATATAGGTGGAGTGTGCGATTGGAAAGGTTGTGAGGCCGCAAACAAGAGTGTGTGGCCGCACACTCCATGTGTTGGAGTGCTTGGCCCGGTTTTGATTCCTACACTTCGAGTTAACCCTTTTTAACACACCTACCTTGATTATATCACATTTAGAACGCTTCAAAAGACTCTAAATGGTACTATCATATAGTAAAATAAGTCTAATATTGAAAAGAATTGAAGAATGTACGTGAGAAATTTTCGAGTTGTCACACAAACGAAAGGGTCATTTTGAACCCCAAGTCAGGAAAGACTCTCATTCTAATTTCTTTTCCTCTAATTCTTCTCATTCTCAATCTTCTTCTAAACCCAATTCTGTTCCTACACAAAATTCAAGATCATCAACGAACTTGAAAGTAAAAAGGAAGATTTCCTCAGCCAAGGAAGACCGAAAGCAGACTAAAGTCCATACCCTAGAATCTGAATCCAAAAAGCATGCAACTAATCCTAATAAAATCAAAGTGTTTACCATTAAAAGAAAATATGAAATAACCTTAATAAAAACGAACATATCTTGTTGATGTTTCTCTTACTACTCCTGTTCTTGTGAAAGGCTCACGTGGACCCAAGAAACTTTGGGTTCCTAAATCTGCTTAATTTTTGCAGGTTATTAGTGACGAGCAGTTTGACGAAGAATGGTATATTGACAGTGGCTGCTCACGTCACGTGACAGGAAGGAAGGAAGAGCTAAGGGAGTTTCGATCACTTCAAAATTGTGGCAATTTCAAGTTCGGTAACAACTCCTATGGAACAATAAAGGGTTATGGAATGATAACCAATGGAGACTTCACAATAAGAAAGGTGGCATACGTAGAAGGATTGCAGCATAACCTCATCAATGTATCTCAACTGGTGGGAGGTACCGGTCTTAAAGTTTCATTCGACGACGAAGGCTCAAAAATTATAGAGAAGAAATCCAACAAGGTCATTCTCAAATTAGATCGAAAAGGCGAAATGTTTCCTCTGAATCTCAGACCAATCAAAGGAATCCAGCAATATGTCTTTTTATCCAAAGCTCGTTCAGACAAAAGTTGGTTGTGGCACCGAAGGTTCTCACATCTCAACTTCAAAGACATCAACAAACTTGTCACCGGAGGTCATGTTCGGGGTCTTCCATTGCTCAAGTTTGATTGTGAACACTTGTGCGCTGCATGCGAAATGGGGAAACAAAGTCGTCAAAGTCACCCATCAATTATAAACACAAAAGTTGTTGAACCACTTGAATTGCTTCACATCGACTTGTGTGGTCCATCATCAATCGAGAGCATTGGCGGTAGCAAGTATATTCTTGTTATTGTTGATGATTTCTCACGTTTTACATGGGTATTCTTTCTGAAGCACAAATCTAAGGCCACTCCTAAGCTGAAGATGTTTATCAAGCAGGTCGAAGTACAACTGAGAAAAGTCGTTCGAAACATTAGGAGCGACATTGGACTGGAATTCAAGAACAAAGAATTCGAAGACTTCTTGGCAGAAAAAGGAACCAGTCATAACTTCTCAGCCCCTTATACGCCTCAACAGAATGGTATTGTCAAAAGGCGAAACCGATCCTTGTGTGAGGCGGCCCGAACTATGCTAAGTTTTGCTTCTCTTCCCTTATATTTCTGGGCTGATGCTATTGCTGCAGCATGTTTTACATAGAATAGGTCTTATCTCAACAAGCATTTCTCTCTCACTCCTTATGATATCATCAATAACAGGAAGCCGAATGTAAAATTCTTCCATGAGTTCGGTTCAAGGTGCTTCATCTGCAACTCCAAAGAACATCGTAACAAGTTTGATGTTAAAGCTGACAAAGGAGTTTTTCTGGGATATTCTCTTACTTCAAAGGCATACCGGGTTTTAAATAAACGTTCTAGAAAGATTGAAGAAACCTATTATGTGTCGTTCGATGATAATTTCGTCAAGAAACTAAAGACTACTAAAGAAGCAATTGGAGAGATTTTCTCTCAAACAGGTCAAGTCACAGCCACAATTGCTAATTTATTTGATCAGTTCGTAGACTTATTCGATGAACCTGAGAAAGCCACTCTCTCGGAAGCTAAGGCGGCAGACAACAAAATCGATCGTCTGATGCAGATTGTCGAAGATGTAGCCAAACAAATGGGAGAAGGAGAACCAGTTCGAAACGAACCTCCTCAACACGGCACTTCAGTTGAGGGGGAGAATCAATTCTCTTCAAATCAACCGGACTCACATTTTCAGGGGGAGAATTCAATCCCTATAGCACCCGAAAGTCCTGTAACACCCGAAAGCCCGGCTACACCCGAAAGTCCAGTAGCACCCGAAAGCCTGGCTATACCTGAAAGTCCAGTAGCACCCAAAATCCAGGCTACACCTGAAAGTTCAGTAGCACCCGAAGGTCCAAATCAACCTGAAGATCCAAATGATTCATCATCTATCGAGGGGGAGAATTCCGACATGTTCTATGATGATGATATTCAATCCGAGATGGAAGAAATGGTCAACGCTGAATTGGATCCATCCTATGATCCAAACTTTCCTCCGCTCACTAAATGGACCAGAGATCATCCTGTATCTCAGATAGTGGGTAATGTATCTGAAAAGGTCCTAACCCAATCTCAAGTGAAGGCAAAGCAAACCTCCCTATTCTCCAAAGTAGAGTTCTACATGTATAATTCCTTCGTATCCAAAGTTGAGCCAAAGACCGTCAATATTGCTCTTGATCATTCTGATTGGGTCCAAGCAATGCAAGATGAACTCAATGAGTTTGAAAGAAATAAGGTTTGGCGTCTCATTCCAACACCAAAAGATGCCTCAGTCGTTGGTCTCAAATGGGTATTCAGAAATAAAATGGATAAGGAGGGAAATGTGATTCGTAATAAAGCTTGTCTTGTGGTGAAAGGATACCGCCAGGACGAAGGAATTGATTATGAAGAAACATTTGCACCGGTAGCAAGGCTGGAATCTGTTCGAATATTTCTTGCCTATGCTGCACACAAGAACTTCGAAGTCTACCAAATGGATGTGAAATGCGCCTTTCTGAATGGAGAACTTGAAGAAACAGTTTACGTGGAGCAACCTCCTGGTTTTATGAATGAAAAGCATCCAAATCACTGCTACATTCTAGACAAGGCAGTTTATGGTCTGAAACAAGCGCCTAGGGCATGGTATGAGACACAAACTAAGTTCTTAAAGATGTCTAAATTCAAACAAGGTTCGGTTGACCCAACCTTCTTTCGTAAAAAGGAAGGTAACCACCTTATGATAGTTCAAATCTATGTCGATGATATCATCTTTGGCTCAACGAATCCTAGCTTAACAGCTGAATTCAGAAAGCTGATGGAGACTAAATTTGAAATGAGCTCAGTGGGTCCGATTAACTTTTTCCTTGGTTTAAACATTAGACAGGGACCCGAAGGCATCTTTATCAACCAGGAAGCATATACCAAGACTCTTCTTGCTAAATTCGGCATGATGGGAGATTCAAAGGTCAAAGTTCCAATGGCGTTCGGCACCAAGATTACACCATCTTTGGAAAAACCGGCAGTCGATATAACGCTATACCGCCAAATGATTGGTTCCCTGATGTACCTTACAGCTAGCAGGCCTGATATAATGTTTTATGTGTGTTATTGTGCTAGGTTTCACGCGAATCCTCGTGAACCACACATGCTAGCAGTGAAAACATACTCCGATATCTGAAACGAACCACCTCTCTCGGTCTCTGGTATCCCTCAAACTCAGGTTTCTTTGTTCAAGCCTACTCAGATGCAGACCTTGGAGGATGTGGTTTAGACAGGAAAAGCACCACAAGAGGCTGTCAATTCCTCGACGGGAAGTTGGTGAGCTGGCAATCTAAGAAACAAACATGTGTTTCACTGTCTACAGCCGAAGCAGAATATATTGCAGCCGCTTCTTGCACATCTCAAGTGATTTGGATCCAAAGCCAACTCCGGGATTATGGACTCAATTTGAAAAAGATCCCACTATATTGTGACTCAGAAAATGCAATTAGGATCTGTCATAATCCAGTGCAACATTCCAAAACCAAACACTAAGATATCACTTCATTAAAGATCATGTAGAAGACGGAAACGTAGAGATTCATTTTGTTCGAACTACTGATCAACTGGCTGACATCTTCACCAAAGCTCTTCCTGAAGCAACTTTTAATAAAAATCTACAAGGGCTAGGTATGATGGAATCGGAGTCAGTACCAAAAACTACTTCTCAAAACTAAAAGTTGGAAGCGAAATGAACCGAACGTTCAGGTTCGGTTCAAGTGAGTGCCGAAATGAACCAAACGCTCGGGTTCGGTCCTATTCACTTGTCTTCGCTTATTTCTCAATTATTTCTCTCTTATTTTCCAATTCTTTTTCTTTTTCAAACATTTTTTTTGAAACCGAAATGAACCGAGCGTTCGGTCTATTTCGGGTTCGGTTCCAATTTTTTTTTGCTTGTTTTATTTTTGTTTTTCTCTTTGAATCAAAAACTCCAAAAATATTTTTTGTTTTGTTCGTTAATTTTTTTTTATCATTTGTGGATAATCAATGGGGCAGGTATTGTTCTCACATCTTTTAATAGTTAAGTGTCCCTACAAGCATGTTGCTGTATGTTGTCCAAAGCCTCAACTGATTCTGAATAAAGCCTTACTGACGTGGTATATACAAACCTTGTCTTCCCAATTAGGCTATTATATTTATTCTAATCATAAGCTACCATACTCTCTTCTCACATGAGATAAGAGTTTTCTGTTTGGTCCTTATTTTAACAGCAGAGGTACTTTGGTTTCTTTACACCATCTCCAATATTTTTCTCCATCCTATTTGCTTCATACACGTAACCCTTGAGACTCTCAGCAATTACCACTGAGGTTTATGGTTACACAATTTCTGTGTTTATGATCTTAGCTTCATGCCACTACGTGCTAAGTGAAACCCACAATTCAATACCTACTATGCATTGACGGTGAACAATTAAATTTGCTCTAGTTTTCACTAATGAATTAATGAATTCACCCATGGGGCTGTACCTTGAAATCTCTGAATTTTCTTTTTGTGTGATTCTTATGAAACTGTTAAATCCCATAACATTTCTTCCCTTAGAATCCAGTTTCAATTTTTTTTCTCTCAGATTTCACCTAAAAGTATTTTCAACATGCCACTTAAATTCTCTTCACACCTACTTGTTCAACATACCACATTGGTCTCACAAGTACTTCAGTCGATTTCTGGCTTATGTCAAGATCAGGAATTCTGAACTGAAGCGAAAGCCTCCCAAATTAGCCTTATTAAAAGATGCCTTTCAACACTTCTTAATAAGTGTATGATCATAATTCAACGGGAAACCACACAAACACTTTTAGGTCTCTCTTGACTTTGAAGGAAGAGATTCGTGCCCAGGATCCATTGTTTCGTGTCTTTATTGACATCACAATTTCCCACATATGTGTTGCTTTATTTCTTTTTCTTTTACACTGTATGCACGAAAATCTTTTTGATTTTCCATAAATCCGGTTTCGTTAATTACAAGCTATTTTTGGCTATGGGATTTAAGGTTATAAAAGAGATGTGGCTCACAATGTTACACGTGGTCATTTTGCTCTATGACGATAGCTCACTCTAAAGGGATAAGTTGTTGACTCAGCCGCAAGTCTAATCACATTGATATTTCAAACGACGCTTGATAGGAAGGCGTGTGAAGCGGAACCGTTTTTGACATTTCAAACGGCGCCTGATGGGAAGGCGTGTGAAACAGGACAGTCTTTCTCTCTCCTGTGTAATCATCGGGGCTCTAAAATGTCACGCATCAATCACCTAAGGAAACGCTTCGCATTTTCCTTGAAGATTTGGGAACAAATTTTTCTCTCTCTTCTCACCATGGTATAAAAGGTAACTTCTACCGTTATTTACCTCTTTACTGCATCAAATATTCAGAGAGCAAGAACAGATTTGTTTCTCCTACTGTTCATCATCTTCCCCAAATTCTTCTCTTCAATGGCGGACTCCTCTTCAGTTCATGCTACTTCTCACATTCTGCCCATCCGTCCTCAACAAAGCCTGATCATCGATCTCACTCCACAAGTTTACGATGCTTTCATGTTTCCAATCGTGGAATGTCTCAAGCATTCGCCACTGGTTCCAGCTCTCACCAAAGTCGAACCTGTTCCAATGGAGTATCTGTCGCAAATCTTCTCTACAGCCTACTATGACAAGTCTGTCGATCGAATCTTCTTTGACATTCTTGATAACAAGGCCTCCATCTCCAAACAGTGATTTTGTTCGCTTTTAGGGTTTGAACCTGATGAGTCTAGGGTTAACCTTGAATCCATTCCAGTGGGACAGTTGTTCTCCATGTTTTATAACATGGGTTATACTGAAATTCTGAAGACTGTCACAAAGTTCAAGAAATCTTGCTTACCACCTCAGTGGAACGGCTTCTTCATAGTTTTGTTCAAGGGGCTATCGGAACGAAGTGTAGGTTCAGTCGGGGCGAGTCGTCTGTTTATGACCATTCTCTATGGGTTGTACCACGGCATCAATCTCGATTTTGGATCGGTTTTATGGCAGCAGCTGATTCAGAGTCTAGCGTCTACTTCTCGCCATTTAGACATCTCTTATGCCAGATTCTGGACGCTGGTCACAAAGTGGGTAATGGACAAGTATCACGTTCGTATTGTTGCTGATTCTCCACTCTCCTCGATAGGAACTTTTCACACTATGAAGATAATCATCTCTGATTCCTCTAAATTTTAGTTTGTTGGCTCGATCCCTGAGTCCATGTATGGATGTGTTCCAAGCGACAGCCGCATTATCAGAACTTACAAGGAGTTTCGTTGCTCAGGTCCCAAAGAACTCACTCCTGAAATGATTCAATCAATCCATGATGCTGATAGGCCTGCTCCCAGGGGAAAGAAACATGACAAGGGAAAAGACAAGAAGGTTGTCAAAGGAGCGAAAGGTCCTTCTCCGAAGAAACGCAAACCTTCCAAGGCAACTCAATCCCCTCCACCAAAGAAGAGGAAGACTCAACCTAGGTGCAAGCTTATTCTTGCCTCCTCCTCCAGCGAATCTGAGGAAGAGAGTTCAGACTCCGAAGAGTCCCTTCGAGGTAATACTCATCCACGTTCGCCTACCCCTGAGGTACCTGTTTCCACTAGAACTGTCTCTCCTCCCCCAATCTCCATCTCTATTTCCATTCTCCACTACTCAAATACCACCCACCTCTATCCCTGTACCACCCCCTATTTTCACTGAAGCTACCACCACAACCACCGCTGGCGTTAGAACCAACGTATCTGATACGGGGGCTCCTACTACAGCACCCGAAACCACTCCCGCTACCAAACATACATCCGTACCCGAACCTACTTCCACAACTGAGCCTCCACCCTCACCCTCATCTCCTGCTCACTTAGCAGATAATGAAGAACCTTTTCTTGGAGGAGAGGACATGATGTTTGGCTCGGTCTATTACAGTCTGTATCAAATGCAAAGTGATGATGACGATGATGCTCCCGTCACCAAGAAGCATCTCAAGGAGCTTCATGAGAAAATCGATTCTCTCATTACTTCCTCCTCTTCTTCCTCACGATCTACTTTCTCAG
The DNA here is from genome assembly GCF_002870075.4 of Lactuca sativa. Classification (NCBI taxonomy): domain Eukaryota; kingdom Viridiplantae; phylum Streptophyta; class Magnoliopsida; order Asterales; family Asteraceae; genus Lactuca; species Lactuca sativa. The sequence goes on along the minus strand of NC_056623.2, from coordinate 165,161,278 downwards.
AGGCTGCTATTCAGGGGCTCGTTGATATGTTTACTAAGGCTCATGAAGCCTCTATCAACTCTGCCACTGCCGCTATCGATGCCTCTACCAAGGCGTGTGCTACAGTGACCAAAAAGGTCGAAAAACTATTTGTTGACGCTACTTCTCTTTTGCACTCTTTACAGGGAACTGCTGATTCCAATGCAGAGAAGCTTGACTCTCTTGTCAACACGCTGGCAACCTCAGTTGCCTCCGAACTGCATTCATTTGCCAGTCTTCGTCAATCTCTCAGCGATGACAACAAATTGTTTCAGGCGACTGTTGAGGAGCGCCTGACAAAGCTGCAAGAAGATCTCGCTTCAGAGAACTTAGTGATGGATGCTCTTGCTCGCAAGACCACTGCTCTCAGGGTCAAGAGTCTTCATCTTTTCCAATCTGAAAAGGAAGTTGCATCTCTTCGATCTGAGCTTGTGGTTATTTCTTCGTGTGTTTCGGATGTCCACGCTGTCCTTTCCAACATCATTAAAGCAAATGATCCGATCCTGAATTACTCAGTGAGGCGCACTCTCGCAAAGAAGCTTGCTCCTGCCCTTGCTCTACTAAGCAAAATTGAAGGACTCCTTGAGTTCGTGTCCTATCCGAAACAAGGGGGAGAAGATGTGTCTCAACCGCCTCCCACTTCCACAGCAACTAAAGCAACCGAACCTCCTCTAACAGGTCAAGCCTCAGGTTCGGGGGTCAATGAAAAAGGAAAGAAGATTGTTGAAGACGGTGATGATGATGATAAAGAGACCATTGCTGATCTCTTAAAGAAACAAGGCCGGGATAAAGATGTTGACATGAGCGCTCGTGTTGCCAGAGAGTTTGAGGCGAACAAAAGAAAAATGAAGGAGTCTCATGACCTTCTTGAGAGTAGGAGAACTCTTTTTCCTCCGTAGACTCTTGAGAAGCTTTTAAAAGAGGCAATTGAAACTCCCAGCATTTTGTGGCTTGAACCAGTGATTTCATTGGATCGAATCAATTTTGTCGACTCTCAGTTCGATTTTGCATAACATCCTCCTCAGCAACGAAGCTGAGTATGGTCCAATTATTGATCACTTCAAAAGGATGCTCGTATGCTACATTATGGAGGTTGCCAAGATGGATCAGGAGATTGCTAGCATATTCAAGAAAAAGCCTACTATTTCTCCTGTTGGCTCTGCTAGTGATTTGAACATGATGCAGATGAGAAGAATCGACCCAAAGTGGAATTCTGTCATGTTTACAAGGAACGAAGGCCAAAAATGTCTGTTCGCCTTGGCAGATAAGCACCTTTACACCACAGCATGCTTGGAACATGTTTTGGGAATCATTCATCGATGCAAGCAAAATTCAGCAGATAACAAGAAGTATTTTGATGACATGATTCAGTGGTCCATTCGCTTCAGACAGACCATCCTTGCTCTCATCCCACGTCTGTTTGAGACCACTAAGAAAGTTCCTGCAGCTGGACCCAGCAAGCCGAAGTGATAGTCTCGCTCCAATTGACGCAAAGGGGGAGATTGTAGGGTCTGAAAGGTGTTGCGTCTTGGGCTCGCTATTTAGTCCATTTTGTCTCCGGATTGGGCCTGTCCATCCGAGAGTTATATCTAGGGTTTTGTATTTATAGGTGCTTGCATGCATCTTAGTATGTAGGATTTGGAAGTCAATTATTCTGAAAGATTTTTTTCTTATTTGTTTTGTAACCCTAACAGCCTCTACAGCGGAAGTTCTTTATCGAGCTCTGCTGAGGCTTGAATCAATTGAATCATTCGACATATTTTGATTCATTCTTGTGTTTTATATTGCTGTTTTTCGTTTTTGTGATTAACCTGTTAGAACATCTAAACGATCAAAGAGTTTCTTAACTCATCATACATATAATTCCAAATATCGTTATAAACAACCGACCGACCTCGTGCCGTTACAAATCTAACAATCATTAAATCAATCTTTCCAACAATTATTCAATACCTAAAACAAGTAAATATTCAAATATTTGGGCTAGAAAGTTCCTAATCATGCCTATTGGGCCTTCGTGACCCATTAACATAAGTTTAGGGCCCAACGATAATAATAAATGTTTATTGGGCCTCTTGTGACCCAATTTCATGCTTAAGGGACCCTCAATTGCTTTCAAGTGCTATTGGGTCTCAGTGGCCCATTAGCATTGCTAGTAAGGTCCAAATAAATCAAATGTGAAATGGGCCAACGTGTCCTTCTTATACCCAATAGCCATAAATAATATGTGGGATTAGCAGGACCTTGTAATCCTCTTCTCCTCATTTATTAGGCTTACCTTCAATTCAATAAACATATACAGGTCGTTAATCAATGGTAATCAAATTCATGTTGGACTCAATGAGTAATAACGGGCGGCACCTCTATGGGTCGTTTGTAGTCTGTAGTTATAATCAAAGTCTCCTGGAGGGAGAGCGAGAGTTTGTGTATAGATCTATACAGGGGTGACTCCCCCACACCTCAGATGTTCTCAACAGTTAGACTCGGCCAGTCTAGGGTGACAAAATCTTAAGATCAATTCTGGCGTTCATTAGAATAGCAAGACAGACGAACTAGTCATTATCATGCATGGTTATAACGACTCACATAAATAAATCCAATACTATCCGAGTAATCAAGGAAAAATCATAATCATTCGTTGTGACGGTATAACAATTTGAAACAATTATATTTTCTGATCGGAAAACATCGGGTTTTTTGAGGAAATCAACACCATTCACTTGTACTTTTCAATAAATATAATGCAAAACTTCTCATTTATACACGCTTTGAAATCATTCATGCATAAACCTATGGATCTTCACACTTTGGTATAAACAATTGTCTTTTTCAGAAAATATCGGATTTTGTGGGTTTTATAAACTACACAAAACATTTTCATAACAACCATGCTTATGAACTCACCAACATTCCATATGTTGACATTTTTCAAAATAACTTGTATTCTCATGTAACAGGTAAGTTGACGAGTAATACCAAGTATGTTAGGGTGTTATGCTTTTGAAAACTATTAAACAATTTATGCTATGGATATGTAATGTTTAAACAATGTACTTGATATGAACAATGTCAGTTGTAATGTATTGATGCATGGTGAAGTTTATGTTATGTTTCATGTATATTCATTTGATGATATTCAATTTGAGTCACGTGAGCCCTTGGACATTTCCGCCGTCTGGTTCGGGGGTGTGACACAACTACCACCCAACGAAAATCACCGATAACACTTATGTCATCCATGGTTCTCACCCTGAGAATATAAGTAATTACTACCCAATGAGCATCACTAATGACCCATATGGAATCCATGGGTCTTACCATGATATTATAAGGAATTAGCACCCAATGGACATCAACAATGATCCATATGTCATCCATTAGTCGTACCATAACACTATTAGCAACTACCACCCAATGAGTATCACCATTGACCTATATGTCATCCATGGGTCATACCATAATACTATAAGCAACTACCGCCCAATGAACATCACTAATGACCCATATGTCACCCATGGGTCTTACCATGACATTATAAGTAACTACCACCTAATGGACATCACTAATGACTTATATGTCAAAAGTGGGTCTTACAATGACACTATAAGCAAGTACCACCTAATGAACATCACTAATGACCTATATGTCATCCATGGGTCTTTCCATAACACTATATGCAACTACCACCCAATGGACATCACCAATGACCCATGTGTCATCCATTGGTCATACCATGACACTATAAGAAAGTACCACCCAATGAAGCTCACCAATGACCTACATGACATCCAAGGGTCTTACTATGACACTACAAGAAACTAGCACCTAATGAACTTCACCAACGATCCATAGGTCATTCATGGGTCATATCATGGCACTATAAGCAACTACCACCCAATGAACATCAACAATGACCCATATTGTCACACCCCCAAACCGGAACGTCGGAAACGTCTGGGGTCAATGACTTCATGTTCATTATCACAGCAATTGCATAATAGTAATCAAAGGACAACAACCATTGTATTAATAAAGTATAATCTTTTACATATATGTTCAAATCATTGTATATTGACCCCAAAATATATAGCAAAAACTAAAATACGTGAATCAATAATACTCCATCTTCTCAAAACCTGTAGATGTACCTGTCTATTGGTTCCCTGAGAATACAAGTGTTATGAAAAGAGAGTATCAACATTTAAGTTGGTGAGTTCATAAGCATTTATGTTTAAAAGTTTGTTATCTATTCCTTGAAAATTTATGTTTGTTGTTCCAGAAAATCCAATATTTTCTTAAGTGATGAAAAGTAGTTTTAATACCCTAAAACAAACAGTGTAAGTGTTGTTGTATTATGAAATAGTGTAACTGTAACTCCCACATATTCAGATTAGTCAGTTTAGACATAATAATCGTCAAAAAATGACTTTTTGATGAAGACTATTTAGAATGAATAATCTTAACCAAGTTATATTATATGTCACAAGGGTTCCATATATATAAAGAACGCCGAAATCGGAGTTATAACGAAAAAGTTATGGCCCGTCGAAGTTTTATGGCAAAACCGGCATGACATCGCGTAATGTAAAAAGTGAATTTTTGATAAACTACTTTTTAGCCTTAGATATCTAAATGAAAGTTGTAATATACGTCAAACCGAGAGTATGCATAAAAAGAATGTCAAAATCTGACTTCGTATGACGAAGTTATGATTTTTCTAAGATTTGGCATAGTAGTGCATAGCCTAAAATTCAAATTTTAGATTGGTCGGTTTTTGGCCAACTCAACCTAAATGAGAATCGAAGATCTTGTTAATAGTAGCGTAAAGGTAAAAATATAGACAAAAACGGACATCGGATGAAGAAGTTCTGACTTTTTAACGGACTTTTCCTGTCCCAACCTGTTAAATATATAACTTTAAAAATAAAGTAAAAATTAGCCGACAAAGTCTAAATGAAAGTTGTAGGGTACGGTCCCGCCTACACGTGGATATAAAGAATGCCAAAAACAGAGTTCGTATGAACGAGTTATAAATTATAATTGCATATTTACGTATTAAAATAAAGTATAAATCATATATAAGTATACATACATACATATATATATATATATATATATATATATATATGTATATATATATATATATATATATATATATATATATATATCATTAGAAAGGTATCGACGATGCGGTCATTATAAGACTAGTGTTTAATACTTTTGACATTAGTTCAGTACAAATATCATTAAATATATTTAAAATAATAATATAAAGGGGTGTTTAGTCGTTTATATAACTATAAGGTCATTAAGTAATTATGGAGGGTAGATTTTTTAAATTCAATTACTGTAAATAAGAGCCTGTAGCTCTCATATTTATTGCAACATTCTCTTGAGTCAAAAGTCTTTCTCTTCTTATCCCCTGAGAATTTTGGTCTCTTGTGATTCAACTTCTCTTTCTGTAGTTTTAGTGTAGTAAGGTGAGCGCTAAAGCGCTGCATGAATCTTTCTTAAAAAGATATTCAGCGACGAAGTTCTGCCCCTGGAGATCTCGGCTCCTAGCTAAAACCCCTTATAAGTAAGTTATGTTTATCATATTTTAAATATAGTTTATATTTAAAATTAGTATTTTTATTATGAACTTATAATGAATATTTGAGCTATTATTATGACTTATATAAGTGTTGTTATAGTATCTTTTTAACTACTCACGGTACAGAGAATCTAGTTTAAAGGGCCGCACAGGGTTGTAGGATTTCAAAAGTGCAATATGCCAAAATGGTACTGCCCTCCGGTGTTTTATGTCTGGCCCCTGTCTGTACATAGTGGTTGGAAAATATTGTTTAAACGCTTATATAATAATAATAATGCTAAGATTAATAATTAGTCACGATAAATATTTGACTAAAATCTAGTGGTAATAATACTAGGTTTCATTGAAGGAAATTATATTGTTAAGAAGCGAAGCGCTGTCCGAGTTTGGAATCATCACTTTAACAGGTGAGTTCATAGTTACTTTCATCTTACACATAGATATGAATTATTTAATATAAATTACGTGTTATGTGTGTATATTATCTGTGTTCTTGATATCTATGATGGATGAACGATTTATATATGTTTTAAATGATTTAAACTGAATATGTATTCTATATCTATGAAAATGTTGGGTAAAACACGGGTAGATGAAATAGTTGATGTGTGATATAATAATGAGAGGCCTCAATGTTTAAGATGATCTAGCCATCTAGCAGAGTATAGATGATGACCACGGACTATTTTAGACAGTCCAGTGGAACGCTAGCAGGCTCGTAACTTGTAGGTGTTTTTAAACTACGTATTCACTAGGTATTTTCGAACTAAGTGTTCAACAGATGTTAAGAATTGCATGTTCACCAGGTGTACCCTGAAAGACCCTGGCGACTATGCAGACTTAGTGCCTAAACCCTGGTGACTATGTTGACTTAGTGTCTAAACCCTGGCGACTATGGACTTAGTGCCTGTTGTTGAAACCCTGGCGACTATGCAGACTTAGTTCCTAAACCCTGGTGACGATGGACTTCGTGCCTATTCCTTAGGATAATCCTTAGGAATGAATTAACGAGGAATAGCTTATTCTTAGGGTAGATCCTTAAGAGTAAAGAAGATAATGGGGATGGGTAATTGGGTTGATTTTTTGATGTTTAAACATAATAACTTTATTATTGTGGGTTGAAAACCCTATGTACTCACCAAGTTACCCAACCTGACCCACTCACTTCACTTGTATCACAAGTGTCGATATGAAGATACTTTACACTAAGGGATTTAAAAGAGATATAAATCACTAGTGTAAATGAATGTAAGTTATGTTTATGCGTATGTTTCTGTATTGACGATGACATCCCAAATGTTTTAAACTGAATAAAAATACATTTCTTTGGAAATGCTTTGATAAGCATTTATCATGTTTTTCTGGGAATAAATTCCCCAACATATTTCTTTAAAAGATACTCTGATTTTTAAAATAAAGCATAAACAAATCGGTATTTTCTGGCCGTGAAAATGGGGATATCACAGTAACGTAGTTTTAATTAACAATAAAATTATAAAAAGAATGTTTTTTGCAATATATGCTTCTCTGTATTGTAAACTAGTATGTTGTATCTGTACTCATTTGAAACTCTATAATTGTGTGTGAGCCTGGATCCACCAGTTGTAATGTAAGTCGTAGTATTGTACTATAAATCATTATGTTGTAGTTTTATTATTTAATAAAACCCTTTTTGTTAATGTATTCATACACCAATAGTATTGTTAATATCTTTTTGTGAGTCATTATAACTGTGACATCCCCAAAATCACGGCCAGAAAAGACCGATTTTGTTTATACTTTATTTCAAAATCAGAGTAACCTTTTAATAAAAGAGTTGCGGAATTTGTCCCAAAACAATAATATGATAAAGAGTTATCAAAAGCATTTCCTTAGAAATATATGTCATTAAAAGACTCAGGATGTCATGTTCGATACAGTACATAAGTATAAACAATACAATATAAGCCTTAATACATTATTTCATATCTACAGGCCTATATCCGTAATCCCTCATCCCAACACATCACAACTATGCTCGAGCGCCACTATCTGTAATACATAAAACTGAGTGGCTCAGGCTTGGGAGCCTGGTGAGCACATAGGGTTTTCAACCCACAATAAATAAGTTTATTAATTTCATCAATCAACAATAACCTGATTACCCGTTCCCGTTATCCTCACTTTACATCCCTAGACACCTATCATAAGGGACCTAGCCTAAGGATCATCATCGGGATGGACAACACTGCTAAGGGGGTTCCTTAGCAATAAATGTCCTAAAGGCAACCATGTGGGGGATGGAGTACACCGGTGAACACATCGTTCACAAACACCTACAGGTTGTGAGCCTGTCAACGTTCCACTGGACTGTCTAGAAGAGTCCATGGTCGTCATCTATACTCCACTAGATGACTGGATCAACAACAACAACATCGAGGCCTCTCATCATTTTATCACAACATTTTCATAGATATAAAATACATATACAGTTTAAATCATTGAAAACGTGTATAAAAACATTCATCCAACATAGATAACAAGTATTCAGATAATATGCACACATAGCACGTAATTTATATAAAATACTTCATATCTATGTATAAGATGAAAGTAACTATGCACTCACTTGAAAGGTGGTGATTCCGAACTCAGACAGCGCTTCGCTTCTTAAAAATAATTTCCTTCAACGAAACCTAGTATTATTACCACTAGAGTTTAGTCTATTATTCGCCGAGACTAATTAATAGTCTAGCTATTATTACTATTATATAAGCGTTAAAAAAAATACTTATATAACCCATAATAATAGCCCAAGTATTTATTATAAGTTCCTAATAATGTTACTATAATTAAATAAAAGCTATATTAAAAATAGTGTAGGCGTAGCTCACTTACAACGGGTTTTATAGAAAACCAGACTTTGCTTGGAGAAGCGTTTCCGAGCCGAAAATCTCTTCTTCTCAAAGTCGTCGAGCACTCCGGGGCTTCCGCCTCATGCTAGGGAGGTTCCCTAGGCTTTTCGGGGGGTTTCGGGGCTAGAGAGAGGTTCTAGCGAGAGAGAGAGAGAGAGAGAGAGAGAGAGAGAGAGAGAAAGAGTAAAGAGAAGAAAGACTGAGAAAGGTGTGAAGAAAATGAGTGTGGGAGAGGTGGTATTTATAGGGTGAAATGTGGTTGAACTTGGTGCCACATGTCACCATCTGGTGGCAAGCCTTGGGGAAAAAGCAATGACCAAAATTGTGTCACATCACCCATTTTCGCACAGTACACTTCCGACTTCTATAATCCGGAACTTTCACATACGACCTCCGTTTTTGATGTTCTTTATATCCACGCGTTGGTAATAATAGGATCTACAACTTTCATTTTGACTCCGTCGGCTAATTCTCGACCGATCTTAAATTTAACAGTACAAGTAGATTATACTGTTAAACGTCCGCTTAAAATTCATAACTTCTACATACGGACTCTGTTTTCGTCTATCTTTTTACCGTTGATTTCCTATTAATGAGATCTTCAACTCTTATTTAGGTTGCGTAAGCCGAAAACCGCTCGAACTAAAATTCGAGTTTCGGGTCGTGCACTGCTAAGCCGAATCTTAGAAAAATCATAACTTCCTTATACGAAGTCAGATTTGGGCGTTCTTTTTATGGATGTTCTCGGTTTAACATATACTACAACTTTGGCTTAGATCACTAAGGCTAAAAAGTCCTTCATCGTAAATTCACTATTTACGTCTCCCGGTGTCGTGCCGGTTTTGCCGTAAAACTTCGGCAAGCAATAACTTCTTCGTTATAACTCGGATTTTGGCGTTCTCTATATCCCCAGAATCCTTGTTTCGACCACTCCAACTTTATATAAAGATATCGAGCTTATCTCATACTTTAATTTTGACGCTTATTTTTATTTTTTATTAATTATACATTTATAATTAAATAATAAGCACATAAATACACATAATTCACATAATACTCAAATATTTCATCTTTATTACTTCAAAAAGAGTTACAATAGTTGACCTAGACTATTACATTGTCAAAAATGCTTAGCCATGAAACCCGGGCGTTACAATAACCATAGTAATGACCTGGAAGGCCTGATACGACGTTTTTCATGTGCCGAGAACTGTAACGACATTCTTCACCCCAGGCTTGCCGGCCTAACTGTAGCTAACAGTTTAGGTGCAGGATTGTCAGTCCCGTATAGATCTATACACATTTATCTCACTCTCTGTTGGGAGATTCTAGTTATAACCATCAGGACTTTAATAGTACTTAAATAGGCACGTGAATGTTATCTCTTAAAAACTATATTGAAGGTTATGTGTAGAATAATGAAAAGTCATTTTGTAATAAATTAACTGAAAGTATGTTCCTTTTCTAGTATACTCGTAGTGTAAAGTAATTGTACGAGAGTGCTTAGTTTAGTATTGTATCCCTGACTTAGGTGTTGTTTGTTTGTTGGAAAAAACCTCTTCAAACCTCTTACTGCTGCGCGGTGCAACACATGCGCAACACTTTTCATCTCGCAGCTATTTGTTTTTTAGAAGTCTTCTGAGTCAAAAACCTCTACGCGTGCTCTGTTTGGCGCAGCACTTGTACTACCTCTTCCAATCTCTTCCAACCTTTTTTTCTTCTTTTTTTATTGCTGAAATTTTGATTATATGTTATTAAAGTTTTATTTCACATTTTTTTTTCGTTTTTTCCGTTTATTCTTATTGAAGGTATTTTTCATTTTTTTATATTCAATAATGATAATTTCTTGATGAAATATCATTATTTTTTACTAAAATATCTTTCTTTTTTGTTGAAATATCGTTCTTTTTTGTTGAAATATCGTTCTTTTTTACTGAAATATCATTAATTTTTACCGAAATGTTATACATTATTAAATTTTACGTATTAAAAAACTATTTTTGGTTTATAAAATTAGTTTATTTTAATTTTTTAATATCTGTAGCAGTATGCAGATGTTAAAAAAACAAACACGCTTCTTATTATAATCTGCAGCCGTTTGGTCCACCTCTTCTACTGCAGAGGTGGTCCGTAGACTTCATAAATTTTTGCTTTAGAAAATCAAACAGCACCTTAGTAAAATAGTGTAAGTGTTTAGTAAAAGTTTTTAAGATTAAAGTCTTAAAAACAAGGAGCTTGATTTTAATCCATTAGATTTTATTTAAATGGTTGTGATTAAAAAATTGGTGGGGATCCATAGGAAGTAAACTTTACCAATCACAACATACTTACAATACTATATATACAACTAGGTGTAAGACTCATGTATTACATGGGTTCATCTAAAAAATATATATGTATATATGAAAATTCTAAAGATTTGAAAAGATTTGAATTTATAAGACAAATTAGAAAATATTGAATTATTAAAATTAAAGTGTTTTTTTCTCTTTTAAATTTAAACAAATAATTTAGATAAGTAAACATAGGAAACTAATGAAGTTTTAATTTAATAATGTTGAAATTATAAGGAAAATCAATTATTGAAATTAATATGTATTTATTATTATATTAATTACAATTACAATATTTTAATATTATGTGGAATTTAATAAAATGGAAAATACCACAAAATGACATGTAGAAAAATTTTAATTGAAAATAACAGCAAAATTACATGTGGCCAAATCAATGAGAATGTGACATATGGCAAAAAGATTTTCATTTATTAAGGAGGAGGATGAGTTTAATTTTAAAAATTGAATTAAACCAGAAATTGACAAGTGGATAATATTTATTTCAAAAATATCACAAAATGACAAGTGTCAAAACTCATGAGAGATTGACAAGTGGCAAAATTATTTTCATTTATTAGGGAGGATATATATATATATATATTCCTTGTAGCTATCTTTTAAACCCGAATGGCATAAACTTTTACTCTATTAATTTAGTTTACACATATTCCACCCCAACTCAGCTGGCCTCTTATATTTTACCTTCTCTCAGCTACACCACCATATAATCACCGAACCATCGTCTTTCTCTCTTCCTTTATCTATGTATCTCTACAAAACCTACGACCACTTCTTACTCTTTGGTATGCTGTCACATTCACACATAGGAAAAAGAAAGGTTTAGTTCGATTTCTTTATACTCTTAACTTAAAACGTAGATCAGAAAAAAGGTATTTGTTTTTCAATTTGATTTAATAGTGGACCTGATGGAATCGTTCTTGAAAGAGGAAGTAAGACATATGTTTTTGTTGAATTTACTTTCTTTGCTTCTTGATAAATCTGATGTTTGATGTTTCTGGTTTAGGGAATTTTGTTTAGCCTACATGATTTCATCCAAGAATTTTAAATTTTTTGAATCTGTTTATATTGAAAAATTCTCTTTTTATTTTATTTAGGTATTGTCATATTGTTTTCCTCATATTAAAAAATTTGGTTTTTGGAAGCAAGAAAATTATTAGCTTCTTAACAATTCCATTTTATCTTGATCTTCGAATACTAGCATACAACGGCCACACATATACCTCCAGCGGAACCTGTTTAATACACATCTATTTTTGATGGTTTCGCAGGAATAGTACAATTTTATTTGGCTAGGAATGACTTGTTGAATCAAAGTCAAGAAGCTCCAACTTTTAAGGATACATTCAGCTACCAAAGATCAAGTCAAACTGAAGTTTTAAAAAAAAAGTGTTTGAAATTTAACCATGTACTTTTACTTCAATGTTTTGGGTTTATTATTGTTCTTGATTTGGGTTTATTTTTTGTTGTCCTATTCAGACACAATCAACATTATCAACATTAACGGACATTATGTAGATTTTAAGTATCATTTCTTTGTAGTAGAACAAATAGGGTTGAATATCGGCAGGAAGCCATTTCTTTGAAATGCATGCAAATGGGACAAAAAAAGCTTATGCACTGTGGTGGAGCCAGACTCAAAGGAAAGGGGTATCCCATTTTTTTTTCCTGAGTATCACCGCAACAGCTGGGCATGATGGGGTCGGGTTAGTTTTTAATAAAACCAATCCCAAAACCGACAACCTCAGTTTTGAAAATTTTAAAACCAAACCGAACCCAAAACCATTGGTTTGGTTTTTCGGTTTTCAATTTGTACTTGGGTTTCCTGGTTTGTTTTTGGTTTTAAACCCAAACCTTAATCGAATCGTTAGCTAACTTCAAGTGTTGTTATATAAACATGAAGTTGAAGTATCTTTTGATACTTCAATCGATGTGGACTTAAAGGAGATATCAAATAAAGCATGAGGATAACAAGCTCATATAATACATGAAAATAACTAAGTTTACATGAATTGATCTTGAGACCTTTATTTCATTAAAACAACACCTTAACCAGTAAACTAGCTATTTGTTTATGCTTATAAGTGAAGGCATGCGTATATATACACTACATAAAACGATTTTTGTTTTCTAAAAAATCTACATTACCGAAATTTTTTTGAGGAGTATCCCGAGATACCCCTTGGATCCGCCCCTGCTTATGCATATTGAAATGTATCAAGTTTTTATGTAAATTTTTAATAATCTAGGTGTTCTCCATTTTTTTAACTTTTCAGATCTAATCTGCAAACCAAAACTCCAAATTTTATTGTAATATTGTTTGAGGAACTCTTCAAAGTTTCGATAATTATTTTCTGTTTTGCAGCTGCTTAAACATTGAACCATTTTATAAGTTTCACGCCTTTTTTCTCTATATCTATCCCCAACTCCTAGAAATTGTACACATAGTGTAAGATTATCTGAGCAACAAGAATATCTCCATTTTTAATACGTGAAATGTCCATTTATTTGACATGGATCATTAATAATCTTCACAATGTCATAGATCAATTTAACGGATAGATGGAAGTAAGTGATTCTCCTAGAATAAAAGTCTAAAAAGTAAAAGGATACGAAGAGGCCTAATGGATTCATTGTTATCTCCTCTGCATTTTGCAGGCCCAACTAAGTTGTCATGGACCAATTATAATAAAGACTAGTTGTGAGACCCGTATATTATACGGGTTGATTAAAACAAAATGTTAAGTACAAATGATTAAATAAAAATTTTATTTGAATTTGAAATTGAAATAAGTGAAAATTATGAGAAAAAAACATGCAAAAAATAAAGAAATAAAAATTATGTATTTATTGTGTAGTACACGGGTTAATTATAATAAAATGTTAAACATAAAGGTTTAAACCGTAAATTTATTTGAAATTTAAAATTTAAAATTTAAAATTTAAAATTTAAAATTTAAAATTGATGGTAGGTTTAATTTATGGAAACCAAATTAATGATATATTGAAAATGAAAATTAAAATAATGACAAGTGGAAAATAAATATATCTCAAATTATGACAAAATAACATGTGGCTAATAAATTATGAAAAAATGACATGTGGCAAAGTCATTTTCATTTATTAGGGTAGATGTGGAATAGATAGAAAAAGCTTAAGTTTTACAAGGTGTTTATGTATATATATATGTATCTATGTATGCACGGGGTATGTATCTGTATGTGTAGATGTGCAGTTGTATAGATTGATAAATTCTGTAGGAAAAATATTGACAATTGTGGCCAATGTAGATGTGCAGATGTGTCTAGGCCTGGCAATCGTGTCGTGTTCGGGTTGGCGTGTCGCGGGTTGGCGGGTTGGCGGGTCAAAATATGCCAACCCAAACACGACCCATTTAAATATACAGGTCACGGGTTGGCGGGTCACAGGTTGGCGGGTTTGGAACATAAACCCATATATGACCCACCAACCCATTTATTTATACGGGTTCACAAGTTGGCGGGTTCGTGGGTCAGATTTGGGTTCGTGGGTCTAAATTTTAGATATTTAAGTCTTAAACATCCAAATGAAAATTAAAAACATTCGTAGAAACATGTTGCAGACTTAGCCTTATAGGTTACGACTTATGACCTTAGACCATCCACCACGAGTAATAATGTCGAAACAATCAAATGGTCTATGAATAAATGGTATATATTATATAATACTTATTCAATATTAATACTTGATACATAAATACATTTAAAAATATAATAATTTTTTTATTAAGAATATAAACGGGTTGGCGGGTCAACCCATTTATTTTTTGAGAAACCCATATATGACCCGTTTAATAAACGGGTTGGCGGGTTGACGGGTTAGCGGGTTGGCGGGTTGAAAAACTCAACTCAAACCCATTTATTTCGTGTCGTGTCGCGGGTCGTGTCGCGTGTCGTGTCGAGAATTGCCAGCCCTAGATGTGTCTCTTTAATTTTTTACAATGTGAATAAAAAGAAAGTAATAAATTATTGTTTTTGTTGGAAATTGCTATTGTTCAAAATCATTAATTGTGCTATTCATTGCTTTTGATTTATGAGTTTTATTTAAACCGTATGCTTGTTGTAGTTTTATTTTATTTTTATTTATTTATTTATTTATTCTTTTTTGAGATTGTATTTTGGACAAAATCTTTAAATAGAAACTTAGTTATTAGCCTTAAAAACAAACCAAATATTGTGATTTATAATTCAATTTTTATCTTCTAATAGATACCCCAAAGGGATTAAAATTTTTAAGATACAGTTAATAATAACAAAAAAATAAAAATGAAAACATCTACGTTTTTATATGATAATCAAAAGTTTGATTTAAGTTGAATCTTAAAATAAGAGACAAACTAACTTATGGGTTTTTAAATACTCTTGGTAAAAAAGCAAAGAGATCATCGTATCTCATGATCGGTGGCGACTTACAGAAACGAAAGGATGCTGTTTTAAAGATGTTTGGTCATAGCATTTTAAAAAGTATTATTCGATTTTGAGCACAAGCAAAAGTGACTTTTTGGAAAAGTCAGAAATTCTGATTTTTTTGGAAAAGTCATAAAATTCTTACTTTTTGTAACTTTTGCCAAAAAGACTTTTGTCACCAAAAAGATAAGTCAAACACCCATTTTAGTAGTTAAAAAGAATAGATAAGGTAAGAGAATATTAAAAACTGAGTCCATCAATATTACTATACAATTAACTCTTAGGTTTCTTAAATTTTAGAGAAAATGACAAAATAGTCATTTACACTAATTGCATCACAAAAATAGCCAAAAAAAATCGAAATTACAAAAATGGCCACCCATTTCGCAGATGAGAAGGTCCCATCTGCGAAATGGGCTTCTCATCTGCAAAAGTACAAGTACCTAAAGCACAATTGTGCTTTAGGTACTTGTACTTTCGCAGATGAGAAGCCCCATCTGCGAAATTACTTCTCATCTGCGAAATGCCCTCTATTTTGACTATAAAAACATTTTTTTTTCTTCATTTTTCACCCTTCTCTACACAAAAACTCTCTCTAACTTTGGGCTTCTCTCAGAATTTTGACTAATTTTTGAAGAAAATGGAGGATTATGTCAACAATCCCGCAAATATGGTTAGATTTTAACTCTTTTAATGTCAACAATCTCTTTATTTTATCATTTGTTGTATTATTTAGTGTTAAAAAAGGGTAATTTTGTTGTGTTTGATAGTTTTAATATTTTTTTAGTATACTTGAAGTTTAAATGCAAGTAGAGACAACTAGAGACTGCGTAGATAATGTTTACAATTTGTTATTTTTGTTGTTTTTTTAGTTGTAATATAACCTAAAATCTTGTATATTCTTATCGTATAATTGTTTATATAAAGTGCAAAATAGTCGTTTGTATATATATTTGTCGTATAAGTATAACATTTGTATAACTTCAAAATTGTCGTATATATATTGTTAGAAATTGTTTGTGTTTGTCGTATAAGTATAACATTTGTATAAGTTGAAAATTTGTTGTATATATATTGTTAGAAATTGTTTGTATTTGTCGTGTAAGTTGAAAATTTATATAAACTTGTCGTATAACTTGCAAAATTGTTAGTTTATTTGTCGATTTATTTTTAAATGTTTTTTGTTTATATGGTTATAAAATGTTAGTTTTAATTAGAAAGATAAAAATTGTTTATATATTTGTCGTTTAAGTTGAAAATTTGTTTAAGTTGAAAATTTGTCGTTGATATATTTGTCGTTTAAGTTGAAAATATGTTTAATAAAATGTTTATATAATTATGTATGATATTGTTTTCTATCGTAAATATGTTTGTTGTATAATTTGGAAAATTGTTTATATATGTGTATGTTATTGTTTTTTTATCGGAAATATATATATTAGTAATTAAGAAATTGTATTTGCAGTTCGTAATCATATATTTTAAAAAAAATATATATTTTTTAGTTATCTAATTTGTTTTTGTGTTTTTTTTTGCAGCATGATTTAAGTTTAATGAATACGAAAGCCTTTGCAAACTTAAAAGGCTCTGGCGGTAACATATGGGAAGTATTTGAAGTTTTAGATGATATCCGACGTGCTATTTTCAGAGATACCATCTTTGGTTATTTTATTGATGTCCCTCGTTTACAAGGGGACGCATTATTGTTTCATAAAATGTTCTTTCATCAGATCCGGCCGGACCCTGTTTTATCCCCAGATGGAATAAAACGTTTATATTTTCGAGTAGGAAATACGAAAATGGTTTATGGGCCGGAAGAGTTTTGTTTGATTACCGGCTTCAATTTTGGGGAGTATCCAAAAACATTGGGAGAAAAGGGTCAGAAAAATTAATAAGCAGTAAAAAAAGATGTTTACTGCGTGAACGGCTATTTCCGGACCATACTAATAGTTCGGTGAAAATCGGCGACCTGAAAAGTTTAATTTTAAATCAAACATTCCTAGCACTTGACGACGTTGATGCAGTTAGAGTATGTTTGATATACATTTTGTGTGAAGGTTTTTTTGGCAAAGAAGTTAACGATCGGGTGCCACAAGATTGGTTTTATTTTGCTGAGAATTTGGATCTCTGGAATAGGTATATTTTGTTTACGTTAAAAGTTCTATTTTATTAAATTTATAATTTATATAATAATCAATTTTGTTTTTTTGTTTTGTTAGCTTCGCTTGGGGTAGCTATCTTTGGGATTTTACTTATGTTGACCTTGAGGATACATGGAATAAGATACATAATTATTTATCACTTCTTGAGCGTGGTCAAACTTTAAAGTACTCCGTCTCAAGATTTACGGCTCCAATAAGGGTATAAAAATTTTCTTATATTTAAATTGTTTTATTGTTATGTTTTTTATTTTAATTTTAACTTTTATTACTGTAATTGTAAAAAATTGTAGATATGGATATATGAGATGATTCCGGCTGTTCATGCATGTGGATTTGCATCGAGAAAAAATAAAGACTTGCCTCGGATGAAACGATGGAGTGGAACAAAAAAATGAAATGGGTTGACGTGAACAAGATTTGGTCAAAGATGCAGGTTTAAAAATATTTTGTTTATTATTAATAATGTTGATTATTATACTTTTATATGCATTTTTAATATGTTTAAATTTTTAGGAGGGGCTACCACCAAGACAAAACATGTTACCAGGTGATGGTGAGATGACATCTTTTTATTATATGTCATTTCAAGAGTATGTATATGGTGAAGGGAAAACAGTTCCATCCCCAGTACGGGACCATTTTAGGAGACAAGACGAATCTTCGTCTAGTATGTCATCCAGTGGTCGCTCTCATGGTAGAGGTCGGGGCAGTGGGAAACACAAGCTAGACGAGGTGTTGAAACGGCTACATGCACTGGAGCAGCATGTGTTTATGAACCGACAACCCATAGAGGTTTTTGTTGAAGAAGTGAATAATGACCAATTTTGAAACGACATTTTTTTTGATGATACGACAGTGTCACAAAGAAATTATGATGAACAGGTTAGTTACACGCTACATTATTTATTAAATTTTATTAACATATATGAATACCTGTGTTCATATTTTATATTTGAAAATACAGGTTGTGCAAGATGAAGTGATGAATAAAAACAATACAACTGAAAATGTTTTTGGTGATACTCAAGATGACAAGGTTGTTATAGACGTTACCTTTACGATTTTAATAATTACTTTTTAATAAAGTGTCTTTCATTATTAAGTAAAAAGTTATATTTTTAATGTAGGTGTTGGAGGAAAGGAATGAGTATGCGGGGAACAAATTTGATGATGATGTGTTTGATGTAAATGATTATAGTAAAGTTAAAGAGGTTATTATAGTTACATTAGTATAAATATTTTGTTTATTTAGATATTATTGCTTATTAAATTATGTGTATTTCGTTATTAAGTATAAAGTATTATTTTTAATGTAGGAGTGGAAAGAGAGGAATGACAATGCGGGGAACAAATTTGATGATGATGTGCCGGACGAAGACAAACTAATAATAACGGGAAATGTAGATTATTTTCATGATGATGATGATGACAAAGAAGTTACACCCGATAAACCGAGGAGTCGAAAACCATCATAATATTTGTGCCCTCCTTACACCGAGGTATTCGCTTTATTTATAAACTGATGATTTTATGTTTATGTGAATTATCTGAAAGATATAGATTTAAACATTTGAATATTGTTTTTAGTTGCACACGACACCGAAGCAAAAAAGAAGAACAAAAAAGAAGGTTGATATGAAATCAACAAGCCCCGTTCCTCCTCCAGTTTTTGGTGTTGCTCATGACTTCTCCATGTTGCGCCTGCAACCTTACGTAGCAGGCGGTGAGGATGTCATCCAAAATTATGTATTGCATTCATATGATGTCCAGCATCGTTTGTTTAATTTCGTGTTAGATAGAGATTTTTAGAGCTCATTGTTTGGGCATACACACAACGGATGGTTGGAGTCAGCGGTAAATTAATTGTTAATTAATTCTTTTAAAAGTTAATTGTTTTTTAGTCAATAACAAAAGTATCATGTGTGCAGCATATAACCATTTGGTACCGAATTTTGATGGAGAGACGGTTTGAGAGCGACCGACATACAATAATGCCTCCAAATTTTTTTGTTTCTCATGCTTTGGAAGAAGGACAGGACTGGAGGGCGTTTATGGCTGGTATTGCTACGTACCCCAACTTCATGGTTGCTTGGTGGGATGTTGATAAGGTAAACTTAATAGTTTATATTGAAAATAATATTGGTTTTTTGTTATGTTTTTGTATTGTGATGTAAATAAACATAATTTTATTTTCTGATCCTTATACAGGTCTTATTGCCGATTCATTCATCCCCTAATCATTGGCTATTTGGGGAACTACGATTAGCGTCAATGGAAGTGCATATTTATGACAGTCTTGGTAGAGGTGCTTATGAAAAATTCCAATCTGAAGGAATCTTTTCCAAATTTGAACGTCGGGTGGCAAATTATTTGGACAAGATTAAGTATTGGGCCCGGAGGAACATCCCAAGGATTCCATTGAATATGCAATTCATTTATGAAGAAAACGTTCCCCAACAAAGTAGTCATTTGGGAGATTGCGGTGTTTTTCTTTGTATGTTTATGGAGCAATTGGTTTCAGGTCAACCAATACGTGTTCTTATTGACCCAAAGAACGCAACTTTAGATTTCCGTCTCCGGATGGAAAAAATTATTTGGGGGTCTAGTCTTGGTCCTGTGTAGTTGGATTATATAAATGTATATACAAAGTAATGTTGGATTTCATTATTAGTTTATTTTTACAGTTTACTCAACGGATGACAAAAAATATAACGTTACGACAATTACAACAATTTAATGACCTACTAATTACTTATCAATACATACAACATAAGAACGACTACAACATTTGTTTTAACGTTACAAATACAACAATTTATTGACCTAACAACTTCAAAACCATAAAAACAATATTGAAAAGCTTACAACTTGTAAACAAGAACTGCCAAGAACAACACCCAACTACAAACCAACGCTATCTTTAACTTCTTATTTTCTGATTGAAAGGGCTTATTAGAGTTAGCTACTTTAGCTATTACCATAGAAGATTGGTCCTTCTCTTCATCAACCCAACTGATAAACCTGCATTTTGGTCCCTGTTAAATTTAATATTCACAGTAAGAAAATAAATTTTTGTGATGTAAACACGAGGGTTTAAATTTGAATGACGGTAAGAACATGATACCAAATACGGGCAAGCGTAAAACAATCTTCCTGGGTTTTTAGCTGTACCCGAAATCCTAACGATACGTTCTCCTCCGCAATTGCAGTATGCCATTAGCCTTCTTATTCTTTTAAATCGGAGTTACTTTCTCAGTTAAATTCTTCATAATGAGTGACACCCATTTATAGAATAAATCATATTACGGACAATTCTTTTTGACTATGAAATGAACTGGTTTGACTATGAATTCAAAAAGTTCAACTATGAAATGCAGACAAGTACATTCTGTAGTGTTGTCATGTCGGTCAGTAAAATTTGACTATGAAATTAACTGGTTTGACTATGAATTCAAAAAGTTCAACTATGAAATGCAGACAAGTACATTCTGTAGTATTGTCATGTCGGTCAGTGAAATTTGACTATGAAATTAACTGGTTTGACTATGAATTCAAAAAGTTCAACTATGAAATGCAGACAAGTACATTCTGTAGTGTTGTCATGTCGGTCAGTGAAATTTGACTATGAAATGAACTGGTTTGACTATGAATTCAAAAAGTTCAACTATGAAATGCAGACAAGTACATTCTGTAGTATTGTCATGTCGGTCAGTGAAATTTGACTATGAAATGAACTAGTTTAACTATGAATTCAAAAAGTTCAACTATGAATTTAAAAGGTTAAACTATGAATTTTGATCAGTAGAGATACAATATTTTCTATTTATAATTGCATTTGTTTCATATTGCATTTGTGTGATCATTGTAGAGCACTATCATCGGTATTGAAAATGAGTAGTTACAGCGAAAGAACCTTTTCTCAACTACCAATTTTCTTGCATAACCTTCAAAGAACAAATCCTAATACCTTCACAGCCATTAAGAAAACCAATACCAACCGCTTTCAATTCTGTTTTGTGGCTTTAGGTTGCGTGGTATAACATACTTCTTTTATTGAGTTATACAATATTTCATGGTAATGTATCTCGATTAGTTTTTACTTATCACTAATATGTGTTCGTTTTTATGTAGATTCGTACCTTCCTTAGGTGCATGATACCGCTGATATATGTGGGTTATTTACCCCTTCTTGGGAGCTTTCTGACAACAATGTACTTCGCAGTGGCTTTAGATGGAAATCATGAACCACTACTCTTAGCACTTGGTTTGGGAACCTTACAGTGTGAAGAATCATGGAGATGGTTCATGATGAGGTTAAGAGATTGTTTAGGTGAGGACATAGAGGTTGGTTTCATAAGCAACCTGTGTGATAACATAGACTTTGGTGTTGAGAGTGCCTACCCGGATTCCTATCATGGATATTGTCCTAAAGATATAGCTCGAAAGATACGTGAGTCTGTCGGACATAACAATACGGAAGTCGAATCGTTGTTTTGGAAGTCATGCAATGCATATAGCGTTGATGATTTTTACTTGTGTTTGGAAAGGTTGCAAAGTACATGTAGGAAACCACCTTTCTGCACCTTGCTTATGAGTCCAATTTACTGGCTTGACGATATACCGATTTTAAAATGGACAAGAGCATTTTTCCCAAAAATACATTACAATGTTAAATCGATTGACGTCCCTGAAATCTTGCAAATTATATCCTCACGTGAGTTTCCTATAACAACGATAATTGAGTTAACCACCACGTCGATACAATCAAAGTATGTTGAACGGGCCGAACTGGCTGGTAAGGGAGATTGTTATATTTAGTTTTTTTTATTGTGCTACTATTTTTATTAAAATATCAAATTTTACAGGGAGGTTGTCTGGTGGGTTGACCCCGTACGTTGAGAGTAAGGTTCAAAAAAGTCTCAACAAGTCTTATAATTGTAATGCAAGACGTTTGTATGGGGATACATTTGAAGTCGATGACACTTTTGCCACCAGCAACGTACAACTTGAACGAAGGGTATGTAGTTGTGGTAAATGGCAAAAAAGCGGTATACCATGTGGCCACGCTATAGCATGTCTAAGAACCCGTACATCTGAGTTCATTCAGAGAATGGTTGATTACAAGTTCACTAATTATGTGTATCGACTTGCATATGGATCTGAGTTGGTGAATGCTATACCATCACATGTGCATTGGGAAATACCAAATGAAACGGTGGTCCTGTTACCTCCCTCAATGCAGTAGTTATTCATGTAGCACCTTTATGTTTTATGTAGTATTATGTATTAGTTTTTTATGTACCCTGTTTTTATTTTAGTGCTGTGTTACGTATTAGTTATCCATGTACCCAGTTTATATTTTATGTCGTATTATGTGTTATTTATTTATGTACCTCATTTAAATTTTATTGCGTTCTAAATATTGGCTATTGAGGAAACAACATACATTAAAAGAAATGAACGTTTATTAAATAGTAACGACTAGACACATACACCAACAAGCAACTTAAATAACGAAAAACAATTAACTTAACCAACATGCATATTAAAAATAAGGGACATTCTTTAAAAGATTCCATGCATCTAAGTGGGTAAACTCGCTACCATCATATTCAAAACGGTATAGTTCCAAAGCCACCTGCCGTAGAATGTCTTCATCCGTATTTGCATGTTTGTTATCCAACTCGTTATAAATACGTTGAAATTGTTTCACCTTCATTTTCATATCCAGAAACTTCGCTTTGACATATCTTCTTCTTCGATATTGAGTGCGGTTCATTAAATGGTGAAACAAATGACAGACACGAGACCAAAATGATCCAGCACGAACTTGTGGGGGACCCGGTGGAAAATCCACCTCTACAGTTGTAATCCAAGCTTGAACCAAAGCGACCTCCTCTGCGTTCCTCCATATATGTGGTGAGTCCATAATTGCAACGAGGGAAGTAATAGAATACAATTACAACGGATATTGAAATCTATTTATAACGACTCCTTACTTTCCAGGTGCAATGACTTGTCAACTCAAGCAGCAATGTATTGTGTTGTCATTCAACCGGGGATGAATTGTCAACTCGAACATTGATCTGTTGTGTTATAAGTATAGTACACTGCATTCGTCAGTTAATTTTGACTATGAATTGCAAACATATTAGAAGATTGGACTGCGATTTTGTGTAGAAACTACTATAAATTGACCTGAAGTTACATGCAATACTTTATTAAATTAACCAATATAGTTGTTCAAATATTGTTTTTTAGATTCTACTCTCTTTGTTTCAATCAAAATGAGTTCTATATCATGGAGCAATGAAGAGTTCTTGGTTCTTACACATGCTTATATTCATGTGTACGAGACAAGCAAGTTGAAGGATCCAATGTTTTGGAGCCATTTAACAAATATTTTCAATGCTGAAAACCGAATGGCTACAAGAAACGATCGTGACGAACTAGACATCTTAGCAAGATGGTATGAAATGAAAACCGAAGTTCTATTATTCAACGATCTTTATACCAAAATTGACGACACCCGTTTAAATGCTACTGAGGATGTCATCTTGGAAGCTGCTAAGGAGGAATACAAGTCATTAAGTAACGGGTTGGAATTCCAGTTTGAAGCCCCTTGGAATATTTTGAAATATATCCCGTTTGTTTAAAATCTATTTTAGTTTATTATTTGAGTACTAGGTTATTTTCATGTTTTTCTGATGTATTTCGTTTGTTTAAAATCTATTTTAGTTTATTATGTGAGCAACTCGTATGATTAACTTGAGTTAATAAATGACCATTGCATTAGTTATCACAATATATTAGAATACATTAGTAACAAGGATTCCATGAACCATTAAAAACATCACAACAATTACATGAAAAACAACGACATAATACGAACAAAGCATTAACGTAAAACACAAGTCCATGGGTTATTCTTAACACAAATTAGAGCGGTCTACTTGAAATACTGTTTATCTCTAACAACCTTCCAAAATTCCTCATATTCGAAGTCTCTGCCGTCATGCTCACAGATGTAAAACTCTGTAACAACTTCCAAGAACTCTTCTTCGTCACGATAACGAACATTGTTACGTTTCGCATAACTACATGCTCGATTGAACCATGTCACTTCTTCCTTTACATCCGTCCACTTAGTAACAACATCTGATTTTTCTCTTTTTTGTCCTTCTCCCATCTCATGGTTAAACAAAGATGTGAGGCGACTCCATTCATCACCAATTAGGCAATGCGGGGGAGCAAGTAACGGTTCACCATCCTTAACACTTAGCCAGCATCATGTTAGAAGTAACACCTCGTTTGTCGTCCATGGCCTTTCAGAATTGGAACCAGGTACTTCATTCGAAGAACTTGCTGCATTTGACGACATTTCTAATAATGGGAATTCGTTTCGTTTAGGTGATTTGGGTGTTTGGTTTATAGATCTTAAACATCTATTTATATAAATAAATAGACTATGATTTAATACTTTGACTACGAAATGGTAATATTTGGACTACCATTTTCAGCTTTATGCAGTGTTTTGTCATGTCAAACTGTCATTTATCTCTTGTCACTTAAGGGTCCCACTGGGATGTGCAGGTTACTACAGTGACTTGTCATTACTGTCTAGTCATTTCAAAGTTGGACTTCTCATTACTGTCTAGTATGTATAAATACCACTTATTGCTCCAGTTTAATACAATATCGACTTTATTATGAGTTCCTCACACAAATTCGAAATTTGCTCATGCAACGAAGTAGATTGTTACTACTGTGATTCGGTAGACCCTTTTTTACACCCTCTTCAGCCGGGCCATATATGTCACATGAAAATTTTGAAGAATTAAAGAAGGCTGAAGCACAACAAGAAGAGGACAAAGAGTCATCCCGACTTCTCACTCAACTTGCTAATGATATAGATTCGGAATGCAAACAAGCTCAAGAATGGATTGACCTCAATAAAAACAAAATCAAAGAGCATAAAGATTGGATAAAAAAGAGTAAGAAGGCAATCAAAACGACTGAAAAACGGTTTGCTGAGAAGGATGAGCAGTTGATACACATTATGGTAAAAAAGGATCGTTTCGAAGACAAAATGAGAATTAGGGATGACTATATAACAATGGAGAAAGAGAAGTACCCGTTGCAGTTCCCTGAGTTTAAAAATTAGTTATAAAGTTGTTGTAATATTATCATGAAACAGATTAGGTTGCCAAAGGATCGTTTGTTGTTTTTTTTTAAATAACATGTTGTAACTGTTAAAATAAATCTGCAAACTATATTTTATAATATAAAGGCTTCATTCATTGTTATAATCAACAAACTTAACTAAAATATGAAAGCATAGCAATGTCTTGTAAGAGTTAATAAAAATATTACAATACATAATAAGCTAACAACTCGTCATTACTCTTAATTTCAAGGTTGTTTTATATCAAAATCAGCGTTATAGGTTTGTGAGCAACTCGCTGAACCACCAATATTATATGCCATTTCTGGAGTAGAAATTATGTGACCTGCTCTGCTACCAGACGCCCTTCCAGTACAATTATTTCTCGTGTGTCCTAGTTGACCACATGTAGAACACTCTTTTATAATTGGACCCTCGCCTTGGGATGGAATGCGGTCTGTGTTTCTTGGCCTGCCTGGCTGACGTTTATCCATTATAGGTGGCTTAACAATCATCAAATCATCGGGGATCTCCCATTCGGATGGCTTCGGCAGAGGGTTTATTGATTCCTCATATGTTTTCCTCAGTGTTTCGGTAAGGTAAGCATTTAATGCAAACCTTGAGCAGTCTTGGTAATTGTTCACTGTTAAACATCTTATGACATGACCACAAGGTATCCCATCAAGTTGCCAATGCCTACATGTACATGTCATATGTAGAAAATCAACAATCACATTTTGTGCCCCCTTTTTGACCTCGCATTTCGTATTTGAGATCATGCGAACATCCCATTTCGTAAAAGTTTTCTTGTTTTCTTTTACAACTTCATCCGCCCAAGGGGTAAGTGTTGTTGTTGCTTCCGCTAAAAAAACAGCCAAAATGAAGAAGTTAAGATCAATAACATCAAAACTAATAAAACATTAATATTACAAATTTACGTAATACCTGCAAAGTTACGTCTTTGAAACCACCATTGTTGCATTGTAGCACGAAAAAAATCAATCAACATAAGTATTGGCACCTTACGTGCGTGTCTAGATAATGCATTTATAGACTCCGCACTGTTGGACGACATAAGATTGTATCGGTTCCCTTTAAAATGTGCCCTTGACCAGGTTTCTGGATTTATACTTTTTAAGTACTCCCATACTGGTTCTTTTGTCTTTTTCATAACATCCATGGCAGCATCAAAAGCATCAACTGTGTACGCCCTACACGCCTCCCAAAAAATTCCTTTAACCGTCTTACTCTTGCCGAATCTAGATACTATGTTGAAATACAAATGGACACCACATATTCCATGATGAGCGTGAGGAAAAATGTTGGCAACGGATGTTGCTATAGATGGAGACCTATCAGATATAATTGTAAGCTCCTGCATATTTCCTATGCAATCACGTAGTTTTTGAAAAAACCATGTCCAAGAATCAGTACACTCATTTTTGCATATACCATATGCAACCGGTAATATTTGATTTTGTCCGTCCTTAGTAACTGCAAGTAGCATGGTACCTTTGAACTCGCCCTTTAGGTGAGCTCCATCTACTACTAGGGTCGGCTTACAAAAATTAACAAAAGCTTGTACCTACAATACATTGTATATCTATTCAAATACACCAAAATAAATATTAAAAAAAATTAGGACATGATAATACTAACCGAGCAACCGAGTGTGACGTACAAAAACTCAAAGCAATCATCAACATCTGTTTTAATATGTGTGACAGTACCCGGATTATGTTTGGCCAAGTTGTGACAATACGCCGGAAGTTTGGTAAAAGAATCCTCTTTCGTACCCCTTAACGACAACAATGCATATTGCTTCGCACGCCATGCCTGATGGTATGAGATATTGATATTCAATTGAGCATTCATATCATTAACAATTTCTTTTCCCCGATAAACTCTACTATAGTCTTCAGCCAAAACATCAGCAACATATTCACCCAAAACATATTTGTTTGCTTGTCGATGATTAGGTTGCAACAATGTTGAAGAACATGTGTGTACATCAACAAATTTATTCACTTGGAAAAGTCCATCAGAATTTTTAATTGCTTTTGCTCTTAGTAACCAAGAACAATTTTTCGAAACACACACAGCTTCATACCTTGATTTGGTGGATCTACTTGTCCTCGTCTGGAAACCTTCTCGAAGACATTTTTTACCAATACACCGCTTTAAAAGTTCTTTGTTTTTAAATATACTCTCACATTGAATCTTTTGAAGATTAATGTCTACCATCTGTGTTGGGATATCTTCATTAATATCAACTGGCCATGCTGGTACAGGGGGCATACCGTGAAAAAGGTTATCGGGATACTTAGCTTTAACTTCATCACCCAACTCATCTCTATCGGAATTACTTTGTAGCTCGGTTATATCTAAACATACATCACCAACATCAACATAATGCCCGTAAACATGATTTTTTTCATTTTTTTGAGTTGAATTTTTTTTCTTTTTAGTTTTATCTACCACACGCCTATTCATAAGTTTAACTTCTTGTTCGGCAACATCATCACCACGACCACCCACATGATTAAGATATGTACCAACATCATCATCACCAACAGACTTGTAATTCTCGGGATCCACATAGTGAATAGGTGAATAACTAACATTAACATTTTCAGCAACACTGTGAAACTGAGGTACACTAGGAGTATTGAAAGTACCTATCGGATCGTTGCTCCCTTTATAACTGCATAAATTACCAACAAGTTGGTTTCCAATTTCACCACCCCCATTAACCTCCTCAACTTCATCAACCACCACAAACACTTTCACAGCCCTTCCTCCACTACATTTGATTACGTTTATCAACATTCTAACATCCACGTCTTTAACTATAGCTATATAATAATTTAATTCAGGATGGTGGAAACGAAGACTAATTCTATATTTGTCTAACAAACCAATTTTGCTTCTTACCAAAGATACAAAATCACTATAACTAATATACTCAGAAAATATCAAAGCGAGTTCAGAAATACCTCCCTGTGGACATATGTATTCCAGATTAGTTCCATTAACTTGCCATCTCCCACCGGTTACAAGACAAACCAAATATTCAATCATTTTTTGAGCAAATTGTAGAGAGAGTTCCTAAACAAATAACAACCAAAATGATATTTTTTCTACAAAATTTTTTATATAGCAACGTGATTTCGTAGTCAAACCAATTCATTTCATAGTCAAACTTAAAAAAAGAAAAAAAATACAAAAAAATACACCATTTCGCAGATAGACTGAGAGGATTTCGCAGATGGACCTATTCCATCTGCGAAATTAACCCTATTTATAGAGAAAAAATATTAAAAAAAAAATTCTCATCTGCGAAAGTACAAGTACCTAAAGCACAGTTGTGCTTTAGGTACTTATACTTTCGCAGATGAGAAGCCCATTTCGTAGATGGGACCTTCTCAGCTGCGAAATGGGTGGCCATTTTTGTAATTTCGATTTTTTTTGGCTATTTTTGTAATGCAATTAGTGTAAATGGCTATTTTTGTCATTTTCTCTAAATTTTATATTTAAGTCGTTTGTCTTTTTAATACCTTTATTTAAATTTCTAATTTCTAATCATATATATATATATATATATATATATATATATATATATATATATAATGTGGATCGACAATTATTGTGCGAACGTATGAATAATACTATTTTATGAGAATTACTAAGAGATTATTTTGTTTAGTAATGTGAATACGTTCGATCTCACATAACTATTGTTATTTTAATGGCTTCTCACTAATTCTAATTCATTTTTGTTCTCATGCATCGTTTTTCATTTATTTTCATTCTTACAGAATACGACTCAATAAACATTCTGACAGAATGAAAATAATTAAAAAAATATCTATAATAACCTTATAGACGATTTAATTAGTAAAAATGTATAATAATTACAATAATTATATAAGATTGAATATATTCATATTATCAAACAACATTTTTTTGTCATTATTACAGAATAGCATTGTCTACACGCCGTACAATAGATGTCAATCTACATTTGAACCTACCTTATATATATATATATATATATATATATATATATATATATATATATATATATATATATATATATATATATATATATATATATATAGGTTCTATGGAAAACAAAAACACTAAAAATCATAAAAGTGCATAAAAAAATACTTTGAGATCACAAATCTTTTTTTTTTGACTTTATGTTATTAAAAATCGTAATTTTTTTATATAATTTCGTTGTGTTTTTTTTTTTGAAAAAGAAAAACCGAAAATTAAAAATAAATAAATAAATAAATAAAAATGAAAGAAAAAATAAAAATCGATTTTTTAAACTTTTTTCAGCAAATTTATAAAAAAACTTGCGATTTTTAAGAATATAAAGTCAAAAAAAAAATGTAATCTCTAAATATTTTTTTTATTTATTATTATGATTTTTAGAGTTTTTTAGGGTTTTTTTTCCATATAACCTTTCTCTCTCTCTCTCTCTCTCTTTCTCTCTCTCTCTCTCTCTCTCTCTCTCTCTATATATATATATATATATATATATATATATATATATATATATATATATATATAATTTTGTTGATTTTAATAAAATTGGTAATATCACTTTTAAGTGATATAATTGGACTATAATTAAATGCATATTTTGTTGTTTATTATTATTATTTAAATAATAAAGTTTTTACTTTCATTTTAATTTAATATTAGGAAGTCATTTTATATTTATAAGTTCTACATTAAAAACAATAAACTTATATATGTTTGTGACCGCAACGATTTTAAAACGTAATCATTGAGTATACTCAATGATATATAATTTTTTTACCAATGAATGGTTGTATAATCCATATATTTAGAGAAAAACACGTGCCAACATATCTTGCATTAAAGTATATAATAATGTTTTTAAGCCGCAAAATATTTTATGTTACCTAACGATTTAATTACAAGTTTACAACAAAATTACACGAATATATAAATAAAATACAAACTATGGAAGACTCTAATGACGGTTAATGTGAAATTCTTGATAATTATAACAGACTCTTGATAAAAGTCATGATCTTTGTTAAAATATTAAATGTATTTTTAAATTTTTGATAACAACGCATATTTATATTTATAAGAGAATTTTATTAATATAATATTTTTTTGTAAGTTTTTTTAACACAAAAACAATAAAAAGTGTTTTCATGATAAAAAGTCATGATTGTTGATTATTTTTAACTAAGACAATTATTAATTGATGTGTAAATTTGATTGTTAATTAAGAAAATATATAAAATAAGAAAATGACAAGTGGAAAAAAATATTTATTCAAAAATATTAAAAAATGACATGTGTCCAAATTAATGTAAGAGTGACAAGTGGCAAAAAAAACATTCGTTTATTAGAGTACTAGGTGTGAGACCCATGTATTACATGAGTTTATTTAAAATAAAAATTAAATATAAAATTCTAAACATTTAAAAAGTTTGAATCTATAAGAAAAATAAAAAAATATATATTGAATTATAAAAATTCTAAGTGTTTTTTTTTTTTCTCTTTTCAATTTATAGAAATAATCTAGATAAATAATTAAAAGAAATTAATAAAACTTTAACTTGTTAATTTTGAAATTAGAAGGAAAGTCCATAAATGAAATTGATATGCATTTATTATTACATTTAATATTATGTGGAATTTAATAAAATGGAAAAACAATAAAATGACATGTGGAATAAAAATTAATTTAAAATTACCATAAAATTACATGTGGCAAAATGAATGAGAATGTGACATGTGACAAAAAGATCTTTATTTATTATAGTATATATATATATATATATATATATATATATATATATATATATATATATATATATATATAAGTTTGAAACGGTAGTCGGACAAATAATTATACCCTAAGCCCACATCAAAACAAAGAAAATTGAATAAAGTGAAATTATTAGTCTTAAGCCCTTTGAATCTTATATATATATATATATATATATATATATATATATATATATATATATATATATATATATATATATATATATGTGTGTGTGTGTGTGTGTATGTGTGTGTGTCTGTGTCTGAGTAAAAATAATAATTTAAAATGAGTTTTAAATAGTTAAATGAGTTTGAAAATATTTTGAAATCGTTTACATGTTAACACTAGATTCCGTGTGTTATGCTTGTAACCCCCCCTCCCCCTCCCCCTCCTAAAACATTGAAAAATAGTAAACACATAGGTGGATGAACTCACCTTGTAATATCACTTTGAAATGTGTGCCAAAGAAATAAAAAGTGGAGGATTTCAGTGTGGAACTCTACCCGAGAAAAGGAGATTTCGGTGTAGACCGAAATCTGTTTTCGGCCCAAAGCAAGTGTTATATGCGAGGGTTTTTTGGTCTAGGCTGAGAACCGTTTCCGGTCCGAGAAGAGGAATGTTTGCAAATGTTTTCAGTAGGGATTTCGGTTCTCGCATTTGGTCCATATTTTTGGTATTAAATTCTCAACATAAAAGTATATAAAATGTTTAAATAACTAATAATATTATTTGACATAATACTTGACGTGTTTGACTTTTATTTAACATGTTTGACTTTTGTTGACTTTTATAGACTTGAAAGTAACGAGTTGTCACATCATCCCCCCGTTAAAGGGAATTTCGTCCCGAAATTAAGTCTATAGCACATGGACTAAGGTAAAAGATGCGGGTGTTTTTGTTTCATTTGATCTTCCCGTTCCTAAATGAATTCAGGTCCTCGCTTGGCATTCCAAAAAACCTTTACTATTGGTATGCGACTTTGCTTGGTTCTCTGGACTTCCCTATATACGATTTCTACTGGTTCTTCCATGAAGTTGAGGCTCTCATTTATCTCGATTTCATCAAGTGGGATCAGAAGAGTCTCGTCAGATAGGCACTTCTTTAGGTTAGATACGTGAAAGGTATGGTGTACGTTGTAAAGTTCTTGTGGTAGTTTGAGTTTGTAAGCTACTGGACCGATCCTAGCAAGAATCTCAAACGGTCCAATGTACCTTGAATTTAGTTTTCCACGTTTACCGAAATGTATCATTCATTTCCAGGGTGAGACCTCCAACATAACGTGGTTACTAACCTAGAATTCCAAGGGTTTTCATCTCTTGTCTGCGTAGCTCTTTTGTCTGTCTCTGGAGGCTTTCATTTGTTCTCATATTTGTACAATCTTCTCTGTAGTTTCTCGAATGATCTCAAGGCCAGTGAGAGAGCTATCAGAAACTTGTCCTCTAGCTAGTTGCGTGTTACCCACTTCAGCCCAACACAGAGGTGATATGCACTTGCGGCCATAAAGGGCTTCGAATGGAGCAAATTTAATGCTAGTGTGATAGCTATTGTTGTATGAGAACTGACCAGTGGAAAATGAGTATCCCATGCTTTACCAAAGTCGATCACACAGGCTCTTAGCATGTCTTCTAGTGTTTGAATCGTTCTCTCACTCTGTCTATCGGTTTGTGGATGGTAGGTTGTACTCATGTCCAACCTAGTTCCTAGAGATTTCTGAAGTGACTGCCAGAGCCGTGAGGTAAATCTACTATCTCGGTTAGAGATAATGGATATTGGTACACTGTGCAGTCGTACTATCTCTTTGATGTATGTTCTGGTTAGTTTGTCCATCTTGTCTGTTTCCTTTATTGGTAGGAAGTGCGCGGATTTGGTTAATTTGTCGACGATTACCCAAATGGTGTCATGATCACCTGTTGTCTTGGGTAACTTAGTTATGAAATCCATTATAATTCGTTCCCACTTCCATTTAGGAATTTCTGGTTGTTGTAGTAGACCCGAACGCTTTTGATATTCTACCTTGACTTTGGCGCAAGTCAGACACTTGCCCACTTAGGTAGCAATTTTGGATTTCATGTTTGGCCACCAATAAAGTTTCTTAAGGTCTAGATACATCTTGTCTGAACCTGGGTGAACGGAGTATCGAGTCTTGTGTGCTTCGTTCATGACAACCTCTCTGTAATCACCAAACTTTGGTGTCCAGATCTGATTCATGAGATAACAGACTCCGTCTTTGACTTCTAAGTTTTTATACATTCCTCTTTGGGCTTCACCTGCCACATTCTCTGGTTTCAAGGCCTCCAATTGAGCCTCTTTGATTTGTGTGGACAGGTGTGAATGAATAGTCATGGTCAACGACTTTACTCGACAACCCGAGTATTCTTTTCTACTGAGGGAATCAACTACTACATTGACTTTGCTAGGATGATAGCGAATCTCACACTCATAATCAATTAGTAGCTCTACCCAACGTCTTTGCCTCATGTTGAGTTATTTCTGCTCGAAAATATGTTGAAGACTTTTATGGTCCGTGAATATTGTGCATTTCGTGCCATAAAGGTAATGTCTCCAGATCTTCGGAGCAAATACCATTGCTTCCATTTCAATTTCGTGAGTTGTGTAGTTGACCTCGTGTGTATTAAGTTGTCTCGAGGCATAGGATATGACATTTCCTCGCTGCATAAGAACACAGCCTAGCCCTTGGTTTGACGCATCGTAGTAAACTACAAAATCTTGTGTCCCTTCTGGAAGAGACAAAATAGGTGTGTTGCACAGGGCTTGCTTCAGTGATTGGAACGCAATTTCTTGTTTCTCTCCCCAGATAAAAGTTACACCCTTTTGAGTCAGAGTGGTAAGTGGCTTAGCGACTCCGGAGAAGTTTTAAATGAATCTGCGATAGTAGCCAGTAGGGCCTAAAAATTGACAGATTTATGTCAGCGTTCTGGGTGCTGACCAGTTCTTGATTGACTAAATTTTGGAAGGTTCCACATGTATTCCTTCTTTGCTGACCACGTAGACTAAGAAATCTACTTTCTGAATCCAAAACTCGCACTTTGAGAACTTCGCATATAACTTCTCTTCTCTCAATGTTTCCAAGATTTGTCGGAGGTGGTGACTAGATCTTCCTTACTTCGTGAATAGATAAGTATATCATCAATGAATATTATCACAAATTTTTCTGGGTAAGGACGTCATACCCTGTTAATTAAGTCCATGAGCACTGCGAGTGCATTGGTTAATCCGAAAGGCATTACTACAAACTCGTAGTGACCATAACGAGTCCAGAATGCTATTTTGGGAACTTCCTCTTCTAGAAATCGTAACTGGTGATACCCGGATCTTATGTCAATCTTTGAAAAGAAGCTTGCTCCTTGGAGTTGGTCGAACAGATCATCAATACGAGGTAAGGGATATCCGTTCTTGATAGTTAGTTTGTTTAGCTCGTGGTAGTCTATGCACATGCGAAAAGATCCATCCTTCTTCTTCACGAACAAGAACGGTGCTCGCCAGGGTGAGAAGCTTAGTCTAATGAAACCTTTGGTTAGTAGTTCATTTAGTTGGCTGGATAATTCCTGCATTTCTGCTTGTGCAAGATGATACAGTGATTTGGCTACGGGGGTAGCTCCAGGAATTAAGTCGATCCTACACTCGACTTATCGTTCTAGTGGTACTCTTGGAAGATCTTCGGGAAATATGTCGGGGTAATTACAGACTTCAGGAATGCTCTCGATGTCTTTTACCTCTTGTTTAACCACATAAGCTAGAAAGGCACAATACTCTTTGCGAAGATACTTTTGGGCCTTAATGCAAGAAATATTTTGTAGGTTCGCATCGGGTTTGTCGTCGTAAATGATAAGGGTTTCGCTACTCGGCAGATTAAGGCGAATGTATTTTTCATAATATAGGATATCAACATGATTAGGACTTAATCAATCCTTACCAATAATGAAGTCGAAACATTTTATGGAGAGCGGCATGAGGTCAATTGAGAAGGAAAAGTTATTTAAAGTGAGGGTACATCCTATGTATATGTCGTTAGTGCTCTTGGTCTTTCCATTTCCCATTTCTATGGTGAAGGTATCTTTAATGGTTGGGAATTTAGTTTAATTAGGTGTTCAAATTTATGGCTCACGAAGCTTTTCTCTGCACTACTATCAAATAGAATGCATTCGTATGAACTGTTGAGAAGAAACGTACCGGTAACCACGGTAGGATCTGCAATCGCTTCTTCATGTCCTATAGCCAGTATTCTTCCCACACCACCAACATTCCTCGCCTTTGGACAATCTCTATTGAAGTGTCCAATTTCACCACACCCATAACAAGCCTGACTTACTCCAACTTCGGGAACTTGGTGTTGGATTAGGTGTCTAAGTCCATAACTTATTTGGTATATACTTGACCCGACCGGCATGGTCCATTTGGGTTGCATCTCATCCAAACTATTTATGGATAATTTTATGAGAGTTATACACATATGTTTATTAATATATTATAAGTTATAATATATTAATATAAAGTTATGTTATTTAAATAGTCTTAGTCTTAAATTAATTATGAATTAATTTAGAGATTAAAAGGAAGACTAACTAGATTATGGGCTATTGATTTTATATGGTGTGTGCTAATACTCATTTGTTAATGGGCTAGGCTTATATGGAATTCCATGGATGATCCATGGAGCTTTTAACCCATGGATCCTTGGAAAGGAAAAGACATGGGTTATTAGGGTTTCACCCTAACCATGCACACTATATAAGCATGCTTATGATGCATGAAATGGCAACTTGTGAACTAGTGTGTGTGAGCTTGTGTGTGGCCGAAATATACAAGTGTGTATACTCTCTCAAAGTTTTCCAAGAGTTTGTGGTGTTTTGTGATTCCATTTGAGGCATTCACACTATTGGTGCTTGGCCCTCAAACTCCTAAGAACCAAACTCATCAAAAGGTATGTAATCTCTTCTAACTCTTTTATGTTGAAATGTTCCCCATGCCATGTTAGATAGGTTATAAACCTTGGAAAATTATTATTTTGCATGTATTTAGACAAACATAGATCCAAGGTTTATTAGGGTTGCATGCACACTTAGGAAGTGTTAGATTGCTCAAAACCCAACAGTGGTATCAGAGACTAGGCTTGCTTGTTTGATACTTGATGCAAAATAGTTGAAAAAGTCGAAAAACTTGCTGTCTGACTAATGAACTCGCCGAGTCCATGGGGGGACTCGCCGAGTCCATGTGTATCTTCAACCTACTCGTCGAGTAGGTTCATGCACTCGACGAGTGGGATCGACAGAGTGCATATTTTTGACTTTTGCTGTTGGAAATGGACTAGAAACATTACCCTAAACTGTTTTGGTGTTTTAAAACTTATTTTAGTTGGTGTAATGGTTGTTCTAATCCATTTACAATAGCATATATCAAAATTCCATGATTTTTATGTGTTCATATAATTCTTGAAATTTTGATGATCATGTTCATGTTCTTATGAATTTAGAAGATGATAGGAATTATTTGCTGAATTGTTTAGAATTAATTCTTGATCATTTATGTGTTTTAATGGAATCCATAATTTGTCCTCAAGTTATGGATTTCCAAAGGTCACTTTCTTTAACACACACATTTAAACACATAAGTTACATGAAAGTGAAGAGTCTTCATTTTTATGAACCTTTAATTCATAAGTTATGAAATGAAAAGTTTTGGATAGTTACAAAACTTGTCCTCAAGTTTTGGAATTTGTAAAGTTTCACACACTTTAATAAACTTTAATTCCAACCGTTAGAGTTTTAATAGTTAAAATTCAACCCTTATACTATTTATAACATTAATGGTTAATTATTATATATATGTATAAGAATAAGTCGTTCTACCGTTAGTAGGCCTCATTCACGAAGTCGGTCTATAAGGTGGGTATAAGGTTGTTGCCTATAAAATGGTGACTTAATGGGTGTCCATTCTCACCCACCGCTTGCTTGACTGGTGGAGGGTCGTTAGCCGAACGGGTAGGACAATGACTTTAAATCCTCATTAAAAGTATAATGATTATTATAAAGTAACTAAACCTTTTAATTCCCAATCTTAGTTATTTTATGAAAAATGTGAACATGGTGCTAGTCCATGGAATTCACACTTTGTACCTTACCAAGTCGTTGGTGGAGCGTGTGTGGTTAACCGGCACACTAACTTGAACTAGTAAGGATCACGAAGGGTGACTTAATGTTTTTCATAGATCAATGGAGCGTGTGTGGTTAACCGGCACATTGATTAGGTGATAATATTAAGGGTACCAAGTGAATTAGCATGGTTATTCACACCTTGTTTTGTGATCCTCGGCATCCCAGTCACAAAACATGAAGGGCACAATCGAGATTGAAACATGCCATTGAAAAGTTCAATGAATCTCAAAAGAATCTAGGAATTTCAAATCCAATTAAAACCTAATAATACATTTTGTTTTTCATGGTGGAAATTGGTGAATCGTCATTCACCTACCTTTCAAATATATTATTACTTAGATTACGGCATCCCTCTTCTAAGTATAATATATTGTGATTGGGTCCTAGCCTTAATATTACATTTGGGTGTCTTATTAAGGATTCTAAATATCTAATCTAAACTTGCTTTCTTCTTTCAGATGTCTTCCAACACTAATGCTTCAGGCTCTAACCCAACTGGTTCTTTCTCTCTCATGAATCTTTGTGGGAGGGTCATCTTTGATGGTTCCAACTTCATGGATTGGATTAGGAACATCAGGATGGTTACTCGTTATGAGGACAAGGAATATGTTCTCGATAAGGAGTTAAAAGAACTTGATGAGTCTACTGCTACTCCTGAGGAGATCGCTGAATTCAGGACTGATGAGAGAGATGCTACTAAGGTGGCATGTATCATGATGGCCACGATGACAGCCGAGCTCCAAAAGTCTTATGAAGATTACTACCCTTTTGAGATGCACTAGGACCTGATGGAAAGGTACCATCAGAGTGCTCGTCAGGAGCGGTATGAAATAATCTCCTCCATAATAACTACCCGCATGAAGGACGGTGATTCCGTCACGGCTCACATGCAAAAGATGCAAAGGTATGTGGACTGTTTGCTGAAGCTGAATGTTAACATCCCTGAGGAGTTGGCAATTGACATCATTTTGCACTCCTTACCTTCTTGTTATGATCATTTTCGTATGACATATCATATGAACAAGGAGGAAGTTACCCTCAGCAAGCTTCAAGGACTCTTGAAGACCGCTGAATCCGGTCTTAAGGGCAAGGCGGTTGTTACCTCTACTACTCCTACTCCAACATCTACCCCTGTTTTAGCTATCGGGCAAGGCAAAGGGAAAAAGAGGAAGCACCCTTCGAAGGGTACCAAGGGAAAGTCTCTTGAAGGCTCCTCATCGAAGACCAAGAGCGGTTCTGTCACTCCTTCTGCCATTCCCAAGGATGCTGAATGCTTTTGTTGCCATGAAAAGGCACACTGGAAGCGAAACTGCCCTAAGTACTTGCAGGATCTAAAGGATGGGAAAGTGAAACCCACCCATGCAGGTATTTACACTATATTGTCTAATTACTCAATATATTCTAACTCTTGGGTGCTTGATACAGGATGTGGTATTCACATATGTTCTGATCTGCAGGGCCTAAGAAGAAGTGAGGATGTGGAGCACGGGAAGATAAACTTGATCATGGGGAATAGGAAAGCTTCACCTGTTTCCAAGATTGGAGTTTATACTTTGTTGCTTAATAATGGGTTAAAATTAGATTTGAATAAATGTGTGTACTCGTCTGATATGGCGAGGAATATTATTTCTTTTCATGCTTTGTACAAACAAGGTTTTACCTTTTCGTTTGATAATGAATGTGGTGGTATTAATGCTTTCTTTAAAAATGTGTTTTATTTTAAAGCGATACCTTGTGATGGTGTGTATGAAACTGTGTCGATTGTAGACAACTTAGGAAATAATGTGTTGTATATTGATTCTTCTACTAGCCTAGATAAAGCATCATTGTGGCATTGTCGTCTTGGACATGTAAACAAGAAACGCACAGGCCAACTCCAAAAGAGTGGAGTCTTGGAATCATTCGACCTTAAATCAGATGATAGTTGTGAATCTTGTCTACTTGGAAAGATGACAAAATCACCCTTCACTGGAACTTGTGAGAGGGGTGAGGGTTTGTTGGACCTGATACATATTGATGTATGTGGGCCATTCAAAACCGCCACAAGGGATGCTAATCGGTATTATGTGACTTTTATTGATGATTTTAGTAGATATGGGTATGTCTACTTAATCAAACATAAGTCAGAAACCTTTGAAAGGTTTAAGGAATTCAAACAGGAAGTAGAAAATCAATTGGGCAGGAACATTAAGATGCTTCGATCCGATCGAGGTGGTGAGTATCTTAGTACCGAGTTCCTTGACTATCTTAAAGAGTGTGGGATTGTCTCACAATTGACTCCTCCCAGGACACCACAGCTGAATGGTGTAGCTGAGAGGCGTAATCGAACCTTGTTGGACATGGTTCGCTCTATGATGAGTCGAGTTTCGTTACCAATCTCTTTTTGGGGGTATGCCTTAGAGACTGCCGCCCATATCCTTAATCTAGTCCCTACAAAGAATGTTGCCAAAACACCTCATGAGATGTGGACTGGGAAGGTTCCCAATTTGGACCACATCAAGATTTGGGGTTGCGAGGCTTTCGTGAGGCGTGAGACTCAGGATAAGCTTGAACCCCGAAGTGAAAGGTGTATTTTCATCGGCTACCCACAGAAATCCTTCGGTTACCTCTTCTACAAACGCAGTGAGAATGTGGTCTTTGTAGCAAGAAGAGGGGTCTTTCGTGAGAGAGAATTTATAAGCCAAGGAGACAGTGGGAGGCAAATTGATCTTGAAGAGATTCAAGAAGCAATTGGTGAAGGAACCTCAGATACTAGCAATCAACCTGAGGAGGAAACTCCTGTTGAGCAAGCTGACATGTCTGTACCTCCGAGGCGTTCCACACGGGTTAGGAACACACCTTCGTTTTATTATGGCTTCCATATTACTACGGAAGGTGATACGTTTATCAGTGATAGTACACTGGTAAATTTGGATGAACCTAGCAGTGTTAAGGAAGCCATGGCAGGCCCGGAGTCTGCTAAATGGAAGGAGGCTATGGACAGCGAGATACAGTCCATGTATGACAATCAAGTCTGGAACTTGGTTGACAATGTACCAGGCCGTAAAACAGTCGGGTGCAAATGGATCTTCAAGAAGAAGACTGACATGGAAGGAAAAGTGCATACTTATAAGGCTCGACTGGTTGCGAAGGGTTTTACTCAGACTCAGGGTATTGATTATGATGAAACCTTCTCGCCGGTAGCAAAGATTAAGTCTATTAGGGTTATGCTAGCCATTGCAGCATTTTATGATTATGAAATATGGCAAATGGATGTCAAAACCGCTTTCCTTAACGGAAAGTTAGCTGAGGATGTGTACATGAATCAGCCAGAGGGTTTTGTCAGTGCAGAGTACCCCAATAAAGTATGCAAGCTTGAGAAATCCATTTATGGATTAAAACAAGCATCTCGTAGCTGGAATCTTTGTTTTGATGAGAAGGTAAAAGAGTTTGGCTTCTCGAGAAGCGAAGATGAGTCTTGTGTGTATGTCAGAGCTAGTGGGAGTATAGTTAGCTTCTTGGTACTGTATGTGGATGACATACTACTTATAGGAAATGACATCCCAACCTTGCAGGAGGTTATGTCCTGGCTTGGGAAGTGCTTTGCTATGAAGGACCTAGGGGAGGCTGCCTATATCCTAGGGATAATGATATTAAGAGAAAGGAGTAAAAGACTAATTGGACTTAGTCAGAGTTCGTACTTGGATAAGGTGTTGAAAAGGTTCAACATGGAGAATTCCAAGAAAGGAGATTTACCGATCCAAAGCAATACCAAACTGAGTAAGACTCAGAGTCCGAGTACAGAGGCAGAGATAGCTGAAATGAGCCAACTACCGTATGCTTCCGCTGTTGGCTCGATCATGTATGCTATGACTTGTACCCGCCCTGATGTGGCATTTGCTTTGAGCATGGTCAGCAGGTATCAGGGGAACCCTGGCAAGGCTCATTGGACCGCGGTAAAGAACATTCTCAAGTACCTGCGGAGGACTAAGGACTGGGTCCTTACCCTTGGTGGGAGTGATGACTTGAGAGTGTTAGGGTATAGTGATGCTAGTTTTCAGACTGATAGGGATAATTTCCGCTCTCAGCCGGGCTGGATCTTTACTTTAAATGGAGGGGCAATTTCTTGGAAGAGTTCCAAGCAGGAGACGGTGGCTGATTCGACTTGTGAATCAGAGTATATAGCAGCGAGTGAAGCAGCGAAGGAGGAGATATGGCTAAAGAACTTCATCGGAGACCTTGGAGTTGTACCAACTATTAAGGAACCTATGGAGATTTTCTATGACAACAATAGTGCGGTTGCCTTAGCCAAGGAACCAAGAGATCATGGCAGATCCCGACACATTGACAGAAAATATCACTTCATAAGACACAAGATTGAAGAAGGACTCCTCGTGGCAAGGAGGATATCGTCGGATGAGAATCCTGCAGATCCCCTTACGAAGGGACTGACGAGGGTTAAGCATTTTCAGCATGCGAGGCGCATCGGGCTGAGGGACGATATTAGTTTTACAGATTAGATAGTTTTTCCTGAAACTTGTAAAATGTAATCGACGTTTGATGATGAATAAAATTTGTGATTTATTTATGAGTAAAGTGTTACTATCATTGTCAATTATTTACTATTGTTTCAGTTTTGCATGTTTTGACTTCCAGAATAATTAATTTATTCAAACCTCCACAATCGATCATACGTCGGAAGTAGGTATGAATCAAGATTGTCATGAATTGGGTTTGTAGATGGCTAAAGGTGTTTAGACATGGCAATGGTTGCTGCAACATTCATGAGTACTCATAAGTTATGAGTATTGGTATAAACCCACGCTCACTTGTATCACTTCATGGAATTTATCTCGAGTGATCGTGAGACGATAATATCATATAAATCTTTAAACCTAGAGATATGAGTTGTTACCTATGAGTTGGTTGTGCATTGATTGCACGTAAACGCATCAGTAACTTGATGTTATAAAACATGACTTTGTGTACAATTCAATAAGTAGTAGAACAAGCATATCAGTCGAAGTTTATCTGTTCCTT
The DNA here is from genome assembly GCF_002870075.4 of Lactuca sativa. NCBI lineage: Eukaryota > Viridiplantae > Streptophyta > Magnoliopsida > Asterales > Asteraceae > Lactuca > Lactuca sativa. Next base: position 165,118,632 of record NC_056623.2, on the reverse strand, counting down.
CTAGAAATAGAAGCGATATCTGGGCCCCTCGATGATTTTGTGTTGACCCATGTACCGGGCCCGGTCAGAACTAAACTGATGTGTTCGGCAAATTTCTTTGTCAAACAAATCGGAAATCGAGAAACAACTGCCAGACAATAAGCAAGACATAGTTCCATGTGTTTGTCTGGCTGATATCATGAGAACAGAGGATTATATGATTACTTGTCTTAAAATGGCGCTTCATAGTTCGACGGAGTCTTCGAGAGCTACGATTGCTGGTTGGTTCCTGAAGTTACATAGGCAAATACAGTTATTAGACTTATCCAAGTGGGAGTCTGTTGGATAAGGTGTCTAAGTCCATAACTTATTTAGTATATACTTGACCCGACCGGCATGGTCCATTTGGGTTGCATCTCATCCAAACTATTTATGGATAATTTTATGAGAGTTATACACATATGTTTATTAATATATTATAAGTTATAATATATTAATATAAAGTTATGTTATTTAATTAGTCTTAGTCTTAAATTAATTATGAATTAATTTAGAGATTAAAAGGAAGACTAATTAGATTATGGGCTATTGATTTTATATGGTGTGGGCTAATACTCATTTGTTAATGGGCTAGGCTTATATGGAAGTCCATGGATGATCCATGGAGCTTTTAACCCATGGATCCTTGGAAAGGAAAAGACATGGGTTATTAGGGTTTTACCCTAACCATGCACATTATATAAGCATGTTTATGATGCATGAAATGGCAACTAGTGAACTAGTGTGTGTGTGAGCTTGTGTGTGGCCGAAATATACAAGTGTGTATACTCTCTCAAAGTTTTCCAAGAGTTTGTGGTGTTTTGTGATTCCATTTGAGGCATTCACACTATTGGTGCTTGGCCCTCAAACTCCTAAGAACCAAAATCATCAAAAGGTATGTAATCTCTTCTAACTCTTTTATGTTGAAATGTTCCCCATGCCATGTTAGATAGGTTATAAACATTGGAAAATTATTATTTTGCATGTATTTAGACAAACATAGATCCAAGGTTTATTAGGGTTGCATGCACACTTAGGAAGTGTTAGATTGCTCAAAACCCAACACTTGGGTGATTGGTTATGCCGGTGACCTATAGAAACGGGCGGTGTGCCCCTTTCTGTTACAGTTCTTGTAGTGCATTTCATGACAATTTCCTATGTGATGGAAATTTCATTTGTTGCACTTTGACAGATTCCCAACATATTGCTTTATTGGTGCTGGGGTAACATGAACAACAATAGGAACAGTAGCAACATGGACTGCCACTATCTGTTGCTTCTTGGAGGGCTCTTGCAAAGATTGACCCTTCCTTTTGTTCCAAAACTTCTTGTTTTTGTTGTTTCTTTCTTTAGGTTGCTCGGGAATGACAATTATGAAGCCTTTGACGAACTCCATGATCTACTAGTGTTTGAGCCAGATGATTGGCACTATCGAATGTAGCAGGGTTCGAAGCAAGCACATTCCCTTGGATCTGAGGTGATAGTCCCCAGATATGTCTCTTGATTTTCTTACTTTTTGGGGTAACCATATCGGGACAAAAAGTTGCTAGATCACTGAATCTAGTAGTGTAAGTTGCTATGTCGGAACCTGTCATGGTAAGGTCTAAAGTTCTTGCTCAAGCTTTTGCATTTCACCCCTTGGGCAGTACTCTTGCATCATAAATTTTTTCAAATTTTCCCATCCCATTGAGTTAGCCATTGTAAGAGTCAGTGACTTGACATGGCCATTCCACCATGTAAGGGCTTGGTCAGAGAAGGTGCAGGCAGCAAACTTCACTTTGCTCCGTTCAGGGCACGAGCAGATTTCGGTGACTGCTTCAGTTTTCTCAAACCGTTGAGTTAAGGAAATGACTCCCCCGGTTCCATCAAAGGATTTAGGTTTTCCATTGGTGAAGTCTTTATATGAACACTCCCTTGGTAGTCTGTGACTTTCTTCGTGGTTAGATGGGTGAGCACCACTACCCACTCCACTATTACCAGTTGTATTGATATGCGTCATGGCTACTACCACGGCAACTGTGACTACTACTTGGAACATAGCAGAGTCAAACTATGGAGGTGGCAGCAGTGGTGGAGGTGGTGTGCCTAGGATTTCTTCTTGGCGGCTTCTTTCTCTATACTAAGTAAAGAGGAACTAATGGTAAATCCTCTATAGTGGTTGTGAGTCAGGTGATAATGAACAATATATATCTTACTTCTAAACGAATCCTATCCCGACTTTAATATTGTTCTATAGATGAATAGTAGTCTACTAAAGCAAGTAAACAATTTCATGTTCCAATATAAGAAACTTATAGTTACACTGATAATGAATTTGTATGGTATGACCCATAATAGGTCCCCCTATAATTACATAGTGTATACTAATTATATATAACTCAGGTCGAATAGACCTCGCATAAATGATTCTACTCTATATCCACATCCAAACAAGGAAAAGGAGTTAAAGCTAAACCACAAATTCTAAGTCTATGAAACCCTAATTATATATAACCGTAATGTATACACTTAGTACATATAGATCTACCAGCAAGGGTCCTTTGTTTTCACATAATTGGTTCTAGTATTATAGTGCCTTAAAATACTCCTATAGCATTTTAACTTTATGTTTGGTTCTAGAGTTCTTATTGTATATAGTGTTGGTAAGTTTTAGACTTGTCGCAACACTATGATCACTCCCAAACACATGTTGGTTGTATCTCAAATAAACATTGTTAATCAGGCTATATTTATCCCATATATGACTACATAACTGTCTAGGTTTAACTGCAGTGTCCAACATCCAATTACTTTTATGTAGTTATGAATGTGATACTGTTTCTGGTATGTATGCATGTTAGTATACTTCTTGTAAAATACTTATATTTTAAAAGTATACTTTTAGTCAGAGTGCTTTAGCCCCATTGTATTTATAGTTGTATATCTTTTATGGCTTGATATATTGATTTCACTATAAACAATGCTCTGATACCAATCTGTCACACCCCCAAACCAGAGCGGCGAAAACGTCCGGGGTGGATGACTTCATGTTCAGTAACACAACAATTGCATAATAGTAATCAAACCACAACAACCTTTATATTAATAAAGTATAAGCTTTTACATATGTGTTCAAATCCTTGTATATTGATAACAAAATATATAGCAAAAACTAAAAGACGTGACTCTATAATGCTCCATCTTCTTAAAGCATGTGGATGTACCTATCTATTGGTTCCCTGAGAATACAAGTTCTTTGAAAAGAGAGTATCAACATTTAAGTTGGTTAGTTCATAAACATTTATGAATAAAATTTTGTTATCTATTCCTTGAAAATGTATGTTTTTCAGAAAATCCAATATTTTCTTAAGTGATGAAAAATAGTTTTAAAACCATAAAACAAACGGTGTAAGTTTTGTTGTACTCTGAAATACAGTAATGTAGTTTTAATTCACAATAAAACTTTAAAAAGAATGTTTTCTGCAATGTATGTTTCTCTGTATTGTAAACTAGTATGTTGTATCTGTACTCATTTAAAACTCTGTAATTGTGTGTGAGCCTGGATCCGCCTACTGTAATGTAAGTCGTAGTATTATACTGTAAATTGTTATGTTGTAGTTTTATTATCTATGCAGTTAAAATCGCCGATTTCCAAGTGATATCCAGGTGGGATATCGGTTATCGGCACTTCTTAAAATATCGGTATCAAATATCGGTCCACAATATCGAAACCGCGAATATCGTCGATAATTACTGATATTTGACCGATATTTTGATTCATAAATATCGGTATATCACCGATTTTCCAGAAATTTTATTTTCGGGCCAAATAGTAGCTAAGCCCAAAAACATTAATTTTTTGGAGTTAATTTATGTGGATCCTTAGCAGATTAGCCCATACGGATTCACAATTACACATACACGGATACACCTCATTCTCTAAAGTTGTAAACCCAAACTTAAACCTAGAATATCAATCCGATCGTCTTTCTCAGTTCGCTACTTCGCTTTCAACCTCCGGCAAGGCAGCAACAACAATTTCGATTTGTTTGGACTTTGGAACCTGCGACGACTCTTGTTCCTTTCTTCTTCTTCATTGAAAGCTACCCTTCCGCCATTAAGGAGCTACGGTTCTGCTGTTCGCTTTCAACCTCCGGCTCGCTTTCAACCTCCGGCAAGGCAGCAACCAAGGTACCTTTCTTCTTTACTCCATCCTATTTTTTAAGTTAAATAAGTAAATTAACTTAACTACTGAAGCTATGATGCTACGCTCGTACTGTTATAATTCTACCCTCGCACCTTTCTTCTTCATTCATTGTTTTACCGGCAAGGTAGCTACCCTCGCACCTTTCTTCTTAATTCATTGTTTTACTTGAAGGTGTTGTTAGTTGTTACATTAACTATTTAAGTTTTTGCAATCAATTAACTGCTAGTGTTAACTGTTAAGTCGATGCCTCTATGGAAAATGGTATTAGCTAGTGTTAACTGATAATGCATTAATGTTTTTTCAATTTGGCACAATTTGTTAAATACTTAGTTTTAAAGTAGATACTAGTTAGTGTCTACAAGTTTGATAATATTTTTGTGTTATTGATTCTTTTTTTGAAACAGATTTGACAATGAATGATCCATCCTCACATGCATCTGTAAACCCAACAAACACAAACACTAATACAATATCATCTGATGCTGGAACTGGCATAAAATGTTTAAATGGAGATATGGCATGGGAATGGGGAGAGTGGAGAGATCCCTTGAAAAAACAAAGCATTTGGTGCACATTATGTGGTAAGAAAATAAGTGGAGGAATCACACGAGTTAAGCAACATCTTACTCATACCGGAGGACAAGTCACCGGTTGTCCGAATGTGATTGTGGATATCCAGAAGAGAGTCATGGCATCAATGAAAGAAAAAGATAGGATAAATATAGAAAAGAAAAGAAATATACAAATACTTAGATCAAGCACGGTTGATCTTTCTGATGAAGTTGAGGATGAAGAACTTGATGTTCAAGAAGTTAGTGTAAAATGAAATGTTTCAAAAAAGAAAAATTTTGTGGGTTCTAGCAATTTAAGAGGGCCTATCGATACAATGTTTCCGATTAATCAAGAAAAAACAAAGCAAATTACGTTGGATAAAAATAATCCAATAAAAGAGAAGTTAAAGATGAATGCTTGGGATAAAATTGCAACTTGGGCTTATTCGGTTGGTTTACCCTTCAATGTCGTGCGTGACGAAAGTTTCCAAGATATGATCTATTCAATTGGAGAATACAAAAGAGGCATTTAAATGTGATTAAAGATTTATTCATTATTTGATTATTACTTACATACTTAAGTTTATGAATTTATATTAGGTATGCCAGCTCCATCTTATCATAATATTCACGTCACACTGATGAAAAAACGTTTAGAAGATACTCAAAAGTTTGTGGATTCGTTCCGGCCACATTGGGAGGAATATCGGTGTAGCATTTATGTCTGATTTTTGGACATACGGGAAATGAAGATGTTTTATAAATTTCTTAGTTAATTGTCCTCTTGGAACAGTATTTTTGAAATCAATTGATGCATCAGAGCATGTGAAGAATGCTCAATTGATTGTGGAGATGATAAATGAGGTGATAAAAGATGTTGGAGAGGAGAACATGGTACAAGTAGTTTTATTTTTCTAGTTTTCTAACTATTAATTGTTATTTTAACTTTTTTTTGTTGATTTTACTAATTATACTCTTTTTTATTTATTTATTAGTTCATTACAGACAACGGGTCAAACTTTAAAGTTGCCGGAAAGATTTTAGAAGAACAACATCCAAAGTTGTTTTGGACTCCGTGTGCAGCACATTGTGTGAATCTCATGATAGGAGATATTGGTGAGAAAATACCAAAGATAAAGACTGCTCTGACTGATGCGAGAGCAATAGTTGTTTACATTTACAACCACAGGAGGATTCTTAATCTGATGAGGAAGTTGACAAAGAACAAGGAGTTGCACAGGTCTTGTGTAACTAGGTTTGCAACACAGTTTTATACTATTCAGAGTATCCACGAGAATCGACATCATATTCAAGTATTGTTTGTTTCTGAAGAATGGAGGAAAAGTGACTTTGCAAAGCAGGCAGTTGGAAAGAAAGTCGAGCAAATAGTGGCAAGAAAGGAATTTTGGGATAACATACACTTAGCTTGTCAAGTCCTAGCTCCTTTGGTAGATGTTGTCAGGTTGGTTCATACAGAAGATAAGCCATGTATGGGTTACATCGATGATGCAATGGATATAGCAAAGGAGCAAATCAAGAAAAATCTCACTGGGACACCTAATGAAAGAATGATCACTACAGTTTGGGCTATGATTCAAACAAGATGGACTGACCAACTTCATCATCCATTACATGCGGGTATTAAACTTTATATTTATTAATTTAATAGAATTGCTTAGTTTTATTTATAAATATTTATTGAATGTACAGCTGGATGTTACCTGAACCCTGCCATTTTTCATGGGGAAAATTCAAGGGAGATACGAAAGAACAGAGACATTGCGACAGGACTTTATGTTGCAATTGATCGTCTAGTGCCTGATAATGATGACAATGATAAATTAATTAAGGCAGGACTTGAACCTATACATTGATTCAATTGGGCAATTTGGATCTTCAGCTGCTATAAGGGCTAGAACAAAAGTTGCACCATGTAAGTAAAATATTTTAAACACATTCACATGTTTTTATAGCATTTTTTTATTAAGTCACTTTATTTATTTAATATTTGTAAAATGTAGATATATGGTGGCGTACTTATGGGATCGACACACCTTTGCTCCAAACATTTGCTATCACAGTCCTTAGTCAAACATGTAGTGCTTCACCTTGTGAAGGCAATTGGAGTGCATTTGACAATGTACGTTCTTTCTAACAAGTGTTTTTATAAATAATATTACATTTAACCTATTTACTTCATTAAATAATTCTATTATTTTTTATATGCAGCTACATTCAATGAAAAGAAATTGTCTTTTACAACAAAAAATGATCTTGTATTCATCCAATACAACACAAGGTTACAAAGACGCTTCAACTCGTTAAAAGCCAACAGATCTTTGGATCCTATTTTATTGAGAGATGTAGATGAAAATGATGATTGGGTTATACCAACAGAAGTTAAGCTTCAAGAGTTTGTTGATGGTAGAGATGGTCTTCTTTGGTCAGCTATGCGAGAGCCAATGGGAGGAACCGAAGAAGTTAGGGTAACTGCTAGGAGCAAAAGAGATAGCTATAGAGATGATAACGATGATGATGATGATATTCGAGTTGAAGTGGAAGATCTTGATGAACAATTGGATGCCTTAGGTGATGTGGGCTCGGAGGAAGATTTCATGTCTTACGATTAGATTATGTGTCAAATAATGACACTTTTTGAGCATGCTAGTTGCTATTATATTTATATATGTTTTAAACATTAACACTTTTTGAACATGCTAGTTGCTATTATATTTATGTATGTTTTAAACATTAACACTTTTTGAACATGCTAGTTGCTATTATATTTATGTGTGTTTTAAACATTAACACTTTTTGAACATGCTAGTTGCTATTATATTTATATACGTTTTACGTTAAATGGTTATAATATATATAATTTTCATAATATTACAATACTGATATCCCACTGTGATAACCTATATATCAAATATCGGTCCTTGACCGATATTTGATTTTGGACCGCTATAACTGCATAGTTTATTATTTTATAAAACCTTTGTTAAGGTATTTATACACTAATAGTGTTGTTAATATCTTTTGGTGAGTCATTATAACCACACTAATGAGCAGGAAGGCTTGATATGACATTTTTCATGCGCCGGGAACTGCAGCGACATTTGTCACCCCAGGCCTGCTGGCCTAACTGTAGCTAACAATTTAGGTGTGGGATTTTCTGTCCCGTATAGATCTATACACATTTGTCTCGCTCTATGTTGGGAGATTATAGTTATAATCATCAGGACTTTAATAGTACTTAAATAGGCACGTGGATGTTATCTCACAAAAACTGTATCGACGGTTACGTGTTGAATAATGAAAAATTATTTTGTAATAAATTAACTGAAAGTATGTTCCTTTTCTAGTATACTCATAGTGTGAAGTAATTGTACGAGAGTGTTTATTTTAGTATTGTATCCTTGACTTAGTAAAATAGTGTAAGTGTTCCATAAATTATACATATTATAATTTATTAGGTAAATTCTTAGTAAGTATGCTCTATAAACTATACCTATTATAGTTTATATTTATGTTTTGTTTGAAATGAAATATTTAGGAGAATACCCCTTTGCTTGGCATGTTACAAAGGATATTATATTGATTGAAATAAATTGTTACATTCATATATATATATATATATATATATATATATATATATATATATATATATATATATATATATATATATATATATATAACCCCTAATTATGATTTGATGAACAAGATGCATAAAATAAGAACATACACAAATAAAGAAGATATGTTGAATGATCACTCGATTTATTCAAAACATGAGGAATAAATTACATTTTCAGAATAGACTAAAGAATCTAACTCTACATAAGAAACTTCACAACGTGGCGACTATATGTTGCCTCACTCTTCACCCTAATTATGAATAATACATGACTATTTATAGGGGAAAGACAAGTCTTGGGCTTTTAACCTACACTTCATCAAGGGGGCCCATTGCCATAATCTATGGAGTACTTTGAAACCCTACAATCTCTCCCTCAAAGTATGAAATGGATGACAAAGCTTCAACTTCAAAATCAAGCATCTAGCAAATCAGAAAAGATCTCGCGACGAGGAATATGTAAAGCAATCCATGAATCTTGATTCTTCAAAAACGGGTTCTAGGATATATTAACCAAGCACTGAAGTAATGTCTTTAAACTTCATTTTGTAATGTAATCCCAAAGATCTTCAAGAAAGCCAAACCCACCATAAAAACCTATATCAGAATTAAGAAACCAAATCACTTCTTCTTTTTGAAGAACTCCCTCTCCAAGTCACAATGATCTTCAAATAAGCTAATGATATAAGCCACCAAAAAAAATCATGTAACAACCCAAATTTTAAGATTCGTAACGCCACTTAATAGAGAAAATACTAGAAGTCGGAGATATAACAAGTCCTTTGAAGAGCTCGATGAAGAACTGCTACTGTAAAGGACACTTCTCTGTAAAAGCTTTAGAAGAGCCCGATGAATAACTGCTATTGTAAAAGCTACCTTCATAATTCTACCACAAGCTTTATCAAAAAATTTCAAATTTGAAAAGTCACTAATCCAATTTCGAATGGCCATACCAAATTCTCCCCCGATTTATAATAAAAAACAGGATTATAAAGCCTTCTAATGGTCATGAGAATGATCTTGAATGGAATAAAAATTACTATGCCCCCGTGACAAAATGATATAAACGATGAAGTATAAAATCCGAAAAAGCCGTGAAAATTTGACGTTATCACGAAAAACGACTTTCCGAACCACCAACACTTGATAGAATCCTTAATTTTCTGTTCACGAAAAAATATGTGCGTTAAAAAATCCAAAACTGTTCACCAGCCCTTAAATTTGCAAACTTTTCGAAAAAAGGGGCTGAAACTATCACTTTGATGAAATTTTGGGGTTAAAGTAATAAATCTGCATTATATTCCCCTTCATTTGTAACAGTTTCTGGTATTGGTCCATAATTGCCATGCTGTGAAAACAACAGGGACCAAAAGCGACAATTTGTTGAAGTTGCAGGGACCAATAGTGAATCATTGAGTCTTCTTCCTCAATTTACCCCTGATTTAAAGAGCATGACTGGAACGGTGAAACAAAGCTACGACATTGAACCGATAGCGAAACCCAGCAACTACGAGTCTCATTCAAAATGTGAGTTGCGAATCCGAGCCAACACGGACTACGATTCCGAGTCCCTTCGCAGTTCAATTTCAAACCAGTTCAGAAAGCTTTCAATCTCGCTGCGAAACCCGTTCTACAGGTTCGCTGCGAATCAATACGAATCAATGTCAAACACGAATCCAAACAACACTGATTTGCACTTTCGTTCCGAGCACAAGATTCGCTTTCAGAAATTCGTGCCAACTGGGACTCGGAATCCGAGTCCGATCGTAGATCCAACTGCAAGTGGTTCGCTATGAGTCATCAAATTAAATCCAGATGCGAATCAAAGACAACCACGAATCCATAGTCTGAATTTTCGCAACTAAGGCATTTGCATTATCACAACTTTGGCATCTCGGTTTGACCATTATTCATACCAATTGATTTCTAGCATCGATTTCATTCATTCACAGGTAAGGTTGTTCACATCAATTTTGACTTTTGAGGTATGATCTGCAAATGGCGAACACCCTTATATAGTTCCGGTTAAGTCTCAATCACGATTTCATTCGTTCCAAACATCACACTTGCAGCATCGATTCAACTTCATCGTTGATTTTGACATTTTGGTTTGACTTGTGAATTAGGAAGTTATTGGATTAAATGACGAACATATATCGACAGTAATGGGCGCGAGAAACAATTGGGCCATGATTGGCTGAATATAATAGTGACAAGAAATACCAAGAGCAATCGTTTTATTATTAGAGGTAGACAACAAAACAGATCCAAAAAAAATAATGAGTAAAAGAGAGTAGGATTGAAATCACCAAGATGAACAGTAACATAATACATAAGTCTTCATGAACACTTGCTTGATGCTTGATTCCAAGACGCCGAAACATCAAAAATATTTAATAACTTGTGCGAAAAATCATCAAATTAAGAATCGATACTTCAAAATCAATAGATCTTCAAAGACTCGCTCTAACACCACTTTGTAGGGTTATTACCCTAATTATGATTTGATGAACAAGATGCGGAAAATAAGAACACACATAAATAAAAATATGTTGAATGATCACTTGACATTTTGTCTCACTTTTAACCTTAATTATGAATAATACATGACTATTTATAAGGAAAACACAAGTCTTGGACTTTTAACCTACACTTCATCAAAAGGGCTCATTGCCGTAATCCATTAAGTACTTTGAAACCCTACAATATATATATATATATATATATATATATATATATATATATATATATATATATATAAGATTGAAATGGTAGTCAGACAAATAATTCTAGCCTAAGCCTAAATCCAAAAAAAGAAAATGGAATAAAGTGAAATTATTAGTTCTAAGCCCTTTGAATTATATATATATATATATATATATATATATATATATATATATATATATATATAAGATTGAAATGGTAGTGAGACAAATAATTCTAGCCTAAGCCTAAATCCAAAAAAAGAAAATGGAATAAAGTGAAATTATTAGTTCTAAGCCCTTTGAATTATATATATATATATATATATATATATATATATATATATATATATATATATATATATATATATATATATATAAAGATTGAAATGGTAGTCAGACAAATAATTCTACCCTAAGCCTAAATCCAAAAAAAGGAAAATGGAATAAAGTGAAATTATTAGTACTGAGCCCTTTGAATTATATATATATATATATATATATATATATATATATATATATATATATATATATATAAAAGATTGAAATGGTAGTCAGACAAATAATTCTACCCTAAGCCTAAATCCAAAAAAGGAAAATGGAATAAAGTGAAATTATTAGTACTAAGCCCTTTGAATTATATATATATATATATATATATATATATATATATATATATATATATATGTGTGTGTGTGTGTGTGTGTGTGTGTGTGTGTCTGAGTAAAAATACTAATTTTAAAAGGTGTTTTAAACAGTTAAATGAGTTTGAAAATACTTTGAAATCCTTAAAATGTTAACACAAGATTCCTTCTGTTATACTTATATCCCCCCCCCTCACCCCATAAAACATTGAAAAATAATAAAAACGTAGGGGTATGTACTCACCTTGTATGTAGTCGCGGTTAGTTATTATGATAAAATGGTGACTTCGGGCTAGAACATGGGAAATTAATCGTGTCCTAATTGTTTTAAACACATGATAATGTGCAAATATTATAATCTAACAATAATATAATTGTAATAACACTAAATAATATATAGAAAACTTACAATTATATATGAAAGATTTTGATTCACTGTGAATGTTGGTAAGAAGATGGTTCGAAATTGAGAGAGAAATATGAAGGATTTTGGATGTAAATTTGATTTGTGAATTGTGTTTTCGGTTTTGTACTTATATATATGACTAATATTTGATGTGATATATGCATTGGATGGTGTAATATCACTTTGAAATGTGTGACAAAGAGATAAAAAGTAGAGGATTTCAGTGTGGAACTCTACCCGAGAAAAGGAGATTTCGATGTAGACCGAAATCTGTTTTCGGCCCGAAGCAAGTGGAATGTGCGAGGGTTTTCAGTCCAGGCCGAGAACCGTTTTCGGTCCAAGAAGAGGAAGGTTTGCGAAGATTTTTTGTGGGGATTTCGGTCCTCGCATTTGGTTCATATTTTTGGGATTAAATTCTCAACATAAAATGTTTAAATAACTAATAATATTATTTGACATAATACTTGACGTGTTTGACTTTTATTTAACATGTTTGACTTTTGTTGACTTTTACAGACTTGAAAATAACGGGTTGTCACACATATGGACTCCATTGCTCTTGTTGGATTAGTGTCTAAGGCTGTAACTATATTTGGTAAGTACTTGACCCGATTTGTGCATGGTCCTTTTGGGTTGCCTTCACCATAGCAACTTGACAAGGTGATTTTTTATAGAGAGAAGAGATATTATTATTATTAATATATTATAAGAATAATATGTTAAAGGAATAATAATATTATTTAATTAAATAAATTGATTAGGAATTAATTTGGTGACTTAAAGAGATTAATTGAATAAAGGGGCATAAACTGTCAAATGTGTGATAGTTGTGTTTTGAGCTAAGGATCTTTATGGATATGGGGGTGGACGATTTTAGGGATATGGATCTCCTAGAAATCGTCCAAAGGCTTATCTAGAATGATCTTTGGATTGCTTTGAGGCTAAGTTATCCAATTAGGGTTTAAGGTGAAACCCTAGGAGCTCACAATATAAATAGACCCTTAGGGTTAGAGAAATCGGACACTCCATGTTTGAGGAAACCTTAGAGCCGACTTATCACCTCTCTCCCTCTCTTAAATCATCTTCTTGCTAGTTGGTGTTTGTAAGCCATTAGAGGAGTGACATTTGTGACTCTAAGCTCCAATAAGAAGAAGGATCTCAAGCAAGTAACTCAAGGTATTATTCTAGATCTGTTTTCACATGTTCTGATGGTTAGTTTACATTAGATCTAGCCATGAAAGTCTTGGATATATTGCATGTTCAATTAGAGAAACCTAGATCCAATATTTAGGGTTTGTATGTGCACATTGGAAAGTTCTTATGGCTAAACCCCATCAGTGGTATCAGAGCCTTGATTGATTTCAATTGAATGTGATGCTTAACTGATTTACTTGCTGAAAATCATTTTTCTTGACCTCTGTCCGACCCAACTCGGCGAGTCAGTGTTTGGACTCGGCAAGTTGGCCCTACTCGGCGAGTCTAGGGCTGACTCGGCGAGTCCGAGCGTCAGACAGAGGATAATTCGGGATTTTTGGTTGCTGTTTTGTCTTGGAATTAATACATAAATCGTTTTATTATGTAAAATCCAAATTTTAACTTAATTTAATGATTATCCTTGACATAACAATAGATAATTTCAAATCTTTTGAATATTGATTATTTATATGATAAATATGGACTATTTAAGATTATTTGGTAATTATCTAATGACTAAAATTGGATTAGGACAAATATAGATAATTATGAAATTAATTGTTTAATTTGAATTATTTGTTATTTGATCCCTTTTGTTTTGAAAAATTCAAAAATTTATCCCGAAGTTTTGAAATTTGAATTTTGTGATTAATAGTTTAATTTAAAAGAATTTAAATTTCAACCCCTAGAGTTTTACAAGTTTAAAATTCAACCCTATACTATTATATTATTAAAAGCTTAATAAATATATAAGTGAAATTAAAGTGTTAGTCTTACCGTTAGTAGGCCTCATTCACGAAGCCGGTCTATAAGGTGGGTATAAGGTTGCTGCCTATAAAATTGCGCTTAATGAGTGTACACTCACACCCACCGCTTGCTTGACTGGTGGAGGGTCGTTAGTCGAATGGGTAGGATAGGGCAAACCTTCTCTCATTAATAAGTATAATGAATATATTTAAAGTAACTAAACTATTTTATAAAATTCCCAATCTTAGTTACTTTAGGAAAAGTGAATTGATGCAATCCTATGAAATTACACTTTGCACCCTTGCTAAGAAGTTAGTGGAGCGTGTGTGGTTAACCGGCACACCAATTGGTTCTAAGCAAAGGTGGCAAAGGGTGATTCATTGTTTGTCATAGTTCGATGGAGCGTGCGTGGTTTACCGGCACATCGAATAGGTGATTGTAACAATGAAGGCACCATGTAAATTTGTATGGTTATTCACACTCGCTTTGTGATCCTCGGTATCCCAGTCACAAACTAGAGGGGCAAACCGAGATTTAAACATGCCATTGAAAAGTTCAATGAATCTCAAAAATCTAGGAATTCTCAATACATTTAAAAACTTAAAAATCATGTTTTTCGTGGTGAAGAATTAGTGAATCGTCATTCAATTATTTGCATGTTGGATTCCGACATCCCTTTTCTAATATGTAAATAATGTTGTTGGGTCCTAGCCCTAATTTTTCATTTTGGGTGTTTAATTAGGGATTCAATTCTAATCAAACTTTGTCCTTTCTATTTATAGATGTCGAACGCGAACAATGTTGCTGCTAACTCATTCACGTTAATGAGTCTTTGCCAAAAGGTGACTTTCGATGGAACAAACTTTAGCGAATGGATAAGATACATTCGCACCATTGCACGCTACGAGGACAAAGAGTATGTCCTCGACGAAAAGCTCGAGAAGGTCAACTCGGAAATCGCTACTCCCGAAGAGATGGCTGTCTTTGAGACCCACGAACGTGATGCAACGAAAGTCCATTGCATCATGATAGCCACCATGAACCAAGAATTCCAAAAGTCCTATGAGGACATGTATCCCTATGAAATGCATCAATACTTGATGGAGAGGTACCACCAAAGCGCGAGGCAAGAGCGCTACGAGATCATCACCAACATGATAACCGCCAAGATGGGAAGTGGAGAATCGTTAACTGTGCACTTGCAAAAGATGCAAAGATATGTTGATCATCTTCGCAAGTTAAATGTTAACTTTGGGGAGGATTTAGCCATCGACATTATTCTTCACTCCTTGCCTTCATGCTACAACCAATTTAGGATGACCTACCACATGAACAAGGAAGAGGTCACCCTAAGCAAACTCCAAGGACTCCTAAGGACTACTGAGAGCAACCTAAAGGACAAGTTTGTTGCACCAACTCCCAGTCCGTCCACTGCTCCTATTTTGGCTATAGGGCAGGGAAGGGGAAAGAAGAGGAAGGCTCCGTCAAAGAGCTACCGCAAAGGAAAGTCCCAAGATGGTTCCTCTTCTAGTGGGATCAAGGTTGATCCCGCTAAGCCCAACCCTAACCCAAAGGAGGCAGAGTGCCATCATTGCCACAAAATAGGGCATTGGAAGAGAAGCTGCCTGGAATATCTACAAGCCATCAAGGATGGAAAGATCAAGCCATCTTTTGCAGGTATATACACAATTAAATCTAATGATTCATCTCATTCTATTTCTTGGGTTCTTGATACAGGATGTGGTTACCACATTTGTTCTGATTTGCAGGGACTAAGAAGAAATAGGGATGTGGAGCAAGGAAGAATAAATCTAATCATGGGAAACAAAAGATCGTCGCCTGTCACCAAGATTGGAGTGTATTCTTTAGTGCTTAGAAATGGATTAGGTTTAGATTTAAATAATTGTTGCTACTCGCCAGATATGGCAAGAAACATCATTTCATTTCATGGTTTGTTTAGACAAGGATTTAGATATTCGTTTAATAATATGAATGGTTCTATTTATGCTTATCTAAATGGTGTTTTATACTTTGAAGCAATGCCTTGTAACGGAATTTATGAAACTGTTATGATTGTAGATAACCTAGGAAATGATGTGTTGTGTATGGATTCTACCAATAGTATGGATAAAGCATGTTTGTGGCATTGTCGTCTTGGACATGTCAACAAGAAACACATAGCCCAACTCCAAAAGGATGGAGTGTTGGAGTCATTCAACCTTAGGGAAGATGACATGTGTGAATCTTGTTTACTAGGAAATATGACCAAGTCACCCTTCACTGGCAGTTGTGAAAGGGGTGAGGGTTTATTGGATCTCATACATACCGATGTATGTGGGCCCTTTATATCCACCACAAAGGATGGAAACCGCTTCTACGTGACTTTTACCGATGATTATAGTAGATATGGGTATATTTACTTAATCAAGCACAAATCTGAAACTTTTGAAAAGTTCAAAGAGTTCAAGAATGAAGTGGAGAATCAATTGGGCAGGAAAATCAAGATGCTTCGATCCAATCGAGGAGGAAAGTAACTAAGTCTTGAATTCCATGACTATCTCAAGGAATGCGGAATAGTTTCGCAATTGACGCCACCTAGGACACCGGAGTTGAATGGTGTGGCAGAAAGGCATAATCGAACCTTGTTAGACATGGTCCGTTCTATGATGAGCCGTGCTTCACTACCTATCTCATTATGGGGGTATGCATTAGAGACTGCCGCCCACATCCTTAACCGAGTCCCTACAAAGAAGGTTGCCAAAACACCTCACGAGATGTGGGCAGGGAAAGCTCCCTCGTTGGCACATATCAAGGTTTGGGGTTGTGAAGTTTTCGTAAGAAGAGAGACTCACGACAAGCTCGAACATCGTCGTGAGCGATGTATTTTCATCGGCTACCCGCAGAAATCCTTTGGATATCTCTTCTATAGACCGAGTGACAATGTTGTCTTCGTTGCGAGGAGAGGGGTTTTCCAAGAGCGAGAACTCATAAGCCAAGGAGATAGTGGGAGGCAAATCGATCTTAAAGAGATTCAAGAGTCGAGCGATGAAGGAACCTCTAACGCTGGCGCTCAACCCGAGGAGGAAACTCCGGTTGAACCAATTGACGAGTCCTTACCTCTTAGACGTTCCGAAAGAGTGAGAGTTCAACCCCAGTTATATGGCTTTCATATTACTACCGAAGGGGACACGTATATTAGTGATAATACACTAGTAAATCTAGATGAACCTAACAACTATAAGGAAGCCATGGTAGGCCCGGAGTCTGCTAAATGGAAAGAGGCGATGGACAACGAGATTCAGTCCATGTATGACAACCAAGTTTGGAATTTGGTTGACAATATGCCCGGACGTAAGACGGTTGGGTGCAAATGGATCTTCAAGAAGAAGATCGATGTGGATGGGAATGTGCACACGTATAACGCACGACTGGTGGCGAAGGGCTTTACTCAAACTCCTGGATTTGACTATGATGAGACCTTCTCACCAGTTGCTAAGATAAAATCTATTAGGGTGATGCTAGCCATTGCTGCATTTCATGATTATGAAATATGGCAGATAGATATCAAGACCGCTTTCCTTAATGGGAAGTTGGCTGAGGATGTTTACATGGCTCAGCCAAAGGGTTTTGTCGATACGAAGCATCTGAATAGAGTGTGCAAGCTTGAGAAGTCCATTTATGGACTTAAGCAAGCATCTCACAGATGGAATCTTTGCTTTGATGAGAACGTCAAAGAGTTTGGATTTGTACGAAGCGAAGATGAATCATGTGTATATGTTAAGGCCAGTGGGCGTATAGTTAGCTTCCTCGTTTTGTATGTCAATGACATACTGCTCATAGTAAACGACATCCCGACTCTACAGGAGGTTAAGTCCTGGCTCGAGAAGTGCTTCGCTCTGAAGGACCTCGGAGAGGCTTCCTATATTTTGGGAATAAGGATAGTGAGAGAACGAAGTAAGAGACTAATAGAACTTAGTCAGAATACTTACTTAGACAAATTACTAAAACGTTTTAGTATGGAAAACTCAAAGAAGGGAGAACTACCGATACAAAGTAATACAAAGTAATACCCAGTTGAGTAAGACTCAAAGTCCGAGTACCGAAGCCGAGATAGCCGAGATGAGCCGAGTACCTTATGCTTCCACAGTTGGCTCGATCATGTATGCTATGACTTGTACTCGCCCTGATGTGGCCTTTTCTTTGAGCATGGTTAGTAGATATCAAGGGAACCCTGGAAAGGTGCATTGGATTGCGGTCAATAACATCCTTAAGTACCTTTGGAGGACCAAGGAATGGTTTCTAGTCCTCGGAGGGAGTGATGACTTAAAGGTGCGAGGGTATAGTGATGCCAGTTTCCAGACCGACAGAGACAACTACCGTTCACAGTCGGGATGGGTCTTTACCCTTTAATGGAGGAGCAGTGACTTGGAAAAGTTCCAAGCAGGAAACTGTAGTTGATTCAACGTGTGAATCAGAGCACATTGCAGCGAGCGAAGCATCAAAGGAGGCAATATGGTTGAAGAACTTCATTGGTGACCTTGGAGTTGTGCCTACCACAAAGGAGCCCATGGAAATTTTCTGTGATAATGAAGGAGCGGTTGCCTTGACCAAGGAACCAAGGGATCATGGTAGATCTCAGCATATCGATAGAAAATATCACTTTATTAGACATCGAGTAGAAGAAGGACACCTTGTGGTTAAGAGGATATCATCAGAAGATAACCCAGCAGATCCGCTTATGAAGGGACTGAGCAAGGTTAAGCACTTGCAGCATGCTAGGAGTATTGGGCTGAAGGATGATATTATTTTAGATTAGATAGTTTTAGAAACATGTAATAGATAAATGTAATTGACATTTGATGATTAAATAAAGGAGTATTATTTATAAGTGAAGTTACTGTCTTATGTTAATTGTTTAACTATTGTTTCACCTTGCATGTTTTGACTTCCTGAATAATTAAGTTATTAAGAATAATCGAATTATTCGAATGGTCCACAATCGTTCATATGTTGGAAGTAGGTATGAATGAAGATTGTCATGAATTGGTGTGTAGATTGTCTAAAAGAGTATTAGACATAGCAAAGGTTTGCTACAACGTTCATGAGTGCTTATGAACAAGTTTTAAGCATTGGAATAAACCCGTGCTTGCTGGAATCACTTTATGGAATGTGACACAAGTGATCGCAAGACGATAATATCATATGGTCTTAAAACCAAGATATATGGTTTGTTGTTTATTAATTGGTTGTGCATTGACAATGCGGAACCGCATCAGTAAATTGATGTCATAAAACGCATTGTTGTGTATAGTTGATTCGTAAATAGTAAATGCATATAAGTCGAAGTTTATCTGTTACTTTCATTCTAAGAGAATAAAAGTGATATCTCGGCCGCTCGATGATTTGATTTGACTTATGTGCCAGGCCCGGTCAGGACTGAATTGATGTGTTCAATTGAGTTCTATGTCAAATGAACCTGAGATCGAGAAACCAAATGCTGGACAATAATTTCCATAAGATTGTCCGCATAATATCTAAACAGAGGACTGTACGATCCCTTATATAAAGGACAGGATATTGATAAGATCAGAGTTGACAACGTGTTTGAGAGCTACGATTGCTAATCAGATTGTGTTTGCATTTATAGTTACTAGACTCATCCAAGTGGGAGACCGTTGGATTAGTCTCTAAGGCTGTAACTATATTTGGTAAGTACTTGATCCGATTGTGCATGGTCCTTTTGGGTTGCCTTCACCATAGCAACTTGACAAGGTGATTTTTATAGAGAGAAGAGATATTATTATTATTAATATATTATAAGAATAATATGTTACAGGAATAATAATATTATTTAATTAATATAAGTCATAAATTGATTAGGAATTAATTTGGTGACTTAAAGAGACTAATTGAATAAAGGGGCATAAACTGTCAAATGTGTGATAGTTGTGTTTTGAGCTAAGGATCTTTATGGATATGGGGGTGGACGATTTTAGGGATATGGATCTCCTAGAAATCGTCCAAAGGCTTATCTAGAATGATCTTTGGATTGCTTTGAGGCTAAGTTATCCAATTAGGGTTTAAGGTGAAACCCTAGGAGCTCACAATATAAATAGACCCTTAGGGTTGGAGAAATCGGACACTCCATGTTTGAGGAAACCTGCCGACTTCTCACCTCTCTCCCTATCTTAAATCATCTTCTTGCTAGTTGGTGTTTGTAAGCCATTAGAGGAGTGACATTTGTGACTCTAAGCTCCAAGAAGAAGAAGGATCTCAAGCCAGTAACTCAAGGTATTATTCTATATCTGTTTTCACATGTTCTGATGGTTAGTTTACATTAGATCTAGCCATGAAAGTCTTGGATATATTGCATGTTCAATTAGAGTAACCTAGATCCAAGCTTTAGGGTTTGTATGTGCACATAGGAAAGTTCTTATGGCTAAAACCCATCAGCTCTTACCATGAACATTATAAGTAATACCACCCAATGAACATCACCAATGACCCATATGTCATGCATAGGTCTTACTATGACACTATAAGCAGGTACTACCTACTAAACATCACCAATGACCCATATGGAATCTATTGGTCTTACCATCACACTATAAGCAACTACCACCTAATGGACATTACCAATGACCCATATGTCATCCATTGGTATTACCATGAAATTATAAGCAACTATCACCCAATAGACATCACTAATGATTCATATGTCATCCATTGGTCTTACCATGACACTATAAGTAACTACCACGCGAACAATGATACATATGTCATTTTTGGTTCTTATCGACTACCACCCAATGCACATGACCAATGACCCATATGTCATCCATGAGTTTTACATCTTTAATAAATTGGTATTGACTACTTCTATTTGTATTCAATAAGAAACACAAATATGCTTGCTCCCACATTTTTATATTTGTTTATTAGTTATAGCTTTACAAAATGTAAATATTTCAAAAAAATTATCATATTTTTTTTTAAATGTACATCTACTAATTATATATTTTAATATTACAATGTTAATATTTTTAAAAACAGTAATTGTTAATTATGCTTTAGAGCCAAAATTTGGATGAAGATTTTGTAGTCGACACTAATTGACGATTCAGTTTCCTTATTTTACGATCCTCAAGCTATTGTAGAATTAGTCGACGATCAAAAATTCAAATTTCTTCACTTTCCACACCAAAAATTCAAGAATACTCTCCAAATTAGCATGCACCAACCAAAGTTTCAACTTTTTTCGACAAAAAATTTTAATTCAACACACCATGTCGATCATGAACCTACTTATTATTTCTTCTGAAATGAGATTTCTTTATATGCTTTTTACACCATTAGCAGATATTCAATCCTTTCTTAAAACCCTAACCAAAGAGTCTTATTTTGTTTTACTAATCTACCTTGTCAATATTCATGAAACCTTTGGCCAATAATGCAGACATTACAACATATGAGGAGCTGGAATATAACTTCGAGGAGGAAGTTGAAGATGAGGCTGCAAACGACATCATAGTGGTAACAA
Source organism: Lactuca sativa (assembly GCF_002870075.4). Classification (NCBI taxonomy): domain Eukaryota; kingdom Viridiplantae; phylum Streptophyta; class Magnoliopsida; order Asterales; family Asteraceae; genus Lactuca; species Lactuca sativa. Next base: position 165,097,007 of record NC_056623.2, on the reverse strand, counting down.
TGTCGCAACTAGCATTTTAGGCTAGGAAATTCTTCTCTCATGTAAGCATCAATTAGTGTAGGGCTTGTATTAACGCATTAAAGTTTACATTATGATTCCTTATGAGCCATGTATTGTTATAATGCAAATCTCTCTATGTATCTCAAATCTCTCCCCAATCTCTTTATGTATGTGAAATCTCTCCCAAATCTCTCTATGTATCTCAAATCTCTCCCAAATCTCTCTAAGTGTCTCAAATCTCTCTCAAATCTCTCTATGTATCTCAAATCTCTCCCAAATCTCTCTATGTATCTCAAATCTCTCCCAAATCTCTCTATGTATCTCAAAACTCTCCCAAGTCTCTCTATGTATCCCCCTTGGTCGAAAACAACTCAAAACGGAAGGAGAAAACTCAAAGGAACAAGACCATTCCGGAATATAGTATTCATTCTCGGAGCCTCTCTTCTTTGTTCGGAACCCTCTTGGTCCGAAACCCTCTTAGTCCGGAATACCTTCTAAGGAATCGGGAAGAATCACATCTCGGAACTCCCCTGTTTCGGATCTCCTCGCAGCTCTGGAAGGCTTGGCTCCTGAAGATTGACTCCAGAAGGTTTGGATCCGGAATGTATCGCGTGACCCGCTTCAGAATTCCTAGCCGACTTCACATATCCGTTCCGGACCTGCTGGCTTCGCATCTGACTTCGGAACCAAGGAAATGCTCCGGGTTTTTGCTAAATGACTCCAGAACCTCCCTAAACACTTTGGACACTCGCAAATTCCGGACCACACTCCGGATTTTTGTCCATTTCGAACCTTTCCTTCATTTTAGGAGATTTTACGTCGGGAATTCCTTCAAACTCGAAATTTTCATAACTTAGACCCCCTAAACCCCTATTTTATGTCAAATTTAATTATTTTAAACATAATTACATAAAATAATAATTAGTATCTATAAAAATATTAAATTAAAAGTATAAAGAGATAAGAGATTGACTTTATGATGGGATGTAATCTTCCATTTCCCATGCAATTCCCAATAATCCATGAAAGAACCACCAAATAACAATGCATGACCCTTCAGATTTCCATGCACACTTTTCTCCCCTTTTTCCTTATCCTCTCAAAGCAACGATAGTGGGAGATTTTAAACTTCTCCACTTCTCCCACTTCCCTCATATTCTCTCAAATATTTCATTCAAGAGCAAAAGCAAGGATTTTGTTAAGGCTCAACTCTTCCAGTGCTCCTTAAAGTGTTATGTAACACCCCAAATTCTGGTATGTTATTTAATAATTACTTTTCAAGTTTTCAAGAGGAACTCGATGAGTCAGTAGCCAGACTCGTCGAGTAGAGTCGGGATATTGAGCACGTTTAAGTTGGCGACTTGGCAAGTCCATATTCTGGACTCGGTGAGTCCGCCAGTCTGGACGAAACCCTAATTTCAAGGGTTTGCACCCTATTTAATCAACTTTTTGGGACCCCAAGTCAGCCCCCATCACCCCCAGAGCATCCTTCTCGAAACCCTAGAACTCTCTTAGCATTTTGTGTGTTTTGGTGTGATTCTTGGAAGATCTTGAGAGGAGAAGGAAGAACTCGGCGAGTCAATGCCCTGACTCGGCGAGTCCAAGGCAATCTTCATGCCTCAAGAACAGAATCGACGAGTTGTTCATACAACTCAGTGAGTCACAGTCAGAGTGTTCATATGTTGAAGGATGACTCGACGAGTTGTTCATACAACTCGGCGAGCCGGATGCAGATTGACTGAGTGTTAGTATCAAAGAGGAACTTGTCGAGTCTATGCTAAACTAGACGAGTAGTAGCGAGCAGAAGCAAGAAAGTGAAAGTAAGGACTCAACGGTGACCCAACTCGACGAGTCAGGTCAACTGAATGATGACTTTGACCAATAGGTTGACTTTAACCAGGGGTAAGATAGTCATTTTACCCTCAGTATTATTATCAGTTTTTGATTTAGGGTACTCATGGAAATTGTAGCCGGGGTGAAGCCGAAGACGCAACAGATAGATTCCGGAGCAGTTCTTTTAGTAGCTAGGCTACGAGGTGAGTTTCCTTCTAGTAGGAATGGGTCTAAGGCCACAATGCCGGCCCGTTTAATTAGTAGTAGTTTCCGGATGCAGTAGTTAAAATGTTTGATGCCTTCGTGGCTCAGACAGGTTTTGCGTGTTATGTGTTTCGGGTACGGCCCGACTCAGTATGCAGTTTATGTTATTGTACTAGTTGATATGTGTATGCTATGCTATGTTCAGTAGTTCCGGACTTCGGTCCGATGCAGTCAGTTCCGGGCTTCAGTCCGATGCAGTTAGTTCCGGACTTCGGTCCGATGCAGTTAGTTCCAGACTTCGGTCTGATGCAGAGGGCAGGGCCCTGATTAGTTCCGGACTTCGGTCCGATGCAGTTTCCGGGCTCCGGTCTGATGCAGTGGGCGGGGCCTAGTAGTTGTTTATATGTTTGTATGGTATGTGGTAGTTTAGGGGAGCTCACTAAGCTTTGTGCTTACAGTTTCAGTTTTGGTTTCAGGTACTTCCGCAAGTAAAGGGAAGAGCTCGGGATGATGGCATCACACACCACAGCTTCAGCTTTATTCCTGGGAGTTTTGTTCAGATACTTAGACATGATTTGATATAGTTTTTGATTTGACACTTTTATTATGGCTTTTGAGATACCCGACGTATGGTTTTGTTATATGACATTCAGTGTTATGACTTTATTATTATTAAAAAAAAACAAAAAAAATATTGGGTCGTATTTTTGGAATGTTTCATGTTAGGTAAGATATCTCATTAATCTAGCATGTTACAGCTTTTTCAAGCATAAGTCATATTATTTTATTCATGATAATATGTGATAAAAACCCTTAGGACAACATTCCTTCCCAGGAAGTTCCTCAACTCAGACAAGAGCTTTCCATTTCCCATGCAATTCCCAGTAATCCATGAAAGAACCACCAAATAACAATGCATGACCCTTCAGACTTCCATGCACACTTTTTCCCCCCTTTTTTCCTTATCCTCTCAAAGCAACGATAGTGGGAATTTTAAACTTCTCCACTTCTCCCACTTCCCTCATATTCTCTCAAATATTTCATTCAAGAGCAAAAGCAAGGATTCTGTTAAGGCTCAACTCTTCCAATGCTCCTTAAAGTGTTAGGTAAGATATCCCATTAATCTAGTATGTTACAGCTTTTGCAAGCATAAGTCATATTATTTTATTCATAATAATATGTGATAAAAACCCTTAGGACACATTCATTCCCAGAAAGTTCCTCAACTCATCTAAGAGCTTAGGATTGAGGGGGAACGGGAATTTGTGTATAGATTTATACGGGGTTGACACCCTACACCTTCTCTATTCGTAGGGATGAGCATATGGACCGGGGAACCGGCCGGAACTGGAACCGTCACTAGAACCGGAACCCGATGGAACCGGTCGGGCCGGGACCGGGATGTTAATGTTGTGGATTTTTGGAACCGGGAACCGGTAGGAACCGGAACCGATATAATCGGACCCGGTAGAACCGGCAAAAACCAGAACCGTATGATGCTATTTTTCAAGGACCGGTTCCAACATTTGAAGACACCACAAGAAACGGTACGAACCGGAATCGGTAAACCGTCGGGGCGGTTTGGTTCTTGATTTTGGCCGAAGCCGGTTCCCGGGTCGGGTCCGGTTCGGGCCGGTTCGGTCCTTTTGCTCATCCCTACTTACAATCTGGCTTCAATAGTTCAGAAAGCTTTACATAAAGGGAACATCACCAGGCAATTTAGTGTTACTACAAAATGAGTATATATGAGACGTAAAATGCGCTTTCATAATTCGTAGTTACCTGCCTACGCGATGACAAAGAGGTCTGAAGCGTCGATGATAGCGACTAGAAAGGAAGACGGCCGAAAATTACAAAAGCGATCGGCGGTAAGTCTTCAGGCAAACGGCCGGTCAACGAGGAAGGGAGACGACAAGAGACGAGAATGTTTTTCGGTTCACAAGTTTTCTTAATATGTTATCAAGCATAATGAACGTTAACGTTGGCTGCCTTATCCTGACTCAATCGTAAGGTACTTGTTGAATGTTGATTATGTGCTAATAGGTCACGTGTTTGAGTTTTATTTTTATTTTTGTTTTTATTTTACTATTTTCTTCTCTTAGTGTACATCCGTTTTTTTACATTGATTAAAAAATATAATGCAATCGGATTTTACCCGCCCCATATACCCAGCCCAGATCTGGGTACAAGTCCCTAAGTAGTTTTTTACATCTTCACCTTAAAATTTAAATTTATTCACGAATTTTGGTTTTACAATGTTGTTATTATACAATGTTGTTATTATAGGTTTAACTGATTTTTAACATTTTTTATGATTTAATACCGAAACCAGATCAAAGTCCTTAAATTTCTTTTTTTAGATTTTAGATACAGTTTTATTTTAGTTTAATAATTTTGTACCTACAACTTACATTTTTCTCATTGCTAATAACTTTCATTTACTACTTTTGTTTGTTTTTATGATATTAGTACAAATTTTTTTAAAGAAAAATTCCAAACTTTAATTTCAGACTAGAGGGGTAACCCGTGCGTTGCGCGGGACAGAATGTGTTTGTTTTCGGAGACAAATAAGGAAGTACATTGCATAAATTGGTATCAAAATTAAAGTATGTTGCTATTCTGTGTAATTACCTGATATAGAAAGTAGAAAAGATTTTTTATGCCAACTTTGATGTTGTAGAAGCTATATAGATGACAATCTCAACAACCTGTTGTAGAAGCTATCAATAACCTGTTGCTGGAGATGACAATCTCAATAACCTGTTGCTGGACGTACAATTTATAATAGAAAAACAATACACAAATAAGTTCTGATAACTTATACATAAATAAAAAGACTCTAGTTTTTGCATGGGTTGGAATGGTGTTAGTTTTTTTGTTAAATGTGTACATTGCTGAATGTTGAATATGTGGAAGTTATTCATATAGACTACATAGCAAAGGCATACACATTAAAAAACATAAATTTTCAAAAGTACGCATCTGGTTTTTGCATTTCCTGGCATCTGGTTTTTGCATTTGCCGACTTAAAGTGCTTAAAAGTAATATCCATGGGTGACTTGACCACTTTCCTTTTTCCCTGCATAATAAAATAATTAAACTGTTAAATGTAATAAATATTAATGTACTTTCGTTAATATTTTTTCTATTACATCAATACTTTCATTTCTCTATTTCAACATTGTACTTTGAAAAATCTATCCAATTAAAATAATGTCATCCAAAACTAAGCAATTTTGATTGCAATATTTGAATAGGATTCTGAATATACAATACCATAATAAGAAAAAGAATGTTGTAATAGAACAAAATGGAAATAGGATCCTATGAATTTTAATGTATACAACCAGGTTGTATACATGTCTGCAAGAACTGTGCAAGATCCGCCCAATATATTACCCGATGATCCGCTGTAACATTTACTTGCAAAATTATATACACCCAACCCATGTAAGCAATATGTGCAAAAGACATAAATGCCCTTCTCCTCATGTCATGTCATGTGTAGCAAATGCAGCCTAAAAGTAATTGTGAACATACCTGCATCTGGCTCTTCATGCCGATTCGACCATCCTTGGTGGCGACAACAGTGGGCTCAGACGCCCCAACAGCCATGATTGCACCCTGCACAAAAACATGATTAAAAGAACATATGATAGACCTTGAGGTTAAGTATGGAAACTAACAGTTCCTGGTGGCAAGATGGCATCAACGCGATCCACTCCAAACATTCCAAGGTTGGAAAGAGTAAACGTACCTGCAACAGATTAAAGAAGATTCCTTACAACCAACTTTTCAAGAAGATTTATTTTGATGAAACCATAAAAAGGATAATATTTGACAAATACTTAAAAATACGCTGCTATATTTCTTATACTTAACCCACAACATTATAACAAAACTTGGGAACACAACAAAAGCAGTTTAACATGAAAGGGTACACAGATTTCAACTCTTGAGGTTGCAACTGTTTTGCCCTGGCCTTGTCCACTAATTCTTTCCACTTTCTTGATAATGAATATATATCAACCTTTAAAAAAACAATACAACATAAAAGTAAGCATCCATCAAGTAAACTAAGGTGCTTTTTTTTGGTCAAATTTTAACATAAATACACTTTTTCTCTTCTAAGGATCCTATTTCCATTTTGTAGATAGATACATACATGTATACAAACTGGTGAAATTTTAATGTATACAACCAGTTTGTTTATGTAATAAAACAAAATTGATGCCCTTACGCCACCATCTGGGCCTACAAATGAATTAGACAAAAAGATTTCATTTTTTTATGAATTATAGCCCATGAAATCTGTTAATAATTAAAAAAAACAAAAAAAATGTTTAAAACCTGGGCCTGAGAAAGTCCAAACTCGAAACTTTTGCTATGAAATCCCAGATTTAACAAAAAATGATTTCAATTAGAGAAACCAAGAAGGAAACTTCCTACACAAAACACATGACAAATTCCATAACAAAAGGCCACACATCATCGTCCCATGGATTAAATTTGTAATTTTGTTGTTTTTGTTATACATACCTGCTCCAAGAAATAACTGGAAACACTGGGGAGCATTTCCAATTCCATTCTCCTCTTGTAAGCACAACATCCAATTAAAAGAAGCTTTTGAGGGGCATTTTGGTCAAAATGGTCTAGGATTTAAAAAAATATTCGAAAACAATAGAAAACATAAACATGAAACATATTTATAAAAAAGGTGTCACCTCTCCCCATATATATCATCTGGTGTTTTTTTGTCCCTCTTCTTGATAAGATCCATTAGCATTAACCCAAAAGTGAGCATTACCAGCACATTGGACTCCGATTAGCTGCAACATTTAGCAATTCACATGATGAGTGGAAAATGGAAATAATAAATACAGAACAATTCAAAGAAAAATGCAAGATTTGTGGCTTACAATGACTTGCAGCAGATTAAGATATAAAATGTTATGTTGTAATCACAGGAAATCATCTAACAATGTAACAGATAGAGTAAATGATTGCCTTGAAAGGTGCTTCCTCGATGGTGAGGTTGGAATGTGGTGAGGGACGTAAGGAAAAAAAAAAACAAACCTCGTCTATCTCTTACGTGAAGGTTTAGGGTTCGTTTGCTAATTCATTTGTAGGCCCAGATGGTGGCATATTTGACACAAATTGTTTGAAACCTGATGGAATAGACAACAAATTGGTGGAAAGGTTTTAAAAAAACCTAATTACAAATCAGATCGTGTACCTTGGGCTTATCGGATTCCGCTATGGATCGATGCGGCTGTAGGCGTATGGCCAGTGACCTTCATGAAGCAGAAGAGAGGCGGTGGCCGGGTGAGTGGAAGGAGCCGGTTTCGGCCGAGTCGGTGGCGACGCACAACCGTTCGGTAAACGTAGAATTTCATTCCTGAAATCGGCTAAGATCGTGAAGTTGGTGATACAGTAACTATCGATTATACCTAGAAGCACAACCTGGAAGAAAAGGTGTAGAAGAAATCCACTCAAAAAACTAACCAGTGATTGTGGTGGTGCGAAAATGTTGAAGATTTTGACGTCTTCTTCTCCACCTGTACCGGTGCAAGATGCTGACCCAACAATAAATCCGTTTACAGAAGTCATGGCGGTGGGTGGACAGCCATCGGATGATGAAGCAGGACACGTTCCATCCAATGAATTGGACACGGGGGTGAAGTCGAAATAGAACACCTTTACATCTCCAGATTTACAAAACACCCCCTCTAACTAAACTAAAAGGGGCACAAAAAATGTAACAATATTTGAGGGACCTAAGTTGCACTAAATTTCAACAGTTTACTGTTGAAATTTTTCACAATCTTAATATATATATATATATATATATATATATATATATATATATATATATATATATATATATATATATATATATATATATATATATATATATATTAATTATCTGTATATGTATTTTAAACTTTTGTTTTTTTCCCAAATAAATACATTTTACATGTTTTATATATTATATTACAATTTTGTTTTTTACAAGTTTGTTTTACATTAAAACATAATATTTTTTTCACATGTAATTAATACATTTTAGTTATCATCGTACAACGGATGAAAACGCAAACGGGCAACATGTTGAACCGATAAGCCTTTTTGTATGGTAAAATCAATTCTTTTAAAGACTATAACAATGGATCAAATGGATATAACATTGTTATACATGATCTGTTGTACTCTACTAAGAATCTCCGCCGCAAGAAAACCAAACGTATCAAATGCAAAAGGTATGAATACGTGTTGATTTACCAAATTACTATTTTACTTCTTTGTTTTTATGCATTTATTTATGATATTTTTTTTATGTTTTTACAAAATCTTTTTTTTTTCAACTTTAATTTTACGTAACTTTAAACATTGGTTTTCTTTGGAAAATTACATTTTTGGCAATCTCTTTTATAATTTATTATTGATTTTTTCAAATTTCGTTTTAACAAAAAGAAATTATAAATTATTTTTTCAAACATTTTCTTTCTCGAAATATAATCTTTTTTCAACTTTGTTTTACAAAATTGATTTTTACAAAAAAATTTATTCGTTAATTTAGTTTTTTCTATAATTTTTTAAATATTCTGTAACACTATAAAATTTTAACCAAAATTTTCATTTTTAAATCACATAAAAATTAGTATCACATTTTCTCGAAAACCACAATGTATCAACTGTCAAAACACAATTCAATAAAGCAACTAATAAAATCCCAGAATCCTCGACATAGTCTCAAACATGTGTGTACAATCAAGTCGGCGCCTTCCCGCGATCCTAAGAAGTACCTAAAACACATAACAAACAACACGGTAAGCACGGAACTTAGTGAGTTCCCCAAAATACCACATACACAAATAACAAGCCTCTCATGGCTATAACTCGGCATGGACCCTCCGGTTTCATGCGTCTAGGTGAAGACCCTCCAGCCTCACGGCTTGGTGTGGACCCTCAGGTCATGTGTCTCAGTGAGGACCCTCCGGTCTCATAGCTCGGGTTAGACCCTCCAGTCCTATATCTCTGTGAAGACCCTCCGGTCTCACAACTCGGTTTGGACCCTTCAGTCCTGACTCTATAAAGCACAGAATAATATAATATATATATCACAAAGACAAAATGCATAATATTATATCACTCAACATAAGCACATAAGACCCTCCGGTCGATAACTCAATAAGACCCTCCAGTCACACAGTACTATCGCTCAGGTAAGTATAGTGAGAAGACTCACCTCAGAAGTAAGCAAGTAGATCTAGCACCCCACGAACAATCTAGACTCCGTCTACATAATATAATTATATCTAATAAGCAAATTGTAATAACCAATTGATATGTTAAACTAACTCCTCCACTAAATCTCAAAAAGGGTAAAAAGACCATTTTACCCCTACATGGTCTCTAAGGTCCCCAGTTGACCAAACCCTAAAAGTCAACGAAAGTCAACGCTCTAGTCAACAGTCCATGTTAACTAAACTCGTCGAGTGCACCCATACAACTCGTCGAGTTCCTTCGTTTTCACTGGAATATTGGGAAAATCCAACTCAACTGTTCGAGTTGTCTCATCAACTCGCCGAGTTGTAGCAAATACAGTCCATCAGGGAAAACCCTAGTTGACTCGTCGAGTTGGCTCATGCACTTGTCGAGTCCCCCTAGACAATTTCTCATCCAGACGATTCTAAGCAGAAATAAGGTCTCAAACTATAGATCTAGACTCCTAAGGGCCGAAATACCACGTAAAGCTGCGAGCTTTATGTCCATGCATGGCATCTAGGGCTCGAAATGCCAACATAAGCTCTATATAGGGTTAAATACATAAAAGTTTGCCTGTAGCTTAATAAAGCTTGGATCTTTGGGCTCAAAGGACTTCCTACAGTCCAGATCTGATGTTTTAATCTCATAACATGCTCAAGTGACTCAATAACCAAATGATGGATGGGAGAAAACCCTAAAACTCCCTAGAAAGAGATCTAACAAAAGAAATGGTCAAGATGGTAGCTTTTTACCTCCACACAGAAGCTATCATTAAAGAACACTGGATCCAAAAGTCCTTCCTCGATCCAATCCGTGTTGCTCTCCAATCTCCTTCCAAAAATGCACAAGAATACTCACATTTAACCTATCTCTCTCTCTCTCTCTCTCTCTCTCTCTCTCTTACAACGAATGGAACTTGTTTAGGGTTTCTCACAGAGCTCTCAGGTGACAAGGGTGGCGGAAATGAGGGCTTAATGTCCTTTAAATAGAACACAAACCTTGAAAATTAGGGTTTTCTCACTCAGCACCTACTCGTCGAGTTGGGGTCCTCCAACTAATCGAGTAGACTCTAAAAGTCACGCGACCATCAACTCCTCTACTCGGCGAATTGGGGCACCCAACTTGTCGATTTGCTCTGATGTTAGGAATGTAAATTAATTAAATATTATACCTGGGAGTCGGGATGTTACAATTCTCCCCCACTAGAATTAGACTTCGCCCTCGAAGTCATCCTATGGAAACAACTCTAGGTACTGCTCCCGCATCTCGGACTTGGACTCCCAAGTCCACTCGGATCCCTTCCGATATTACCACTGGACCTGAACCAAGGGCACCTCTTTATTCCTCAAGACCTTCACCTTCCTATCTAATATTGCTATCGGCTTCTTAATGTAATTCAGGCATTCGTCACCCCAAATGTACTCTAAAGGGACCACTGTCGTCTCATCGGCCACACACTTCCTTAGCTGGGACACATGGAAGGTGTTATGAATCTGGCCCAACTCTGCAGGCAGCTCCAACCGATAAGCTACCTAACCCACTCGAGAGATCACCTTAAAAGGACCAATGTATCTAGGGCCCAACTTTCCATGTATCTAGGACAAAATATCCGACTTGAAATTCTAGCTCTAAACGGCGTCGGTCGGCGTAACTCTTCTGACGAATCTGGGCCATCAGTTACCTCTCTCTAACATATTAGATCTGCTCTGTCGTCTCGAGCACTATCTCAGTGCCCCCATGCTATGCCCTAACTCTCCCCAACAGATAGGAGTCTGATACCTTCTTGTTGGATTAGATGTCTAAGCCCAAAACTATTATTGGTATGTACTTGACCCAAGTGTAACATCCCGAGTCTAGGTATGACTCAAGAACCTTAATCTTTTGAGCTATTTTCATTATTGGCCTAAATTACAAAAGAGTGAGAAACGAGTATGTGCGGCGTACCTGAGGGTACGCTTAGCGTACTCGTCAGTGTGCATGAAATGCGGAGACCACCTAGTATGCTGAGCGTACCCGTGAGTATGTCGGGTGTACTAGGACCAGAATGCAACCCTAATTTGGGGTGAGTCCCCTATATAAGGAACATTATGGCCTCATTTCTGGCCACCATTTCTAGAGAGAAAAGCCTAAGAGTGCCCTAATCTCCATTCTAGAGCTTGTGTGTGTATGTTTGATCTTTGAAAGAGTGTTTGTGTGGTTTTGAAGAGAAGAGAAGACCTTGAAGAAGGAGAGCTGGAGTCCAAGTTGCTAGATCTAAGCAAATCTGGGTGTGAAGCTTCTCTTTGAGGTATAAAGTTTCAGACTTTGCCTTTCCTTCTTATGAGCATGTTGTGTTGAGCATTTTAGGGTTTTGTCCGGTAAAGGTGGAGTCTTGATGAGATCTTGAACTCTAGAGTCTAGGACCAACTCATTTTGAGTGTATGAGTAGTGTGATTCCATAAAAATCCAATCTTGGTTGGTGAAATCATTCCATGCATGAGTTATGAGACCTTTGGGATAAAAGAGTGTGTATTTTGGAGGATGGTGACTTTCCAGCCATGCAAAGGCTTAAAGTCGGTGACTTTATGGACTAAGAGACATTAGAAGGTCCAGATTTGAGATATGAGCTTATGTCTTAACTGATTAAGACCAAAAATGTGAGAAGAGTGAAACTGGGGCGTACGCTGGGCATAACCCCAGTATGTGCAACGTAGGGGTCGAGCACCCCTGATTCTGTAAGCAACCGAGTACGCCCAGCATAGGGAGTTGGAACGCGCAGCGTACTCCCTGCTGTTGACTTTTGTTGACTTTTAGGGTTTGGTCAAGATTGAGAGCTATTAAGCCTCGGAGGGGTAAAATGGTCTTTTACCCTTCTGTGAGTTGCAGAAGGGTTAGTCTAGCTTCTTGAGGGCCAATATTAATTAGGGATAATTATTATGTGTTAGGCGGAGGCTAGATTGGTGGGTAGAGATTGAGATCCCGAGTGCGAGATTTTCATTCATTAGCTTACGAGGTGAGTCTTCTCACTATACCTACCTTGAGTGGTAATTTTTGTGTGAACAAAGGGTCTTATGTGAATGAGCTGTGTAATGAGATATCATGCTATTTGCTTTGTGTTATGCTTTCTGTGTATTATATTGAGATGATGAGTTAGGGGACCAGAGGGTCCATCTGGGTTGTGGGACCGGAGGGTCCCACTGAGACACATTGACCGGAGGGTCTTATTGAGTTATAGCCTCGAGTGGCTAATGAGTTGTGAGTGGTATTTTGAGGAACTCACTAAGCTGTGCGCTTACCGTGTTATGTGTTATGTGTTATGTGTTATGTGTTTCAGGTAGTTCCGAGGATCACAACAAGGCACCAGCGTGATTGTACACACTAGCGAGGAGTTGTTTTATGATTCTGGGATTTATGTTTTGTTATTGACATTTGAGACACTTGTAGGTTTGAGAATGATGATTTGAGATATTTTTTTTTTAAAATGTGAAAATTTTGTTTTGAAAATTTTACGTTGTTACAAGTTGGTATTGGAGCCTTGGTTTGAGGGATTCGGATGCACCCTCGGGTGTGTTTGTACTCAAACTGAGGATTTGAGAAAGATTTTCAAAAGAGATAATTTTTTCTAAAAATGAGCAAGAGTTTAAGAGAATACGAGCTGGAGCAGTGTGTATAATCTGCCAGAGCCCGAGCGGTGATTTCCCAAAATACCCTCATTTTGTGTTATGAGATATTTTATGTGATATAATGCATGCTAGAGAATAGGCTAGGTGATTCATATATTAGGACTAGGGTGGCCTAATTTGTGATGCCTTAGCCTAGGGATTTCCGCTATTAGTGTTTAGCTCGAGTATGAGTACCTAGCCGGAGCGAGGCAATGAGAGGTCTTCGGTGAGAGTAGATTGTGAGGCATAGAGTACTTGTTATTGGGATCCAAGGAGGAGGACTTGGGGTGAACACTGATGCGGTGTGGAAGGTAGTATTGGGTCCATACTATTGAAAGTACTGGTTCAGTGAGCGGCCCAAGTAAGAATCCTAGGGTTGCTAAGGAACAAGTAGGGGTGGGCGATCGGGTGTGAGTATGCTTGAGCGAGTCTCTGATGATTTTGTGTTGTGTTTCAGTGACATCATGGTGGATATACGCCACAACCCTGGGAGCAGTGGTAGTAGTGATGAGGAGATACGGAGGATGATCGACGAGGAGGTGGCTGCAGCTATCCAAGTAGAGATTCCGGAGATGTTTGGGTCTTTCAAGACCACTTTGATTCAGACGTTTGACGAGCGATAGGTTGCTATCACTGAGGTTGTTGTTGTCGCGGCCACTGCGGCCGTCACCGCTGCTAGACCTCAAGGTGGTGACTCGTTGCTGTTCTGAGAGTTCAGCAACACGAAGCCACCAGAGTTTGATGGGATGCAGGATCTGATTACTGCAATGAGGTGGATCTCCGATATTGAGGGGTGTTTTTACACGTGTTTGTGTCCCGGTCATTTGAGGGTTCGGTTTGTACTGAACCATATTCGCTTGGGAGTGAAGGACTGGTGGAAGTTTGCGACAGCTGGTTTTACCCCTGCAGATCATGCTGCAGTGTCATGGGAGAGATTTGTTCAGATGTTCCGAGACGATTTTGTTCCCCCGGTGGAGAGGGAACGTTTGGCACAGGAGTTTCTGTCTCTCTAGAAGAAGATAGAATCAGTGACTGAGATTTCGACGATGTTCCATGAGAGGGCGATGTTCTACCCTAAACACGTGTCCATTGACCATGCATGTGTGAGCCGATATCTGAGCATTCTGAGGAGGGACATACGAGAGTTCGTGGTGAACTCGTCGTATAAGACATTGGCCGAACTTTAGGCTAATTCCAGGAGGAGGGAGATTGAGCTTGAGTTGCAGACCAGAGAGGAGGAGGAGGAGTCCTGGGGGAGGGACCGGAGACCAGTGCAGTCATAGTTGGCGACGAAGCGGGCCAAGCCCGCTGATTCCAAAGTTGGGGGCCAAAAGGGCCGCACTTGTGGCAAGTGCGACAAGAGCCACGAGGGTTCTTGCCGTACGGGGATTTGCTACAAATGTGGCAAGGAGTGGCATATGGAGAAGGATTGTCACAAAGGGTTCTCGGTTTGCTTTCATTGTAACCAGACCGGTCACCGGAAGGCCGAGTGCCCTCAGCTCGTGTAGGGATCAGCCTAGGGATCTGCACCTACTTCAGTGCGTACTGCTAAGATTTGACCGGCAAAGGTCGAGACACTGAGGGTTCATGGGAGAGCCGTTCAGCTGATAGCAGAGGAGATCCGCATAGCACTTGATGTTGTGGCTGGTACGTATTCTTATCATATTCTTTTGAGATATTGTATGCTTATATTGTGATTGTCTTCAGGTACTTTTCTTATGAGTTCTGTGTCTGCCCTAGTGTTATTTGACTCGGGTGCGAGTCGATCCTTTATGTCATTAGCGTTTAGTTGACACATTAGTATCCGTCGAGAGGCGTTGATTCGACCTCTGAGAGTTTCTATAGCGAATGAGCATGCAATTTTTGCGACTGATGTGATTCGTCGACATATCCTTGAGATCTTCGGAGTTTGAGTTCCCGATAGACTTGATACTGATTACGATGAGGGACGTCTATGTCATCATGGACAAGGACGGTTAAGTCGATTTGGGCTATGATCGATAGTGAGCGTCAGCTGGTGACCATAGAGGCCCTAGTGGGGGAGTGCTTTCAGTATATGGCGAGGGTACCCGATCAGGGTCGGCATTTTGTTCGGCCGCCAGAGCGAGGCAGAGTCTACAGCAAGGATGCATGGGATTTTTCACATATGTGACGGACGTGTGGGCTATTGCACAGATATCGAGTTCTCTCTCTGAGGTTCCGATAGTGTGAGAGTTTCCAGATGTTTTTCCCAAGGAGTTGTCGGGAGTGCCTCCCGAGAGGCAGGTAGAGTTTCGGATCGATTTGGTGCCGGGAGCGGCGCCTATCGCCAAGGCACCTTATTGCCTTGCGCCTCCGGAGATGCAGGAGTTATCCTCACAGTTGCAGGAGCTGTAGGGGAAGGGATTTATCAGGCCAAGTAGCTCGCCGTGGGGAGCCCCGATCCTTTTTGTCAAGAAAAAGGATGGTTCACACCGGATGTGCATTGATTACCGAGAATTGAACAAGTTGGCGGTGAAGAACCGTTACCCACTTCCGAGGATCAACGATTTGTTCGATCAACTGCAGGGGGCGTCTTGGTTTTCCAAGATCGATATGAGGTCTGGGTATCATCAGATGAGAGTCCATGAGGAGGATGTCCAGAAGACGGCCTTCAGGAGACGTTATGGGCACTATGAGTTTGTGGTGATGCCTTTCGGGTTCACCAACACACCGGCAACGTTCATGGACCTCATGAACCGGGTGTGCATGCCCATGTTAGATCGTTCGGTGATTATGTTCATCGACGACATTTTGGTGTATTCGAGGACTAGAGAGCAGCATGAGGAGCATCTAAGAGAGATTCTGGGTATGCTGAGGTCGGAGAGGATCTATGCCAAGTTCTCCAAATGTGATTTCTGGTTGCGAGAGGTCCAGTTCCTAGGACACCTCGTTAACCAGAATGGCATTTTGGTCGATCCAGCCAAGATTGAGGTGGTTATGAGGTGGGAGGTGCCAAGATCCCCCACCGAGATCAGGAGTTTTTCTGGGGCTGGATGGGTACTAACCGAGATTTATCAGGGATTTCTCCAAAATTTCCGTCCCGCTCACCAGTTTGACCCAGAAGGGTGTCGTGTTTTCTTGGGGTCCCAAGTAGCAGACCTCATTCGAGACCCTTCACCAGAGAATGTGCAAGGCTCCCGTGTTGGCCCTTCCGTAGGGGATGGAGGATTTTGTGGTTTTCTGCGACGCATCTATTACTGGCATGGGTGCGGTATTGATACAGAGAGGACACATGATAGCGTACGCATCGAGGCAGTTGAAGCCTTATGAGATGAGATATCCCAACCATGATCTGGAGCTGGGGGCCGTAGTATTTGCCCTCAAGATCTGGCGTCACTATCTGTACGGGGTTCGGTGTACCATATACACTGACCACAAGAGTTTGAAATACCTTATGGATCAGCCCAACCTTCACATGAGACATAGGAGGTGGTTGGATGTGGTGAAAGATTACGACTACGAGATCCTGTACCATCCGGGAAAGGCCAATGTGGTAGCCAACGCCCTGAGTCACAGAGCAGAGAGTGCCCCGATCTGAGACGTGTGTATGAGGATGACAGTGATGACTCCAGTGGTAGATATCATTCGAGAGGCCCAGGCGGAGGCCGTGAGACTAGAGAAATGTAAGATGGAGTGGGTGATTGGGCAGGTGTCCGAGTTTGTGACGGACATCCGAGGGCTTATGACCTTCCGAGGAAGGATTTGGGTTCCCTATACGGGCGGAGCTCGACGTACCCTGATGGAGGAGGCACATAGATTGAAATTCTCGATCCATCCAGGGGCCACTAAGATGTATTTGGACCTGAAGAGAGATTATTGGTGGCCCTGTATGAAGAGGGACGTTGCGTGCATAGTCGAGAGGTGCTTGATGTAACGTCTGTGTTTCTAGGCTAGGAATTAATGATGAGGTAATAGTCTAGGTTAACCTTTGTAACCCGTATTGAAATAATAAGGATGTATTATTTGAGTATTATGTGTTTTGTGCTTAATTGTGTGACTTAAATGAATTAAGGATAAAAATAAGCATCAAAATGAAATGTTAGATAAACCTAATATCTATGAAGGATGTGGTAGTGGTCGTGGCAAGATTTCCGAATATATAAAGAATGTCGAAATCAGAGTCATAACGAAGAAGTTATGACCTGTCGAAGTTTCGCGACAAAACCGGCACGACACTGCGTGATGTAAATTGTGAGTTTACGATAGAGCGATATTTAGCCTTATTGATCTAAACGGAAGTCGTAGAATAAGTTAAACCGAGAGTACACAAAAGAAGAACATCTAAATCTGACTTCGTATGAGGAAGTTATGATTTTTCGAAGTTTCGACTTAGCAGTATGCAACCCAAATCTCGAAATAGAGGTTGAGTGATATTTGGCCAAAACAATCTAAATGAGAACCGAAGATCTCGTCAATAGTAGTCCAACAGTGAAAAGACAGACGAAAAACGGACGTCGGATGAAGAAGTTATGAATTTCTAACGGAGTTTTCCTGTCCCGACCTACTAAAAATAATATAATAAAAATAGAATCAAAATTAGCCAATGGAGTCTAAACGAAAGTTGTAGAGATTAGTCTCACCTACGTGTGGATATAAAGAATGTCGAAAACGGAGCTCATATGAGGAAGATATAATTTTCTTAAGTTTTTAAATAATTAAAATATATAAATTTTATTATATATTCGGAGAATATCCGAATTGGTGACTCGTCCGATCTGATCCGAAGGGTACGCCCGACGTACCTAGGTGTACGCCCTGCGTACATGTCGACAGCAGGTTACGCCCAGCGTAATCTTTGGTTACGCCCAACGTAACCCTAAAGTTCAGCCCTATAAATATGATGTGAGACCTCCGGGTTTGTTGTCCAAAATTTATTCTCTCCCCCCTTATATTTCTTTCTTCTTAGCAATTTATACCCCCGAAGCCCCAATATCAATCCCGAGACCCGAAGCAAGTCCCGAAGCCCTTAGGATCCCGAGAAGTAAAGTTTCCGAGCCGAAACTCTGCCCGCGAGAAGCTCGGTTTTCAAGAAAACATCCCGGTTTCACCGAAGAATACTACTCTTAGAGCCGTAGTGCTGTCCGATCATCTTCTGATCAAGTGAGTGTATATTCCTTTTCTTGTAACACATAGATATGAAGTATTCTCTACAAAATATGTGTTATGTGTTTGTAGATTATTTGCTTATTGGAAATAATTATTGAATGAATGATTTGTATAGGTTTTAAGCTATATATAAATGTATATATTTTTATCTACTAATATTTTGGGTAGAACATAGGTAGACAGTTGTTGCGTGATGAAAGAAAATGATGAGAGGCCTCGATGTGATTGTGATCTAGTCATTCAGCAGAATATGGATGATGACCACAGACTATTTCTAGACTGTCCTGTGGAATGTTGGCGGGCTCATAACCTGTAGGTGTTGATGAACTTGTGTGTTCATTTGTTGTATTCTATCCCCCTCATGGTTGCCTTAGGACATTCATTGCTGAGGAAACCCCTCTGCAGTAGTGTTCGTCCCGATGAAAATCCGATGGAAGAAACGAGACGTCTGCTTCTGTGACAACCATCAAATTCTGGTCAAGTCACAGTCAAACTAAGTCAGCAAGTCAAACCGGTCAACTCAGGCAACCCTTGTATATTACGGCTTACGTTATGTAATTACTGAACAACTTGCTATTCTAATAAGAAATCATCAACTGAAAAGTTTGTATATCCATATTTCTTTAACCTAAAACTGTGGTAAGTAATGAACCAAACCGATAAAACAACGTTGCATACTCATCTGGAGTGTGTAAGATCCTTAAACATGGCTTAACGGGGCTTGCGGACTTTGCGTTGCGAAGCCAAACACTCAAAAAGGTCACAAAAGAAGCCCCTCTTAATATCTTTCACTCTATCTATCTATATTCTCTCTCCGTTTGTGAAATCTCTCTAAGTATGTCAAATCTCTCCCAAATCTCTCCAAGAATGTGGAATCTCTCCCAAATCTCTCTCCGTATGTGAAATCTCTCCAAGTATGTCAAATCTCTCCCAAATCTCTCCAAGTATGTGAAATCTCTCCAAAATCTCTCCTAAAATCTCTCTCAACTCCTTAAAATCACTCGGGGCATCCCGACCCTTAATTTAGTCGAAAATCGCTCGAAAATGGAAGTCTACGCGAAAAACAGCCTTAAGGAGCCGAAACCCCTCTTAGGAGTCGAAACTCCTCTTAGGAACCAAACCTCTTAGAGCCGAACCTCCTGAGAACCGAAACCCTCTCAACCGAAATGGACCGAGCACTCGGTCTATTTCGGTTCCCTGATCATTCCAAACCGAGCCTGACCTTCTGCTCTTCTCTTCTCACCTTCGGTCCGAGGGCTTGACCTTCGGTTCCGAGATGCGAGCCACGACCGAACCCTCGCACCTTTGGTCCTCCCTTCTACTCTCGGTTCCTTCCTTCTCCACTCTCGGTTCCCACTCCCTTAGAGCTGAACCTCGCAGATTCGGTCCAGATTGCCGGTTTTTTACCCAAACTTCGTTTTAAGCCCGTTTTTCGAGATTTTAACGCGGGATATTCACCCAAACTCGTATTTTAACATAATAAACCCTAAATATTCATATTTTAACTATATTTCGGGGAAAATCATTGCCTAAGAATAAAATCTATTTGGTAAGATATTTAGGTGGAGTGTTGACTTATCCTTTGGACAAGGACACAAGCAACCTCCCCATACCTTCATAGTACAACCCCCAGTCACTGTTACACCATACCTAGTCACTTCCTTGTACTTTCTTATCATTTTCAAGCCATTCCCACGTTCTAAGAGCTGGAACACTTACCCTCATTTCTCACACTTCACTCATTTTCACTCATTCCACCAAAAGATCAAACCCTTTTTTCTCTCAACTCTCCTCTCTCAAGTCCAAGAATTTCAAGCACTTTCCAAGTCTTTTCTTCTTCATTTGGTAAGTATCATCATCTTCCTTGTGATTATTACACTTCCTTCTACTCCAATCATAGATTGCTTACACAAATTCCATCACACTGGTGTTAGATTCTCAAATCTTCAAGCAATCCTCCAAGTGTTCTTGAGTTGAACACTTCTCTTCTTCAACAATCATCCACTGAAATCACTCAAGGTGAGTTCATACCTCTACATTTTCGTGCTTTCTTAAGTTTTAAGGGGGGGGGGGGGGGGGGAATACAAGTTAAAACACCAAGTACACAACTAAACTTTTCCAACAGCTTTCATCACGAAAGTTGAACTCCATTCACAGACTATTTTGGTTAACTTAAACATTTTAGTTTTCAAAACTGCATTAGATGCAAATAGTTCAGGTTTTTAAGTTTAAAATGACTACTTGCACATCTCCATAATATTTTTATACAATTTATGGTGATGTTTACAAAACTGCCTATCATTTCAAACATCAATCCGGACCAGTCTGTGATTATGGACTTGTTCACACAAGTTAGAGGTCACTAAAAATCATGAGTGTTGGGTCATATTTTGTGTTGTGTCTATTGGGCTCGTTAGCTAGTTCAATATATATCTTCGGTATGGGCCTGTCCATCCGTGAGTTTTGTAGGGTTTAGTATAAATAGATGCTTGCATGCATCCTAGAACGTAATGATTAGTATTGATTAGAAAAGTATTGTTCAGTAATATCATCGTTCTTATTTTGTAACCCTAGAATCCTCTACAGTGGAAGTTCTTAGTCGAGCTCTGCTGAGGATCGAGTAATCTAATCATTCGACACATTTTGATTCATACTTGTGTTTTGTTTACTGTTTTTACGTTCATCGCTTACCTGTTACAAAGATCTAATCGATCAAAGAGTTAATTCATAACTCAGCAATTGGTATCAGAGCAGGAGGCTGTGTAATTCATACACATCTTTTCTTTGAAAGAATTTGTGATTAGGGTTATTCCGCATTAACTAATATTTATTGATCCGTCATTCCATAATTGACGTAACTCAGCATTTATTTGTTTTGCCCTAATATTACATATTACAAGTCTGATCTTTCAAACAGGTTAAACGATCAAGCATGGACGAGTCACAATCTAATCCCATCAACATCTCAAACAGCATTGGATTAACGACGAAAATTCCTATTCTTTACACCCAGGATTACGAATTCTGGGCGCATTACTTTGAAGATTATGTCATCGGATCGGAAGACAATGGATACCTTATTTGGGAAGCAATCGTTTCTGGACCGTTTGCTCACTCAGGAACATCAAAAATCATTAAAACTCAGAAAGAGTATAATGATCTGTTAAAGGACGTAAAGGATGTTGCTCAAGAAGAAAAGGAAAAGTTTCAGTGCAACATTAAAGCATTGAGACTGATTCGATTCGCCCTTCAATCAGATACATTCCGGTTGGTGAGTTCATGCAGCACCGCTAAAGAAATCTGGGATAGGCTGCAAGAGCTATATTCCACAGACGAAGATCTGGAGCATTCTATTCAGACCTTACTTTTGTCTGATTTTGGTGAATTTAAACAGAATTCTGATGAAAATGTCACTCAGACGTTTGATCGCTTCAATCATCTTCTTAGCAAGATGATCAAACACGATATAGAAAGGAAGATGATTGAACAAAAAGTAACCTTTTTGAATGGCCTTAGATCCGAGTGGAGAGCGGTTGTGTCCACTGTTAAAGCTCATGAGCAATTTAAATCTTATTCATTGGCAAAGCTGGTGGGGATTTTGAAATCCCAAGAAAAGATTGTTTTGCAAGAGAAAAATGTGGTCTCTAGTTTAGGGTCCTTGGCCCTCCTGTCCAAAAGCAAAAGTGTGGTAGAAGATGAAGATCTCAACTTAGAAGACTATGATCTTACTTCTGAAGACTATGCAATGATGGTGTCGAATCCATAGAGGTTCATTAAGAAAAGGTTCCCTACCAATAAGAACCGAAATTGGCAGGGAAGCTATAGTTCTGAAAAAGTTAGGGAGGAACCGAAGACAGAGGAACCAAAGAAAGAGGAGAAAGTTTAAGGAGATTCTGGTGTGAACTGCTACTACTGTGGAGGAAAGAACCACTATGCCAAAGACTGTGTCCTAAAGAAAATGGCAGAGAAGGATGAAGAAAAAGATGAAGAGGCTGTGTTGATGAAAAAGCTGGAAGAGATCAAGAGAAAGAAAGCTACTGCTAACCCTTCGATGAATGCTTTAATTGTGCAAGGTTCGGCAGCGGATGATGAGTCCGGTGGCGTGCAGGTCTGGTCAACCGACTCAGAGGATGATGAAGTCAGGAAGCCATCTCATGGAAAGGCGTATGTTGCAAGAGGTGAAGAAAGTATTGGGAAGTGTTTGATGGTGACAGATGTATCTCAAATGAGGGGATACAATACAGACGGTGGGAATGAGGACACCAAGGAACGAGAGGACCTATGCTTCATAGCAAAACCTCTCAGTGTGCAGATCAATGAGCTTGATGAATTGATCAAGAAGGTACAATCCATTTTTGTTTCATTCAAAGTCCCACAAAATTCATATGAAAAAGAACTAAAAAGCTTAAATTCAAGAATCTCAAATCTAGATAGCAGTTTAACTCAAACACGGGTCACCAATTCTAACCTAACTAACCAAATAAGCAGGGTGTCATCCAAGAGTGAGGAACGGAGGATGTGGATAGAGCTGAAGGAGTCGGAGCTGATTAAATCCAAAGACAAAAACATTTATTTGCAAAGAGACAATTTAAAACTTTTGAAACAAAGAAATGTCTTTTGTTTAATTGCTAAACGTCTTTATGCTAACATCACTCAACTTCATCTTAACTGTGAAATAGGGCAGAAAATTCATCGCATGATTTTACCCTTCCTTGAATTTAAGGAGGATGAAATCGATGCTGAAGCATATAATTGCGAAAGTGTAGTTTCGTCTGATGATGTGAATCCGACTTATATGTATGGTCTGGACAAAATCGAATCTTTTATAAAGTCCAAGGACCATAAGGACATGCTGAAAAACCTTTTGGATGAAAACGATAAATTGAAACTAAGGACCAAAACCATACAATAGTTTGACTCATTGAATGCCAACTTGAGCTCAGAAAATAAAATTGATGTTGAAAACGCATCTGAGCTTAATGAGGATGATGATATGAGCGTAATTTCAGTAGAGGATGAAGTCGATTGTTCTGAGTTTGTCAAGAGCGAACCCGAAAACCACAAAAATCTTATTTCTGAAAATTCTGTGGAGTTTGCTCGTTTGTCCCAAAATAAGTCCCCGATTCTTGAAGAAAAGGCTATTGTGTACCAAAAGGTGAGAGCAACTCCAAATCAGGTATATAAGGTCACAGGAGTAACCGAACATCAGACAGCCGAACTCATGGCCATAGTAAACGAAGATAATGCAGATAGCTGTGATAAGTTTTTCTGGTCTGCTCCTATAGATAATCCGGACGAAATCGTTGGTCTGTCAGAGCGGACATCCTGGAAAACCAAAGGCAGATATGTGTCAGAGCCACTAAACAAGCCTGACAACTTCGATGTGCCAAGTACTAGTGGTGCAAAAGAAGTTCCTGTAGAAGAAGTCACTCCTACAAGCGAAACATCATCTGTTCAAAGTGAACCGGCTGACAGGAAGCGAAAGCAAAAAGCCAACATCCACCGACAGCCGAAGCAAGTGAAGAATCAAAAGCAGCAAAGGAATCTAAGATACAAAAAGAATCTCTTAGAGCGAAAACAGTTTTGGCGATCTCAAAACGCCCATTTCTCTTATCATGACAAAAATTCAAAGTCAGAGAAAAGTGCTGTCAGGCCGCAAGAAAGGAATAACAACCGAAAGGAAATGTTCGGTTCAGAGAACACCAGCTACCGAAAGCATAGGTTCGGTTCCGAGAGCAAAAGCTACCAAGGTTCAAGGTTCGGTCCCACTAATGACCAAAAACAAAAGGGTCACTTAGAACCTCAAGACAAGAAAACTTCTCAGTCTAAATTCTCTCATTCTAATTCTTCTCAACCCCATTCTAAATCCAATTCTGTTCAAACTCAAAATCCAAAATCTTCAACAGATTTGAAAGGAAAATCAAAGGTTTCCTCAGTCAAGAATGATCAAAAGCATTCCAAGGCCCAAACGCCTGAACCTGAATCCAAACCGATTGTAACAAATCCTAACAAAATTAAAGTTTTCACCATTAAGAAGAAAGATGAAATAACTTTAATAAAAAGAACATATCTTGTTGACATTTCTCTTACTATTCCTGTTCCTGTAAAAGGCTCACGTGGACCCAAGAAACTTTGGGTTCCTAAATCTGCTTGATTTTTGCAGGTTATCAGTGACGAGCAGTTCGACGAAGAATGGTCTATTGACAATAGCTGCTCACGTCACATGACAGGAAGGAAGGAAGAGCTGATGGAATATCGATCTCTTCCAAACGGCGGGAATTTCAAATTCGGGAACAACTCATATGACACGATAAAAGGATATGGGATGATAACAAATGGAGACTTCACGATTAGAAAGTTTGCATACGTTGAAGGACTACAACATAACCTCATCAGTGTATCTCAGCTTGTTGAAGGTACCGGTCTTAAAGTTTCGTTTGATGATGAGGGTTCGGAAATAATAGAGAAGAAAACAAAAAGAGTGATTCTCAAATCGGAGCGCAAAGGCGAAATGTTTCCTCTCAATCTCAAACCTATCAAAGGAAATCCAGCTATCTGCCTATTATCCAAAGCACATTCTGACGAAAGCTGGCTGTGGCACCGAAGGCTCTCCCATCTCAACTTCAAGGATATCAACAAACTTGTCACCGGAGGTCATGATCGGGGTCTTCCATTGCTCAAGTTTGATCGAGAACATTTGTGTGCTGCGTGTGAAATGGGGAAGCAGAGTCATCAAAGTCACCCATCTATCATAAACACTAAAGTCATTGAACCACTTGAGTTAATTCACATCGACTTGTGTGGTCCATCTTCTATCGAAAGCATTGGCGGTAGCAAGTATATTCTTGTTATTGTTGATGACTTTTCACGTTTTACATGGGTATTCTTTTTGAAGCACAAATCTGAGGCAACTCTCAAGCTAAAGATGTTTATTAAGCAGGTTGAAGTGCAGCTGAGGAAAGTCGTTCGCAACATCAGAAGCGACAATGGGCTGGAGTTCAAGAATAAAGAATTTGAAGACTTTTTAGCAGAAAAAGGAACCAGTCACAACTTCTTAGCCCCCTACACCCCTCAACAAAACGGGATTGTCGAAAGACGAAACCAATCTTTGTGTGAGGCGGCCCGAACCATGCTAAGTTTCGCTTCTCTACCTCTATATTTCTGGGCTGATGCTATTGCTGCAACATGTTTTACACAGAACAGGTCCTATCTCAATAAGCGTTTCACTCTTACTCCTTATGAGATCATCAACAGCAGGAAGCCAAACGTCAAATTCTTCCATGTATTCGGCTCACGATGCTAAATCTTCAATTCTAAAGAACATCGTAATAAGTTCGACGTTAAAGATGATGAAGGGATTTTTCTGGGATACTCTCTTACTTCAAAAGCATACAGGGATTTAAACAAGCGTTCGAGGAAGATTGAAGAAACTTATTATGTGACTTTCGATGACAGCTATGTCAAGAAGCTGAAGGCCACGGAAGAAACAGTTGGAGAAATTTTCTCTCAAACAGGCCAAGTCACAGCCTCGATTGCAAATTTGTTTGAGCAGTTTGTGGAGTTATTCGATGAACCAGAGAAGGCTACTCTCTCTGAAGCCAATGCAGCAGACAAAAAAGTTGACCATCTGAAGCAAATCGTCGATGACGCTGCCAAACGACTGGGTGAAGGAGAATCAGTTCCAAATGAACCTTCTCAGCACGGTGCTTCAGTTGAGGGGGAGAATCCATCTTCTTCAAAACTGCCGAGTTCACAAGTTGAGGGGGAGAACTCTTCTCCAGCTGCACCCGAAGGTACTGTAGCTCCCGAAAGCTCAACTGTACCCGAACCTCCTGTAGCACTGGAAAGTCAAGACACACCTGAAAGCTCATCAGTCGAGGGGGAGAATGCCGATATGTTT
Source organism: Lactuca sativa (assembly GCF_002870075.4). Taxonomy (NCBI): domain Eukaryota; kingdom Viridiplantae; phylum Streptophyta; class Magnoliopsida; order Asterales; family Asteraceae; genus Lactuca; species Lactuca sativa. The sequence continues at coordinate 165,071,033 of NC_056623.2, read as the reverse complement.
TATGACGTTGATAGTCAATCTGAGTTAGAAGAAATGGTAAATGCTGAATTGGATCCATCTTATGATCCAAATTACCCTCCTCTTGTCAAATGGACTAGAGATCATCCTGTTTCACAGGTTGTGGGTAATGTCTCTGAAAAGGTCTTGATCCGATCTCAACTGAAGGCAAAGCAAACTTCTCTATTCTCAAAAGTAGAGTTCTGCATGTTTAACTCTTTCGTCTCAAAAGTTGAACCAAAGACAGTAAACACTGCTCTTGATCACTCTGATTGGGTTCAAGCTATGCAAGACGAACTTAATGAGTTCGAAAGAAATAAGGTTTGGCGCCTCATTCCAACTCCTAAGGATGCCTCGGTTGTTGGTCTCAAATGGGTCTTTAGAAATAAAATGGACAAGGAAGGCAATGTGATAAGAAACAAAGCTCGTCTAGTGGTGAAAGGATACTGCCAGGAGGAAGGAATCAATTATGAGGAAACTTTTGCTCCTGTAGCTAGGCTAGAATCTGTTCGAATATTTCTTGCCTATGCTGCACACAAGAACTTTGAGGTCTACCAAATGGACGTAAAGTGCGCATTTTTAAATGGAGAACTTGAAGAAACGGTGTACGTGGAGCAACCTCCGAGATTCGTCAATGAAAAGTACCCAAATCACTGCTATATTCTGGACAAAGCGGTATATGGACTAAAACAAGCACCTAGGGCCTGGTATGAAACGCTAACCAAGTTTTTAAAGATGTCCAAATTCAAACAAGGTTCGGTTGACCCAACCTTCTTTTGTAAGAAGGAAGGTAACCACCTTATGATTGTTCAAATCTATGTCGATGATATCATCTTTGGCTCAACGAATCCTAGCTTAACAGATGAATTCAGAAAGCTGATGGAGACTAAATTTGAAATGAGCTCAATGGGTCCGATTAACTTTTTTCTTGGTTTAAATATTAGACAGGGACCTGAAGGCATCTTTATTAACCAGGAAGCCTACACCAAGACTCTCCTTGCTAAATTCGGAATGATGGGAGACTCAAAGGTTAAAGTTCCAATGGCGTTCGGCACCAAGCTCACTCCATCCTTGGATAAGCCAGCAGTCGATATTACGCTATATCGCCAGATGATCGGTTCTTTAATGTACCTTACTGCTAGCAGGCCTGATATAATGTTTTCTGTTTGTTACTGTGCTAGATTTCAGGCGAATCCTCGTGAACCTCATATGCTTGCAGTGAAGACCATACTCTGGTATATAAAACAAACTACCTCTCTCGGTTTATGGTATCCATCAAACTCAGGTTTCTTCATTCAAGCCTACTCAGATGCAGACCTTGGAGGTTGTGGACTAGACAGGAAAAGCACCACTAGAGGCTGCCAATTCCTTGACGGGAAGTTGGTCAGCTGGCAATCAAAGAAACAGACTTGTGTATCTCTGTCTACAGCTGAAGCAGAATACATCGCAGCTGCCTCCTGTACATCTCAAGTGATTTGGATCCAAAGCCAGCTCCGGGACTATGGACTCAATATGAAAAAGATCCCACTATATTGTGACTCCGAGAGTGCAATTAGGATCTGTCATAACCCAGTGCAACACTCCAAGACCAAGCACATAGCACTGAGGTATCACTTCATTAAGGATCATGTGGAAGATGGGAACGTCGAAATTCATTTTGTTCGAACCACTGATCAACTGGTCGACATCTTCACCAAAGCTCTTCTTGAAGCTTCTTTCAACAAAATTCTACAAGGGCTAGGAATGATGGAATCGGAGTCAGTACCAAAAATTACCTCTCAAAATCAAAAGTAAGAAGCGAAATAGACCGAACGTTCGGGTTCGGGTCTCATGTATGCCGAAATGAACCGAACGCTCAGGTTTGGGTCTTGTTCTGGTGTACCGAAATGAACCGAACGCTCGGGTTTGGTTGTATCATCTGATCTTCGCTTATCACTCAAAGGTAGTTTCTTTGGTTGTAAATCTTTTGTATTTTTTTTTCCAAATTCATTTATCTTATTGTCAAAATTCTTTTCTTTTTCAAACTTATTTTTTTTGGCAACCGAAATAGACCGAACGTTCGGGTTCGGTTCCAAAAATTTTCTCACCCGAAATAAACCGAACGCTCGGGTTCGGTTCCAAAATTTTCTCAACCAAAATAAACCGAACGCTCGGGTTCGGTTCCAACATTTTTTTACTGTTTTTTTATGTCTTATTTATTTCGACCAAAAATTCCAAAAATATTTTTTTAGTAAATTCAAAAACTCCAAAAATATTTTTTGGCTTTTATCTTTTTGTATGTCTTTTTGTGGGTAAATTATTTCACTAGCTAAGTGTCCCTAGAAGCATGCTGCTATATGTGTCCAAAGCCTCACTTGATTCTGAATAATAGCCTTACTGACTTGGTACAAACAAACCTTGTCTTCCCAATTAGGCTCTCATATTTATTCTAATCATGAGCTACCTAACTCTCTTCTCACATGAGATAAGAGTTTTCTGCTTGGTCCCTATTTTTCACAGCAGAGGTACTTTGGTCTCTTTACACCATCTACATTACTTTTCTCCATCTCATTCGCTTCACAAACGTAACCCTTGAGACTCTTAGACATTACCACTGAGGTTTATGGTTGCACAATTTCTGTGTTCATGATCTTAGCTTCGTGTCACTACGTGCTAAGTGAAACCCAAAATTCAATACCTACTATGCATTGACGGTGAACAATTAACTTGCTCTAGCTATCACTAATGAATTGACGGACTTATCCATGGGGGTACAACATGAAATCTCTATTTTTCTTTTGAGTGATTCCTATGAAATTGTTAAATCCAATAACATTTCTTCCCTTGGGATCCAATTTTTTTTTTTTTTTGAGATTTCACATATATTAGTTTACCTTGCTACTTAAATTATCTCCAACCCACTTGTTCAACATACTACATTGGTCTCACAAGTACTTCGTTCGATTTCTATCTTATGTCAAGATCGGGAATTATGAATTGAAGCGAAAGCCACCCACATAAGCCTAATTAAAAGAAGCCTTTCAAAACTTCTTAATGAGTGTTTGATCGTTATTCAATGGGAAACCAAACAAACACTTTAAGGTCTCTCTTGACTTTCAAGGAAGAGATTCGTGCCCGGGATCCATTGTTTCGTGTCTTTATTGACATCACATAATCCCTCAAAAGTGTTGCTTTATTTCTTTTTCTTTTATACACTCAACACAATTTTTTTTTTGATTTTCCAAAATTCTGGTTTCATTAATTTCAAGGCATTTTAATTGGATCGGTTGTTATAAAAAGGTTGTGGTTAATATTGATCCACGTGGGTGATTTTATTTTAAAGATGCCGTTAAACTCTAAAGGGATAAGATGACAAAAATGATGACTCAGGCGGGAGTCCAATCGATTTGATTTCAAACGGTGCAAGAAGGCAAATCGTGCGAATAGGAACCGTTTCATCTCCAAACGGCGCCTGATGGGAAGGCGTGTAAGTAGGGACTGACACTCTCTCTCCTGCGTGATAATCGGCAACCCCAACTGTCACGCGTCAGTCGCCTCCGAAAAACTCTTCGTTTTTCAATCGAAGATTTGGGAAAGATTCTTCTCTCTCCTTTACCCACAGTATAAAAGGCAATGTGAACCACCGTTTACCTCTTTACTGCACCTATATTTCCAGAGAGCAAGAAAATCCTCCAACCTTTACTGTTCCTTATCTCTCCCATCTTCATCTCAACAATGGCGGATTCTTCATCTGTTCATGCAACTTCTCACATCTTGCCTATTCGTCCCCTGCAGAGTTTGATCATCGATCTCACTCCTCAGGCATACGACGCTTTCATGTTTCCCATCATTGAATGCTTGAAGTACTCGCCAATCGCTCCTGCTCTTACCAGGGCTGAAGCTGTTCCCATGGAGTTCCTGTCACAAATTTTTGCTACAGCTCACTACGAGAAGGTCGTCGACAGGATTTTCTTCGATGTCTTCGAGCACAAGGCGTCGATTTCCAAGCAGAGGTTTTGTATGCTGTTAGGGTTTGAACCTGATTCTTCGAGGGTTAATCCTGAAACCATTCCGATGGGTCATCTGTTCAACATGTTCTACAACATGGGGTACACTGAGGTGCTCACAACGGTCACGAAATTCAAGAAATTGTGCCTGCCCCCTCAGTGGAATGGGATGTTCATTGTGCTTTTCAAGGGATTGTCTGAAAGAAGTGCTGGATCAGACGGGTCAGGTCGCCTGTTCCTATCAATCATGTACGGGATCTACAATGGCATCAACATGGACTATGGGTCGGTCCTATGGAAACAACTCATTCAGAGTCTTTCTTCCACTTCTCGACACTCAGAGATTTCATATGCCCGGTTCTGGACTAGTGTCACTAAATGGGTAATGGACAAGTACCACATCCCCATTGTTGCTGGTGCTCCAATGTCTTCGATTGGTACCTTCCATACCACGAAGATCATTGTTTCGGATGCTTCAAAATTTCCCTTCAACGGGTCTATCCCTGAAACAATGTATGGTGATGTTCCTGCTGACAGCCGGATTATTCGAACGTACAAGGAGTTCAAACGCTCTGGTCCGAGAGAGCTTACTCCAGAGATGCTCAAGTCAATCCATGAAGCTGACAAGCCTGCGCCCAGAGGAAAGAAGGTTGATAAGGGAAAGCAGGTTGCAAAGGGAGCAAAAGGCCCATCTCCCAAGAAGAGGAAAACCACCAGAGCTGCTCAATCTCCACCGCAGAAGAGGAGAAAAACCCAACCGAGGCGAAAATTGATTATCGCTTCATCCTCAAGCGAATCTGAGGAAGAGAGTTCTGCTTCTGAAGGCTCTCCTCGTGGTAATACTCCACCAAGATCTCCAACCCCTGAAGTTCACTTCTCTACTTTTCCTATCTCCTCTCCACCAGTTACTATTCCTATTTCTATTCCCCCCATAACTTCCACCACTCAAATACCATCCACCTCCATCCCAATACCACCACCCATATTTACCGAAGCAACAACCACCACCACTGCAGACGTAAGAACCAACGTATATGATACGGGGGTTCATACTAACACACCAAAATCCACCTCAGCACCCGAACCCACACCAACAACCGAACACACCACCCAACCCGAAACTATTACTACTACCGAGCCTCCAGCTTCACCACCACCATCTTCTCCTGGTCATGCATCAGAGGGTGAAGAACCACTCCTTGGCGGGGAGAATATGACTTTTGATTCAGTCTATTACAGTGCGTTTCAAGTTCAGAGTGACGATGATGACGATGCTCCTGTCACAAAGAGGCATCTCAAGGAGCTACATGACAAGATCGATTCGCTCATCGCTTCATCTTCCACATCTCAGTCCTCCATCTCTGAAGCTGCCATTCCGAAAATTTTTGAGGCTTTCTCCAAAGCTCATCAAGTTTCTATCGATTCTGCCACTACAGCCATTGACGCCTCAACCAAAGCTTGTGAGGCAGCGACCGAAAAAGTCGATAAATTATTCACTGATGCTTCTTCCTTGTTGAAATCTTTACAGGAAACCGCTGAAGCCACCACGACAAAGCCGGAACCCATTGTCAACCAGCTGGCTAACTCAGTCGCATCAGAGCTGAAGTCGTTCGCTTCACTTCGTCAAAACATTTATGACGACAACTCAGCTTTCAGAACAACCATTGAGGAGCGTCTCTCCAAGCTTCAAGAAGACTTAGCTGCCGAGAACTCTCTCATGGATGCTCTCGCAAGGAAGACTACCGCTCTGAAGGTCAAGAGTATTCAACTCTCCAACTCTCAACAGAAGATTGAGTCTCTTCGATCTGAAAGAGAGGTGGTTAAATCGTGTGTTTCGGATGTCCACTCAGCAATCTCAAACATCCTTGAAGCACATGACCCGATCCTCAATTATTCTGTGAGGCGTGACCTTGCAGAGAAACTTGCCCCCGCCCTCTCTCTACTCAGCAAAATTGAGGGGCTACTTGATTTCGTGTCCATTCTGAAACAAGGGGGAGAAAAAGTGAATATGTCTCAACCGCCTCCTTCTTTTACAGCAACACACACAACCGAACCTCCTCCAGTAGGCCAAGCCTCCGGTTCCGGTGTAAAAGACAAGGGAAAGAAGATTGCTGAGGAGGGCGATGAAGATGATAAGGAGACAATAGCCGACCTTCTGAAGCGACAAGGTCGAGACAAAGAGGCTGACATTAATGCTCGTGTGGCTAGAGAGGCTGAAGAAGCCGAAAGAAGACAAAAAGAAGCCCACGACCTTCTCGAGAGCAGGAAAACTCTTTTTCCTCCGTGGACTCTTGAGAAGCTGATTAAAGAAGCCATCGAAACACCAAGTATCTTGTGGCTAGAACCTGTGATCTCTTTAGATCGTTCTAACACTGTCGACGCTCAGTTCGACATGTCACTGACCCGAAAGGCGTTTGTTTTTCATGCCTTTTCCAACATTGCAGAGTTCCCCCATCCTCATCCACAGGTTGATCGGGACTTAGTTGAATTTTATCTGAGGGCAGCTCAACCACAATACCAAACTTGGAGCGCTCAGAAAATCATCAATGTTCGGGTCCTAAAGCCGTTCAGGGAAGGCAACTTCACCAACGTTCGGTTCAAGGTACTATGGGGATCTGCCAAGACCGAACATGCCATCTCACTTGCAGATCTTCCCAACCTTAATCCCCATGACTGGATTATCTTGCACAACATCCTTCTTACAAACGAAGCAGAATATGGTCCGATCATCGACCACTTTAAGAGGATGCTTGTTTGCTATGTCATGGAAGTTGCTTTGATGGATCAGGAGATAGCGAGCATATTCAAGAAGAAGCCTACCATATCTCCTGTTGGCTCTGCCAGTGATCTCAACATGATGCAGATGGGGAAGATTGACCCAAAGAGAAACTCTGTCATGTTTACCAGGAACGAAGGATAGAAATGTCTTTTTGCCTTGGCAGACAAACATCTCTACACCACTGCCTGTTTGGAACACGTTTTAGGGATCATCCATCGATGCAAGCAGAACACAGCGGATGATATCAAGTACTTTGATGATATGATTCAATGGTACATTCGGTTCAGACAGACTATCCTTGCACTTATCTCACGTCTGTTTGATACAACAAAGAAGGTTCCCGCTGCTGGCCCAAGCAAGAAGAAATAGTAGTCTCGCTCCAAATTGATGCAAAGGGGGAGATTGTTGGGTCGTATTTTGTGTTGCGTCTATTGGGCTCGTTAGCTAGTTCAATATATATCTCCGGTATGGGCCTGTCCATCCGTGAGTTTTGTAGGGTTTAGTATAAATAGATGCTTGCATGCATCCTAGAATGTAATGATTAGTATTGATTAGAAAAGTATTGTTCAGCAATATCATCGTTCTTATTTTGTAACCCTAGAATCCTCTACAGTGGAAGTTCTTAGTCGAGCTCTGCTGAGGATCGAGTAATCTAATCATTCGACACATTTTGATTCATACTTGTGTTTTGTTTACTGTTTTTACGTTCATCGCTTACCTGTTACAAAGATCTAATCGATCAAAGAGTTAATTCATAACTCATCAATGAGAAAAATCATGGAAAAACTACACTCATTTTCCAAACTCTCAAAATTTACGGATTCTGATTTAGACCTTTGATGATTTTTCTACAAATTTTCTAAGAGCAGTAATAGAAAATATTAACAACAGAAAAATGCTATCAATTTCATTTCACCTTGTAACGTGTCGAGCAAGGTGTATATCTTTATGTGAATAGATGTTTTTGCAATAAATGACATTTTGTATTAGTATATAGACATGCATCAGTCAACAAATGGATTTTGATATATATAACATAGAAGATAACAAATTGTTATAATCAAAGTACATCCATTTCAGACAAACATTTGAATAAACTATGTTAAGTATAGTTTACGTACACCACCACTACTACCCTTGTTTTGATAAACTATAATAGGAATAGTTTATGAGACATTACGTAACACACTCATACAAAAAGGGTACTTGTATACAGAAGGGATTTTCATTACATTACACATAAATTCGTTAATGACTTTCGTGAGACATTCGCTTCACATTACCAATAAGTCCTGTATTGTAACCAGAGTCTCCTGGAAAGAGAGCATGATAGTTGTATATAGATCTATATTGGGTTTGATAAACCCACACCTGAGCTGCATGCAACAGCTAGACCGGTAGGTCTGAGGTGACAAAAGTCATAACATTTCTGACGCCTGAAGAACGTCGTTCAGGCCAACTAGGTCATAGCATGGTTATAATAACTCACATTAAGTATTAACAAACATAGAATTTACAGGGATTTCATTGAAATAAAACGAGTTTATGACGATTTAAACTTGCATAGTTTTACTAAAAATATGACAAATTATTTGTACATTCCGGTATTTGGGTTTTAAGACTACTTTTACACATTAAGGAAAATATTGGATTTTCTGGAACGGACACTACTTTTACAAGAAAAGGTTTTCCATAATTGCATACAAAAACTTATGAACTCACCAACCTCTGTGTTGACACCTTTTTCAAACAACTTGTATTCTCAGGATATCACTAGACAGGTAACCAAGTGCTTTTGAGGATGGGACGCTAAGGCGTCAAACATTTTACATTTTTGTCAACATATTGTAATTGATTTGGAAACATGTAAGCTCATACAATGATGTAACTTTTTCAATTATATATATGTTGATTGTGTTTACTTTAATCACTATTGCAAATGCTATTATGATACTATACATGAAGTCCTCCACCCCCGGACGTTTTCGCCGTCCTTGGTTTGGGGGTGTGACAACTTCAGCAGAATCGTGAAGAACTCTCAATGCCGATTAAACAACCTGAGTTGAATGAAGGGAATTCGGAAGGAGGTAACTTCAGTGGGACTATTGGTCAAGCCAAACCACCGTTAGTTAGACAAAACCACCAGGAGGGAGGAATTGATGGACTTGGATGCAAGTACAAAGACTTTTTGTCTTGCAAACCATTGACCTTCACTGGAAAAGAGGATCTGATCGGAGTTATGGATTGGATCTCAGAAATGGAGCTAGCCTTCATGACGTGTGATTGCAGAGGCAGGTTGCGGACCACTTTCGCAGTACGTCAGTTCAGGGGTGGAGTTGTTCGTTGGTGGAACACTCTGGGGAAGACCCTAAGCCCTAATCAGTCACTGCAACTGACATGGGTAGAGTTCTTGGTGCAATTCAAGCGCAAGTTCTGCTCGGCCCAAAATCTACTGGAGTTGGAGAACAAGTTTCTGACATTGACAAAAGGCAGCATGTCAGTCGATGATTACACCAATGCCTTCACCGACAAGATGGAGTTTGCTTTGCGCATCGTCCCAGACGAGCTGACAAAAGTGGACCGATATGCAAAGGGACTATCATGGGGGTACAATGTGCCAGTACGTCAGGCACCTACTCTGGAGGCAGCTCTTTGGGCTGCCAAGTCTGTTGAAGACATGATCAAGGGAAGAACTGCCAGCAAGGTTGAAGTTGGCGAGAAGAGAAAGTTTGAAGGAACTCCAGGTTCCAATAAGAAAAGCAAATTTTTGAAGTCTGATTCGAAAAAGTTTGGAGGAGGAAAAGGAGGCGAATCGAAATGGTGTGAAAAGTGCAAGAAGAAGCACTCTGGGAAATGTAGCGAGGATGTGACCTGCTACAAGTTTGGAAAGACGGGTCATTATGCCAATGAGTGTCCGTCCAACAAAAGAGTGTGCTTTGGGTGTAATGAAGAGGGGCACATTTTGAAAGACTATCCTAAAAAGAAGGAGGCAGCAAAACCCAATATTCCGCCAAAGCCGAAGGCGAGAGCTTTTCAGATAAGACTTGAGATTGCGAAAGATGAAGCTGATGTCGCTTCAGGTACCTTTCTCGTAAACAAATTTCCTGTCCAAATTTTATTTGATTCTGGAGCCAACTACTCCTTTATTTTGCATGGATTTGGTAGAAAACTAGTTTTTCCTATCGATAGACTAGATAATGCTTTATTAGTCGAAGTTGAAAGTGGCAAGTTTATACCTGTTAGCCATCGTATGAAAAACATTTTCGTTGACTTGAATGGGAATAAGTTCCATGAGGAATTATTGCCTATCAGACTAAACAGTTTCGACATCGTGCTAAGAATGGATTGGCTTAGCGCTAATGATGTCGAGATATTATATAAGAAGAAGATAATAAAAGTAAACATGCCAGGGAAGGATTCATTTATGGTGTATGGGGACAAACGCAGAGTAAATTCTGGAATCATTTCTCTAATGAAAGCCAGAAAGTGTTTGACCAAAGGATGTACATCATATTTGGCATTCGTGATCGATGCTAAGAATGAGAAAAAGGAGATGCGGAGCATTCCTGTCGTGTGTGATTATCCGGAAGTATTTCCCAGAGATCTTCCCGGATTACCGCCTAATAGACAAGTGGAGTTCAGAATAGACTTGTTACTAGGGACGACGCCAATAGCAAAAGCAACTTACTGATTAGCGCCCACGGAGTTGAAGGAGCTGATGACGCAACTTCAGGAGTTATTGGACAAATGTTTCATAAGACCTAGTTCATCACCCTGAGGAGCTCCAGTGTTATTCGTGAAGAAGACAGATAGAAGTATGAGAATGTGCATCGATGACAGAGAGTTGAACAAGGCAACAATAAATAATAGATATTCGTTGCCGAAGATTGATGACCTGTTCGATCAACTACAAGGTTCAAGTTATTTTTCAAAGATCGACCTAAGGTCAGGATATCATCAGCTGAAGGTGAGAGAGCAGGATATCGAGAAGACTACATTCAGAACATGATATGGACACTACGAGTTTTTAGTTATGTCATTTGGACTAACCAATGCTCCAACAACATTCATGGATTTAATGAACAGGGTTTGTAAACCATTCCTAGATAAATCTGTGATACTGTTCATAGATGACATTCTGATTTACTCGAAAAGCCAAGAGGAGCATGGCCAACACTTGCGAGAAATGTTGGAAGTCTTGAAGAAGGAGAAGTTGTATGCTAAGTTCTCCAAATGTGATTTTTGGATTCGAGAAGTCCAATTCTTGGGTCACGTGGTCAACCAAGAAGGGATAATGGTTGATCCAGCAAAGATTGAAGCTGTGATGAAGTGGGAACAACCGAAAAGTCCCACGGATATCCAAAGCTTTCTAGGATTAGCCGGATATTAGCGAAGGTTTATCCAAGGCTTTTCTTCGATCGCTACTCCGCTAACAACTTTAACTCACAAAGGAGCTACTTATACTTGGAGTGATAAGCACAAAGAAGCGTTCAAGTTGCTAAATAAGAAGCTATGTGAAGCACCGATTCTTTATTTACCCGATGGAGTTGAAGACTTCGATGTCTATAGCGATGCGTCTGGTGTTGGGTTGGGTTGTGTTTTGACCCAAAGAGAAAAGGTGATAGCATATGCATCTCGATAGCTGAAAGAGCATGAAAAGAACTACCCCACTCATGATTTGGAGCTGGAAGCGGTAGTTTTCGCTCTGAAGATATGGAGGCATTACCTCTATGGCTCGAAGTGTAAACTTTTCGCTGATCATAAGAGTCTCTAATATCTCTTTAATCAGAAAGAATTGAATATGAGGCAACGACGCTGGCTAGAGTTACTTAAGGACTACGACTGTGAGATACTTTACCACCCAGGTAAAGCAAATGTTGACGTTGATGCTCTCAGTCGGAAAGTCAATCTTGAAAGAAAAAGGCTAAGAGCGTTGAGAATATAAGTTGTCTCGACAATTGTGGAGAGTATAAAGGAATCTCAGAAGAAGCTTCTAAGAAGAATGACCGAAAGGAGGAACGTTTGGGAAAACGTTGGTGTTTGGTACAAACGGTCATGGACTAAAGGTATTCCAAGATCGTATTTGGGTACCTAAGTCAGGAGGAATAAGAGATCTTCTGATGGAAGAAGCTTACAAAACCATGTACTCGAGTCATCCTGGCAGCACTATAATGTATAGGGACCTGAAACCCTATTACCGGTGGCCGACGATGAAGCTTGATATTGCAAAGTACGTGGCGGAGTGTGTAACATTTGCGCGGGTCAAGGCACAACATCATAAACCATGCGGGAGTTTAGAACCTTTGCATGTACCTATGGGTAAATGGGAAGACATTGCTATGGATTTTGTCACTAAACTGCCCAGAACAAAGAATGATCACGACATGATTTGGGTGGTTGTTGATCGCTTCACTAAGAGTGTGCATTTCATAGCAGCCAATGAGAAATGGTCTATGGATAAGCTTGCAAATTCTTATGTGAAGGAAATTGTGAGGCTTTACGGTGTTCCATTAACGATTGTGTCAGATCGTGACAGTCGTTTCACCTCGCGATTTTGGAGATTCTACAAGAGGAATTGGGTACCAAGTTGTGTTTGAGTATAGCTTACCATCCACAAATTGATGGTCAGAGTGAACGAACGATACAAACACTTAAAGATATGCTGAGAACATGTACCCTAGAATTCGAAGGTAACTGGGATGAACATTTACCTTTGGTAGAATTCTCCTACAATAATAGTTTCCGCTCGGGCATAAAGATGGCACCTTATCAAGCTATGTACGGACAAAAATGTCGTACGCGGTCTTGTTGGCTTGAGGCTGGGGAAAAGCAGTTTATGGGACCCGAGATAGTCCATCAAACTGCTGAAAAGTTGAAAATAATTAGGGAGAGAATGTTAGCAGCTCAGGATCGTCAAAAGAGCTATGCTGACAACAAGCGAAGACCGATGACTTTTGAAGTTGGAGATTCAGTTTTGCTTAAAGTCTCATTGTGGAAGGGACTTATACGATTTGGTAAACGGGGAAAGTTAAGTCCAAGGTTTATTAGACCGTTTAAAGTTCTTCAGAGGGTTGGGAACCAAGCTTACAAGCTCGAATTACCCGAAGAACTGAATGGAATTCATAACACTTTCCATGTGTGTTATTTAAGGAAGTTCACGGGAGAAGTTCCCGATATGATTCCACTTTCGGAGTTGAGAATTGATGAGAACAAGAGGTTAATTGAAGAACCAGGGGCAATCATTGACCGAAAGACTAAGAAGTTGAGACGCAAGATGGTCGAGTTAGTGCTTGTCCGTTGGAAACATACGAATGGGCCAAATCTCATCTGGGAGACGGAGAGTGACATGATGAGTCGCTATCTGCATTTGTTTGTTGATGTGTGATTCCAGGGACGGAATCATCCTAAGGTGGAGAGAATTGTAATGCCCGTGTTTCTTGGCTAGGCATTAATGATGATGTAATAGTCTAGGTTAACCATTGTAACCCGTCTTGCAATAATAAGGATGTATTATTTAAGTATTATGTGTTTTGTGCTTAATTGTGTGACTTAAATGAATTAAGGATAAAAATAAGCATCAAAATGAAATGTTAGATAAACCCGATATCTATGAAGGATGTGGTAGTAGTTGTGGCAAGGTTTTCTAATATATAAAGAATGTCGAAATCCGAGTTATAACGAAGAACTTATGACTTGTCGATATTTCGCGAGAGAACCGGCGAGCCACCGTGTGACGTAAATAGTAAATTTACGATAGAGCGATATTTAGCCTTAGTGATCTAAACGAAGGTCGTAGAATAAGTTAAATCGAGAGCGCGCAAAAGAAGAACGTCTAAATCTGACTTCGTATGAGGAATTTATGATTTTTCGAAGTTTCGACTTAGCAGTATGCAGCCCAAATCTCGAAATAGAGGTCTAGTGACATTTGGCCGAAACAATCTAAACGAGAATCGAAGATCTTGTCAATAGTAGTCCAACAGTGAAATGACAAACGAAAACGGACGTCGGATGAAGAAGTTTTGAATTTCTAACGGAGTTTTCCTGTCCTGGCCTACTAAAAATAATATAATATAAATAAAGTCAAAATTAGCCGACGGAGTCTAAACGAAAGTTGTATAGCTTAGTCTCACCTACACGTGGATATAAAGAACGTTAAAAACGGAGCTCGTATGAGGAAGATATAATTTTCTGAAGTTTTTAAATAATTAAAATATATAAATTTTATTATATATTCGGATAATATTCGAATTGGTGACTCGTCCGATCTGATCCGAAGGGTATGCTGAGCGTACCTAGGTGTACGCCCTGCGTACATGTCGACAGCAGGTTACTTCCTGCGTAATCTTTGGTTACGCCCAACGTAACCCCAAAGTTCAACACTATAAATATGATGTGAGACCTCCGGGTTTGTTGTCCAAAATTTCTTCTCTCCCCCCTTATATTTCTTTCTTCTTGGCAATTTATACCCCCAAAGCCCCGATATCAATCCCGAGACCCGAAGCAAGTCCCGAAGCCCCTAGGATCCCGAGAAGTAAAGTTTTTGAGCCGAAACTCTGCCCGCGAGAAGCCCGGTTTTCAACAAAACATCCCGGTTTCACCGAAGAATACTACTCTTAGAGCCGTAGTGTTGTCTGATCATCTTCTGATCAAGTGAGTGTATATTCCTTTTCTTCTAAAATATAGATATGAAGTATTCTCTACAAAATATGTGTTATGTGTTTGTACATTATTTTCTTATTGGAAATAATTATTAAATGAATGATTTGTACAAGTGTTGGTGAACTTGGGTGTTCATTTGATGTATTCTATCCCCCTCATGATTGCCTTAGGACATTCATTGCTGAGGAAACCCCTCTGCGGTAGTGTCCATCCCGATGAAAATCCTAGATTAGGTCCCTTGTAACAGTTGTTGTCTTAGGGACGTAAAGTGAGGATAATGGTAATGGATAATCGGGTTATTTTTGGTTGGTGAAATTAAATATAATTATTTATTGTGGGTTGAAAACCTTATATGCTCACCAGGCTCCCAAGACTGACCCACTCAGTTTCTTTGTGTTACAAGTAGTGACGCGTGAGCATAAGTTGGACAGCTTGTGAAGATATTTTTGTTTATAGACCAGTAGTTGTATATAACTGTGTAAGGTATATGTTTTATTGTTTATGCTTTTGTGTCTGTATCGGAACATGACATCCTGAGTTTTGATATATAATGAAAATACATTTCTTTAATAAATGCTTTGATAAACCTTATTTTATCATGTATTGTTTTGGGGACAAATTTCGTAACTCTTTTAAATCAATGGATTTACTCTGAAATTATTTTAAAAAGCATAAATGAAACCGGTCTTTTCTGGCCATGATTTTGGGGATCTCACACTTGACCTGTCGTAGGGTCAAGGCCGAGCACCAGCGTCCACATGGCATGTTGCAGCCACTAGAGGTTCCCCAGTGGAAGTGGGAACAAATTTCTATGGATTTTATCAACAAATTGCCGAGGACCGCGCGGGGTGTCGACGTGATTTGTGTGATTGTAGACAGGTTGACGAAGAGCGCTCACTTTCTTCCTATTAGTGAGAGCTCTTCTGAGGAGAGGCAGGTAGAGATATATGTGAGAGAGGTGGTAGCTCGGCATGGGGTGCCGATATCCATAGTGTAAGATCGGGATGTGCGGTTTACTTCCAGATTTTGGAAGAAGTTTCATGAGGATTTGGGTACGCGATTGCATTTTAGCACAGCCTACCACCCATAGATAGATGGACAGAGCGAGCGGACGATTCAGACGCTCGAGGACATGCTTCAAGCGTGTATTATGGACTTCTAAGGAAGTTGGGACACATACCTACCCCTGGCTGAGTTTTCTTACAACAACAGCCACCATTCCAGTATCGACATGCCTCCTTTTGAGCTCCTTTATGGGAGGAGGTGTTGTACCCCTATTTTTTGGGAGGAGGTAGGGCAGCGAGTGATGGGTGGCACTGAGATAGTGCTCCAGACGACTGAGCAGATTCAGCAGGTCAGACAAAGATTACTGACGGCTCAGAGTTGCCAGAAGAGTTATGCAGACAGGCGACGGTCCGAGCTTGAGTTTCAGGTTGAAGATTTCATTCTCCTGAGGGTATCCCCGTAGAAAGGGGTAATACGGTTCAGGAAGAGTGGCAAGTTGGGGCCCCAATATATCAGCCCTTTCAGAGTGGTCGCTAGAGTGGGTAAGGTAACCTACCGCTTGGAGCTACCTGCGGAGTTGAGCCAGATCCATGACACTTTCCATGTGTCCCAGTTGAGGAAGTGTGTGGCCGATGAGATGGCAGTGGTACCATTAGAGGAAAACCCCTATATAAGAAACATGATGGCCTCATTTCTGGCCACCATTTCCAGAGAGAAAACCCTAAGAGTGCCCTAATCTCCATTCTAGAGCTTGTGTGTGTGTATGTGTTGAGCGTTGAAAGAGTGTTTGTGTGGTTTTGAAGAGAAGAGAAGACCTTGAAGAAGGAGAGTTGGAGTCCAAGTTGCTAGATCTGAGCAAATCTGGGTGTGAAGCTTCTCTTTGAGGTATAAAGTTTCAGACTTTGCCTTTCCTTCTTATGAGCATGTTATGTTGAGCATTTTCGGGTTTTGTCCCATAAAACTGGAGTCTTGATGAGATCTTGAACTCTAGAGTCTAGGACCAACCCCTTTTGAGTGTATGAGTAGTGTGATACCATAAAAATCCAATCTTGGTTGGTGAAATCATTCCATGCATGAGTTATGAGACCTTTGGGACAAAAGAGTGTGTATTTTTGGAGGATGGTGACTTTCCAGCCATGCAAAGGCTTAAAGTCAGTGACTTTATGGACTAAGAGACATTAGATGGTCCAGATCTGAGATATGAGCTTATGTCTTAACTGATTAAGACCAAAAATGTGAGAAGAGTGAAACTGGGGCGTACGCTGGGCATAACCCCGGTACGCGCAGCGTAGGGGTCGAGCACCCCTGATTCTATAAGCAACCGAATACACCCAACAAAGGGAGTTGGAACGCACAGCGTACTCCCTGTTGTTGACTTTTGTTGACTTTTAGGGTTTGGTCAAGATTGAGGGCTATTAAGCCTCGGAGGGGTAAAATGGTCTTTCACCCTTCTGTGAGTTGCAGAAGGGTTAGTCTAGCTTCTTGAGGGCCAATATTAATTAGGGATAATTATTATGTGTTAGGCGGAGGCTAGACCGGTGGGTAGAGATCGAGATCCCGAGTGCGATATTTTCATTCATTAGCTTACGAGGTGAGTCTTCTCACTATACTTACCTTGAGTGGTAATTTTTGTGTGACCAGTGGGTCTTATGTTAATGACCTGTGTAATGAGATATCCTGCTATTTGCTTTGTGTTATGCTTTCTGTGTGTTATATTGAGATGATTAGTTGGGGGACCAGAGGGTCCATTTGGGTTGTGGGACCGGAGGGTCTTATTGAGTTATAGCCTCGAGTGGCTAAGGAGTTGTGTGTGGTATTTTAAGGAACTCACTAAGCTGTGCGCTTACCGTGTTATGTGTTATGTGTTTCAGGTAGTTCCGAGGATCGCGGCAAGGCACCGACGTGATTGTACACACTGGTGAGTAGTTGTTTTATGATTCTGGGATTTATGTTTTATTATTGACATTTGAGACACTTGTGGGTTTGAGAATGATGATTTGAGATATTTGTTTTAAAAATGAGAAAAATTTGCATTGAAAATTTTATGTCGTTCCACCGAGAGTAGCATGGTCCATTTGGGTTGCATATCATCAGGACAATTTGTTAGGATGGAATCTTGAGAGAAGGTTATATATGATTTATTAATATATTATAAGTACTAATATATTAATATGAAATCATATGGTTTTAATTAGTATTGATCAAGAATTAATTTAGAATTGATTTAGTGATCAAAAGGAGACTAATTAAATCTATGGGGACTAATTTTGTTAATTAGTTATATTCATGTGTGTTGGGCTTATGATCCATGTTGGACCAAGTTTATATATTGATACATAAAAATTTGGGCCACATGAACCATGGATCATAAGACCCATGGGTATGTATTTGGGTTATATCCATGACCCTAGAAAGCCCACATATAAATACATACTTCATTGCCCAAAATCGACACTTGTGTGTATTCTTGGAGTTCATGATGATTTTGGGTGCATGGAGATTCTCTCTCAAGTTCCTCCTTTGTCCATGATGTTTTGTGATTCCACTTGAGACTTCCACACTATTGGGGCTAAGCTCTTAAGGCTAGATACATCAAGACTTCAATCTCCACCATAAGGTATGTTATCCTAACTAGATTCTTGTGTGGTATATGACAATTGTATGCTAATCATAGGTTTAATACCTTGGAAACACCATTGCATGTATAATTAGTTAAAACATAGATCAAAGGTATTTAGGGTTGCATCAACACCTTAAGAGTGTTAGAATGCTCAAAACCCATCAGTGGTATCAGAGCCTATGCTTGTTTTCAATTATACTTGATGCAAATTGCTGAAAAATGTTGAAATAATCGATTTCTACTCTTTTGAACAGTGGACTCGCCGAGTCCACCGATGGTCGTTGAGTCCATGCACAAATTCATCCAACTCATCGAGTTCGTTTATGCAATCGACGAGTTGGACCCCCAGACAACATATCTTCGAGTTTTAAGGTTGGAATTGGTCTAGAATCATTACCTTAAACTGTTTTGGACTTATAAAAACTGTTTTTGATGTGGTAATCATCATTCTCATCCAATTCAAAAGATAATTGTCAAAAGTTAATTTTTTGTATTAGTTTAATGATTAGGCTAATTACATGAAAATTGTTTGATTTGAATTGTCTTGTTAATATGAGTTTAATCAAGATTATGAATATTGCTAAACCTGTTTGTGATAGTTGTTTTCAATCTAAATTAGTCTAAAAGTTATTCATAATATGTGTTTTTGTAACTTGTCCTCAAGTTATATGAAAAGTCTCATTAAAAAAATCTATTAAAACCATAGGTTACAAAATGAATAGTCTTTTTGTCATAAATAGTTTTATGAACTCCATAACTTGTCCTCAAGTTAT
This sequence comes from Lactuca sativa, assembly GCF_002870075.4. Classification (NCBI taxonomy): domain Eukaryota; kingdom Viridiplantae; phylum Streptophyta; class Magnoliopsida; order Asterales; family Asteraceae; genus Lactuca; species Lactuca sativa. Next base: position 165,052,214 of record NC_056623.2, on the reverse strand, counting down.
GGATGTTCAAGAGTCTCTTCATTAAAGATTTTTAAAACTTAATTAAACTCATAAGTTATGAAAATCTAAGAGTTTTGAAAAGTTTCAAAACCTGCCCTCAAGTTTTGGAATTTGCAAAGGTACCTCCCCATGTATACTTTAATTCCAAATTAAACCTTAGAATGTTAAAAGTTTAAAATTCAACCTTATACTATTATAATATTAAAAGTTAATGGTTATATATATATATATATATATATATATATATATATATATATATATATATATATATATATGTATAAGATAAAGTCAATCTTACCGTTAGTAGGCCTCATTCACGAAGCCAGCCTCTAAGGGGGGTATAAGGTTACTGCATATAAAATGGCAGTTTAATGAGTGTCCACTCTCACCCACCGCTTCCTTGACTGGTGGAGGGTCGTTAGCCAAACGGGTAGGAAAGTACTATAATTCTCCTTCATTATAAGTATAGTAATAAATATAAAGTAACTAAACACTTATAAATTCCCAATCTTAGTTACTTAGGAAAATGTGAATTTGGTGCTAACCCATGAAATTACACTTTGCACCCTTGTTAAGTCGTTAGTGGAGCGTGTGTGGTTAACCGACACACTAACATGGGACTGACAATGTGTGGAAATGGGTGGCTTAAGTTTTACCACAGATCGGTGGAACGCATGTGGTTAACCGGCACATCGGTTGGGTGATAAAATTAAGGGTACCAAGTCAATTTGCATGGTTATTCACACCTTGTTTGTGATCCTCGACATCCTAGTCACAAACTTGAGAGGGCACAATCGAGATTTACCTACCTTCATGGTGGAAATTGGTGGAAATTGGTAAATCGTCATTTACCTACCTTCAGATATTTTGTAGCTTGGATTACGGAATCCCTCTTCCAAGTTATAAAATAGTTTGTTGGTTCCTACCCTTAATATTTCATATTGGGTGTTATTTTAAGGACTTAAATCAACTGAAACTTGAATTTCTCCATCATAGATGTCTAACTTCAGACAACTATGGTCTTCCTCGTACTTTTAGATAGAGCTTTCCTAAAGAAGATGATATCCCAAATGGAAATCAAGATGAAAGATCAATCCCTTTGTTGTGCATTAATAGGACTGGACATCATACTTCACTTCCTCCACCTCCTCCAATAATTCTCCCTGACCCACAAGTTCAAGGTCAATCAATCCCTATTTGAAAAGCAGAGTCTATATGTGCTTACATCTTGGAGATTAAGTCACATATTGGCAAGATGGGAGAGTTGGGTGTCAAAGTCTTAAGTAAGTTGATTGTTGACTAGGTTCTTTAATCACTTCCCAAGTCATATAGTGAGTTCTTTAAGGATTGCTATGTGACAGACCATGACATGACGCTTAATGATCTTACATATTTGCTCGATGCTACTGAATTAACAATCATTTGGAGCAATGGTAAAGCAAATTTTATTGGAAGATCTACTTCCCATGCTTCCATGGACATTGGTAATGGTAACATTGAAAGTGCAGAAAAGCTTTCTCTTCCCAATGGAAAGGGACCGGCCATGGTCAAGTCATTTGACCTAATGGTAAAGAGAAAGGCTAAGTCTGAGATAGCCTCATGTACCATTTCCAAGGAGTCCATATGTTTCTATTGCCAAAGAGAAGGGACATTAGTTGCGAAGCTTCCCAATTTACATGAAAAAACATAAGAATGGTAAAGTCAAAAAGTTTGACTCTACTTCAGGTAAAGTCCATTATCTAAATCTATGAAGTCTCTTTTGGAGATTTTTAATACATGATGTAATGTAATTACATTTTCATGTTATGGAAGAATGAAAGGAAAAGAAGGGGTATGCTGATTCTGATCGCGAAGATGGATTTCAATCGCATTGTTCGGTGACCAGAATTTTGAGCTGCTACTTAAAGAGTTATGATAGATTGCTTAGGAATAGATAACAACATGTTTTTCATATGTATTTTCATTATAAGGATAAGTTTTTCCGCAAGTTTTAAAATAAAAGAAAATTTTTGATTTTATTGATTTTAAGTATCCTTACAATGGCATTTGTGAAACATTTTTGTTTATATGATTTCATTGATAGCAATATTGGAAAATGGATTTGATTCTTTCATTTGTGGTAGTGTCATAATTTACCAAATAAGGAAAGATTCTCATCACCCAAGTTTTAGTTTTATAGAAACTTGGAATCATGCAACTTGTATTATATGATGAATGAGAATTTTCATCTTTTGTAAATTAAGACTAATTCCTTGTTCACATGTACATGTGAGTCAAGTGAAGGACTAAAGGATCGGGTACATTAGGTTGTGCGTTGGTCAGGTCCACCACAAAGGCTTATAAGTTTATTCATTATGATTTACTAAAGTTTAGTAAATATGGTTATGCTTACAATTTTAAGTGTAATTCTGAAACATTAGAAAGGTTTCAATTATTAGCAAAGTGAATAAGAAGAATCAAATTAGGCAGAAAGATAAGAGATTCTCCGATCTAAAGAGATGGGAGAGTACTTGAGTATCTTGTTTTATTATTATCTTAGTGATTATAAAACCGTATCACAATTGATCCTCTAAAGACACCTTAGTGCATTTGTTTGGCTAAGGAGAGGAATCATGAATTGTTGAAATGGTTAAATCAAAAGATAAATCACACTTCGTTCCAAAATCAAGTCTTAAAGTCATAATCTAAGATTGTAACTCGAGTGAAATAATTTAAAAAAAAAGGTTTATAACACTTATCAAAAGCATGTTTCTTACTCTTGTACATTTGAAATTAGTAAGCTGTGGTGTTTTGGATAAAAACAAAGACCAATTAAGACCAATTGTGAGAAGTGTTTATCTTGATAAGAATCCACACTAACTCTTGAGTATTTGTTTTGTCAAGGAATGGTTCTTGACAATATAATCTTATATGTCAAGAGGATAGTGGGAGTCTTAAAGATCTTGGAAAAGTTTCAAGAATTAATCAAGAATAAAACCCATTGTTTAATCGCTAGCACACAACTTGAGGTTTGTAACCCATTGTGTTGGCATATTTCTGTGCCCACTCCAGTTTAAGTTGGATATGCTTGTGAGTTCTATATGTTCTCAATTTTTTACATAACAACCTGGAAGCAATGGTAGGCCCTTGTGCTGCCGGGTGGCAAGAAAATGAGATTGGGCAAGTTCAGTCCATATGAGTTTCAATTTGTCACTAACCTTGTCTTGTGATTATGGTTATCACAAATTCACATGGATAGGAATACATACACCATAAAATCTAAGTGTCATGAGGTTCCTCTCCGATTCATGAAAATGATGGTGAGGAAACTCTTTCAGTAAGTAGATTTTAAGTAGATATCAATTGTGATATTTGCATTCACAAAGTCATTACTGGAGCACGTGTGTTTGACCGACACACCAACATCGACTTGTGAGAATGGCAAAAGGTCTAAAAATTATGATTACAACACCCCTCTTCATAATTGTTTAAATACACATGTGAGCTATCTAAGGAAATGTGTATGATTTTGATAAAGTCTTATCAAAGCAATCTCGTATCAGAAATCTGAACTTTGGTAAGAAAGTCAATAAAGTATTGATTTCTAGAAGTCTAGTTGATTTCTGGGAACATGTTAAAGCTAGTGGGAGCATAAGTGTTATGATGGTAAGATAATAATCATTATTTTAGTGTGAGCATGATTATTATGTTTAGTGTTGCAAGTTAGCAATGTTAATTATAAAAAACAAAAGTTTCAGTTCGCCTTGTGTCGTTTCTGCGACGTCGCGCGTGTGTTCCTCGTGCTCCACTCTCCCCCTTTTGTGGTGGATTGCCAATATCTCCAACTTGGGTTCTGGTTTCCTGGCAGCGTCTTTGGGGTTATCTGCGTCGAACTTAGCTCTCAAGCTTTTGGTGATCTCTATTACGTTGCCTTTTAACTATTTCTCTTCGATTTCCCGTTTTAAGACCGCGCAATTGATCATATCGTGTGTCCTACTCTTGTGGTACTCGCAGTATCGTGTTTTAGTACCTTTCGTTGCTGGCTTTTCGTCGACTGCATAGACTTTTGTCTGTCTCCCTCGCCTATCGTCTCTAGTGAAGGGTCTGGAGTGTCTTGTTGGTCGTCTGTCTCGTCCTGTAAACCTATTGTTTCCCTGAAAATCAGGGTGGGTTGTGTTGAAGTTATTCTGCCTCCCCGCGGAGGCTGTCATGGCGTTGAGGTAAGCCTGCTTCGATGCTTCACCTTCCTCTTGGCATAAGAAGCGCTCCACCCTTACTTTCAACTCAGCCCTTGTCTTGGGTTGCTTGCCCATGAGTTTTTGGGACAACGATCCTGGTAGTAGGCCCCAGGTGAATGCCCCTACGATTAGGCCTTTGTCGTGCCCAATGATTGTGTGGCAGTCACCTTTGTATTTCCGAAGTTGTATGAAGTTTGTTAGGAATAGGTATTTCAGTTGGTTGAGATTGCTGATGTTGCCCGGGTTCAACGTTTTTAACCATGTTCCTGTGTTACCGTCCAAGGTAGTGGGAAAATATGTGCACCAGAATCGCTCATCTAGTTTCAGGGACGTCATCGTCCATTCATACGTATCGATATAGCTGTCCAGGTTAGTAGTTCCGTTGTATGTCTTAAGGTAAGGTAATTTAGCGGTGTTAGGGATTTCATACTCCAGGAGTTCTTTGACAAATGGTGATGTGACACTTCGTGATGAGCAGTCTTGGGTTGGGATATGTTGGCTAAGGTAGTACCGTGGTTGTTGTGCCGTCAGAAATGGTTGTACCAACATGTTGTTGTAGGCGGTTAGATATGGTATTGGTATGTGGTAAGGGTTGAACGGTTGGGTTATAGCAGGGGAATTATATGGCGTGGGTTGAACGGTTGGGACATAATAGGGGGTGTACAGCGTAGGTGTTAGTTACTGAGCCGGGGGGTTCTGTTGGTGGGCTATGGTTGGCTGTTAGTAGAACAAGAGTGGTGGAGCTGGTATGGCACCTGTCATCGATAGCTGGTATGGCACCTGTCATCGACAGCTGGTGGCTTTGTGGCTGTGATTCGATGCCTGCGCCGATCACAATGTCGTTGAGATGTTCACTGCTTGCGAGGGTTGTGACAGTTGTCGTTTGGGTATTATGAGGATTGACAATAGCGGGGAGAAGAGGTAGTGTGGTGTATATAGGTAGGTTCTAGGGTGGGGTTAAGTGCGTCACGGTTGGTATTGGTCGGGGTTGAGGTGGGGCGGTTTTCACAGTCGTGGTGATGGGGTTTAGTAATGAGTCTGGCGATACAGTCACCAGAGCTTGCCGCAGCGGACCACTTAGAGCTGGTGTTGCGTTGAAATTTGGCCTCAGATTCTCGATTAACGGCGGTGCATCGGAGATTGGTGTTTGGTCGCGAGGAAATGGGGTTGTCGGAGTGTCCTCCGTCCCCAAAGGTCCCATCAGGCGTATGGGGTTGTGCGGTTGTTCCGACGGCTCGCCCGTCGCTTTCTCCACCATGCGTGGTTATGGAAGGTAGTAAAATGGGAGAGGGTTTGCGTATCTGTTGTCACACAACCGGATGACGCCAAATGATGCGAGCAAGTCCCGAACCACCGTCTGTGTGGAAGAGCTCCGTCACGGCGGAACCTGAGAGGTCACACAAGAGAAAAGGATGCCAGCTGTCGTCCTGGAGGAGATCCCGGAAAGACGCTCTGACAGTCAAGTTAGTCTAGAGAGTATGAGAGAATGTGGTAATACGTGACTGGAGTTGGGTTCACTTACTTTGGCTGAACCGAGTGTTAGTCCTTTTATAGTGAGGATCCTCCTCGGTCCGTACGAGGACAGGGACTGTGGTCCCAACAGGATCTGTCGTCCTTATTGGAGGCTCTGCTCCACATTCGTGTCCCGGCCTCCAATTGGTTTAGGCGATTGTGCTCTGTCTGGACGCTTTGTCACCTGAAGCCGTTGTCTTTGGACTGTAGCTAAAAGACAATTCTTGGCGAGGGTGAGCTTTCTACGCGATCGCTGCCCGGGAGCTTAGAGCTACCCAGGTCGTGGGGTCAACTTAGAGGCGCTCTGCCGCGACTTGCTTGTTTCTGGCCCACTTTGAGGGGCGCGTCATCACTTAGAATAATGAAATATAATTGAATGACCTATTCCAGTAGGTTGGTCATTACATTTTACCAAAGTGAGTATTAATGGATTTATAGACACATAGTTATTGATAAGGGCTGTTGTTGTCGTTTTCATTAAATGAGAGAAATTTGGTGTTAATTCCTTTTCTATATGTTTTTGTATTCTCAAGGACTAAAAGTACCAATCAATGTTGATAAACCAAAATTACGCATCTACAGTTGGAGTTACCGAGTTTGTGTGGCATTGGCATTAGCATTGGCATAGACTCTGATTTAAACAATTTGTGGACTGTAATGTTGGAGCCATAAAACGGTTCATACCTACAAAGTAACTCAAATACTTTTGAGCCCATGCCCATAAGAGATGTGGATATGAATCATATTAACAATTCTAATAATCCAACGACACCTTTGTCAAACGGACAACCAAAGTGAGTTTTATCCGTAAATCTATTAAATTTCTTTGATTTCATTCTTTATTTATTAATTTAATTTTTATTCATGTAGGTTCTTGCTTTTAACAAGACGTCAAGTCTTGAACCTAAACCTAAAGCAGTTGACAGATATGAGGAAAAGTTGTAGTGAAGAGTTTTTGAAGATTGACCTCAAATATGACCAGGTTTGTAATCTCTTGTTTGTTTCATTCAACATTGTGGTATATTATCTTTGTGATTTTTTTTATAATGGACCAAAGGTTACATGAGGTTTTTCATTTTTGTAAAGAATGTTGTAACATGTTACAGACAAAGATTACATAAAAAAAAATTCTTATTTGTCTTCACGAAAAACGTATATATATTATACCAATGTGAAAGTATCATGCAATTGTAAAAAATCAAAAGGTTCCAACTAAACATTCTTTTCCGTTTATAATAAAGTGGTAAAAATTATGAAAATATTATGAAACATGCGTAAATTTATACTATTTTATGTCTTGTTGTAAGCTCTTTAAACCCGATTATTATAAAACTAATCCTTTGAGTTTGGGGATAATTCACAAATGGCAGATGGTGGAGGTTGGAAAGAGGAAGTACATCAAAATGTGTTCTATATGAAATCACATATAATAGGAACTACACCAAAGCTCACCATTAGGAATAGTTGCATCAGATCAGGCAAGAAGTTCACCAAGTGATCCTTAATGACCTGGTTCTTGGGCTTTGCCTTCATCTACTTTTATTAATGGAAATCAATGGAGATATTACTAGAAAAATATTGTTCCCTTCTTCATCTAGGCAGAGAATTTTGTGGTACAATGTGAAGCATAAGAAAAATAATTCTAATCAAAAGTATATTATCAATATAAATCGTGTTTTACCTAAAATCATTAAAACTTAGCTTACTAATCAATTCTTTAGGGCCGTGATTATCACGGCCCCAAAAATTTCCTAGTATATATATATATATATATATATATATATATATATATATATATATATATATAGATATATATATATATATATATATATATATATATATATATATATATATATATATATATATATATATATATATATATATATATATATAACTTACCTATTTTAGACAAAGTCAGTAAGAAACTACGGCTTTTCAGGCTATTGTTTTACTTTTACATCCTCACACTAATCCAACATCAAATCTCCCTATTCTAATAAAAGAATAGTCTTAATCTTCTTTTGACATGTGTCATCCTGTTAGGTCTCTTAATTAATGCATATTTTATTTTTCTTTTGACATATGTCACCCTATTAGACCTCCTAATTAATGCATGCTACTTGCCAACCTATTAATTCTCTATTTCAAATTTCAAATTTTAAATTTACCACTCTAATTAAATTAAATTAATAACATTAGAATAAAATTAAAATAAAATTAAAAAATTATAAGATGATATAATTTCATGTATTTATTTAAATTAACGATTATAATTTTATATAACTAAAAAGATATCTCTTAATTAATAATATATTTAAAATAATTGATTAATAATTTTGAGTTCTCACTATAAAAGTTTAATTAATTTTGTAACCATGGTTCCCACGGGTTATAAACTAGTGTGATATATAAGTGTATAACACCAAAATATAGAGTTTGAGTTTCATTAGAGCGAATTAGTTTCCAAATTTGAGCTTATTAAGTTTTAGTTCATTAATTGTATAATAATAGTCTATAATTAATTTTGTTAATTTTGATTCTTATTAAAATTAAATTGATATTAACTCGTTTTTGTATATTTAATTTAATTTTTTATGTTTCAAACTTATTTAAAGATTTAGTATTTCTTTTAACATATTAAAACACCACTTACTTCAAGTTTGAAAAAAAAAAGTAATAAAAATAACTGGTCTTTTAAGATCTATAAAAAGATCAAAATAGAATAATATGCCTAAAATATTCATTTTTTTTCAAGTCCTAATTTTACAAATTTGCCATCACTTCTTTAAAGATTCAGACGGTTTTATCGCAGAAATTATATAAATATAAGAGTTATTATATATATACAATGCAAAACATTACTCGCCCAAAAAAAGAAAAGCATCAAATCAAATGAGACTATCGAAAGATGGTTCCACATGAACATTGGGAAGATCTTGCAGCACACCTTGTGCCACGTCATCACCATCTAAATCCAGCAATAAACTGTTTCCATTTCCAGTTGTTTCCTCTATCAATAAGCCTTCATCAATCATAGCAGGATTCTCATCTGTGTAAGACAAAAAGTCTTCAAGATGAGATTTGAGATTCCCATTCTCCATTGAAGCAAACTTCACCTCAAGAACACAAGTCTCAAAATCACATTCAAACCCATCTTTAACATCTGGAGACCCATCCGGGAAATGTTTCAGAATATCGTTTTTGTCAAAAGTCAAAATCTTGTTGACCGATTCAATGGAGTCTTGCTTTTTGTCAAAAGTCAAAACGTTGACCGATTCAGACCCATCTTCAACATCTGGACACTGATCATCATTTTTGTCAAAAGTCAAAATGTTGACCGATTCGGACCCATCTTCAACATCTGGACACTGATCATCGTTTTTGTCAAAAGTCAAAACGTTGACCGATTCAGACACTTCTTTAACATCTGGACACTGATCATCATTTTTGTCAAAAGTCAAAACGTTGACCGATTCAGACACTTGTTTAACATCTGGAGACTGATCAGCATTTTTGTCAAAAGTCAAAATGTTGACCGATTCAATGGAGTCTTGGTGAACATCAGTTTTATTAGAGGGGATATCTGTGGAAACATCAGCATAAGTTGTAGTTAAGTCTTCTGAATTGTTTAAGAAGGATTCAGAAGGAATTGAAGTCGATTCAAGGGGTAAAACTGGAAATTCATCTTTGGGTTTTGTAAAAGATGAGAATCCAGCTAGAGCTGCAGCCAAAGCATCATCTATGGAAACGGATTTCTTTGGTTTTTCAAAATCATTATTCAGTTGCTGTTTTTCTTCAGAATGTTGAGCATGAAATTGGTTGGTATTTTCTGATTTTGGTTGAGATGTTGGGGAAGAGGGTAAAACTGGAATTTGGGGATTTTTGGTGAGTGATTGGAGTTGCTGTTCTACATGATGGAGTCTTGATTCAATGTGGTTTATGGGGTTCAACATGTTCTCTTCAAACCTCAATAACATATCTTCAATTCTACTCACTCTTGACACAAGTTGTTCCATTAAACTGGTGTTTGGTTCATGAATCTGTCAAAAGGAGTTAGAATTTCAAAAGATATAGCAATGTGCTTTAATTTATTTATTATAATTTATAGCATCCTGTTTTCATTTCTTTCTATTATAGAATTCAAACTAAATCGTTCAACTTTGAAAAATATACACAATTGTAGCAGTAAAAAGAGTTTTGTATTTTGATGACATTGCTAATAACTGGGTAGATTCTTCAACTTAAATGTTGTAATACAAAGAAATAAAGTAGGATTTATATTTTATAATAAACAAATGGGTTAATCTCATAAAAGACCTTATATTTTGTGTTTTTTTTTCTGGATTAAACCTCAACTTTATTTTTTTTCATGAAAAAGACCTTGCACTTTTTCATTTTTTCCGATCTGGCTCTTTTAGTCATTTTTCTCTAAAAGATGTTGTAAAATGTGAGGGTTTTTTCAGTAAAAACTAAAAAAGTTGAGGATTTATTTGGAAACGTTTAGAAGGTTGAGGGTTTTTTTTTTGGAAAAAATGGTTAATCTCAAAAAAGGTGTTATATTTTGTGTTTTTTCCGGATTAAACCTCAATTTTATTTTTTTCATGAAAAAGACCTTGTAGTTTTTTCATTTTTTTTCCAAACCGGCCCTTTTAGTCATTTGTTTTCCAAAAGAAATGTAAAATGCGAGGGTTTTTTCGAGAAAAACTAAAAAGGTTGAGGGTTTATTTGGAAGCATTTAGAAGGTTGAAGGTTTGATTCGAAAAAAAAAAAAATACAAAGTTGAGGGCTTTTTCGGAAAAATGAAAAAATACAAGCTCTTTTTCAGGCAAAAAATAAATTTGATGTTTAATCCGGAAAAGGCACAAAATATAAGGTTTTTTTAGATTAACCCTTTAATAAGACAAAGTTGAGGGTATTTTCGGAAAAAATGAAAAAACATAAGGTCTTTTTCATGAAAAAAAATAATGAGATTTAATCCAGAAAAAACACAAAATATAAGTCCTTTTATGAGATTAGCCCTAAACAAATCAGTGAAAATGCATTGCTTTTCTTGCATTTAACCATTATATAAAATGAGGGTATTTTCGGCTTTCAATAAAAAAAAATCCATCAAACATGGAATTCAATGGATTCCAATGTAACTGAATCCCATCAAATTGGCAACCAAACACACAATGGAACGGAATCCCAGACTCCAATTCCATCGGAATCCGCAGGTATCTCAAAAAGTATTTTTCATTATAAAAACACATACCTTCTCTTTATCTAAACTCGAACCACCCACATGGCACCGAGTCAACTCATCAGTTCCTCCCGACTCGGAATCTCGAATTCCAATTCCATTGGAAACCGCCACCGGAAAACCCCCTGAACTTTCGGTTCGGTTATCGCACCGAGTCAACTCAGCAGTAGAAGGTGGCAGTTGGCAGCGAGTCAACTCAGTAGTTGGTTGTGACTCGGTGTTGATTGGTTTTTCAACAGATTTGGAAGTGGAATGTTGAGTGGTTGACTGGATGGATCTAGATTTTGATAATCCTAAAAGTGTGGGAACAAGCATAGTCATAAGTGAAGTTCCAGATGAAGGTGGTTCTGGATGATTAAGAAGATTCTGGTTCTGGGAATCGTCTGAATGGATACAGTCAGCAAACACGTAGACTTCATCAACATGTACAAAACCTTTACTTTGAAGTGATAGTAAACGAAGTGTCAGTGATTTACAAGGCTCTGAATCATTCATTTCTGCTGTAGCTTCATAGTAATTCTGTAACATACAAATAAAAATAAAACATTAAATAGGAACAAATTGAGAGTCCAATGATATAACTAGGTAATTTATTTCAAATTACAATCATCACGTGCTTTATTATAAAAAAAGGCTAAATGCAAAAATGGTAATGTACTTCCATTTGTTTGTGTATTATGGCATCCTACTTTTGTTATTTCTAGGGTTAATCTCATAAGAGACCTTATATTTTGTGTTTTTTCTGGATTAAACCTCAACTTTATTTTTTGCTTGAAAAAAACCTTGTACTTTTTCATTTTTTCCGAAAAAACCCTCAACGTTGTCTTTTTTTCCAAAAAAAACCTTCTAACTGCTTCCAAATAAACCCTCAACATTTTTAGCTTTTCTCGAAAAAAACCACACATTTTACAATTTTTTTTGGAAAATAATGACCAAAAGGGTCAGATCGGAAAAAATGAAACAATACAAGGTCTTTTTCAGGAAAAAAAAATAAATTTGAGGTTTAATCCGGAAAAAAACATAAAATATAAGGTCTTTTATGAGATTATTCTACTTTCTCCTTTTTATAGCAGTGATATTTGCTTTTTATAAAAGATGTGAAAGTATGATGCTAAAATATATAAATAAACGAAAGTACATTGCTATTTTTTGCATTGAGCTCATTTTCGATTGTAGTACCTGGTAATTTCTGATGGCATTTGAAGTCTGATTTGGCGAATATGTATTTCCAACAGGGAGTTTAATCTCCACCCAATCATCTTCATTGGTGCCAATATTATTTTCACCTGACACTCTTCCCTTTGGTGATATTTCATTTAGACCCTCCAAGTTTGCAGAAATTGCATTTTTGACATCAGTTACAGAAGCAGCATTACAACGAACAGTGCAGAGATACTCATTTTCACTATGAAGATCAGGTGCATAATATATTTCATATACACGAGCTGTACTTCTGACATAGACCTGACGAATCTCATGCTTTTGAGTGAAATTCACTGCAAGAAAGTTGAAGGGTATCTTATAAAATGTTAGAAATAGCAATGTACTTTCATTGATTCATTTCTTTTTTATTAAAGTGTTGTACTTTGAAAACTTTAACTATTTATAGCAATGCCACCAAAATAGAAAGCAATTTCTATTGCTATAAATGGATAAATTTATGAAAGTATAATGTCCTAATAAGAAAAAAAATTAAAAGTACCATGCTATTTTCATTTTTCATGTATGTTTTTCAAAGTACAATGCCTTAGTTATAGGGATGATTCATACAAAAAAAAATGAATATAAAAAAAATTCTCAAAAGTCTAATGTGAAGGAATAGAAATCTGTCACATGCTTGATTGAACATTTATGTTTGGTTTTTAAATCAGTCAAAGATTTGTATATTTGTGTTTAGAACTCTATTTCATATCTATATTGTGAAGTTAAGCCCTTATTTTGTACAAGATACAACCTAAAATGGGAAACCAGTTAACTAGATAAAAGAAACACTAAGAATTCATGTAACCCTATTCTATATGCATCATATCTTTCAAGTTATAATAAGATGCAACTTCCCTTTGCTTTGTAAAATTTATAGTAAAAATGAAATTGAAAATGGCAACCTAGCCAAATGAAGGGTGTGCATATAAGTTTATGTGTAAGCTATGCTAGTTGAACTTGTTAGACCATGTGCTTTAAATTATCCACTTATAGGTAATTAAATCACAAGAAATTTGGAGATTAACAAAGAAATAGAGATACCCTAAATGTTGAGATTGACACAGGTAATAACACAATCTGAAGACATTTTTTTGGCAATCTAGGACACCATCAGGTGAAGGTAGATTGTTACATTCATATTTTAATATTATAGATCTCAAGATAGTAGTTAAAACATAAATACAGTACATGGCATCACATCATGAATCTTTGTACTAGGGTTTAATTGAACTTGTTATGAATAAATTACAGCCTATAAGTTTGCAAAGGTTCAAAGGAATGTTATAAAAGTATAACTAAAGAGAGTTGTCTGGTGAGCTATGGAGAGGAGTCCAATGGCAGGGAGTTACATCTGGTGAACTCTAAGCCATTTTGTGCACACAAGAATTCTATTTTACAGGTAATTCAGGCTAAAAACACAAGCTGATTCATGTTGAAACATGATGCATTGACTCCAGTACTGAATAATTTTCATATGTCCAAGGACACAATTTCAGAGGGTGCCTATACATACATGTAGTATTTGGCTTATAAGTCATTATCACTAGGACTATAAAGTACTTACAGCCATGTAATCTAGTTTTAACAAAGATGATTAAAAACTGAAATGGAAATATATATGTAATTTCTCATATACAAAAACATAAATAGGTTCCAATAACACACATCTGAATACCCAAAAACAGATCAATCGACTTACAGATAGAAGGAGCAGATAATAATCAAATCGAAAACTCACGTTTGATCTCGCAAGGTTCAAAATCAGAGGTAGAAGGTGGTACGAGAAGGAGTGGCGGTTTTGGACCCGTGGGTTCCGAGTCGATCGGGAAATCAAAAGACTCGAACGTGACGGCGGAGTCGAGAGAACCGCGTGTGACAGTCCAGTTCGTCTCGCAGCTCCATGGAGTCGTAGTACTGGTAGAAGTAGTCGTAGAACTACCGTCGGCGATGGCAGTGGTGTTGATCTGGTGATGTTGTAGTGGTGGTGGAGAACTTGTCATCTTTTGGTCACTCCCGTCGAGTCCTTCGTCCAGGAGATTATAATGTGTTGGAAAAATGCAAAAATGGTTTTTGTAGTTTGCATTTTGTTAAAAACGAAAATGACTTTAAGCTAATTAACTTTTCCATATTTACAAATTTTACATCTCGATTTTTTTTTAAGTAACAAACTTGTTAGAATATGACTATTATAACCCGCTGTAGCAGGTTAAATTCTAAATGTGAACGCTTTTAATAAGTTCGTTGACGTAAGTAAAAAAAAAAAAAAAAATAGCTATCCAAATCTGAAAAAAAACTAAAAGTAAAAGCAAATTACATGAATGGTCCATGTGATTTGGGGGAATTTGTGGTTGTGGTCCCTAACTTATTTTTTTAACTTGGATGGTCCATACTGTTTATTTTTGTTGTGCGTTTAGTCTCTGTCTTACCTAAAAAGACTATTATGCCCTTATTAATTTATTTTTTTAATTAATTTTCTTATTTATGTATTTATTCTTCATATATTTAAGAAAAATTAGTAGACCCCACATATCTGTATTTCGTCACCATCTCATCTCTCATCCTCTTCAACTTCTATTTATTTTCCATCTTTAGTGATATCGTCGTCTTCGTCATCCCTTCTTTTTTTCGGTCCTTCAACTTCATCGAATCAACACTACAACCCACTAAAGATGAAGAGACAGTACGTTGTGATGTTGATTCGCCAGAGTTGAAGTACCAAAACAAGAAGGATGGTGAAGACGTCGATGTTACTAATGATGGAAAACAAATAAAAGTTGAGGAAGATGAGAGATGAGATTGTGACCGGTAAGACCCAAATTAAACATTTCAAATGTGGTTTCAGGCTTACGGTGAGGAGATACAGATACGTGGGGTCTATTAATTTTTTTAAATATATAAAAAATAAATACATAAATAAGAAAATTAATTAAAAAAATAAATCAATAAGGCACAATAGTCTTATTAGATAAGACAGGGACCAAACGCGCAACAAAAATAAACAGTATGGACCATCCGAGTTAAGTTTCTCAAATATGGTTTGAGGTTATGGTGAGGAGATACATATATGTGGGGTCTATTAATTTTTTTTAATATATAAAAAATAAATACATAAATAACAAAATTAATTAAAAAAATAAATTAATAAGGGCACAATAGCCTTTTTAGGTAAGACAGGGACCAAACGCATAACAAAAATAAACAGTGGAGCCATCCGAGTTAAAAAGAATAAGTTAGAGACCAAAAACATAAATTCTCCCAAACCATAAGGACCATTTGTGTAATTTATTTTTACTTTTCGTTTTATTCATAGTTGGGTAAATATTTTTTATACATATCTAGATAACAAACTTGTTGAAAATGTTCACATCTAAGATTTAACCTGCTATAACAAGTCATATGTAAACACTTCCAAAAAGTTTGTTACCTAGATGTGAACAGAAAAAAGATAGTTACCTAGACGTGAACATACCGAAAAGTTAATTAACTTAATAAGTCATTTTCCCTTCTTAAAAAGTCCAAAAATAGTTTTTACTTCTAAAATGGTCTTTATTTTAATATTTCATAGTGGAATACTTGTAATTGGTCTCTAACATTTGAAAACGTTACCCAGCCTTCATTTTGTAACCTACGTTCCTAGGTTATTTCAGTCTTTTAAAGTTTAGGGTGCAAAATTACAATATAGGGATATTATTTAAGCAAGCCTTCTTCCTCATCATCATTTTGACAAAGCTCTCAAAAAATCTCGATGGTGCTCTACTTTGCTTCTGTGGGAATTTAGTTGTGGCGTGCACCTCATGGACTCAGGGACATGGGTACAATCAGTTTGTCTATGAGTAAATTATACGATTGGTCCCTATGGTTTAAGGTAATTTACACGTTTGGTTCCTAATTTATTTTTTTACTCAGAAGGTCCCTACAGTTTGTTTTTATTACGCGTTTGGTCCATGTCTTACCTAAAAATACTATGTTACCCTTGATTTTTTAATTTATTTAAATAAAGTCGGGTAGGTAAGGTAAAGTAAGGTGAGGTGGAAGTGGGATTGGGGTGTGTTTATTTAAATAAATTAAAAAATAAGGACAAAATAATCTTTTTAGGTAAGACAGGGACTAAGCACACAACAAAAACAAACAATAGAGATCTTCCAAGTTATAAAAATAAGCTAGGGACCAAACATGCAAATTACCCCAAACCATAAGGATCATTCGTATAATTTACTCTTTGTCTATTAATCAAATCTTCTACTTTTAGTTTTAGCCCTAATTTGAGTTTCAAAATATGGCTTAGTTGGATGTGTTGACCCACCAATGTGTGCTACTAGGGATATTATACTTGGTATTCTCAAGAACACCGACACTTTGAAGCTATCGATCAAATATTAGAACGATGAATCTACAAAAAATATTGAAGTTTCACCTGTTGCAAGTTGGAATATTTTTTTTTTCTATCATGCAGTTAGGGTACAATATTGTGTAATTAATCCATGTAGTTTGTATTTCTGACTAGTGGCGAGTCTAGAACGTAAAACCATATGTTCATTATTTAAGTGTGTGTGTGTGTATATATATATATATATATATATATATATTTGGGACGGGTTGTATAAGCAAAAATATATATATATTACAATTGTACCTAATGAGGTCTTATATCTTGATATAAACGATGACGAATGTTCGGTGCTTGACAGATGAAGTTGTGCAATTGACGGTGTGAAGAGGGAGAAGAATAATGTGTTGAGAATAATTTTTTATTGTTTTTTCCCTTTATTTATTTAATTATATTTACTTGTATTATGCTATTTTTATTCGATTATACCTTAAATAAATTGGGTGCCTATTAAAATATAAATGCGGGCATTTTAAATCTTGATTTATATTTATTTTTGTTGCCAAAAAGATTAAGGTAGTTCACTCAAAATTTTTAAGGTAGGTCACAATTATAACCATATATAATCTCTTATAAAAAAAAAAGGTAGGTCAAGTGACCCACATTCGATATACTTAGACTCGCCCCTCTTTCTGATATGTATTTTTGTTTGTTGTTTTGGTATTACGATAATGATAGAATTTTTAGAGATACTTATTTTGATTAATTGACGTATACGATTTTTTAGAGATGCTTATTTTGATTAACTGACATATGTACATTGTACACGTCAATCCGTTATCGTTTATTGCAATGATCCGAAAATCAAGGTTGGTTTCCCTTACATGAATATATTTTTTCTAAAGTTATTTTGGGTTTAAGTTATAAAACGGAAGAAATTAAATTAAGGGGAACTAATTAGTATTAAAAAGAGGTAGTTAACAATTAAAATGTATATAATGTAACTAATTAATTTGTGGGAATTGTTAAAATAAATATAACCTATGAAATGTATAAATAAAGTCCAGGAGTTAAAGTGACATTCTTGAAAGTATTAGAATGTAGTGCTTTTGGGTTTTGGGGTTTAAAGTGTCATTATGACAATCTTTAGGGACTAAAGTGGAAGGTTGTAGCAACAAACCCTATTAGTTCGATAACCCCCATATGCAATGTATTTTCCCCATCCATCTATTTCCATCGTTTGATCTATTAAGAGATGATCAAAAGGATGCCGCAACCCTATCTAAGGTTTCTCAAGAAACGTTCTATGGATGTTGGAGGTTGGGAATGCTCAAACCCTAGGGGTTAACGACATTTAAATACCCAAAAAATCCTAGTAACACTATCAGCTCAGTGGGTCGGAAGCGTGTCGCACCTCTTGAAGAGGCGCTCTGTGTCTTTAGAAAAATCACCCAGATTTTAGTTTTTTGGAAAATGCGATTAATAGATTCGTGCTTCGCCCTCATCCTTCTACTTTCCTTTAGACTATAAAACCACCAATCAATGTGTGGGAAAAACATAATCAGTACTTGAGTATTGCAATTAAATACCTAAAAGATGTGAAACCTTTCAAACAAAAAAATTGCTAAGCACACCCGCCGAATACTCAATGCAGGAACCGGGTGTTAAAATTCTACTCCACTTGAATTAGATTTTTTTCCTTAAGATCCCTATTGGCTAAAATGCAAAAACATCCCTTATGTAAAACCTTTTATGACTTCTTCAACCCAATCTCTAATTCGATGCATCCACATAGGGGTTCCTGAGACCACTTGGAACCAAGATAATGTTGCCACTACAAACCGACTCTCTCACTACCGACGACCCAATCAAATTCTTAGAGAAAACACTCCAATCGGAAATTCAACCCTGTAATCACGAACCAAAACCAACGATAACTTCAAAAGAATAACCCATTGGTCAGCAACCCCATAAATCATACTCAAAGACTGATGATCATTTCTTGAAAAAAACATGCCTAATAAGGGCTTTCATTTCTCACTTGACTTCCTGACAAGTCATCACTATTCGACCGCTACCACAAGCATACCAATGAAAGAATCAAAACCCCACTTCATGTCTAAACTCCCATACCAACTCAAGTACACAACACCAGATAAATCATTCAATAGATATACAACGAATACCATGGTTCGGAATTTACATAACCAATACCCCTTCACTGATAGCCCAACTCGTAATAAACAACTTCTTAAAAACAAGCAAGGATCCACAAAAGTAGAAACACAACAAGGTACTTCAGATGCATAACCATGACTTTCCAACACATTCTATCAAACATGTGACCTAAACAAAATTGTCGGCCATAGGAAAACCAATTACCTTTCCACAATGCTTCAAAGCACCTAGTTATGCCAAAAGACTATCAAACCAAGACCTAAGAGTCTCAAGCACATAACTGACATGTCCAACCCACATAAGTCACATACACGTTGGTTCACGATACGTCTACACCGTCAAACCATTGTGAGCTAATTGTGCCTTCTAAATCAGATACACTGCATGATTGGTCCAATTAATTTCTCACGAACATAACTGACACTCCCAAAGGAAACTACTTGCCACACTGATTTCCTTTTTCTAATAGCTCATTGCTGCGAGGATGACTTATGATTTCCTAAAGACATAATCCTAATAGTTACCCATGTCGCACCCACGACTTAACCAATCCTTTAATTATTCATGTCACTTGAAGGAAATTCGACGGATCCTGTAGAAACATAGCAAGAAAACTTTATAGTCCCGAGCACTCTGATAATAGAGTGCTACCATCCCCTTCTTACAACACACAATCTCAACCAAAAACAATACATATTTGAACCATAGATTCTTCTTACTCATGATGCTAAAACCGAAAATAGAACTGCCCCTTTGAACTCTTAATCGATAATAATTGGTAAAAATGGGTCAAAGTTGCTGGTCAAACCACCACGAACCCCTCCATAATAGAACCTATAGTATCTTAATCTATGTTTTTGAATGCAATTGAAGATATGTTTGTTGGGTTAAGGTGTCTAAGCTCATAACTAAATTGGTATATACTTGTAATTATGTAACACTCTGTTTCGAGACGTTTCATACTTTGGGGCCATGAACCGATGATCAATTATCATAAGGTTTTGGGCATTGAGGAAATGAGGTTTAGACCCATTTGGATGTGGTTAATGTAGATTATGTGATCCAAGAGTTTGGTTTGTGCTTTGGAGCCCAAGGGTATAATGGGAAAAGTGGTGTTTCAGACTTCTTTACGAATTAAGGATTTTAGTTCAATGTGTTTTAAGTTAAAATTAATTAGATAGCATTCTAGAGCTCCTCAATACCTTTTCATGGATATAAATGTTGTTGAAATCGGAGTTGAAATTACGAAGTTATGACCGTTTGAAGTTAGGACGGTTTTTGTAACATACACATTCGGTTATCGTGTTATGTAATTTTAAAAGTAAATAATATTATGAAATAGTATATGATTATGAGCGTTGGGTTCTAACAAGATAGTTTTTATGAGATTTGATGTAAAACTATGTTTATAATCGTTCAGAAAGTATTGGAAGCCTTATGAGATTCCTATAAAAAGTTAACTATTGAAATTAACGAAAATATAAAGTTGAAAATAAGTAAAGTTATATTATTGAAAGTTGTAAGGAATCTCGTTAGAAACGTTTAGGCGAAAAACTCATCGGAATCCGAGTTATAATGAAGAAGTTACGACTTATTGAAGTTTCGCGACAGAACCGGCACGACGTCGTATGACGTAAGAAGTGAGTTTTCGATAAACTACTTTTTAGCTTTAGTGATCTAAACGAAAGTCGTAGTATTCGTTAAACTGTGAATTTTCATAAAAAGAACGTCCAAATCTGACTTCGTATGAGGAAGTTATGATTTTTCTAAGTTTCGGAATAGCAGTAGACAGCTAAAACTCGAAATAAAGATCGAGTGGTTATTAGCCGACGCAACCTAAACGAGAATCGAAGGACTCGTCAATCATAGTACAACGGTAAAAAGACAGACTAAAACGGACTTCGGATGAAGAAGTTATGAATTTTTAATGGACTTTTCCTGTCACGGCCCGTTAAAAATATAATATTAAAAATGAATCAAAGTTAGCCAACGGAGTCTAAACGAAAGTTGTAGAACATAATTTCACCTACGCGTGGATATAAAGAACGTCAAAACCGGAGCTCGTATGCAAAATATATGAATTTTTAAAGTTTTTAGATAAAAAATAAATAAATGAAAATTCGAGACTTATCCGAAGGGTACGCCCCGCGTACTTCGCTTCGTACGCCCAGTGTACTTCGCATGTATGCGACCCGGAGTCGGCCACGTCCCTTTCTTCTTCGCATGCAAACACGCATCGCACAAGATGACACGTCCGAGACCCAGGAACCGAGCAGGCGCCACACCTCATACGCCCAGCGTACTCCGAGGCTTCAGCCACTATAAAAGGGATGCGAGATTGTCCGGAAATGGTTGTTAATTCTTGATCTCTTTCACCCTCTTTCACACTTTTAGCCCACTTTTAACCCCTTGAAGCCCCGATATCATTCCCGACACCCGAAGCAAGTCCCGACGCCCCGAAGTTCCCAAAAAAATTATATTTTCAAGTTGAAACTCTGTCCGAGTAAGGCCGGTTTTCAACTAAAATCCCCGGTTTCGTCATAGGAAGTCATATTTAAAGTCGAAGTATTGCCCAAATTAATACTTTAATCCTCGGTTATTTCACGGTGAGTTCAATATATAGGAACAATTGTATGTTATGTATTATATATGTTATGTGTTTTTCCGTGTTATCATCTCGTGTTATTATTTCCGCTATTATGGTAGCAAAGTTGTACCTTTGACCATGTGATCAGTGAAAGGAATTAGATTCACGGTGGTACTGGTATGTAGCCTCTGGCAATGTAGAGCATGTCTCGTAAGAGAATGACTTCTATTCTATGGCATTGGCAGAAGGTTAGATAGGGTTAAAAGCCTGAAATCTACGACAATGTTTAATCACAAATCGTATGTCTTATGTGCCATTGGTGCCAAAGTGTTATTGATGTATATCTAGTATTGAAATTGTTATGTCTCATTGATTGTATATCATTGAATCAAATCATCGATTGATATGGAAAGCTTGTCGCATTTCACATATGCCTTTGTTTTTTCCTTTTACCCCTTTGCTTTTGCCATATTAAAGTATATATATGGCATAACGTTATATTTTATCTATTATTGAACTCACTAAGCATCACCGCTTACCTATCTCAGTGTTTAACAATTGCAGGAAATGATAATTCAGTATAGTCATATATTGTTGGAAGATTTAGAATAGTTTATACTATTACTTTTGTACTTGGGTTTACGCATGTATAAAACTATAATATCCTGGGTAGTTATGTAATAGATATAACACTTTGTAATATACTAAAACTTAGTTGGTTTGTATCTAGTCTTTTGTAATCACACTATCAATGTAAAATATTATTTATAAATATGCATGTAGCATGTTTTGGAGTAATGTCGCACCCCAAAACCACGAACGGCGGAAACGTTCAGGGGTGGAGGACGTCATGTACAGTATCACAACAGTGTAATATAATAAACAAGCAACAACATCATCCATTGCATTATAAGTAGAGTTTTAATACATGTGTGTTATTTCATAATGTACAACAATGAAATGAATAATCAAAATAAGGCGAGTCTTGTCTGTGCTCCATCTTCTCAAAAACCTGGCCATCGCACCTGTCTAACTGATGACCTGAGAATACAAGTTATTTTGAAAGCGAGTATCAGCTTTAAAGCTGGTGAATTCATAAGTATTTAAGTGTCATTGTCTTGTTTGTGAAAATCTGTTATGAAGGCCATGTAAATTGTTAAATGAAAAATGTTGATGTAAGTATGAAAAACCCTAGAAAATCCCTTATTTTCTATCAGTTTGAGATGTAGTCTTCTACCAAGACCCGAATGTTTTGTTAGTAAAATGATAGTTTTTCCTTTCTATTGACTAGTACTAAAAGTGCTTAGTCTAACTCATCGTTTATGTGAATATATCACAAAATAAAGTAAACAGGAAAAAGCATAATCATGTAAGTGTTATCCCTGGGTGACCAGGATTAATACGACATCGCCGAAGCGAAAGGTATACCCGATGAACATCCGAAGATTGTCCACTCACCCTCTGTAGCGGCAGCAGGGTGGAGGGGGGGGTTAGTCCCATAACAACGTTAACCTAATGATCATCCGAAGAGTTTCATCTCATCCTCTGTTGCAACAGGAGATGGAGGAATGGTTAGTTCCGTAATTGACTCCTAATATCAGAAACAACCTTAGACATCCGTAGATGTTCATCACCCAGTGTTGCTAACAGCTGGGTTCCGGAATGGTTAGTCCCGTATAGACATCCCATTGAACTGGGATAGGCAGGAAAATTTACACAGAAGGTACGAATAAATCTTCCTAATAACTCTAGGTACAAGTATCCACGTAAGTGAATACAAGATAATGTATCTAAGTAACAGTATTCATGTATGGTATTCATGTAAGCGTATTCATGTATCATGTAAGGTACTGGTATAGACTCATGAATGAACTGACTCTTGTGTGATTCCTTGTAATAGGAATAATGTTTTGTTTCTTCTAACTATCCCTATGATAATTAACTGGAAAGTAATTGGTTGTTCAAGTAGATTTATACACCCTCGATACACTAGGGTGTGGGAAACTGAACGAAGGATGGAAACTATAACATCAATACATATATATAAGAACATATGTGTATAAGTGTAGTTTTGCTCAAGAAGGTAAAAATAATGGTTTTGCAAGATATCTAGGTGTTTTGAACAATAATTAAGGGTGACTTGATGTCATTTTAATAAACATTTCAAAACTAATACTTTTGTTATCAAGGTATTTTAAGATAGAAAGCCATTTCATGTGTCACCTTTTGAAGTATGTGAAATCTACTGAGTGAAAACACAGTTATAAAATACATAAGATTGATTTAATAACATACTGTTTTCTACTTGTATTCCCCCCCCCCCCCCCCCATAAAACATTTAAAATCATTTAAAACATTGATTAGGGGTATGAACTCACTTGTAGTTGGTGATTGGGATGAACTGAACGATATAGGATTGCTAGGTGTCAAGCAAGGACTTGCACACACACTACGATCCTAATGAACATATAATCACACATATATGCATTCAATTAGTCTTAAATCACTAATTGATAATGTTAAGACATCCTAGACAAAATCAACACTTTATATAAGTGTTTTAAGCCCTAAGGATTGCATCTAAGCTAATGTGGGACAAGGCACTTGTGTCTAGGGTTCCAAAGGACCCTATAAGTGAGTTTACTCCCCATAGAACATCACACATGGAGTTTACGGTTGTAAACTCTTGAGTTTACGGCCGTAAACTCCCAACCATGGGCGTATGGTGTGTTTTGAAGTCCCAAATGATCCCTAGAATTATTCCATCTTGGTGGTTAAGTCCTTGGAAGGGTTTAAGGTCTAGAAATACTCCAAATAGGAGTTTACGGCCCTGAGGCCATTCCCCTTAGAGTTTACGGCCGTAAACTCTAATTATAGGGTGTTTTTGTTGTTTTCAAGCCTCTTGCTTTTGAAGGATATGTTCTAGACAATTGTTTAAGGCAAATGAGGACCCTAGGCACACTTTGGTGCCATTCTTTCATGTTTACGGCCCAAGAGCATTCTCTTGGCCGTAAACTCACTTTGATAAGTGATTTGGATGAGTTTTGGTCCTTTAATTAAGTGGAAACAATTCCTTGTAAAGGTCTAGGGCTTTAGGTGTCTTAAAAACACCCCTTTTGTCCATTTCTATGGATTTTACGGGCTAAGATACACTTGGGCCGTAAACTCACATTTGTTTGTGTTCTTTGATGTGTTTAAAGCCTTACACTAAATGGGAACTAGTCTAGATAAAAGCCTTAAAGTTTTAGAGGCCTTAAAACACCATTTTGAGATTGAAAAGGGAGTTTACGGCCTAAGCAACTCTTGGGCCGTGAACTCCCCAAACTTGGGTGATTTATGGTTGTTTTCTTGTCCCTAACACACATACATATGAGTCTAAGGCAGTTGTATAACATAAGGGTCGGTTTCGGCTTTGTTTCGGGAGTTTACCGCCCAAGAACACCTTGGGGAGTAAACTCCTAGATCTAGTGATTTAGCCTTCTAAATCATGATATAAACACATATAAAGATTTCTAACATTACTAGGAAGAGGTACTCACGATTTGGAATAAAAACCCGAAGATCCGTGAGAGAGAAAATGGCTTTTCTCTAGTTGGAAATGTGAATAATGAACGAATTTAGTTCAGAATTCTATTTATAGTCCTGAGATATTTTGGCAGAAAATATTTTTATTCCTGAAATGAACTCTAATGTAATAGAGTGTTGGAATAACAGTGTTGCACAAAACCCTAGTGCACCCACTCTCCTGATATTTTCCTGAAGTGTAAACCCTGAATTACTCAAACTTACGCGAAAAGTCTGAAAATCAACTGTGACTGCTATAACTCCTATTGAAGTGATATAGTTTGTACAAAATAGAAATTTCGGGTTGTCACAAGTAACTATATTGTAAAGTCTAAAAGTTTGGGTCTTTCAGAAATACGAATGTTAGGGTCTTTCATTTTTGGGTTAATCCGCATACTTTGGGCTTACTAGGGTATCCTTGAGTATGTTAGGCATATGCGATCAGTTCCTAAACCCTATTTTTGTGGTTTGAGCCCTATTTAAGCTCCTTAACTTACCCAAACCGATTCCATTCTCAGTCTCCACCTCTCCAACACCCTCCCTTGAAACCCTAACCCTAGTTTGAGCTTGTGAGCAAAAAGAATGTGTTTTTAAGTGTTGTGGAGTGCTCATGGTGCATCTTGGAGAAGAAGGAGCTCATTGGAGAAGTGTTGGTTGCATTGGAGCTTGTAGATCCAGAATTTGTTCACTTTGATCTTTCTTCTATAGGTATAAAGCTTGAATCTTGATGATGTATTTGTTAGATCTAGCTAGTTTTAGGTGTTATGAGCTATTGGTAACTTTAGTACATAAAGTTTAGATCTTGAAAGTTTGTAACCTTGTTATGGATAAAGTTAGAAACTTTATCCATCTAAACATCATATTTATTTAGATCTAAAGGTTGGAGATTTGGACTTAATGTATTAAGTTGAAAAAGATGAAATTTTGGTCCCTTTGAGACTTAAAGACTAGATCTTGGTCATTTGGACCATTATAATGGATAAAATTGGAAACTTTATCCATTATGGAGTTATTAGGAACCATAAAAATGTGATCTTGATTGTTAGTTTCCTATCATGCATGAGTTACAAGGTCTTAATGGGTTAAGTAGTTAGGGTTTTTGGTGTTTGGGAACTTAATAGCCATGCTAGACCATAAAGTTGGAAACATTACGGTTAAGGATGTTATTCTAAGACTATATTTGGATTATGGTAAAAAGATATTAAGGATTAAGCTTTTAACAAGAAAAAGGAACACAATCATGTATGCTGGGAGTTTCCTAGGAACGTTGGGCGTTTGCAACCATGTTGATCGGCTTTGACTTTTGGAATTTTGACTTTGACCTGGATTTGACCAAGTTTGACCTAAGGATCTTTTGAGTATTTTGAGTTGTATTTGAGGTTGATCACTATTTGATGAATAGGTGACGGGTAGAGCTAATATTCAGAGTCGGGACCTATTCAGCTATTTGTTCAGACTGAAAGGTGAGTCTCCCGACTGTACCCGTGGGTTGAAAGCACCAATGTCGGCCCACTAGGATCTATTATATGCTAGTTGTCTTTATGACTCTTTCATGGTATGTTTGGCTATTCCCATTGTATAACGGGTTAAGCCCATTATATGTTGGGTTGAGCCCATAGATCAGGAAGGGCTAGGCCAAATATATGTTATGTAGGATGCTAGCTATCTCTGTGACTCTTGCATTGTATGTCGGGCTAGGCCCATTGATGACGGGATAGGCCTAAATGTGTGTTGGGTTGGGCCTAATGTTTAGGAAGGGCTAGGCCCATTATTATGGGTCAGACCCAATGTATGGGCTAAGCCCAATGATATGTATGGTGTGTGGTATTTTGGGGGAACTCACTAAGCTTTGTGCTTACAGTTTATGTTTATGGTTTCAGGTAGTTCCAGTTCGGAAGGGAAGGGCCCGATGTCTGTACAACATCCCCTATAGTTTATCCGCATTTGAGTAATTGAGATTTTACTCTGATGTTTAACTAATATTTTTCAGAATGAATGATTTGGAAACAAAATGTTATATGAATTAATAGTTTAAAAATTAGAATTTTTCCTTATGATTTTCGATCCCTTACAAATTAGAAGCAAAGTCCATTTGGGGTTTCCATCATAACTAGAACTTGATTTGATTGACATTTGTAGAGAGAGAATGATAGATTATTATGTGATTAATAAACTAATTGGAATTTTTGAGGAAATGATATGTTAATATATTATATGATTAATATATTAATTGGAAATAAATAGTTGATAGTTTAATTTATTATGTGATTAATAAATTAATAAGAGATCAATAGTCAAATAATTAATTGTTTTAATTTATATGTTTAAGAGATTAAGGAGAAATCAATTAGAATTAATTAATTGTTAATCATAATTAATCTGGAATTAATTTGGGATTATGTGGAATTAATTAAAAGTGCAATGGGTAAATTGTAATTGTTCAATAATTGAACAAAAGAGGCAATTCTAGAACCATCCAAGGGTGGACGGTTTTGGGAGCTCTTCTAGTGTTTCTAGAAGCCTCCTGGTTGCTAATAAAGAAAAGATTTAAATTGAAATTAAATTTATTATTTTATTATTCAAATCTTGCTTTGTCCCTAAGTTACCTAAACTATAAATAGGACCCCTTGGGCATCAAATTTCGTGGTTACTCTTTTGAAGGAGCAGATAAACGAAAAATATACCTCTCCTCCTCTCTCTCCTTAATAGTCTTCTAGTTCTAGGCTTTGGTTGTAAGCCATTTAGAAGCATCATCCTTTTGGTGCTATCTTTCTAAGCTATTCAAATGAAGGATTGAAGTGATTTTTTTGATACAACAAATCAAGGGTATGTAAATCCTTAACCTTGATTTCTTAATTTTGAAATTGCTAGGGTTCATGTTAGATTTTGTTATTCAAAGTATGTTGCCTTCAAAGTGAAAGACACAGATCCTTTTAGGTTGCATGTGACATCTTCTTAAATGTTAAGTGATTTTACGCATTGAGTATTTTGTTGTAACATAATAAACCCATTAGTGGTATGAGAGCTACTTGGTGTGTCTGACATTGAAGGCACAATTAGTTGAATCGAACAATTTTTTTATGCTGAAAAACTGTTTTCACGACATGACAGTGCATCTACCATGACGTGAACTCAATGCAGATCTAGATTTTCGGGATTTTCTGCCTAATTTGATTTATATGGTTGTTATTTGGTAATTATCTGTCTCGATATCTACTAAAATCCGATTATTGCTTATCTTAGATGATTAAATAAAAACCCTAAATAGTAGGAGATAATATTAGACAAGATAATGATTAATTATAAGATTAATTAATATTACCTAAATGTATCTAAATGATTAATTTAGATATAAGACTAATTAAAAGATAATTATAAATCCATAATAGGTTTAAATGATTAATTAATTAATTGATTAGTATAATTAATTTTAAATGTTTAAATGATTAATTAAATAATCAATTAATTCTGATAATTAATTTTAAACATTTTATTTTGTAATGTTTTAAAATACACTCTTATATGTATTATAAGATTAATTACTATATGTATAAGAAAAGCCAGTCGAATCAATAGTATACCTCATTCATGAAACCATGCTATAAAGAGGGTATAAGGAAACGACCTATAAAATAACTGTTGAATGGATGTCATGTTTACCCACCGCTCTCCTGTGTGGTGGATGGTCGTTAGCCGAACGGGTTCGATAGGACATAATCTCATTAAAAGTATAATGACATAAAGTAACAGAAACTTTTAAAATCCCACTCCAGTTACTTTAGGAAAAATGTGAAATTGTATGCTAATCCATGAAAATGCACATCATTTCTTTATGAGTAGTTAGTGGTGCATGTGTGATTAACTGGCATGATAATGTGGGATTATAAAGGTGAAATGATGAAATAACTTGTATTTTATAATTGTTGATGGAGCATGTCTGGTTAACCAACAAATCAATTAGAGATTATAAATCGGTCGAGGGTGTTTGAGCGGGTTTTCATGGTTATTCACATCTTAATTGTGATCCTTGGCATACCAGTCGCAATTGGTAAGAGCATAATATGATATTAAACATGCCATTGATAAAATTCAATGAATCCAAAAAAGATCTAGGAGTTTCATGTGATTGAAATTGGTGAGATGACTCTACCTACCTAAAATAGTTTCGTGATATGACTACGATGTCCCTCTTCGTATTACGAAATTAAAATATGGATCCTAGCCTTAATTTAACTTACGGGGTTAATAATAAAGGATTAAAAAAAATCAACTAACTTGAATTCTCTCTTCTCCCAAAATTTTAGATGTCTTATGAAGATGGTCTTCCCCGTTCTTCAGGAAATGATCTTCCACATTCAACTCAAGGTGAAATTGACTTCCATTCTTTAGGAAATGGTGGAACTAGACATCACCCCTCTTCAACTCTTCCACCTCATCCTCATGTTACTCTCCCAATGTCACTTTTTTGTCAAGTTGAAAGATATGAAACTACTCAAGCCCTATTGGCATGCAAACATGAAGATGAAAAATTATGTGTGAGCACGTTCTAAAAATAAAGTCGCACATTGACAAATTGGAAAGGATGGGTGTCATATTCCCAAGGCAGCAAGCCATGCATTTGGTTCTTCTTTCGCTTCCTAATTCATATTGTCAGTTTGTTGAGAACTTTCATATGAGGAATCTCGATGTGACCCTAATTGATCTAACCAAAATGTTGATGGTTGCTAAAGCATAAATGCTTAAGAACACAACTGAAGCAGAAATGCTTAGAGGGTCTAATCCCAAGGTTTCCATAGACATTAACAATGGTAACATTGGTGATCAAGAATATATTTCTCTTCCCAATCGAATGGGATCTGCCAAGGTCAAACTGTTTGATCGTATGGTAAAGAGAAATGCTTATTCTGAGATATTCCAAATGTTGACACTAATGATTCCATTTTTTTCTATTGCCAGTTGAAGGGACATTGGAAACAAAGCTGCCCAAGATACCTGAAAGATCTTAAAGATGGTAAAGTAAAGTCGTGTGACCCTACTTTAGGTACATCCATTATCTAACTCCATAAGTTCATGTTCTTACATTCTTAATATATAATGTGATGATCACATTTTGATGGTATTGCAAGATCTAAAAGAAGGAAGGAGGCTTAAGTAGAGCAAGCTAAATCTGATCGTGTGTAATGGAATTTGGTCACATGGTTTGATGATTAGAATTTGGAGCTACTACTAGGGAGTTAGGATAATTTAATTGATTGCTATTACTCTCTGAGGATGTTTAGAAATATAGTTTTTAATTTCATGCATTGTAAGGACAAGTCCCCATTTTCATTTTGTTTCAATAAAAGCGAAGTTTTGGTTGACGTAGTTGCCTTATCTTATTTCCATGCAATGACATTATGAAAATGTTGCTTATGTTTCTAGTTATAGCAATAATTAATTATGGATTTGATTCTTATGATATTGCTTATGGTACTGTTATAATTGACCAAGTGAAAAGAAATCACATTGCCAACTGGACATACTTGGTGTTGTACGATTCAAATTATATAATATATGAGAATCTTGTTCATTAGAAAATTATGACTTAATTCATTGTTCACATGTTTATGTGAGGCAAGTGAAGGACTAATGGATCTAGTACATGTTTATATGGACTCTTCAGATCCACCACAAGGGACGATAACTCTATGCGTCATGATTTACCGATGCTTTAGTAAATATGATTTTGTTTATAAGATTAAAAAGAATTCTAATACGTTTGAAAAGTTCATGAGTAGCAGAAAGAATGGAAGAATCTATTAGGCAGAAAGATAAAAGATTCTCCAATCTAAAAATAAAGGAGAGTGTTTTAGTATTATGTTTTATGATGATCCTAGTAATTTTGGAATTGTATCACAATTAATCCTCCAAGAACATCTTAGTGAAATTGTATGACTAAGAAGAAAATCGAACATTGTTGGAAATGATTAAATCATAGATAAGTCATACTATGTTCCAATCAAGTTTTAGAACCATGCTTTAGTAACTATAAATCGTATCTTAAAACTTATTTCAGAACTAAGAAGGATGATAACACCTCATAATATGTGGATTAATAATGTTTTCTTACTCTAGCACATTGAGAATTAGATTTGTGTTGTTTTCGTTAATCAAGAAACAAAAGATAAACCGAGTCCTATTCTATGAAGTGTTTTCTTGTCTAAAATATGCACAAACATTTGAATATTTGTTTTAGCTCATCAAAGAATGTTACTTGAGAGAAAAATCATATTCCAAGAAGTCAGTGGGAGTCATGTTGATCTTGAGTTACAAGAGTTGACCGACAATGATCCTTTTGGTTATCACTAGCAAACGACCTGAGGTTGATAACGTTTTGTGTTTAATTGACATATTCTTATTTATGTGCACTTCCAGTTGAGTTAGCAACACTTATGAGCTCTATGTTATTCATTTAACTACAAAGGTAAAGTACGTTGGGCAGTGAAACTACACTAATCAATATGGATGAGCTGCTAACTGTTGGGTTATGAGTATTACATCATTCCTATGGTGTATATGCAACCCTAATTGCTTTGATCTAGGTTTTTCTACTATGAACACAACAACATTGAATACCAAAGCAATGATCCTATGTGTTGGATAAGGTGTCTAATTCCATAACTATATTTGAGATGTACTTGATGTTGAAATAAAGTTTTAGTAGATCGATTGATTCTTAGCAGAAAAAGAATAAATAAAGCAAAAAAGAACACATGAATGGTTTAACTGATGTTGAATGATTAAACTTTAACACCTCAGAAGAGCTCGACTAAGAACTTCAACTGTAGAGGTGTTTAGGGTTACAAAGCTATAATAATAATAATAATGACGATCGTATCTAATGCATACATGCATGCACTATTAATAGCTTAACCCTAATCAATAATCACGTATGGACAAGCCCATACAAATATACAAAAACTAAGCCCATGACGCAACATAAAATACCCAACAATCTCCCCCTTTGCGTCAATGGAGCTGAGAGCTCAGTTCTGTCGAGCAATAGCAGACTTCTTAACAGTCTTGAACACACTTGGTACAATGGCCAAAAGAGTTTGTCGAAAAGTGATATACCACCGAAGCATGTCAGTAAAATTCTTCTTGTCTGAGTCAGAGTTCTTCTTACACCGATGGATGATGTTGAGAATGTGTTCCAAGCAGTCAGTGGAGAATAAGTGCTTGTCAACAAGAGCGAACAAAAACCTTTCACATTCGCTTCTTGTGAACATGACAGTGAGATGAGTTGAATCAATCTGGCCTAGATTCATTTTGTTGACATCTCCTGGCTTCGCCGTAGGCTTCACTGTCGGTTTCTTCCTCATAACATGAGCAACTTCCTGATCCATCTTAGCAACTTCATAGATACAAGACACCAACATTCTCTTGAGATGATTCAGGATCGGTTCATACTCCTTAGAGTTAGTAAGAAGAATATTGAATAGAAAAATCCAATCATGAGCATTAAGATTTGGAAGATCAGCCAAGGAAATTACATGAACATAATTGTCATTTCCTCGTGTTACTCTGAACTGCACATTGATAAACTTGCCAGTAGTAGATGGTTTCAATACCTTGACAAAGGTTAGTTTCTGGGCACTCCATGTCAAGTATTGAGGCTGAATGTACTGAAAATAGTAATGGATAAGATCACGATCAACCTGAGGATGAGGAGAGGGAACTTCAACCGTTGAATCAAAACAATGAAAAACAAATGCCTTTTTTGTTATAGGCATATCGAACTGCGAGTCCCTTGAGTTATCACAATCAAAGGAAGCAACAAGTTCCAGCCAGTAAGTACTAGGAAACTCAATTGCTTCTTTGATAAGACCTTCCTCAGTCCAAGGAGGAAACAAAGCCTTTTTGCAAATTAGAGCATCATGCTCCTCATTCTTCTTTCGTTCTCTCTCTTCTTCTTCTCTAGCAACCCAAAGATTTGAATCTAACTCTTGATCTCTTTTATTTCGTTTTAGGACGTCTACAATGGTCTCTCGATCTTCATCACTGTCATCATTTCCATCAGAAACACCTTTCTTCTTTTCTTGACTACCAGGACCCGAAGCTACATTATCCTTCGGTTCGGTTTTGATGATGACCTTCGGTTTAACAGGAGGTTGAACAGGAGGAATTCTTGTACTACCTTCTCCCTCTTGTTGCGGAGTAACAATCGGCTCCGTTGTTGGATATAGTGTCTAGGTCCATAACTTTATTTGGTATGTACTTGACCCGACTCGGCATGGTGCATTTGGGTTGCATGGCATTGCAATACTTGGATAGACAAAATGAGAGAAAGTATACTTGTGATTATTAATATATTATAAGTTCTAATATATTAATAATAGTATTATTTAATTAGTATTGATCAAGTATTAATCTAGTATTAATTTGGTGATCAAAGTAAGACTGATTAAATATATAGGGTTGATTATGACAATCATCAATTCTTTTATGGTGGATTAATGATCCATGGTTTATGGGTTTGGTTATAACCATATGGAGCTCCATGGATAGTCCATGGGAGTTACAAACCCATGGTTCATGAGAAATGAAGAGTCATGACAATTAAGGGTATTCATGTGAAAACCCTAATTGTGACAACACTATAAAAGGAACCCTTTGGCTAGCAAAATCGGACCTAGAGAGTTCTTGTGAGGGCATAACCGATTTTGAGTGTAGAAGTATTCTCTCAAGTTATTCCAAGTTTTGTGGTGTTGTGTGAAGCATTTGAGGCACAACATTTGGGGTGCTAGGCTCACAAAGTCTTGAAGGAATCCAAGCAACAACAAGGTATGTATTTCTACTAGTTTTTATGTTTTATATATTCCCCATGTCATGCTAGTTAGGAAATAACCTTGAGAAAGAAATTTGCATGTATATAGAGAAACAGAGATTCAAGATTAATAGGGTTGCATGTACACCATAAGAGTGTTATAATGCTCTAAACCCATCAATGGTATCAGAGCCTAGGATTGTTTTCTATATACTTGATGCAAACTGCTTGAAAAAGTCGAAAATCTGCTCTTTGATGACTGGACTCGCCGAGTTCATGGGGAGGGCTCGACGAGTCCATGAACAAATTCATCCTAATCGTCGAGTAGGTTCATGCACTCGACGAGTAGGAGAGTGTTGGGCAGTTTTTCGAGTTTTGTTGCTGGAAATGGATTAAAATCATTATCCCAAACTGTTTTGGACTTGTAAAATCTGTTTTTCAAAGAGGTAATGATTATGTTAACCCATTTCACATGGCTTTTATCAATATTTCAAGTATTATATGTGTTAATATGATTTCTTGAAATTGCTTGAGATGAATATGTGTTCTTATGAGTTTTTAGAAGATCATAGGAATTATGTGTAACCTTCATGTGTGTTTAATTCTTGATCTTAATGGCAATGATGGAGTCCATAACTTGTCCTCAAGTTATGGATAACCAAAAGTCACTTCTTTAAATTGTGATTAAAGAACAAAGAGGTTTCATAAAATGAAGAGTCTTCATTTTTATGAACCATTAAAACTCATAAGTTACAAATTGAAGAGCCTTGGAATAGTTTCAATTCTTGCCCTCAAGTTTTGGAATTTGTAAAGTCCTACACTTAAATACTTTAATTCCAAATTAAACCTTAGATTTTTAAAAGTTTAAAAATCAAAACTTATACTATTATTATAATTTCATTATATAAATGTGTATAAGAATACGTCATTCTTACCGTTAGTAGGCCTTATTCACGAAGCCGGTCTATAAGGGGGGTATAAGGTTGTTGCCTATAAAATGGTGACTTAATGGGTGTCCACTCTCACCCACCGCTCCCTTGATCGATGGAGGGTTGTTAGCCGAACGGGTAGGATATGACTTTAAATTCTCATTAAAAGTATAATGAATATAAAGTAACTATACATTATCAATTCCCAACCTTAGTTACTTTAGGAAAATGTGAAAAAAGGTGCTAACCCATAAGATTACACTTTGTACCTTACCAAGTCGTTAGTGGAGCGTGTGTGGTTAACCGACACACTAACAAGGACTAGTAAGTATGGCAAAGGGTAACTTGACTTTATTATAGATCGGTGGAGCGTGTGTGGTTAACCGGCACATCGATTAGGTAATATGGTTAAGGGTACCAAGTCAACTTGTATGGTTATTCACACCTTGTTTGTGATCCTCAGCATCCCAGTCCCAAACTTGAGAGGGCACAATCGAGATTCAAACATGCTATTGATAAGTTCAATGTATCTCAAAAGATCTAGGAGTTTCAAAACCAATAAAACCTAATAATAAAATATTTCGCTCTTATGGTGGAAATTGGTAAATCGTCATTTACCTACCTTCAAATATTTTATAGTGTGGATTACGGCATCCCTCTTCCAACTATAAATAGTTTGTTGGATCCTAGCCTTAATATTTCATTTGGGTGACTTATTAAGGACTCTTAATCTAATGAAACTTGTCTTCCTTTTATTTCAGATGTCTTCCAATAACATTGCTGGCTCAAACCCTACAGGCTCCTTTTCCCTCATGAACTTGTGTGGGAAAGTCACTTTTAATGGGTCTAACTTCAATGAATGGATTAGATACATCTGGATGATTACCCACTATGAGAACAAGGAATATGTCGTTGATAAGGAGCTTAGGGTTATCAATGAGTCCACTGCTACTCCTGAGGAGCTTGCGGAGTACACTGCACATGAGAGGGATGCTACCAAAGTGTCCTGCATCATGTTGGCTACCATGACTCCCGAACTCCAGAAATCCTATGCAGATTTCTACCCCTATGAGATGCACCTGGATCTGATGGATAGGTACCATCAGAGCGCGCGTCAAGAGAGGTATGAAATCATCTCCTCTATGATAACCGCCAGGATGAAGGATGGGGAATCCATCACCGGTCACTTGCAGAAAATGCAAAGGTTCGTGGACCGGTTGCTGAAACTAAATGTTGACTTCCCTGAGGACATGGCGATTGACATCATTCTCCATTCCTTACCTCCATGTTATGATCAGTTTTGTATGACTTATCATATGAACAAGGAGGAAGTCAC
Organism: Lactuca sativa; assembly: GCF_002870075.4. Lineage (NCBI taxonomy): Eukaryota > Viridiplantae > Streptophyta > Magnoliopsida > Asterales > Asteraceae > Lactuca > Lactuca sativa. The sequence continues at coordinate 165,016,313 of NC_056623.2, read as the reverse complement.
ACTTAGCAACCTTCAAGGACTCTTGAGGATAGCTGAAACTGGCCTTAAGGGTAAGGCGATTGTTAATTCTACTTCTACTCCTTCAACAGCCCCTGTTCTGGCTATTGGGCAGGGAAAGGGTAAGAAGAGGAAAAGCCCTCCGAAGGGTACCAAGGGTAAGCCCCTTGATGGTTCATCTTCAAGTGGGACAAAGAAAAGTCCCATTACTCCTTCTTCAAACCCAAAGGAAGCACAATGCTTCTATTGCCAGGAAAAGGGGCACTGGAAGCGAAGCTGCCCCAAATATCTGCAAGATGTAAAGGATGGGAAGGTTAAACCCACCCATGCAGGTATTTATACAATATTGTCTAATAACTCATCTAATGCTAATTCTTGGGTGCTTGATACAGGTTGTGGTATTCATATTTGTACTGATTTACAGGGCCTAAGAAGAAGTGAGCAAGTGGAGCACGGGAAGATAAACTTAGTTATGGGCAACAGGAAAGCATCACCTGTCACCAAGATAGGAGTTTATTCTTTATTGCTTAATAATGGGTTAATGTTAAATTTGAATAAGTGTTGTTACTCGTCCGAAATGGAAAGAAATATTACTTCTTTTCATGGCATGTACAAACAAGGTTTTTCATTTTCGTTTGATAATGAAAATGGTGCTATTAATGTTTATTACAATGATGTATTTTACTTTAAAGCATTACCTTGTGATGGTGTATATGAAGCTGTGAATGTTGTAGACAATTTAGGAAATAATGTGTTGTATAATGATTCTTCAGATAGCTTGGATAAAGCATCCTTGTGGCATTGTCGTCTTGGACATGTTAACAAGAAGCGCATAGGCCAAGTCCAAAAGGCTGGAGTCTTGGAATCATTTGACCTCAAGTCAGATGATAGTTGCGAATCTTGTTTGCTTGGAAAAATGACAAAGTCACCCTTCACAAGTACTTGTGATAGGGGTGAAGGTTTGTTGGACCTTGTACACACGGATGTGTGTGGGACCTTCAGAGTGGCTACAAGGGATGCTAATCGCTATTATGTGACTTTTACTAACGATTACAGTAGATATGGATATATTTACTTAATCAAGAATAAGTCAGCAACCTTTGAAAAGTTCAAAGAGTTTAAGTAGGAAGTTGAGAATCAATTGGGCAGGAACATCAAGATGCTCCGATCCGATCCGGGAGGAGAGTATCTTAGCATTGAGTTCCTTGACTATATTAAGGAATGTGGGATTAACTCACAATTGACACCTCCTAGGACACCACGACTGAATGGTGTGGCTGAGAGGCGCAATCGAACCTTGTTGGATATGGTTCATTCCATGATGAGTTGAGCTTCATTACCAATCTCTTTCTGGGGGTATTCCTTAGAGACTGCCGCCCATATCCTTAATCTAGTCCCTACTAAAAAGGTTGCCAAAACACCTCACGAGACGTGGACTAGGAAAGTGCCCAATTTGGACCACATCAAGATTTGGGGTTGTGAAGCTTTTGTGAGGCGTGAGACTCATGACAAGCTTGAACCCCGAAGCGAGAGGTGTATTTTCATCGGCTACCCACAAATATCCTTTGCTTACCTCTTCTACAAACCCAGTGATAATGTGGTCTTTGTAGCAAGAAGAGGAGTCTTTCGGGAGAGAGAATTCATAAGCCAAGGGGACAGTGGGAGGCAAATTGACCTTGAAGAGCTTCAAGAGTCAAGTGGTGAAGGAACCTCAAACACTATCGTCCAACCTGAGGAGGAAACTCCTGTTGAACCGGGCAGATCCCCTCACGAACGGACTGAGTAGGGCTAAGCATTTATAGCATGCGAGGTGCATCGGGCTGAAGGATGATATCAATTTCAATAATTAGATTTCTGAAACTTGTAAAATGTAATTGACATTTGGTGATTAAATAAAAGTTGTTATTTATTTATTTATGAGTAAAGTGTTACTATCTTGTGTTGATCATTTACTATGTTTCAATTTTGCAAGTTTTGACTTCCAGAATAATTATGTTATTATTCAAACTCTCCACAGTCAGTCAAACTTTGGAAGTTGGTATTGATTTAAGACTGTCATGAATTTGGGTTGTATGATTTGTCTAAAGTGCTTTAGACATAGCAAAGGTTGCTACAACATTCATGAGTACTCATAAGGCCCGAGTATTGGATTCAAACCACGCTCACTTGCATCACTTCATGGAATTTATCTCGAGTGATTGTGAGACGGTAATATCATATAAATCTTCAAACCTAGAGATTTGAGTTGTTGACTATGAGTTGGTTATCCATTGATTGTACAAAAACGCATTGGTAACTCGATGCTATAAAACGTGCCTTTGTGTATAATTCAACAAGTAGTCAATACAAGCATATTAGTTGAAGTTTATCTATTCCTTCTAGAAATAGAAGCGATATTTGGGCCCCTCGATGATTTGGTTTTGACTTATGTACCGGGCCCGATCAGAACCAAATTGATATGTTAAATTTAGTTCTATGTCGAATCAAATCAGAGATCGAGAAACAAATGTTGAACAATAAGTAAGACCATGTTCCATGTGTTTGTCCGACTGATATCTTGAGAGTAGAGGATTATATGATCACTTATCTTAAATGGCGCATCATCATCATCTCAGTTCCGAGAGACTTTGAAAGAGATACGATTGCTAGTCAGATTCTAAAGTCATATCTGCAAATAGAGTTATTACACTTATCTAAGTGGGAGACTGTTGGATATAGTGTCTAAGTCCATAACTTTATTTGGTATGTACCTGACACGACTCGGCATGGTCCATTTGGGTTACATGGCATTGCAATACTTGGATATAAGAAATGAGAGAAAGTACACTTGTGATTATTAATATATTATAAGTTCTAATATATTAATAATAGTATTATTTAATTAGTATTGATCAAGTATTAATCTAGTATTAATTTGGTGATCAAAGTAAGACTGATTAAATATATAGGGTTGATTATGACAATCATCAATTCTTTTATGGTGGATTAATGATCCATGGTTTATGGGTTTGGTTATAACCATATGGAGCTCCATGGATAGTCCATGGGAGTTACAAACCCATGGTTCATGAGAAATGAAGAGTCATGACAATTAAGGGTATTCATGTGAAAACCCTAATTGTGACAACACTATAAAAGGAACCCTTTGGCTAGCAAAATCGGACCTAGAGAGTTCTTGTGAGGGCATAACCGATTTTGAGTGTAGAAGTATTCTCTCAAGTTATTCCAAGTTTTGTGGTGTTGTGTGAAGCATTTGAGGCACAACATTTGGGGTGCTAGGCTCACAAAGTCTTGAAGGAATCCAAGCAACAACAAGGTATGTATTTCTACTAGTTTTTATGTTTTATATATTCCCCATGCCATGCTAGTTAGGAAATAACCTTGAGAAAGAAATTTGCATGTATATAGAGAAACATAGATTCAAGATTAATAGGGTTGCATGTACACCATAGGAGTGTTAGAATGCTCTAAACCCATCATCCGTAACACCCTTCATCTGACTAAGGATTTCAATCTCCCGAAGGAGCTTTGGCGTCAAATGATTTCAGATCGTAAGGGTGAGAATTGGGTCATGAGCATTCACAATAGAACCCAAAATATTCAGAACGTCACCGACACAACTTGTAAGCGCTGCATGCTCGGTTTTCAGAGTGGTAATTTCCTGGTTGGCTTGAGCAAGCTGAACCGAGTGGACTTCAATAGTGGTGGTGTTCTTAGCCAAAGCATCCATGATCCGGTTTTCCATGGCTAAGTTAGCACATAGCTTTTCATTCCGAGAATCAACCGACGACAAAAGAGACTTGTTATCGGCTAAAATATCAGAACGAACAGTCTCGAATTTGACTTGCTCCCCTTGAAGAGACTTTTAGAGAGAGTCAACCGATGCATTCACCTTAGCTGCATTCGCATCAGCATGACCCTTAAAGGATTCAAGAAAGATCTGGGAATTATGAATGAGTTCCGCGACATCGGTTGTAGCTTGCTTGCAAGATGATGAGGATGCTTCAACCGTCTTTGTTGATTTATTAATTGCATTTGTATACTGTTCAAAAGCAGTGTCCAGGAATGCTTTCATCACAACATCATTGTACTTTGAAGAAGAAGCGAGCAATTGATCAAGCTTATCATCGAGACATTGCACTTGTTGTCTTGTTACTGGAGCCTCTTCATCTTCATCGGTGTGAAGTCTATAAGGACTGTAATAAGTTGAGTCAAACTCAAAATTGTCACCCCCGAGAGTAGAAACAGAATCATTTGAGGGTGATGGTGAAAGAGGTTTGGGTGTAACAGGGGTTTCGGTTTCAGTATTAGCCCCCGTATCAGATACGTTGACTTTTACTGGAGATTCGGTCGTGGTTTTGATGATTGATGGTGAAATAATGGGAGGTGGTGAAATAATGGAGTTGTAGAGATTGGTATTGTGCTAACTGGTGGTGGTGGTGGTGCAACAGTAGTAGGTTGAGTAGGTTGAGTTGGAGGAATTGGTGGAGTAACCGAAATTTGAACAGTAGTCTTCCGTGGAGCTGGTCGAGGAGTAGGAACCATGTCGTTAAGTTGTTCAGTAGGAGTTGGAGAACGAGGAGGTGTAGAACCTCTTGGTGAACTCTCGTGTCGAACTTCTTCTTCCTCATTTGCCAATTGCTCCTTATCATGTTCTGAACTAGAAGGGGAAGGATTCTTGGGTCTCCTTACCATTTTCTTGACTTTCTTTGGAGCCGAAGAGGCAACTTTTTCAGCCTTTCGCTTCTTGGATTTGATAGTTTTTGTGGAAGGACCTTCGGTTTCGACCTTCTTGGTGACTGCCCTCTTTCCTTGTTTTGTTAGCTTCTCCACAGCATCTAATGCAGCTTGCATTTTAGGAGTTAGCAATCTTGGACCCTTGGGAGGAAGCATATGGTACTCAGCCATCACATGACTTTCACTCGACACACACCTGTACATTGTTTCAGGTATCGAACCATTGTAAGAAAACTTGGTGGCATCAGAGAAGATAATCTTCGTGGTATGAAAAGTAGCCACATAGGAGATCATTGCATCTTCCATAACTAGAATCTGAAAGTTCTGAATGGCCCTTCGGGTGACTATGGTCTAGAAACGACCACAGGAAATCTTTGAATGTCTCGCTGAGGAGTTGAGGCTTTACACCAGTTGCGACCAGATAATAGCACCATAATCAAGGTTAATACCATTGTAGAGACCATAGAGAATGGTCATAGAACCTTTACTTGTAGCATCGGACCCAGGTACTCGTTCCGCCAAACCTTTGTGGATAAGAGTAAGTAACCCATTCCATTGCTGTGGCAAACAAGACTTTTTGAACTTTGTCACTATTGTAAGGGCATCAATATACCCCATCTCATAGAACATTGAGAATAACTGAGTCGTAGTGATGAAGTCAGGAGAGATGACTGAAGCATCGACGATAAGCTTTAGCAGAGAGCAAAAGCGGACTTTCGAAATGGATGCCTTGTGATTTAAAATTTGAAAGTAGATCCTCTCCTTGTTCTTGTCATAAGACGCAGTAGAGTATACTTGTTACAACAGAGACATGGGAACTGATTCCACCTGCGTAAGAGCAATTACCAGTGGGTAGTACTTGAGACATTCAACAACGTGGAGCATGTAGGAATCATACAAGAATGGGTTTAGTTGAATGATCAATTTCTGATTAGGTTTGATCACAAGCAATGTCAATAATGTAGATTGTTCCTGAAGAGATGATGATTCCGCCATTGTTGATGCAAAGAAGAAGATGAACAGTTGAAGATCGCCTGTAGTATTTGGGAGAGTTTGAAGAAGGTAAGAAGGTACAATAGGTGCGAGAAATCCTTTATATACCGTTGCCAGGAGAGAGAAAGAATCTCTTGTGATGATGATAAGATCACTAAAACGTCGCCTGAAAAAACGGGATTTGACAGCTTGGTTTCCCCAGATAGACGTCATCAAGCGTGGGTTTAGGAACCGTTTCAAATTCACGCGCCCAATATTAATGGTTATCCGATGACTCGATTCAAAATCGTATCCACATACCGTCTTTTCAAAACAATATTCAACTTGCAAAACACGCAATATATCAAAGTAACCACTTTCGCTCCAAAAACATAAACAAGGCATTAGAAACATCAACCAGAATTTTGGAAAATCACAAAGAATTTTCGTGCAAGAGTGTGCCAAAGATAAAGAAATAAAGCAAAATGAGTATAGGATGTGAGTGATGTCAAATAAGACATGAAGCAGATGATTCCGAGCATGGATCTCTTCCTTCAAAGTCAAGAGAGACTTGAAGTGCTTGTGTGGTTCCCCGAGAAAACACGATCGAGTGTTTGTTAAGAAACACCGAAAGGCTTCTTTTCAAACAATGGCTCTAAAGGGTGGATTATTTTCAACCGAACTTCGATACTTAATATAATACCGAAAGTTGAGTGAAGTACTTGTGAGACCGATGTGGTCTGTTGAACAAGTAGGTTGGATACAATTTGTTGTGACTGATTATGTAATAGAAATCTCAAAAACAAAAACTAAACTAGATCTTTTAGGAAGAAATGCCTTGGTGTTAGACAATTTCATAAAGATCACTCAAAAATAAAAAGAGATTTCGTTAGGTAACAAGTGAGATCTTGAATATTAATATTCACCGTCAATTCATTATTGGTGTTGGATTCTGGGTTCTCACTTAGCACGTGGTGTATGCATCTAAGATCATAAACACAGATTTTGTGTAACCATAAACCTCAGTGGTAATAGCTGAGAGTCTCAAGGGTTACATTGGTGAAACAAAATTTGATGGAGAATGTAGAGGAGGTGGTTAAAGATCCGAAAGTACCCCTGCTATATAAAAGTGACAAAGCAGAAAACTCTTAACTCATTTGAGAAGAGTAAGATAGCTCATGACTTGAGTGAATGTAGCAGCATGATTGGGAAGAAACAATAGGTATAGATAGAATCATTAAGGCCTCACTCATAGTATTAGAGGCTTCGGTCTACATGCAGCAACATGCTTCTAGGGACACTTAACTAGTTCAAATTGAAATTGTTATACCTGTCCTCACTCTAATTCATGTAACAACGATGTTCTTGGTACCTAGTAAAGAGAATGAACAAAGACAAACAAACCATACACACAAACTAAACAAAAAAAAAGATAAATTTTTTTTGGAATTTTGAATTTTCAGAAAAATAACAAAAACAAAATATTTTTGGATATTTGAACTGTCTGAAAAATATTAAAAACAAAAAAACAAGCAAGAATAAACAAAATTAATTCTAGAAACTCTAGGAAGAAAGATAAAAGAGAAAATAAAGCAAGCAAAAAGTTTAAAAGAAGTTTGCAAAGTATACAGCCGAAAACTAACCTTAAAGAAATGAAGCGAAATAAGCCGAACGTTCGGTTCATTTCGGTTCCTGAAAATTTCGGAACCGAAATAGACCGAGCGTTCGGTGAGTTCGTATAACCATGTTTGATATGACTGCTGACCTCAACGATGTTTCTTCAGGCGTCGTATGGTATGATATTTGTCACCCCAAGCATGCCTGCCTAACTGTAGCTAGCAGTTTAGGTGTGGGATTGTCAGTCTCGAATAGATCTATTCACAAATCTCACGCTCTCCCTCTAGGAGACTCTAGCTATACTAAATGTTGAGGATTTAACTATGTAACAACCCGAAACTTTGCTTCCTCGCCGTAACCGTTCTGTCAAAACTCGTCTTAAGCGAATTGTTCCGATTTCGTCCTAAATTAGGTTAATTAAGTCAAAACCTTTATTTTGACTTGGTAAGTATCCAAACATGTTGGAAACATGTGAAAACGTCCCGAACTAGTAATTTGAAAAATTATAGTTTCGACCATATCGGGTAACGACAACTTAATCGGGTGCGACCCAAAGCATCAATTAACGTCGGTATCGGGTAAAATTCCACCGTGTATCCGAGTCAAACCATATTTAAAGTAGATTAAGCCTCATTTGAAGCTTTTTCACTCTCTCTCTAACCTCTCTCCTAAAATCCATCTTGTTAAGCCAAAATCATCCATTTCAAGCCTTAAAACACCAAGGTAAGCATCCTAGCTCCTAGTATATCATCCTTAGGCTTCATTTTCGTATTTAAATCATGGGATAAGACCATAAACATGTGTTTACGGCTCTGGATCAGCCTTAGGCCGTGAACACATGTAATTGGGGTTTTTGAGCCATAAAACCCTTCCAAATCATCATAGGAGCTTTGATATGGCCAAAGGAATTATTGGAATGGACTTAAAACACCTTGAATGTCAATTTTATGGAATAAACATGAGTTTACTGCCCAAGAACATGCTTGGGCCGTAAACTCATTTAAATGGGTGGTAAACTCCTCTTTTGGGTGTTAAAATGCAACTTACACACCCTTAGGCTTTGGGATAAATTATGGAACCAACCAAAAATCATTTAGGGGGCTTAAAAATAACATAAACTCTCTAATTGAGAGTTTACGGCCAGAGCATATGCTCCAGGGCCGTAAACTCCTAGATGTATGCCATTTGAAGCCCTAAACTCACCCTAAGCCTTGTAAAAATTAGTTGAATCACTTGTGATTAATCCTTGGCCTTCAAATTAATTTAGTTGGATGTGGGTGAGAGTTTACGGCCGTAAACTCTTAGTTTATAGCCTTAAAATCTTCTATTAATTCATATAATGGTTTAATCCCTTTCAAATGTCCAAAAGCCAAACCTAGCAACACCCGTTATTTAATTTAAGGCCATTTAGCTCATAAAAACACCCACCATGAGTTTACGGCCGTAAACTCATGGGGATGTGGTGTTTAGGCCGTAAACACTCCCTAAGAGTTTACCTTTGAAGAGTAAACTCTAAATCCTAGCCATTCATGTCCTAAAACGCCACCCGGGTCACTTCAAACGCCCATTTTGGAGTATTTTCGCGTCTTAGAATGTTCAAGTGTATCTAATTAGTTATTTAAATCTAATTAGATATATATTGTGTATTATTTAATATTACATAGGAACCTTGCTCGTATTCAAGCCTTGGTTCGGCGTTTAGCATCCCATCCGACACATTTTTCCGCGTCCGGTGAGTTCATACCCCTACCCTTTTTAATGGTTTTTCAATGTTTTCAGGGGGGGGGGGGGGGGATACAAGCAGGAGTACAAGAATATCTTGTACTAAAACTTATGATTTTAGTTAAATGGTTTCATACTTATACATATTTAAGGATTGAAAACCCTTTTAACAAACTATTTTAACTTGCAGAGTTATTTATTTAAAAACCGATTTTCAATTCTTATTATATACTGTTATATTGTATACTTCACATTTGATTGTTCATACTTATATTGATAGAAAACATAAAAAATTGTAAAGTCTGTAATAAAATACCATAGGCACGAGTATAAAAGTCAGACACCATAAAGAACACATAAAACTTCGGTATGTCATTAATAATACACCTCGGCTCGAGTGTAAAGGACAACAGTCATTTGATAACATAGAACATTTGTAATGTCTTTAATAATGCACCTCGGATCGAGTGTAAATGGAAAGTCGTCATCAGAAAACATAGAACATTTGTAATGTCCTTAATTACAACACCTAGGCCCGAGTGTAAAGGACAGGTACGTTAGAACCTAGTTAGTCATAGATACTACTTCCCCTAGGCGAGAAGTAATGAGTAATCTTAAAGATTGGAGACACGTCCTTTGTAACACGTCCCGTTGCACGAGAGTGGAGGACTACCCCTGTAACCAGAATCTCCGAACGTAGGAGAGCGTGACTTGAGTGTATAGATCTATACGGGACTGACAATCCCACACCTGGCTGCTAGCTACAGCCGAACCGAAAGGTTCAAGGGTGACAAAAGTCATAAAAAGGATATTGGCCATGGTTCGAGTCATATCCAGTCTAAGTATGGTTAGGGACTCGCAATCTAGATTATTAACGCTTTAGACTCAATTGCTAGCTTTATGTACATAGTAAAGCTAATGTACGTTCAATGATGCACACACACACATTCAGGAAAACATGGGGTTTTCCTATGGATAACAATGAACATAATCAGAATCGGTAACAGTTAGCATACACAGAATTGGTAATAGCACACACGCACATTCAGGAAAACATGGGGTTTTCCTATGGATAATAATGAACATAATCGGAATTAGTATTAGTTAGCTCACACGGAATCAGTAATAGTTCACACTTTCACACATAGGAAAATATAGGATTTTCCTGAGTAACAGTAGTTTGTAACCAGAAAAGTGTAATAAGTTAAATAATTATACTTTTCAAAATCATTTGAACAATCATGTTTTTATTGTACATCTTTTACAATTTGGAATTGGTACCTAACTCTTAAGAAAATATGGGATTTTCTTGGTTAACCACTTTTTCAGGAAACTAAAGGAACTCGTTCTTTTCATAAAACAAACCGCTTATGAACTCACCAGCTTTATGTTGATTTTCAAACCGCTTGTATTCTCAGGTCCACTTTAGACAGGTACCCGACGATCTCTTTTGGTGAAGACGGAATGCATAGAAGATTCGTCTTTCTTTTGTTTAAACTATGTATCTATGAAACTTGTACTACTTTACTTTTCAACTGATGTAATGAAATCTATGTAATGTAATGTTTTGTGTTTTACTTTGCTTACTATGTACATTGGTTATGATATTTCCATGAAGTCACCTCCACCCCGAGACGTTTCCGCCTTCGGTTTCGGGGTGTGACAGATTGGTATCAGAGCCCTTGTTTATAGTGAACTAAGTATACCAAACTTTACATGGTATAAGACTATAAACATTAAGGGGCCTAAGAGCTCTGAACTAAAAGTATACCTCAAATATAAGTATTTTCAAAAGTATACAAGTATCCTAGCCGTCTAGAATCGTATCTATAAGTAGAACAGAACATAAGTAAATGGGTGTTGTATGCTGCAGTTAAACCTAGGTAGTTATGTAGTCGTGTCTAGGATCAATATAGCCTGATCAACTATATTCATTCGAGACACGACCAACATGTGCTTGGGAGTGACTGTGGAATGCGGCGTACCTAAAACTTACCCAAATACCACAAACAACGAATCTTCGTTGCGGTGAATCGTGAAATACTATGGGAGTATTTCTGAATCCAACCTTATAGTATAAATTCCTCATTCAAGCATTGCCTCTCGATCATTCCGTTAGCGATAAATGTCTGCTTTGATAACTCATTCCTGCTTATTCGCTTAATAGAATTATATGTCTGTCATAAAGAGAAATCCTTTGTTTCATATCTCTTGATTCAATTTAGAGGACTTATTATCCTCCTTTTCCTAATCCTTTAGATCGAGATGTCTTCAAGGAAATAACCTAGCACGAAGAACAACAACCCTCCGTCTCCACCCTCATCTCGCTTCGACCCTGTGATGTTCCAGCTGGCTGTTTCTGCTGCAGTGACGGCTGCAATGACGATCTTGAACCCTAACAAGTCCATTGGTCCAGGATATAACCCCTACCCCCAAAATCATGAAAATGTTCAGGAGCATCAGAATGAGTTTGATGAGAGTAATAAGGTTATCTGGAAGAAGCGAAAGGGTCAGAGTTCCCAAGGACCCTCCAAGAAGCCCAAAAATGTGGCAATCCAAGTTGCTACCAATCCTGCCACTGTTCCTATAATTCAAGCTACCACTACTCCTGTTATTTCGTCTAAGGCTCAAGCACCTGTCACTGGGTATGCTGGTAATCTCCCTTGGTGCAGCAGTTGTAGTTATCATCATTATATTCCTGGACCATGTCGCAAGATGATTTGCAAACGCTGTGGCAAGAAAGGTCATCTTGCTAGAAGCTGCAGAACAGTAGTCCAACACCTCGAGCAAACTTCTATCGATCAGGTCTGCTATAGTTGTGGAGAAATTGGGCATTTCAAGGGAAACTGCCCAAAAGCAATAGCCCCCAATAATGTCAACAACGCCGGAATGGCCTTAGCTTTGAAGCAAGAGGAGGCAGCCGCAAATCCCACTAACGTAGCGGGTATATTTCTTTCTGACTATCCTTATGCTCGCATCTTCTTCAAATCTAGTGTCAAGAAAGTTCAATTAGTCATTCATTCAATTATCTTGTTAAACATAGTCCTCGTTTGACAATCAAAAACATTTACCGTCAAGATAGTTGTCAGTGAGAATGAGTGTATAAACGACTTATCTTAACGTTGTGTCCTTATCTTGAGTAATCATTCATTTCTCATTAACCCGATGTCAGTTTCAGTAAGAGCTTTGATGTTATCCTTATTATGTATCGATTGAGCCCCGACTGTGTTGATACACCTCGTTATAGAAAACTGCTCGTCTCAATCTTCTTTCTGATCAGACCCTCATAATTCATGGTGACGAGTTTAGCCCGAACCTTCGCTTCGTTCAATGCGTCAAAACTCAAAAGTACTTGCGAAAGAAGTGTCAAGTATTCCTAGTCCGTATGATCAGCGAGAAACAAGGAGTTAAAGACACCCATAGTAAACTTGATAAGGCATGGAAAACTTAGTCTATGATACATTAGACCCTTTCAGATCCCCTTTTTGGATTGATTCCTTAGCCTTCAGCTCCGAAATACCTTCAGTAATTGGCAGCGTTCATCCTGTACCTTGCACCTCTATTCTTAATGAATACCTGCCTAATAAAACCACAGAAATCCATTCTAGTGAGACCAAGAACCATGATATACCCAAACTCTCCGGACGAGTAAACTAAGATCATAGACCAAGTAATCAAGCGTATGAAACTGAGCCACGTCCCGTTAGTGAAGGTTCCAAGCGAGAACCTGAATTCGCATGGGAATGCGAAGACCCAATACAGCAGACACATCCACACCCTTTGTCCATAATTTTGTATCTAAATTCTTGAATTTCGGGACGAAATTCCCTCTAACGGGGGGATAATGTAACAACCCGAAACTTTGCTTCCTCAACGTAACCGTTCCGTCAAAACTCGTCTTAAGCGAACTGTTCCGATTTCGTCCTAAATTAGTTTAATTAAGTCAAAACCTTTATTTTGACTTGGTAAGTATCCAAACATGTTGGAAACATGTGAAAACGTCCCGAACTAGTAATTTGAAAAATTATAGTTTCGACCATATCAGGTAACGACAACTTAATCGGGTGCGACCCAAAGCATCAATTAACGTCGGTATCGAGTAAAATTCCACCATGAATGTCAATTTTATGGAGTAAACATGAGTTTACTGCCCAAGAACATGCTTGGGCCGTAAACTCATTTAAATGGGTGGTAAACTCCTCTTTTGGGTGTTAAAATGCAACTTACACACCCTTAGGCTTTGGCATAAATTATGGAACCAACCAAAAATCATTTAGAGGGCTTAGACATAACATAAAATCTCTAATTGAGAGTTTACGGCCAGAGCATATGCTCCAGGGCCGTAAACTCCTAGATGTATGCCATTTGAAGCCCTAAACTCACCCTAAGCCTTGTAAAAATTAGTTGAATCACTTGTGATTAATCCTTGGCCTTCAAATTAATTTAGTTGGATGTGGGTGAGAGTTTACGGCCGTAAACTCTTAGTTTATAGCCTTAAACTCTTCTATTAATTCATATAATGATTTAATCCCTTTCAAATGTCCAAAAGCCAAACCTAGCAACACCCGTTATTTAATTTAAGGCCATTTAGCTCATAAAAACACCCACCATGAGTTTACGGCCGTAAACTCATGGGGATGTGGTGTTTAGGCCGTAAACACTCCCTAAGAGTTTACCTTTGAAGAGTAAACTCTAAATCCTAGCCATTCATGTCCTAAAACGCCACCCGGGTCACTTCAAACGCCCATTTTGGAGTATTTTCGCGTCTTAGAATGTTCAAGTGTATCTAATTAGTTATTTAAATCTAATTAGATATATATTGTGTATTATTTAATATTACATAGGAACCTCGCTCGTATTCAAGCCTTGGTTCGGCGTTTAGCATCCCATCCGACACATTTTTCCGCGTCCGGTGAGTTCATACCCCTACCCTTTTTAATGGGTTTTCAATGTTTTCAGGGAGGGGGGGGGGGAATACAAGCAAGAGTACAAGAATATCTTGTACTTAAACTTATGATTTTAGTTAAATGGTTTCATACTTATACATATTTAAGGATTGAAAACCCTTTTAACAAACTATTTTAACTTGCAGAGTTATTTGTTTAAAAACCGATTTTCAATTCTTATTATATACTGTTATATTGTATACTTCACATTTGATTGTTCATACTTATATTGATAGAAAACATAAAACATTGTAAAGTCTGTAATAAAATACCATACGCACGAGTATAAAAGTCAGACACCATAAAGAACACATAAAACTTCGGTATGTCATTAATAATACACCTCGGCTCGAGTGTAAAGGACAACAATCATTTGATAACATAGAACATTTGTAATGTCTTTAATAATGCACCTCGGATCGAGTGTAAATGGAAAGTCGTCATCAGAAAACATAGAACATTTGTAATGTCCTTAATTACAACACCTAGGCCCGAGTGTAAAGGACAGGTACGTTAGAACCTAGTTAGTCATAGATACTATTTCCCCTAGGCGAGAAGTAATGAGTAATCTTAAAGATTGGAGAGACGTCCTTTGTAACACGTCCCATGGCACGAGGGTGGAGGACTACCCCTGTAACCATAATCTCCGAACGTAGGAGAGCGTGACTTGAGTGTATAGATCTATACGGGACTGACAATCCCACACCTGGCTGCTAGCTACAGCCGAACCGAAAGGTTCAAGGGTGACAAAAGTCATAAAAAGGATACTGGCCATGGTTCGAGTCATATCCAGTCTAAGTATGGTTAGAGACTCGCAATCTAGATTATTAATGCTTTAGACTCAATTGCTAGCTTTATGTACGTAGTAAAGCTAATGTACGTTCAATGATGCACACACACACATTCAGGAAAACATGGGGTTTTCCTATGGATAACAATGAACATAATCAGAATCGGTAACAGTTAGCATACACAGAATTGGTAATAGCACACACGCACATTCAGGAAAACATGGGGTTTTCCTATGGATAATAATGAACATAATCGGAATTAGTATTAGTTAGCTCACACGGAATCAGTAATAGTTCACACTTTCACACATAGGAAAATATAGGATTTTCCTGAGTAACAGTAGTTTGTAACCAGAAAAGTGTAATAAGTTAAATAACTATACATTTCAAAATCATTTGAACAATGATGTTTTTATTGTACATCTTTTACATTACAATTTGGAATTGGTACCTAACTCTTAAGAAAATATGGGATTTTCTTGGTTAACCACTTTTTCAGGAAACTAAAGGAACTCGTTCTTTTCATAAAACAAACCGCTTATGAACTCACCAGCTTTATGCTGATTTTTAAACCGCTTGTATTCTCAGGTCCACTTTAGACAGGTACCCGACTATCTCTTTTGGTGAAGACGGAATGCGTAGAAGATTCGTCTTTCTTTTGTTTAAACTATGTATCTATGAAACTTGTACTACTTTACTTTTCAACTGATGTAATGAAATCTATGTAATGTAATGTTTTGTGTTTTACTTTGCTTAATATGTACATTGGTTATGATATTTCCATGAAGTCACCTCCACCCCGAGACGTTTCCGCCTTCGGTTTCGGGGTGTGACAAACTAGTACCCCGAAGGGTACAAATGAAGAGATGTCTCACAATCCTGTATTAAATAGTTTACATGTTTTTCTATACCGTGTTCTCATATATGAAATCGTTTGTATACTTGGTAGAGTATAAATAATGATATGTAAAATAATTATTTATTGTTATACTCTTGTTATCTGAAAGTAGTAATGAATATCGTAAACTAGATATGTCATGGTTTATATATTTGACCAAGTAAGTAGTTTGTACTGGTAAAATAGGTAATGTATTCCCCAAACTATACCTATTATAGTTTGTTGGAAAAGTTATGTTCTTAGTTCGTGATTTGTTCTGAAAATTTATTCAATTATGATTTGAAAGTGTCCCTTATGCTCCGCATAATACAAAAAGGGAATAGAATATCTGTATATTTTATGAAAATCATTGTACTGAATCAAATGCATAAGTTTTAAACTGGTTGAAAACCTTTTTGTTTCCGTTCACAAAAACATTTGTGTTTGGCTTGTATTCCCCCTGAAAACATATAAAAACCATAAAATCGTATGGGTATGAACTCACTGTTTGTTGTGGGAAAGCGTCGTACTGGAAACGATGATCCTCGAGTTGTTTTACGTGGCACTTAACGGAATCCTAATATCAAATAAATACATATATGTATCTAAATTAGCAATTTCGTTAGATAAAGTGTTAGAAAAACACTTGCTTTTGTTTAAGGAATGTTACCAGGACTTGATTGAATCGAGGAAATGAGTTTTTCACCGCTAAAGAGGTGTGTACGGTCGTGAATGGGGGTTTACGGTCGTGAACTGGGTTTACGGCCGTGAACTGTCTTACGAAGGGTTTATGGCCTTTGAAGATTTGAAGGGTGTACGGTCGTAAACTCATGAACAAGGGTATTTGATTTCGAAGAAAATGTGTTCCAGATGCTCCAAATCGACCCCAAATGACGATTTTTGATGATTTTCGGGAGAAAAGAGATGTTTTTGGGAGTTTACGGTCAAAAGTTTAGAGAGAGAAGGAGAGAGTTTCCAGCCAGAAAAGTCTAAATGAAGGTTATGGATTCGTATATATAGGGATTTTCATGGTCGGTGGTGGGGTCAACCTAGCACCAACTGTAAACGGGTTTACGGCCGTAAACTCGTTCTGGCCGCAAACATGTTGTTTTTCAAGAAAAATTCGAGTTTTCGCGTGATTTCTGGTTTCGACTCATACGTAATCTAATATATATATATATATATATATATATATATATATATATATATATATATATATATATATATATATATATATATACAGAACGTAATAACTTTTCCAAACCAAGGAAATTGACGGACATCCAATAAAATTCAAATTTTATTAACGGAGTTTGGTTCAAGATAACAGGAAAAGTTTTCGGTTGTCACATCGTATTTGAGGCTATGTTGGGCGTACTCATAGCAGGGTAAAACCCTAATTTTTAGGGTTTCAACTTTATTTAAAGACCTTATGTCCCTTTTGATCTTCACCCTCTCATCCTCCCTTGTCCTTTTAGTATCAAATTCGAACCCTAACCCTCTTGCATGCATTTTTTTTTTTATCTTACTTTATGATTTTGGTGATCTTTGTTGGTTTTGAAGAAGAAGGAAGTTTGGGACACTACTAGAAAAACAGCCTTTTACGACGCTCATTGCGCGTCGTAAAGGGCTCAGACGACGCGCAAATGCGCGTCGTGGAAGGCCCTGTCAAAAAGAGAGACGACGCGCATTTATGACGCTCATTTACGACGCGCAATTACGACGCGCGTTTACGATACGCAATGCGTATCACGGAAGGCCCTGTCATAAAGGAAGACGACACGCATTCGCGTGTCGTAATCTTACGACGCGCGTGTTAATGACACGCAATGCGCATCAAGAAAGCCCCTGTCAAGAAAGGCCATGTCATAAATAAAGATGACACACATTTTTGCGTATCATAATTTTAAATGTTTAAAAAAAATATTATTTATAGATTTACTAATTTTTCATATTAAATAATACATTAAAAATCTCATAATACAAAATAAAATACCATAAATAACAAAGATAATTCATTTCACTAATATGTCAAATAAAAATAATTATTCCAATAATGAGTAAATGTTATAAAAAAATGAACTCATTTATATACAATTGCATTATCTAGCTTACTATGTGCCAACAACTTCTATCTTTTTCCTTCTTTGCATAAACTTCGTCAGCAGCATCCTAAAAAACTTCTATCTTTTTCATCAACAGCATCCTCAAAAGCTTCTATCTTTTTCCTTCTCTGCATAAACTTTTATCTCACACTCAGTGTAGTTTTAAACATCAGGTTTAAAAAATCAAGTTTGTGAATGTCTTTTGCAGCACATCAGATGTGCTTTTTCCTTAAAATTATGCTGCTACTTGAGATACTATAGAAAGGAAATGTGATTTGGATAAGAGAGAGAGAGAGAGAGAGATAGAGAGAGAGAAACAAGATATGAATAAAATAGTTACTTACACAGAAATGTTAACCAGCATTATAATATATACGAATGCAATTCTCTTGAAACAGGGGTCCGCATCCAATCTCACAACAGTAGCACGTCGAACCCTAGCCTGTGACATTATAGAAATATGATAAATTTCAGTAAAATGAGCAAATTATAACAAGTTATACGAGGGCATATACCTAGAAACTTGTCGACGTTGAACTCCTTGGTCAATCCATAAAGAACCCCTGAAAGATCCCTTTATCACTTGAGGCATTTAATAATAGAAGTTGTAATTGTACACATTGAAAGATGAAGGACATGTTTGTAATTACTGAGACTTAATTAGTTTGAATCTCTTTCCTCTTATATATAAAATATCTATAACGAGTCTAATTGCACCTGATGAAAAGCCAAGGGAAAAAGAGTCTTTAAAGCAAAGAATTCATGAGAGGTCCTAAGTAGCAGGGGCAAAAGGTTCTTTAATCCAATTAATTCATGCCATCTGTATCGAACCCACTCATGCAGCTTCGAATTTAGATGATGTGCTAACTAAACTATGTTCAGTAACCCACTCATGCACATCAACCTAAAAACAGTATTGAAAAAAATTTGTTAAGCTAAAAATAACAGGGAATTTATGAATAATAGCAACACAGTTTTCCTTTTTTACCAATGTGAGTATGCAGACTTCAGTTTTTACCAATATGGTTAGAATCAATATGCATTAGCCATATTGGTAAAGAGGCAAAGTATGTTGCTATTTCCCACAATTTGCAAAAGAGAATGCAGTGGAAAACCATTAGAATTACCTCTGAAGCTCCAGATGAAGATCCAGTTGTGTGAAAACAAACGAGCTAGTTTCCCACCAAAACCAAAAGACACTCCAGCTTTGCATTGGTACCATTTTGGAGCTTTTAAAGGTGCTGCATTAACAATCCAAAATATAAAGAATTCTATAAAAATTACTTATTAAATAAAATTACTCATCCACACCCACAGATATGTAAACAATTAACTTTTTTTGTCATTTTCAGTCGAACTCAACGATTTTCATAAATAAGGCCAAAGTTTGTTTTAGGAATAGGAATTTACCCGAGATTTCCTTATATTGGAATGGCGAGTATCTTTTTTGTTTAGCTCAATAATCAATATTCTTTTCAACCTCCCCCATGTAGCTGGAGATTCTATTCAAAAGTAACATTCTACAAAAGTCACAATATATCAATATTCAAGCACAAAACGTACAATACAACAAAGATATAAACCAGAATAGCAACTAATCCTTGAATTATCTTTTACATTAACCAAAAAAAAGTTACAACAAAACCTATTAATCACTATAAAATGTATACTTTGAGACCAACAAACACCACATAATTTCAGGCCTCCAAAACAAATCAAACACGTAGTCGTGTATACTCTCACTCTAATGAAAGATTTGGTTTAAGAGGTTTAATAATAATAATAATGCAAGGTAAATAATAATAATGAGAGATAATAGAACAACCCTAAAAGAAAATTTGGGTCCACCTCCACCACATTCATGAAGAAATCTAGCTAAAGTCAGGCTTCTCAGGGTAGGTGCAGCCTGATCTTTGAATGATCACATTTGAGGCATAACATCCGGCTCTCACACATTCCTCAATCGGCTTTTCTTTAACCAATTGCAATCTCCTCCACATTATCAGTCTGTAAAACATCATAACCAATTTTTATATAAAAAAGTTTGTCAATGTCATACTCATATCATCTTTTAACCAATCTTTTTTTTTCTTAACTCCCACCCATGAACCTTTGAGAATGTTTTTGCTTCAGTTTCGTTTCCAAAAACATAATCCACATAAGGTAATGCTTTCTCTTGAGCATCCTTCGAGAACTCACAGATGAATGGTGTTGACAGGTTTATTGTGAAAACCTACACAGGGGGGTAATAATGTCAGAAAGATAAGAAATTTTCAGTTCATACGAATCGGTGTATTACTCATTCATTATTACCTTGTTGGCTGCAGTTGCATGCTCAGCTACAAGCTGGATTGATTCAGGAGACACTGTAAGGAAAAAGACAGCAATATAGATGTACTTGGCCTTTTCAACTGTCAATGATGATGATAATTAATATTAGTAATTTAGGATAATATATTAAAAAAAGACTGAAATTGTTAAAAGATTTACCCAACGCCCAATTCTCTGGTTTCTTTAAGTGGTCTGCCTTGTAGCTGTTGGCAGCTCATAGGTTGGCACCCTCATCCACATAATAGTGCACCTGATAAACATCATCATCATCATCATTAGAATATATATATATATATATATATATATATATATATATATATATATATATATATATAATCAGTAATTGAAGCGCTCTCAAACTGAGGAAGCACACATGCAACACAAGCAGCCAGATATCTCCCACAAGCTGAAAAATGAGCACCCATTTCACTACAACAGCATACAATACAAACATCAACCCCCACCAAGCTCCTTATTTTTTATTTATTTAAAAAAATGTTACCTGCAAAGGACAACATGCGGTATTGTTAAGCGAGTACTTATCACTTAATTAGCCTAAAAACTCGGATTTTATATTTTGAATGGTAGCAACGTCGGTCTTGAATGACATGGCCAATATCTAATCATTGATGGTCGAATTGAAATCTAAATTTGGAACAGATACAGTCTCTACGCTTGTAGTACCAAATGTAGAGAGTGCTAAAGTTGGATTCTTAGTAGTGTCGACAAACCCAACTTCTAAAGAACCCATGAGAACAAACAACGGATCCAAAGCTTGTGGATGGGTGTGTGGTGGGTTAACTGTGCCATTAGGGAACTAGAGTTCAACATAAGAAACGCTTTGACCATTAAGAGCTGGAAATTCAGCCATGGTTGCTTTCAGAACCTTAAAAGCTGTTAGAAATGGTGCACCCACTAGTGCTCTCATCGTTCAGGCTTCAGAGTGGCACATTGATTGACTGAATCATGAGACCACAAATACTAATTTAGACCACAAATACGATTGGTTGAAATCTATATAAAAAGTAATACAATAATATAATGTAACTTCACAAATCATCCTAATCAATGAATCATTAAACCCTATACTCAATTAGGATGGACCAGAGCAACAATTAGAAAGCCTTTGGTACTGTTAAACCTAAGGATTCAAATAATGCCTAGATAGAAAAATGAATCTGATCAAGTAAAGTAACTAACGAACTATTGTAATCATACCAGCTAATAGATAGCTTTGGGAAAAAGCCGGTGGTGATGTCCATAAGAATTTGTCGGAGGAACCCTACTCTCGAAGTGAAAATCAGAAAGAGCTTTCTGATCAGGAAGTGGCCTGAAAAGCAACTCCTCAGTGAATTCTTCTCCATCGATTTGTTCTACTACTTCTCTCGTGGATTTAGAGGCAACGTGGAGTACAAACACTGACAGCACGAAGATGGAAAGTAAAGGAGCCATGAGAATCTTATAGAAGAACGAAAACATTGAGAAGTTAGAATCAAGAAAAACATACCTTAATAAGACATAGGGCTTGTAAATTTGAGCAATAGAAGCAGTAACCCTAAGGTCACCGGACCTAATGTTGCTGGCAAGGGCAGGAGAGGTGAGATTGCCGAAGATGAGGGACTCTATCGGTTGGGTGATGCTGGAAAGCGTTGGACGGTGGGGTGGGGCTAAACGGAGGTCAGAGGTGGGAGGCGCCAACACCAAGAGAAACGTCGGAGGTGGGAGAAGCTGTCGACGTCGAGAACTGAGAAGAAGAGAAAGGGTTTGTCGAAGTGAGAAGGAGAGAAAGGGAAGTTGAAGAGAGAACGAGCAGTACAGGAGGGCAATCGGGGCAAGTTCTTGAAAAAAAGACCTAGCTACTAGGGAAATTAAAGTGTAGGGAGAAAAAAAAGGAAGGCGGGGATTTTAAGTTTTTGGGATTTCATTTTCCCCGGATGGAACGCGCGTGTTCTATTAAAATTTATAAAGCGACGGTCGTAGATGACACGCAGGTGCCCTCCGTGTTTTTATTTTTTTTTGTTTAGACACTAATTTTAGGGCACGCAAAAATGCGCGTCTGAAATCCTTTAAATTTTGGAAGAGATGACATTATTTTTTAGACACTCACCTTTGCGTATCATAAATCACTGCGTGTCATGGTTCGCGCGTCGTAAAAGGCTATTTTTCTAGTAGTGGGAAGAAGCAAGGGCAAGGAAGGAGCTTGAAGATCCAAAGGTTTGGCACCACTGCTAGCTCTTTGAAGGTATAAACTTTGAAGTTTGACCATTGCATGCTTAGATCTAGTCTTATGTGGAAAATGTCATATTTAGGTCCCATAGTTTGGATTCTTGGAGTTAAGGAACTTCAATCCATATAAGCTATCCTTTTGAGCTCTTTGGGGTGTTATGAGTCATAGAAATTGGATCTTGATGGTTAAGCCTCAACCATGCAAGTGTTAGGCACCAACCAAGTGTGGTTATAGACTTGATTCATGTTTTGAGCCCCATCCATGCATAGAAAAGCATAAAGTTTGCAACTTTATTGTAACACTAGTCAAAATAGGTCAATAACAATCACATGTGATTATACCAATCATGTAATGTGCTTTTGTTAAACTAGTAATGTAGTAAAATCACTATGTATTTCATGATAATTCTAATATAAATATGAACTTTCATACATATTTTATGGTATAAATCAAAGTATACGTCCATACGATTCCAAAAATATAGATAACATCTAAATCTGACTTTGCATGAAGAAGTTATGATAAACCGAACACTATAAAATCTCTATAACATAAGGAATTTAAAATAGGCTTAGAATTAGCTATTAGAGTCTAAAAGAGAGTTGTAGTGCTCGTAAATACCTACGTGTGGATATAAAGAACGTCAAAAATGGAGTTCGTATGCAAAAATTATGGCCTTCCGAAGATGTAGCTGTCAGAACCCTAATTTGACTCACGACGTGAGCATCAAAAATTCACGAAGTGAGGAGTCAACAGACACTAATCGGAGCTAGAAAACACGCGTTAAGGCTATGGGATGACTCATGGAAGTTCAAGACGTGAATCTATCATTTTCACGACGTGAATGGCCCCAGAACACCCTATAAATAGCGATCAAAGCTCATTCAATCCTTACACCTTCTTCTTTCATTCTCTCTCGTTTCCGAAGGCCGTTTTCCCTTGCCGAGCTTGACTACGACGAGCCTCTGACCGTTTAGATTCTATAGATCACGCTACTAAGGTGAGTTTCACAGCCCCACTTTCTAATATTTTCGGGGGGAAAACGCATGCTAAATATTGAATAAAACTTAATATTATGTTTATATGATAGTATGTTCGTATCAACATATATAGTTATATTAACTGTGATATAGTTGTTTTGCCTCATATATACCTAAAGTATATATGATATTTTTAAAACATACAACTATCGTAAACTTGTTAGCATGTTATTATACTAATGTAGACCTTGAGTTATACTCGGGAGTTCTATGTATACTATGTGTGATATAGCCTCGATGCTATACTCGAGAGTTATATATATTAATTTATAAGTATGTTATTATTGTTGGTTTTATGTCAAGATAAAACCTGGTGTGTTATATCTTATTATTGTTGGTTTTATGTCAAGATAAAACCTAGTTTTACTTCAAGTTATAACTGTTATACTGCCTCAATGTTATGAAATTAGGAGTAATGTTTAAAAGCATAGTCTAGTAACTTAGGGTTTAGACACGAAAATGCTTTTGTTGTTAGAACTATAGAACGTCGTCAAAGTCTACCTGAGCTACTGTATTCATCAGCTAAGATTGGGGATCTTAGTGAAAGTCCTCTGACCTGTATTCGTTAATCCCGTGTGAGCGAGGAAGTCGTGTATAATTAGTATACGGGTTGACCACCCCACTTGTGACTGTTAGCTACAGTCAACCAAAAGTGAGTGATGAACTATCCTTTTATTTGTTATTGTTTCGACATTGATGAAACGTGCGGAAACTACCGCAAGGTGTGATCCTTGTGCTACCGCAAGGTATAATCCTTGTACTACCTCAAGGTGTGATCCTTATACTATCGCAAGGTGTAATCCTTGTACTACCTCAAGGTGTAATCCTTGTACTATCGCAATGTGTGATCCTTGTAATAATAATAAGAGGTATAAAACTAAGTCATACAGTCGCAGCTACAGACTCATGGTAGAACAACTGTAGAAGCATTATACTTTGTTGATATATAAGTATGAATGTTAAGTATAAGTTTCCCAAAGACTTATACTCTAAGTATAAGAATCTAGTAGGTATATTACTTATATATTAAGTAGACCACTATATCTATCCTATTTACTCGTATAGAATTGAAATAGATTTATATGTAGCGATTTTACTCATATAGAATTGAAATAAGATTTATACGTAGCAACTTAGATTGTATGGAATTACAAACATTCATATTTATAATATATGAGACTTATAGGTATATACTTATTTGGTAAGTAAACTTTTATACCTAGGATATATATGCTAAACGTTGGAGAGTCAAAATGATACTTTCAAAACTATACTTTTTGAACTTGGAAAATGTATTATTTTTATATGGAGTCAAAACCTGTGAACTCGCCAACTTTATGTTGACGTATTTTAAAATGCATGTGTTTTCAGGAAGTTGATAACTATGATACGAGAAATGACGTTACACCGCCCGGTGTTTCCGCCGACGGTCGGGGTGTGACATTTATGGCTTAGGACGTTTCTAGGGGATTGGATCTATTTTCAGGCGTTAGGTATTGATATAATAAGTCATAGAGGTGGTTTTGTGTTGGCTGACCAGTACACTGGGTGTACTCCCATGTACACTACGCATACTAGGTCAACACCCCGATTCCGGGTCAACACCAGCATACACTAGGCGTACATGTTGAGTACGTCGTACGTATGTAAGTAGTGGGAAAAATGGATTTATGGGCTCTCAGTTTTGTTAGGCTTTGTACTTATCTAGGTTGGGCTTCAAGCTCACCTTTTGTAACAAGGCATTTTGGGCCTAGGACCATGTTATATATCATTGGGCCATATTGGGCCTTAAAAGCCTTTTAGTTGGGCTTTTATACTTTTGGGTTGTTATGGATTTGGGCCTTAGAGGGAGGAGGCCCAATAAGGCAAAGGTAAAGGAACCTTTTTTTCCTAAAGTCATGGATTGGGGTTTTGGACATTCGGGCTAGAATGTGACCTAATTTCTAATTAGAATTTTATGCTTGTGCGATAGGAGAGGAGTTCGCGAGTCATCCTCTAAGTACCTTTTGACACCCACAGTTTGAGGTGAGTTTTCCTTCGTAGTAGCTGTGGGTCGAAGGCACTAAGGACGACCCACTAGTTATGTTATAGCATGATGATTATCTTTGTGATAATTGTTATTCCTTCTGCAGTGACTGCCAAAATCTCAAGTGAATCTGCTATCCCGATCAGAGATAATGGACACAGGCACACCATCCAGACGAACTATATCTTGGATGTAGATTCGTGTAAGTCTCTCCATTTTGAATGTTTCTTTGATTGGCAGGAAATGGGCGGATTTAGTCAGTCGATCGACAATTACCCAGATGGTATCATAACCACTCGGAGATTTGGGCAATTTAGTGATAAAGTCCATAGTAATCCTCTCCCACTTCCACTCAGGTATTTCCGGCTGCTGAAGCAAACCTGAGGGCTTTTGATATTCGAACTTCACCTTGGCGCAATTCAGACACTTTCCCATGAAGGTAGCGATCTCTGCTTTCATGTTTGGCCACCTATATAACTTCTTGAGATCCAGATACATCTTATCCGATCCTGGGTGAACAAAGTATTTAGTCTTGTGAGCTTCGTTCATGACAACCTCCCTGTAACCACTGAACTTTGGGGTCCAGATCCGGTTCATGAAATAATAGATTCCGTCTCCCTTGATCTCTAAGTTCTTTTCCATTCCCGTCAGGGCTTCATCCGGCATGTTCTATGGTTTTAAAGCTTCCAGCCGAGCCTCTCTGATTTGAGTGGAAAAATAGGAATGGATGGTCATTGTCAGTGCCTTCACTCTACGTCCTGAGTACTCTTTCCGGCTGAGGGCATCTACTACCACATTGTCCTTGCCGGGATGGTAGCGTATTTTGCACTCATAATCACTGAGTAGTTCTACCCATCGTCGTTGCCTCATGTTCAACTCTTTCTGGTCGAAAATGTGCTGTAGGCTTTTATGGTCTATGAAGATGGTGTACTTGGTTCCGTAGAGATAATGTCTCTATATCTTTAATGCGAAGACCATTGCTCCCAACTCCAAATCGCGAGTTGTATAATTGACTTCATGTGCTTTTAGTTGCCTTGAGGAATAAGCAATGACCTTTCATCGCTGCATGAGCACACAGCCTAGGCCCTGATTGGATGCATCACAGTAGACCACAAAGTCCTCCGTCCCTTCAGGCAGAGACAAAAATAGGTGCACTACATAGAGCCTGCTTCAA
This sequence comes from Lactuca sativa, assembly GCF_002870075.4. NCBI lineage: Eukaryota > Viridiplantae > Streptophyta > Magnoliopsida > Asterales > Asteraceae > Lactuca > Lactuca sativa. Next base: position 164,989,751 of record NC_056623.2, on the reverse strand, counting down.
TGTGTGGAACGCAACATCTTGCTTTTCACCCCAACTAAAGGGTTCACCTTTTTGAGTCTGGGTGGTTAGAGGCTTAGCAATCCTGGAGAAATTCTGGATAAACCTGCGATAGTAGCCAACAAGGCCCAAGAATTGACGGATTTCTGTGGGCGTCTTCGGTGCTGACCAATTCTCAATCGCTTTGATTTTTGAAGGGTCCACATGTATGCCTTCTTCGCTAACCACCTGACCAAGGAAAGTAACTTTTCGGATCCAGAATTCACACTTAGAGAATTTTGCATACAGCTTCTCCGTCCTTAGAGTTTCCAGCACTAGTCCCAAGTGTTGCATATGATCTTCCTCACTTCGGGAATAGACAATTATGTCGTCAATGAACACTATCATGAACTTGTCTAGGAAAGGGTGGCACACCTGATTCATCAGAAACATGAATACCGCCGGTGCATTAGTTAGACCAAAGGGCATTACTACAAACTCGTAGTGACCATATCGAGTCTGAAATGTTGTCTTAGGAACATCACCCTCATGGACTCGTAGCTGATGGTACCCTGATCTTAGGTCTATTTTCGAGAAGTAGCTGGCTTCTTGAAGTTGATCGAAGAGGTCGTCGATTCGAGGAAGCGGATAATGATTTTTGACGGTAAGCTTGTTCAACTCGTGATAATCAATGCACATCCAAAAAGATCCATCCTTCTTTTTCACGAATAAGATCGGAGCTCCCCAGGGTGAGGAACTCGGTCTGATGAATCCTTTCCTGAGTAGCTCATTGAGCTGGCTAGATAACTCTTGCATTTCTGCTAGCGCTAGGCGGTATGGGGATTTTTCTACGGGGGTAGCTCCGGGGATTAAGTCAATTCGGATCTCGACTTGGCGCACGGGAAGGATTCCCAGAAGCTCTTCGGGGAAGACATCAGGAAAGTTACAGACTTCGGGGATGCTCTCGAGGTCTTTAACTTCCTGTTTCTCATTAAGTACATGGGCTAAGAACGCATGGCATTCCTTTCTCAGATATTTTTGAGCTTTGATGCACAAAATGATACGAAGGTTTGAGCTGAGTTTATCGCCATAGATCATGAGGGCTTCGCCAAACAGCAGATTGAGGCGAATGGATTTTTCATAGCAAAGGATATCAGCACGATTGGGGCTCAACCAATCCATGCCGATGATGTTATCGAAACTCTTTATGGAAACTGGCATAAGATCTATTAGAAAGGAATGGTCGTTTAGGGTAAGGGTACAAAGGATGAATACGTCGTTAGTACTCTCTTTCTTACCGTTAGCCATCTCAACGGTGAATGTTTCGATTAAGATTTGGGGTTTATGTTTGAGAAGATGCTTGAATGCATGACTAACAAAACTTCCCTCCGCACCACAATCGAAAAGAATACATGCATAAGAGTTGTCAAGGAGGAACGTACCCGTCACAACAGTGGGATCAGCAACTGCCTCCTCCTGGCCCATTGCTAGCACTCTCCCAGTGCTACCAGCTGTTGTTTCCTGGGGCAATTTCTCTTGTAGTTCCCAACCTCCCCACAGCCATAACAGGCTTGACCAACGCCTGATTGGTTGGTTGGACTGGTGTCTTGCAAAATAGCGTTGTGTGCCCCTTATTGCCACAAATATTGCACAACATTTCACGGCATGGCCCGTGATTATGATGATAGTTACACTTGTTGCACCGAGGAAGGGTACTAGCATACCTACTGGTAGGTGCTTGAGCTAAAGGAACAACGGCAGGAGTGGTAGCAGCATGAACTACCACTACTTGCTATTTATTGGAGGGCTCCTGCAAAGACTGGACCTTACACTTCTTCTAGAACTTTATCTTCCCATCACTTGCCTTTGGTGGTTTGGGAGTGGCTCTCACTTGATCAAGATTAACCCCGTGATCTATCAGGGTCTGCGCTAGACACTTGGCGCTGTCAAAAGGGGTAGGCTTAGCAGCCAAAACATTTCCTTGAGTTGGGGGCATCAATACCCAAATGTACCTCTCTATTTTCTTGCTTTCCGGGGTGACCCTTCCCGGACAGAGGAGAGCCAGATCACAAAATCTAGCTGTATAGCCATATAGGAGGCAATGTCAGAACCCTTCATCTTCAGGTTCCAAAGCTCGTGCTCCAGCTTCTGCATCTCGCCCCTTGGGCAGTACTCTACGAGCATGAGTTCCTTTAAACTTCCCCAACCCATGGCATTTTCCACTGGCAGGGTTAGGGAGTTGATTGGACCATTCCACCAGGTCAAAGCTCTATCAGTGAAGGTGCATGCACAGATCTCGAAGACTGATTCTATCTTCTTGATCTAGTGGGTTAGGGCAATAACACCTCCATTGCCGTTGAAGGATTTAGGCTTTGCATTCATGAAGTCTTTATAGGAACACTACTTCTAGTGTCCCTGGATTCCATTAAGGTTGAGAGGATGGGCATCACTTCCTAAGCCACTGGAGCCGCCATACTTTATCTACAAATTCGCGGCAGCCACAACGGCCGTGACTGCTGCCTGGAACATGGAAGGATCGAACCGAGCAGGTGGTAGCGACGGAGGGTCGTTGTTCTTTTTGTTGGATCTCTTTCTGGGAGGCATCTTGTTCTAAAAATAATCTGGAAGAAGAGGATGGTAAGTCCCCTAGATTTTTGAATCTAGAGATATGAAACAAGATATATCTCAGCCTGATAGAATAAGTGTTCTACTAAGCGATAAACAAGGAATGTTACTAATATAAGTAAACTATCGCTATGAAGGAATGAGTAGCGACACTTGAAATGGATATCCACACTGCATTCGGCTCTAGCTAAAATACTCCTATAGTATTTTGAGTTGTGTGTTTTGTTCTATTGATATCTTGTTGTATGTACTTGGTAAGTTTTAGGCTTGTTGCAACACCATAGTCACTCCCAAACACATGTTGGTCATGTCCCGAATAAATATAGTTGATCAGGCTATATTGACCCTAGACATGATTACATAACTGCCGAGGTTTAATTGCAGTGTCCAACATCCAAATACTTTTGTTTAGTTCTACTTGTGATACTGTTTCTGGTATGTATGTATACTTTTATACTTCTTATAAAATACTTATATTTTAAAAGTATACTTTTAGTTCAGAGCACTTCAGCCCCTTAGTGTTTATAGTTGTATACCTTGTAAGGTTCGGTATACTAAGTTCACTATAAAAAATAGCTCTGATACCAATCTGTCACACCCCCAAAAAATGTTCGGGGGTGGAGGACGTCATGTATAGTATCACAATAATTGCATCATAGTAATCAAAGTAAACACAACCATTACAATATAATATGAATATTTACATCTGTTTGTCTCATTGCTTTTATACATCAAAAGTATAATCAAAAGAAAAAGACGTGACTCTATACGCTTCGTCTTCTCAAAACTCCAGGAGGTACCTGTCTACTGATTCCCTGAGAATTCAAGCAGTTTTGAAAGACTATCAGCATAAAGCTGGTGAGTTTATATGCATGTTTTGTAGTGAAAACCTGTTGATGAATCTGAAAAATGTATGCATCTTTCCCAAGAAAATACAATATTTTCTAACATGTTTGTTCGTTACTATATGTATAGTATGTTCTGTTTGAAAACCATGGCTACCACCAGTATGCAGTGTATGTTCTGTTTGAAAGCCCTAGCTACCACCAGTATGCAATGTATGTTCTGTTTGAAAACCCTAACTACCACCAGTATGTATAGTAGTTTTATTACTTAAAATAAAACCATATATTGTATCCCTAGAAACCCTCCAGTGTAATGTGTAGTAGTTCTATTATTTAAAATAAAACTAGTGAAGAATGAAATCCCATAAACAAAGGTTAGTCTGTATTATTGTGAGTTCGTATAACAATGTTTGATATGATTGCTGACCTCAACGACGTTTCTTTAGGCATCGTATGGTATGATATTTGTCACCCCAGGCATGCCTGCCTAACTGTAGCTAGCAGTTTAGGTGTGGGATGGTCAGTCCCGAATAGATCTATTCACAAATATCACGCTCTCCCTCCAGGAGACTCTAGCTATACTAAATGTTGAGGATTTAACCAGCACCCCGAAGGGTACAAATGAAGAGATGTCTCACAATCCTGTATTAACTACTTTACATGTTGTTCTGTATCGTGTTCTCATATATGAAATCGTTTGTATACTTGGTAGAGTATAAATAATTATACGTAAAAGAATTATTTAGTGTTATACTCTTGTTATCTGAAAGTAGTAATGAATATCGTAAACTAGATCTGTCATGGTTTATATAATTGACCAAGTAAGTAGTTCATATAGGTAAAACTGGTAATGTATTCCCCAAACTATACCTATTATAGTTTATTTGAAAAGTTATATTCTTAGTTCGTGATTTGTTCTTAAAATTTATGCAAATTATGATTTCAAAGTGTCCCTTATGCTCCGCATAATACAAAAGGGAATAAAATATCTGTATATTTTATGAAAATTGTTGGACTGAATCAATTGCATCAGTTTTAAACTGGTTGAAAACCTTTTTGTTTCCGTTCACAAAATCATTTGTGGTTGGCATGTATTCCCCCCCTGAAAACGTATAAAAACAATAAAATCGTATGGGTATGAACTCACTGTTTGTTATGGGAAAGCGTCGTACTGGAAACGATGATCCTCGAGTTGTTGTACTTGGCACTTAACAGAATCCTAATATCAAATAAATACATATATGTATCTAAATTAGCGATTTCGTTAGATAAAGTGTTAGAAAAACACTTGCTTTTGGTTAAGGAATGTTACCGGGACTTGATTGAATCGAGGAAATGAGTTTTTCACCGCTAAAGAGGTGTGTACGGCCGTGAATGGGGGTTTATGGCCATGAACATGGTTTACGGCCGTGAACTGTCTTTCGAAGGGTTTACGGCCGTAAACTCAAGAACAAGGGTGTTTGATTTCGAAGAAAATGTGTTCCAGATGCTCCAAATCGACCCCAAATGACGATTTTTGATGATTTTCGGGAAAAAAGAGATGTTTTCGGGAGTTTACGGTCAAAAGTTTGGAGAGAGAAGGAGAGAGTTTCTGGCCAGAAAAGTCTAAATGAAGGGTAGGGATTCGTATTTATAGGGGATTTTCATGGTCGGTGGTGGGGTCCACCTAGCACCAACTGTAAACGGGTTTACGGTCGTACACGGGTTTACGGTCGTAAACTCATTCTGGCCGCAAACATGTTGTTTTTCAAGAAAAATTCGAGTTTTCGCGTGATTTCTGGTTTCGACTCGTACGTAATCTAATTATATATATATATATATATATATATATATATATATATATATATATATATATATATATATATATGTATGTATATAGAACATAATAACTTTTCCAAACCAAGGAATTTGACGGACATCCAATAAAATTCAAATTTTATTAGCGGAGTTTGGTTCAAGATAACGAGAAAAGTTTCCAGTTGTCACAACGTATTTGAGGCTATGTTGGGCGTACTCATAGAAGGGTAAAACCCTAATTTTTAGGGTTTGCACCTTATTTAAAGACCTTATGTCCCTTTTGATCTTCACCCTCTCAGCCTCCCTTGTCCTTTTAGTATCAAACTCGAACCCTAACTCTCTTGCATGCATTTTTTATCTTCCTTTGTGATTTTGGTGGTCTTTGTTGGTTTTGAAGAAGAAGGAAGTTTGGGAAGAAGAAAGGGAAAGGAAGGAGCTTGAAGATCCAAAGGTTTGGCACCATTGCTAGCTCTTTGAAGGTATAAAGTTTGAAGCTTGACCATTGCACGCTTAGATCTAGTTTTCGGGTGGAAAATGTCATATTTAGGTCCCATAGTTTGGATTCTTGGAGTTAAGGAACTTCAATCCATATAAGCTATCCTTTTGAGCTCTTTGAGGTGTTATGAGTCATAGAAATTGGATCTTGATGGTTAAGCCTCTACCATGAAAGTGTTAGGCACCAACCTAGTGTGGTTATGGACTTGATTCATGTTTTGAGCCCCATTCATGCATAAAAAAGCATAAAGTTTGCAACTTTATGGCTTAGGACGTTTCTAGGGGCTTGGATCTATTTTTTAGGCGTTAGGTATTGATAGAATAAGTTATAGAGGTGGTTTTGGGTTGGCTGACCAGTACACTGGGAGTACTCCCATGTACACTGTGTATACTAGGTCAACACCCCGATTCTAGGTCAACACCAGCGTACACTAGGTGTACATGTTGAGTACGCCGTACGTATGTAAGTAGTGGGAAAAATGGATTTTTGGGATCTCAGTTTTTTGGCTTTGGACTTCTCTAGGTTGGGCTTTAATCTTACCTGTTGTAACAAGGCATTTTGGGCCTAGGACCATGTTATATATCATTGGGTCATATTGGGCCTTAAAAGCCTTTTAGTTGGGCTTTGATGCTTTTGGGTTGTTATGGATTTGGGCCTTAGAGGGAGGAGGCCCAATAAGGCAAAGGTAAAGAAAACTTTTTTCCTTAAGTCAGGGATTGGGGTTTTGGACATTCGAGCTAGAATGTGACCTAATTTCTAATTAGGACTTTATGCTTGTGCGATATGAGAGGAGTTCGCGAGCATCCGCTAAGTACCTTTTGACACCCACAGTTTGAGGTGAGTTTGCCTTCGTAGTAGCTGTGGGTTGAAAGCACCAAGGATGACCCACTAGTTATGTTATAGCATGATGATTATCTTTATGATCATTATTATTCCTTTTTGTATCTGCATGATGACTCGGTGATTACTGTTATGATATTATGTGGTAGTAGTAGGGTGATATAGACTCGGTATCTAGTTGAAATAGAAGGAATGTAACATCCGGATCCCCAAGTGTATTATTTTATTAATTTATTTTGGAGTTTGTGGAGGGACTCGACGAGTTGGTGCTAAGACTCGCCGAATAGGGTCGCGAATTCTTATCCCGATCATGAACGGACTCGGCGAGTTCATGGGTGGACTCGGCGAGTCCGCGCTGTTTAATGAAACCCTAATCTCTCGGGTTTGGGACCTATTTAAAGTCCCTTAGGACTATCATTTGTGGCTATCAGTCCCTTGAGAGAAACCCTAGAGTGCTTGAGCATTTTGAGAGAGAGAGAGAGGGAGCCATTGTTGACCTTTGAGGTGTTGTTTAGCAAGAAGAAGGAGGTTCTAGCCAAGAGGAAGCAAAGGAGGTTGCCATTCTGTGGATTTGGAGCTCAGGGCATCATATTTGAGGTAGTAATTCGGTTTCCCTTCTGCTGTTATGATGATCATATGGATTTAGGGTTTCTTGGACCCTTTTATTGGTTAGATTTGATGTCCAATTAGTCCCTTTTGTGATGAGGCTTTAGATCTGGATCCATAGATGTCCAGAGAGCATTACTCATCAAGCTTTATGAAGAACAATGGGGGTTTTGACCTTGGGTTATCATATTTGGGGCTAAAACATCATATAGGATCAAGTAGAGGTTGCATGTGCATCAAGATATAGACTTTACGCGATTATCATGTTTGGGAAGGTCGGATCTATGGACTAATGGAACAGATCTGACCTCAGGAGGTCATTTGAGTTTGTGTATGACATTGGCTCGCCAAATCCAAGAACAGACTCGACGAGTAGGGTTAAGGTTTCCCTGTAAATCACACAGTTGGTGACTCGTCGGGTTGGGGAATGACTCGGTGAGTCAGAAAGGATCTAGAGGTCGTGAGTATGCGATGGAACTCGCCGAGTTCATAATTGGACTCGACGAGTTGAGTTGGGGTGGCCCCGCGATTCGAGCCAGGTGTCACTCGTCGAGCAGGGGAAAGACTCGACGTGTTAAGCAGGACTAGAGGGGTACGGGTGGACACGGGTGAACTCGCCGAGTTGCCCGAGGGCACTCGACGAGTCGGGTCAAAGGTTGACCGTTGACCAGCGTTGACCAGGGTTGACTAGTGTTGACTGGATAGTGTCAGTCAAACAAAGTCAGGAAAGTATTAACGAGAGTTGTAATTATGATATAGGAGGACGATAGGTCGGGAGATCGGGCACGAGTGATTATCCGACATCAGCGAGGTGAGTCTTCTCACTATGCCTTACCCGACGGGGTACTTATGTGTGACCAGGAGGTCTTATGTGTATGATGTATATGTGATGTATTCTATATGTGATATGTTGTGATATGAGTATGATGATGTGGACCGGAACGTCAAGATGATATGGACTGGAAGGTCAACAGAGTCTGGGATGGAAATCCCCTAAGACACTTGGATCGGAAGATGATATGGCTTGAAAAGGCGTATGTGTGGTACGTGGTATTTTGTGGAACTCAATAAGCATCCGTGCTTACAGTGTTATGTGCTATGTGTTTCAGGTACTAGCGAGGATCGCGGGAAGGCGCCAGCTTGATCAGTACACACTTGCAGATGTCATGTTTTTGAGATCTTGGGTTATGGATTATGATATGTATTTTGTGGGAACATTGGATACTTGAATTTGGATGATTTAATAATGAAATGTTATATTAAAAAATTAAGAGAAAAATTGTTATAAATTTTACGGTGTTACAAATTGGTATTAGAGCCTTGGTTTAAGGGATTCGGATTCACCTTCGGGTGTATTTGAACTCAAACTGAGGATTTGAGAAATTTTTCATAAAATAAACAATTTTTATGAAAAGCAAAAGAATTGAAAAGATACTCAAGGAAGCAGTGTGTACGATCAGCCAGCGCCCAAACGGTGATTTCCCAAAATACCCTTACATTTTGTGTTATGAGATATATTGAAATGTGCTATGCATGCTAGAGTAGGCTAGGTATTCATATTAGGACTAGAGTGGCCTGATTTGTGATGCCTTAGCCTAGGAAGATTTCTGTTGCCATGAGATGCTTTAGAGTAAGTAGGTAGCAGTGAGGTGCTATGAGAGTCCACCGAAGGGTAGTTTATGTGTGAAAAGAGATAGAGTACTTGTGACTTGGGATCCTCGGAGGAGGACTTCGGGTGGATGTTGATGCGGTGTGGACGGTAGTATTGGGCTTGTACTACTGAAGACACCGAGTCAGTGCACAGTCCAAGTAAGAATCCTTAGGGTACCAAGGAATAAGTAGGTTGGGTTTATCGAGTGTAAGTATACTCGAGCAAGTCCCTGATATTCTTATGTTGTATTTCAGGGGTGGATCATGGTTGGGACACGCCACACACCAGAGAGAAGTGGGACGAGCGATGAGGAGATCCGTAGGATCATCCACGAGGAGGTGGCTGCGGCCATCAGGGCTGAGATTCTTGAGATGGTCGGGTCTATTAAGACCACCTTGATTGAGACTTTCGTTGAGCGGTATGCTGCTCTTTCTGATGCTACTGTTGCGGCAGCCACTACGGGCATTGCTGCTGCCACGCCATAGGGGGGTGACTTGTTGTTGTACCGGGAGTTCAGGAACACGAAGCTACCAGAGTTTGACGGGACTCAGAATCCGATAGCCGCGATAAGGTAGATATCTGACATAGAGGGGTGCTTCTATACATGTTCATGTCCGGAGCATCTGAGAGTCCGGTTTGTGCTGAACTAGCTTCACTTGGGGGCAAAGGACTGGTGGAAGTTCGTGACAGCGCACTACTCTTCAGCAGAGCTTGCTGCGGTGACCTGGGAAAGGTTCACCTCTATGTTTCGTGATGAGTACGTTCCCTCGGTGGAACGGGAGCATTTGGCTTAGGAGTTCTTGACCCTCAAGCAGGGTACTGAGTCAGATACTGCGATTACCCGGATGTTTCACGAGAGGGCGATGTTCTGCCCTGAGCACGTGTCGACCGAGCAGGCACGTATGAGTCGATATCTGAGCATTCTGAGGAGAGACATTCATGAGTTTGCGGCAAACTCATCATACCGGACATTTGCTGAGCTTCAGGCAAATGCCCGGAAGAGGGAGATTGAATTGGAGACGCAGGCCAGGGAGGAGGCCGAGTCTCAGAAGGTGGATCGGCGGCCGACACAGTCTCAGCCGGCAGCCAAGCGGGCCAAGCCCGCCGATTCAAGGACTAGGGGTCAGAAGGGCCGCGCTTGCGGAAATTGCGGAAAGGGTCATGATGGAGTTTGTAGGGGTGCTTGCTACAAGTGTGGCAAGGAAGGGCATATCACCAAGGATTGCCCCAAGGGATTCACGGTCTACTTTCATTGCAACCAGAATGGGCATCGGAAGGCGGAGTGTCCACAGTTGCGAGGGACGACACAGGGAGCACCTTAGGGATTTGCCCCTGCTGCTACGAGAGTTAGTGAGGGTCGGCCGGTGAAGGTCGAGGCGACGAAGGTGCGAGGGGGGGGGGGGGGCGTTCCAGCTGACAGCGGAGGAGGTCCGTGCAACACCTGATGTTGTGGCTGGTATGTATTCTTTCATATATTTATTTTTATGTTGAGATATTGTTCTTATATCGTGATATGCGTAGGTACTTTCCTTGTGAATTCTATACCTGCTTTGGTGTTATTTGACTCGGGTGTGAGTCGGTCATTTGTATCATTAGCTTTCAGTAGGCACATCGGTATTCAGCGAGAGGTGATGAGTCGAACTTTGCGTGTTTCCATAGCTGATGAGCGGGCAGTGTATGCCACAGATGTGATTCGGGGATGTGTACTTGAGATCTTCGACTTTGGGTTTCCGATAGATCTGCTCCCTATTGCGATGAGGGACGTATGTGTTATCGTGGGCATGGATTGGTTGAGCCGTGTTGGGGCAGTGATAGACTGCGAGCTGCAGCTGGTGACGATCCGAGATCCTAGTAGGGGAGTGCTGACAGTTTATGGTGAGGGCACTCGTAGTGATTCGTCATTCTGTTCGGCTGCCAGAGCGAGGCAGAGTTTGTAGCAGGGCTGCAAGGGGTTTGTAGCCTATGTGATGGATACACGTGAGGCTGCTGGAAGGCTGAGTTCGGTTGATGATGTTCCGATAGTGCGTGAGTTCCCGGATGTATTTCCCGAGGAGTTGCCGGGTGTGCCTCCCGAGAGGCAGTTGGAATTTCGCATCGATTTGATTTCCGGGGCTACGCCTATCGCTAAGGCGCCATATGATGCATGAGTTATCCTCACAGCTGCAGGAGCTGTTGGGGAAGGGGTTCATTCGTCCAAGCAGCTCACCTTGGGGAGCGCCGATTCTCTTCATCAAGAAGAAGGATGGTTCACGCCGGATGTGTATAGATTACCGGGAGTTCAACAAATTAACGGTTAAGAACCGTTATCCGTTACCGAGGATTGATGACTTATTTGATCAGCTTCAGGGGGCATCTTGGTTCTCCAAGATTGATTTGAGGTCTGGATATCACCAGATGAGGGTGCGTGATGAGGATATCTAGAAGACGACATTCAGGACGCGATACAGGCACTATGAGTTCATGGTGATGCCCTTCGGGCTCACTAATGCACCAGAAACGTTCATGGATCTCATGAACAGAGTGTGCAGGCCGATGTTGGATCGCTCGGTGATCATGTTCATCGACGATATATTGGTGTATTCGAGGTCTAGAGAGCAGCATGATGAGCATTTGAGGGAGATCCTCGGGGTGTGAGATCAGAGAGGCTCTATGCCAAATTCTCCAAGTGTGATTTCTGGTTACGGGAGGTCCAGTTCTTGGGACATCTTGTTAACCAGAATGGGATTTTGGTCGATCTGGCCAAGATAGAGGCGGTGATGAGCTAGGAGGTACCGAAGTCTGCCTCCGAGATCAGGAGTTTCCTAGGGTTGGCCGGCTATTATCGGAGATTCATTCAGGATTTCTCCAAGATTGCAGTTCCACTCACTAGTTTGACCCGGAAGGGTGTTGCGTTCTCATGGGGTCCAGAACAGTAGACCTCGTTTGAGATTCTTTGCCAGAAGTTGTGTGAAGCCCCGGTGCTATCCCTCCCAGAGGGAGTTGATGATTTTGTGGTTTACTGTGACTCATCTATATCCGGGTTAGGTGCAGTGCTCATGCAGAGGGGGCATGTGATAGCATATGAATTGAGGAAGTTGAAGCCTCATGAGGTGAGATATCCCACTCACGATCTGGAGTTGGGGGCAGTAGTGTTCGCCCTCAAGATCTGGCGTAACTATCTGTATGGGGTTCGGTGTACCATATACAGAGAGCACAAGATTTTGAAGTACTTGATGGATCAGCCCAACTTGAACATGTGGCAAAGGAGGTGGTTGGATGTGGTGAAGGACTATGATTGTGAGATCCTGTATCACCCGGGCAAGGCTAATGTGGTAGCCGACACCCTGAGTCGTAGGGAAGAAAGTGCCCCGATACGAGACACTTGTATGAGATTGACTGTGATGACTCCGGTGTTGGACACCATTCGAGGGGCCCAGGCTGAGGTAGTGAGACCGGAGAGCCGTAAGAGAGAGAGAGAGGGTTATCGGGCAGGTGCTGGAGTTCCTTAGCGACAGTTGAGGGCTTATGGCTTTTCAGGGTCGGATCTGGGTACCGTTTGAGGGCGGGACGCGTACCATTTTGATGGAGGAGGCGCATAGATCGAGGTTCTCGATCCATCCCGAGGCCACTAAGATGTATTTGGACCTGAAGAGGGAGTATTGGTGTGATTCCTTCCATCTATGTCTTAGTACATCTATTATTCTTGAATCACCTTTGAATTCATCCATGAATTCCATCTTTTGGGTCTAGATCTTCAAGATCCTCAAGAACATCAAGAACACTCTTATTCTTTGGGCCGAAAACTACTCTTTCAAGCTTCTACATTGTAAGTATCCTCTATTATACTTATGACCTTGTAAATACCCTTGAATTACTCCTTTAAATCAAGCTTTTCCTAAGAACATGAGGTGTTTACGGCCAAGAGTATCTCCCTTGGCCGTAAACCCTAGTTAGTGGTGCATATGGACCATAACTTCTTCCTAAGGCTTAAAAGAGACTAGAACACTTCCTTATGGATTGTAAGACCTTTAATTTACTCTTTGGCACTAAAATTTATGAGTTTATAGCCGTAAATGCATATGGCAGTAAACCCTATGGCCGTAAACTCACAAGAAGCATACCACTTGGCCATAAGTACTAATGAGTGGCCATACACCCCTTAGATGCAACCCTTTTTACTTCTAGCACTTGAATCTAAGTGTTTCTTGTGTCCTAGGGTGTCTTTCCTTACATGATTAGTTGTTTAAAACCCTAATATTATACATATATGTATCATTATATGCTAAATAGGATCCGTGTGTGTGCTTAAGTCTTTACTTGACACCTAGCATCCTATACCACTCGCTCATCCAAACCACTTACTACAGGTGAGGTCATACCCATTAATCTACCTTTTAAATGATTTTAAATGCCTTTATGGTGGTGGTGGTGGGGGGGGGGGAAATACAAGTTGAAACATTATAGTTATTATATCGGTCACATGTGATTAATAACTATCAAACAAATGGATTTACTATACTTTTAACTGTTTTATCAAACAAACTACTTCAAAATGTTTATCAAACTCTTTTACATGCTAAACTCTTTATCAAACTTGTTCTTATATGCCAAACCTTTTCTTTTAACTCTTTCAAACTTATATATTGTCAAAACCATGTCTAATGCATGTATAGTTATATAAGTAAGGTTGGAAGGACTTAGGACTGATAACTCACTTTATTTCCTATTCCTTGTTTGGTTGTGGACTTAGAGTACCCTGTTGTTTGTCCGAGTGTCGTTTGATCCTTAGTTATATATGTTGAGAGAAAAACTTGAGACACACTTGAACAAACGTTAGAACAAGTATAGTTGCGGAATAGTTAATCTCAAAGGATCTAAAAGCTCAACAATAATATGTTAACGAGTTAGATAGTTAGATGGTTAGTTGCGGAAATGTAAGGAAATATAAATAACAGCAGGTGATATATCAAGTAAACACATAAGTTGATTCATAACATGGAATGCATTCAAATCAAGTTAGTGAGTGAGATCAAGTTTAGTGATAAAGTCACGAATGACTTGCTCCGAAGAGAAGTAATTATCAGTTATGTTCGAGAGGATTTAGAGAGTAAGAAGAAATATGAGATGCGGAATAGAGAGATGTAATAGATAGATTTGAAGATTGTTCAGATAGATAAATTTTAACTGTGAAAGAATGAGCTCTATATATAGAGACTCAAGAATTACATTTGATCAACTCTCTAAGAGTAGCCATGCAAGGCATACTGGACAATAGAGAGTATTACAGAAAGTAGATAAATTTAAACTAAGTAAAGTAAGTAAGATTGTGGTTGGATAGATGACTTCGGATGAGGATGCTGATGAGAGCTTGACTACGGATCCTAGAGGGCTGCGGTAGATTAAGTTAAGAGGGTCATTTCCATAATTCAACAATTTCCACCTAAGTGACCTCTTTAACTTTTATTCACTTATCAAGTTTAAGGAACTTGATCAGAATCCACCAAAATTTTCTGATATTTTCCAACCAGGTGATCCTTCATAAAATCTCGAACTTGACTTCGGCAGTCGTGTGTTTTGGATACTTTTCACACTTGTTTTTGTAACAACGTAAATTTCCAAAATAATTTTTCATTTTTAAAACATTCATTCATTCATAAAATAATGTTAAACACATTGTATCAAATGCTATTGTCACAAAACGTCTCCCCAGAATCTCTACAAAAACTCCAATGTGTGTGTGTACGAATCATGTCGGCGCCTTCCCGCGCTCATCACTAGTACCTAAAACACATAACACAACAACTGTAAGCATAAATTCTTAGTGAGTTCCCCCAAAATACCACATACAACACATACGCCACTCGAGGCTATAATACGACCCTCCGGTCGATGTGTCTCAGCGGGACCCTCCAGTCCCGTAGCTCGTTGGACCCTCTGGTCCGGTCATAGCTCGTTGGACCCTCCGGTCTATATCATCACACAACATACAAATATCACATAGCACATAATCTCATACATAACACATAAGACCCTCTGGTCATCGTATAGTACCACTCTAGGTAACGTATAGTGAGAAGACTCACCTCGATGTCTCGGTAAATATCAGACTCGGAAGAAGTGTGATCTATCCTCCGCCTAATCACATAAAGTAATACTCTCATAAATACAGTTGTACTCAACCCTAAAAGTCAACAAGGTCAACGGTCAAACTTTAACCCGACTCGTCGAGTGCACTAGGGCGACTCGACGAGTCTACACGTGTCCACTGACTCTCTTAGATCCTCTCCTGACACATCGAGTACTCCTCTTGACTCGACGAGTTCCACCTGGAATGAATCGCGGGGCCACCCCGACTCAAATCGCCGAGTCTCAAGAACAACTCGGTGAGTTCCAACTTGAACTCAAACCCCTGAGTCTCCCTAACTCACCGAGTCATTCCCCCAACTCGACAAGTCCACTCACTGAGTGATTAACGGGCAACCTTCATACTACTCGCCGAGTCTGTTCTTTGGACTCGGCGAGTTCATGCCATGCACAAACTCAAAACAACTTCTGAGGTTAGATCTGTTCCATACAATCATAGATCTGGCCTCCCCAAGCATGATAATCACGTAAAGTTCGGACCTTGACACACATATAACATCTAAATGGTCCAAAATGATGATTTAGCCCCAAAAATGACATTCCAAGCTCATGGCTCCCAAAATGACTCATAAAGCTCCAAGGGTTAAGGTCTCTGGACCTCTTTGGGTCCAGATCCAGAAAACAAACTCGAGAAAGGACCAAATATTCCACTTAATCATCCCCTAAAAGTGTTAGAAAACCCTAACACTAAGAATCAACACCAAAACTGAAGAAGGTCTGAGAATAATACCTCAATACAATCCCTATGAGCTCAAAAACCACCAAGATCGCACCTCCTTCAGCCTCATCTTGCCTTGAACACTTCCTTCTTGCAAAAACACCCACAAAAGTTCAAGATTAGTGTGACAACCTGAAATTTCCATTCTGAACAAACCATATCAAGCCAATAGAAGTAGAACAGTTACAGTGAAAATTCAGACTCCGACTGTAAGTTTGGCAGTTTTCAGGATTTACACTTAAGGAGATATTAGGAGTGTGGATGCAGTAGGGTTTGTGCAACACTGTTATTCCAATACTCTAGGACATTAGAGTTCGTTCCAGGAATAAAAATATTTTCTGCCAAAAATATCTCAGGACTATAAATAGAATTCTGAACCAAATTGGTTCATTAGTTGAATTCCATTTAGAGAAAATTCAAAATTCTCTCTCACGGATCTTCGGGTTTTTATCCCAGTTTGTGAGTAACTCTTTCTAGTAGTGTTAGAAAGCTTTAAATGTGTTCATAACATAGATTACATAGCTAAATCATCCGATTTAGGAGTTTACTCCCCAAGGTGTTCTTGGGCGGTAAACTCCCGAAACCAAGCCTAGATTGTCCCCCGTGATGTACTACTGCCTTGGACTTGTATAGGAGTGTATTAGGGACATGAAATCAACCAAGAATCACCCAAGTTTGGGAGTTCACGGCCCAAGAATAGCTTAGGCTGTAAACTCCCTTGAACATGCCAAAATGCTTTGAAACACCTCCTAAAGCTTAGACATAAATTAGGACAAGTACCCTAAAGTGTTTAAAACCTAGAAAACATGAGGAATCACAAGGGAAAAGGAGTTTACGGCCAAGACAAACTCTTGGGCCGTAAACACCTATAAAGGGGTCAAATGACACCCTAACTCCTTCCTTATGCCTAGAACCCAACATAGATCATTACCTAGAAATGTTTGAGACTTGAAAACACTATAAACACCCTCCCAAGGGAGTTTACGGTCGTAAACTCAAAAGAAATATGGTCCCAAGGCCGTAAACTCCTTAAAGGAGTTAATATGGCACTCAAACACTTGATTTAGCCTTGAAATAATTCACCACATGAGTTGTATATTTGTTAGAATTCATTTAGGGGCTTTGTTGAGAGTTTACAGCCAGGAGTTTACTCCCCTGGGCCGTAAACTCCAAGACATATGGTCTTTAGACCATAAACTCCCATTAGGGGCATTGCACTCCTTTGTTGCAACCCTTTAGCCTCCTAGCACTTGACCAAAAGTGTTTTCCTCGCGTTTAAATGTTTATACTTGTATAATTAGTGTTTTAATCACTAATTATTTATATACATATGTATTCATATGTAATTAGGATCATTGTGTGTGTCTAAAGTCTTCACTTGGCACCAAGCACTTGTCCGGTTCTTCCTTACGATAACAGTCCGTTCAATTCCAGTCACTTACTGCAGGTGAGTTCATACCCCTTAACTAATGTTTTAAACTATTTATAAATGTTTTATGGGGGGGGGGGATACAAGTAGAATCATGCTACTTATTATGTCAATCACATGTGATTAGTAAGTAGAATTATGCTACTTATTACATCAATCACATGTGATTAATATACAACATTCAAATGATTTGGCTACTCATTAGCCGTTTTACCAAACAGTTTCCTTCAAATGATTTTTATAAACATTTTATATGTTTTAAACTCCTTATTACACTGTACCTCTTACTCTGTATATCATTTTTCAAACTTATTTACAACTGTGTTTCAAACAAGTGTTTCTATATACTAAACTGTTTTATCAAACCCATGCCTTCAAACTGTTTTATAGATTGACATCAAGTCGATCATTTCTTAAAATAATATTTATGTTCAAATGTTTTACAAAACTTATTTATGCTTTTATATTATAAATTGCATGCCTTTATATGTATAGTTATATAAGAAATGTTTAAAAGACTTAGGAAGGCTATCCACCCTATTTCCTTTTCGTGCTTGAGATGTGGTCTGGTGGGATATCGGGTACTCGTCCGAAGGTCGTTTAAATATTAGTTATATATCATGTGTACATATATAGTCATAAAAGGTCCTTCCAGTTCATCCCATTCCCTTGGGTAGCAAGGGTATACATCCATGTCTATTCGTACCAGATAGATTACTAGTAAACCACCATATGGGTAGTTTAGGAAGATACTAGAACAATTACTAGAACGCGATATCATACAATGAGTCAGTTCATTCATGAGTCAATACTTTCTAGAACATTACAGTGCAGAACATATACAACTATACTAGGAAGAGAACACATACATCTATACTAGAATGATTACATTACTATAATTGTTAGGTAAAGAACACGTTCATTACAGCTAGAACAGTTCATTACATTACACTTACATGAATACGTCAATAATTGTGATCCACTGTATCGGAGCATGCCTTAAATGTCATGGCCCGAATTGTAGACAGAATTCTCTTGGAGGGAGAGCATGAGTTTGTGTATAGATCTATACTTGATTGACTATCCTACACCTTGCTGCTAGCTACAGTCGGACCTGCAGGTCTGTGGGTGCCAAACGTCATTCCGTTATTACGACCATTCGTATGTCGTTGTTACCAGTCGATAGTATGATACAATTAATCACATGATACCTTAATATAAATCCGGTTTAAGGTAGTTAGTATAGCAGTAGTTCGTATAGCGCTACGTTTTAGTACTACATAAATTTCCCTGTACATATATTTAGTGATCTTATCACTTAAGCCATAAATGTAAAAACTATATTTTGTTAATAATAGTTACACTTGGGAAAATTACACATTTTTACATGACACGTACATTGAGAACAGTTAGGTCTTGGTAGAAGACACCCTAATATAATAGTAGGAATCATAGGGATTCTAGAGTTTTTCAAACGTTTACAATTGTTTTACAAACATCTTCATACTTACAGTTCACATACAAATTCTTTCATACAAATACTTACGTACAAATTAAGACACTAAATACTTATGATCTCACCAGCTTTAAAGCTGATACTCGCTTTCAAAATTACTTGTATCCTCAGGTCATCATAGACAGGTACTGATGCAAGGAGAAAGGAAGATGGAGCTTGTTCAAGACTTATCTTTCATTTTGATTTATGCTTTAGTGTTTATCAAAATTTGACAGAACACATTTGTATAATAATTATATTATTAATGCAATGGATGATGTTGTTGCTTGTTTACTACTTTACATTGTTGTGATATTATACATGACGTCCTCCGCCCCAGAATGTTTCCGCCGTTCCTGGTTTTGGGGTGTGACAATTAGCCTCTCCTTCGTCACAAGCGCTCTAGATCTCTTTAGGGTTTCTCTCTGGGGGTTGGTGGCCGCAAATGACAGCCATAAGGCCTTTTAAATAGGTCTCAAACCCCAGAAATAAGGGTTTCATTAAACAGCATGGACTCGCCGAGTCCACTCATGAACTCGCCGAGTCCAGCTGTGAACTCGCGTACAAATCCGCGACCATACTCGGCGAGTCTAGACGCCAACTCCCCGAGTCTCCCCCCAACACCCAAAAATAAAAAACATAACATCATACCTGGGAATCCGGATGTTACAATTCTCCCTCACTAGAATCAGACTTCGCCCTCGAAGTCTCACTCTGCAAACAACTCCGGATGCTGCTCCCACATCTCACGCTCCGGTTCCCAAGGCGACTCTGACCCTTTCCGATGCTGCCACTGGACTTGCACCAGAGGCACTTCCTTGTTCCTCAAAACCTTGATCTTCCGATCCCTAATCGCCACTGGTCTCTCAGCATAATTCAGGCTCGCATCCACCTGAATATCTTCTAATGGCACCACTACCGACTCGTCGGCTATACACTTTCGCAACTGCGATACGTGGAGAGTGTCATGAATCTGATCCAACTCCGCTGGCAACTCCAAACGATAGGCTACCCTGCCTACCCTCGGGATCAATCTAAAAGGACCAATATATCGGGGCCCCAACTTGCCCCTCTTCCTGAATCGGATCACTCCTTTCCAAGGAGAGACCTTCAGGAGCACGAAGTCGCCGACTTGAAATTTGAGCTCGGACCGACACCTGTCCGCATAATTCTTCTGACGACTCTGAGCGGTTTACAACCTCTGTCTGACCTGCTGGATCTGCTTTGTCGTCTGAAGCACAATCTCAGTGCTGCCCATCACACGCTGCCCTACTTCTCCCCAGCAAATGGGGGTTCGACACCTCCTCCCATACAACAGCTCAAAGAGGGGCATGCCAATGCTCGAATGATGGTTGTTGTTATAAGAAAACTCCGCCAAGGGAAAATACGTGTCCCAACTCCCGTCAAAATCCAACACACATGCCCGGAGCATGTCCTCAAGCATCTGAATCATCCGCTCACTCTGCCCATCGGTCTGTGGGTGGTATGCGGTACTAAAATGCAGTTTCGTACCCAACTCCTCATGAAACTTCTTCCAGAATCTGGAAGTGAAATGTACATCTCGATATGAGACAGTGGAGATCGGCACTCCATGCTGCGATACCACCTCTCTCACGTACAGCTCTGCCAACTTCTCCGCAGAAGAGCTCTCACTGATGGCTAGGAAGTGAGCACTCTTCGTCAATCTGTCCACAATCACCCAAATCGCATCGACGCCCCTGCGGTCCTCGGCAATTTGGTGATGAAGTCCATTGTAATCTGTTCCCATTTCCCCTCGTGAATCTCTAATGGCTGCAGCTTACCATGTGGACGCTGGTGCTCGGCCTTCACTCTGCGACAGGTCAAGCACCTCTCTACAAACCATGCGACATCCCTCTTCATATAGGGCCACCAATAATCCTTTTTCAGGTCCAAATACATCTTAGTGGCCCTGGGATGGATCGAGAATTTCGATCGATGAGCCTCTTCCATCAATATGGTACGCGTTCCGCCCACGGACGGTACCCAAATCCGACCCTGAAATGTCATAAGCCCCCGGCTATCGGTAACCAATTCCGATACTAATCCAACAACTCTCTCTCTCTTTTGGCTTTCTGGCTTTACAGCCTCAGCCTGGGCCCCACGAATAACATCCAACACCGGGGTCATCACTGTCAATCTCAAAATGACATCTCAAAATGGGGCGACCTCCGCTCTACGACTCAATGCATCGGCTACAACATTAGCCTTGCCCGGGTGGTACAGGATCTCACAATCATAATCCTTGACCACATTCAACCACCTCCTCTGGCGCATATTCAGGTTGGGCTGGTCCATCAAATATTTCAAGCTCTTATGGTCCTTGTATATCGTACACCGAACCCCATACAGATAATGTCGCCAGATCTTGAGAGCGAACACTACCGCTCCCAACTCCAAATCATGAGTGGGGTACCTCGACTCATGAGGCTTAAGCTGCCTCAATGCATATGCAATCACATGCCCCCTCTGCATAAGCACCGCTCCCAAACTGGATATCGATGCATCACAATATATTACAAAATCTTCCATCCCTTCCGGAAGGGCTAACACTGGGGCTTCGCATAATCTCTGGCGAAGTGTCTCGAATGAGGTCTGCTGCTCTGGACCCTAAGAAAACGCAACACCCTTCCGAGTCAACTTGTTGAGTGGGACGGCGATCTTGGAGAAATCCTTAATAAATCTTCGATAATAGCCGGCCAAACCCAGAAAACTCCTGATCTCGGTGGGTGATCTCGACACCTCCCACCTCATGACCGCCTCAATCTTGGCCGAATCGACAAATATCCCATTCTGGTTAACGAGGTGCCCCAGAAACTGAACCTCTCGTAACCAGAACTAACACTTGGAGAACTTGGCATACAGCCTCTCCGATCTCAGAACTCCAAGAATCTCCCTCAAATGCTCCTCATGCTGCTCTTGGGATCTCGAATACACCAATATGTCGTCGATGAACACGATCACTGAACGATCCAACATCGGTCTGCACACCCTGTTCATGAGATCCATGAACACCGCCGGTGCGTTGGTGAGTCCGAAAGGCATCACCACGAACTCGTAATGCCCATAACGAGTCTGGAATGTTGTCTTCTGGACGTCCTCCTCTCACACCCTCACCTGATGATAACTAGACCTCAAATTGATCTTGGAGAACCAAGATGCTCCCTGCAACTGATCGAAAAAATCATCGATCCTCGGCAAAGGGTAACAGTTCTTGACCGTTAGCTTATTCAACTCACGATAATGAATGCACATCCGGTGCGAACCATCCTTCTTCTTGACAAAAAGGATAGGCGCTCCCCATGGCGAGTTGCTCGGCCTGATAAACACCTTTCCCAGCAGCTCCTGAAGCTGCGAGGATAACTCCTGCATCTCCGGAGGCGCAAGGCGATAAGGCACCTTGGCGATAGGTGCAACTCCCGGAACCAACTCAATACCGAACTCTACCTGCCTCTCCGGAGGCACATCGGGCAACTCCTCTGGAAACACATCTGGAAACTCACGCACTATCGGGACTTCATCAACTGTCTTCGGTCTCTCTGAATCAACCCTCACATCCATCACATATGCCACAAATGCCTTACAGCCCTGCTGTAGGCTCTGTCTCGCTCTGGCGGATGAACAAAATGCTCACCCCGTACGTGTACCCTCGCCGTACACCGTAAGAACTCCCCCACTAGGGTCGCGAATCGTCACCAATTGACGCTCGCAGTCTATCACAACTCCATATCGGCTCATCCAATCCATACCCACTATAACACACACGTCCCCCATCGCGATCGGAACCAAATGTATCGGAAACTCCACACCGAAGATCTCAAGGACACATCCTCAAATCATATCCGAAGCATACACTACTGGCTCATCAGCTATGAAAACTCGTAGAGGCCGATCCAACGCCTCTCGACGGATACTAATATGCTTACTAAATGTTACGGAAACAAACGACCGACTCGCACCTGAGTCAAATAATACCAACGCAGGCACAAAACTCAGAAGAAAAATATCTACGAATAACACTATATAAGTATAAAAACTCAACTCGAATAAAAGATGAAAAGAAAACACATACCAGCCACAACATCGGGCGCCGCGCGGACCTCCTCTGCGGTCAACTGAAATGCTCTCCCACGAGCCTTCGGGGCTTCGGCCTTCACCGGCCGAACCTCGGTAGCCCTAGAAGCAGGCGCAGATCCGTGAGCTGATTCCTAAAGAAGCTAAGGGCACTCGGCCTTCTGATGGCCGGTCTGGTTGCAATGAAAGCAAACCGAAAATCCCTTGGGGCAACCTCTCATGATATGCCCCTCATTCCCACACTTGAAGCACACCCCAGCCCTGCACGACCCCTCGTGACTCTTACCGTACTTCCCACAAGTGTGGCCCTTCGCGCCCCCAGACCTCGAATCAGTGGGTCTAGCCCGCTTGGCTACCGGCTGAGACTGAGCCGGCCGCCGATCCATCCTCTGAGAGTCGGCCTCCTCCGTGGCCTGAGTCTCCAGCTCGATCTCCCTCTTCCAGGCATTTGCCTGGAGCTCAGCAAATGTCCGGTAAGTCGAGTTCGCCACGAACTCCCGAATATCTCTCCTCAACACACTCAGATAACGGCTCATACGAGCCTACTCAGACGACACCTACTCAGGCCAAAACATCGCCCTCTCATGAAACTTCCTGGTGATGACTGTCACAGAATCAGTACCCTGCTTGAGGGTCAAGAACTTTTGAATCAACCGTTCCCTCTCCACTGGGGGAACATAATCTCTCTGAACATAGTGGTGAACCTCTCCCAGGTCACCTCGGAAATCTGCCAAAGTGAAGTTCTCCGTCACGAACTTCCACCAATCCTTTTCTCCCAGGCAAAGCTGGTTCAAGGCGAACGGGTCCTGTGTCCCGTCGAACACTGGTGACTTCGTGTTGCTGAATTCCCGGAACAACAACGAGTCACCTCCCTGAGGTCTGGCAGCAGCAACAGCAGCAGTAGCTGCAGCTGCAGCAGCCTCAGTCAGCGCTGCATACCGCTCATCAAAAGTGTCACACCCCGAAAACCAAAGGCGGAAACGTTCCCGGGGTTGACTCCACGTTGAGTATCAAATCCAATGTACATAGTAATCACAGTAAACAACCATTACATTACATATATGTGAAAGTTTACATTTGGTTCAAAAGTTAATTGTACAAAAGTTATACATATATCATATGAACAAAAGAGACGAGTCTTCGGAGCACTCCGTCTTCACCAAAAGATATAGCCGGGTACCTGTCTAACTTGGACCTGAGAATACAAGCAGTTTGAAAATCAGCATAAAGCTGGTGAGTTCATAAGCAGTTTTGTTTTGTGAAAAAGTATCGGTTTCCTTTAGTTTTCTGAAAACGTTTGATATCCAAGAAAATCCCATATTTTCTTATGTAAAATAGTTAAGTTATCTTTCGTTACAGTTCTGTTACAAGATATAAGTTAACCCCAGGAAAATCCCATATTTTCCTAAATGCATGATTGATTGAATAACACATAGTATAGTTTAATATACAAAACTATAATTTAGACGAACTGTAGATAGAAAGTATTTTGAAAACCTTGGGACTAACATCCCGAACCAGTTATAAGATAATTCGATAAAGACCATGGGATCACTATCCCGAAAGTAGATATAAGATAGCTTGATAAACCATGGGATCACTATCCCGAAACTAGATATATGATAGTTTGATAAAATCATGGGATTATCATCCCGTATAAGATTTAGTTTCAAAACCATGGGATTACCATCCCGAACGAGATATAGACACAAGATCATGGGATTATCATCCCGAACGAGATATAGACGTAAAACCATGGGATTACCATCCCGAACGAGATATAGATACAAGACCATGGGATTATCATCCCGAACAAGATATAGATTCTAAACAAAATCCTAGCTGTGAATAAGTTTACATTAATACGTATTGTGAGTCGAGTAACCATACTGATACGACAACGAGACCTCCTTGACGTTAGTCAGACGTCGGACGATATACAGAATTTGTCACCCCAGGCGTGCCCGCCTAACTGTAGCTAGCAGTTAAGGTGTGGGATTGTCAATCCCGAATAGATCTATTCACAAATTCCTCGCTCTCCCTCCAGGAGATTCTGGTTACACTTCCGGAGAGGATTTACTTGATCATCCATAAAGGGTAGTGACTATCTCACAAGCTAGTATTAACTATTCACAGGATTCCAATATGATACCAAACATACAATTATTTCGAGACATAATACAGTGAAAAATAGATATATACAATGAAACTATCTGGCAAAAACATTCGAATGATACGGAGATAAACTAAATCAGACATAGTTTATCTAATAACTTAATACATATATCAGCACATGATATAAAGAGAAACATAGAACCCCAAATTATTCCCATAATAATTTGATTAGTTTGGTTATTTTCTTAACTAAAATCCATTTAGTTGAAATCGATAAATCATTCCTTATGCTCAACATAATACATAAGGAGTAAAAGAGTTTATAAGTTTGCCAGATAATATTTGAAACATATTAATGTTATAATTCGAAAACAGTTATAGTTTTGCTTGTATTCCCCCCCTGAAAACATTGAAAAACACGGAAAAAGGCGTAGGGGTATGAACTCACCGGACGAGAAGTATGACGATTCGGATGTTAAGAGTTGATCCGGGGCTTGTAAATACACGAGGTTCCTAATTATAATGTAAAGATACACATTTGTATCTAATTAGGACTTAGTTTATTTATATGATAGGGACACTTGCTTCAAGTCGTGAAAACACTTCGATACAAGTGTTTGGAGGGACCCGGGTGGCGTTTAAGGACGTGAAATGACACTAGGGACTTGGGACTTGAGTTTACTCCCCATGAGTAAACTAATATAAGAGTTTTGGTCTAAAACACCCATTCCCCATGAGTTTACGGCCGTAAACTCATGGTGGGTGTGGTTTAAGGTGCTAAATGACTTCTAACACTTAGGGGATAATTTCTAGACTTTGTTTAAGGACTTGAAAGGATTTTAAAACATAAATTAGACCCACATATGGGAGTTTACGGCCTAGCATGGATTCCTGGCCGTAAACTCCTATTTTCTCAAGAAAATGGTGTTAAATGGTTCCAAAACAATTCACATGTGATTAATAGAATTATTTCAAAGCCTAACATGAGTTTACAAGGGACATTTGACGGTTTTATGGAGTTTACGGCCCATGAGACCCCTCTCATGGCCGTAAACTCTTCTATAAGGTGCTACAATGTGTTTCAAGGTCTAAAACTTGCATAGAAGGGGTTCTAAAATTCATCTAAAGGCTTTAGGGGTGTTTAGTTAGCATTCTAACACCATAAATCTTGGAGTTTACGGCCCAAGAACAAGCCTTGGCTGTAAACTCTTAGAAATCCCACAAATGATGTGTTTAAGGCCCTTAAACTATTTTTAGTTGGTCCTTTGATTTATTCCAAGGCTTTTGGTGGTGTTGGATGACTTTCTAACACCTTAAAATTGAATTTATGCCTTGTTTTGGGGAGTTTACGGCCCAAGCACATGCCTTGGCCGTAAACTCACATAAGTCCCCCAAAAATCATGTTTCAAGTGTCCAAATGCTAAATCCAAGGTTCTATAATTCATATCTAAGCCATACTAGTGATTTGGAAGGGTTTAAGGGCATGAAAAACCCTATTTACATGAGTTTACGGCCCAAGCTTATGCCTTGGCCGTAAACTCCTTCAAATGAACCAAAATCCAAGTTTTAAATGTTCTAAGTCCATATCTTGAAGTCCCTTAGCCATATCTAAAGTCCAAATGAGTTTAGGAAGGAGTTTAAGGGCTTAAAACCCTTCAAAATGGTGTTTACGGCCTAGACAGCCTCCTGGGCTGTAAACTCACATATGTTGTCCAATTTCATGATTAAATGTCAAATTTGGAAACCAAACATGCTATAGATTAAGGCTAGGAAGGTACCTTAAGGATTTGAGGCCTTAAAATTGAGTTTTGGACACTTAATCTTTGGATTTAGGAGAGAGGTTAGAGAGAGAGTAGAGAGAGAAGGAAAAAGCTTCAAATGAGAGGTTAAACATGTTTATATAGTTCCTAAAACTTGGACACGGTGGAATTCTACCCGATACCGGCCTTAAACGATGCTTTAGGTCGCACCCGATTGAGTTTCCGTCACCCGGCGAGGATATTTCTAAAACTTATGAAATAAATGTTTTGGGCTAAATTCATGAGTTCCTAAATGATGTGGACCCTTAATGAATGATAATAAACATATAGTTTTAGTTAACTAAACCCAAAAACGATATCGGGACATTTCGATCTCCGATGAGTTATACGGGTAGAATGGGGTTTCGGCGATGAACAACTTCGGGTTGTTACAAAAAGTCTCAATCAACGTGGTCTTGATGTCCCCAAACATCTCAGGAATCTCAGCTCGGATGGCAGCAGCCACCTCCTCATGAATCAATCGACGGATCTCCTCGTCGCTGACACCACTGCTCTCCGGTGTATGTCGAGTCCCGACCATGATGCCTCTGCAATACAACGAAAATTATCGGAGACTCGATCGATCATACACGTACTCAATGATGCAACCCTACTTGTCCTCCGTTGTCCAAAAGATTATTACTTGGAATGCCCACTGATCCGGTGTCTTCAGTAGTACGGGCCCAATACTACTGACCACACCGTATCAGCATTCACTCCAAGTCCTCCTCCTTGGATCTTGGATTACAAGTACCGTATTCTCATGAGCTCCTAACTGCTATCTACTCGCTCTCAAAGCATCTCAGCAACAAAAATCTCCTAGGCTAAGGCATCACAAATCAGGCCACTCTAGTCCTAATATGTATACCTAGCCTACTCTAGCATGCATAACATAACATATCTCATAACACATAATGTAAGGGTACTTTTGGGGATTTACCGTTCTGGCGTTGGCTGATCGTACACACGGCTCTGCTCTGTTTGTCTCAAAACTCTTTTTACTCTTTTGAAAAGTTTTACTTCATTATCAAGTTTTTCCTCAAATCCTCAGTTTGAGTTTAGATACGCCCGAAGATGAATCCGAATCCCTCAAACCAAGGCTCTGATACAAAGTTGTAACAAAGTAAATTTCCAAAATAATTTTTCATTTTTAAATCATTCATTCATTCATAAAATAATGTTAAACACATTGTATCAAATGCTATTGTCACAAAACGTCTCCCCAGAATCTCTACAAAAACTCCAATGTGTGTGTGTACGAATCATGTCGGCGCCTTCCCGCGCTCATCACTAGTACCTGAAACACATAACACAACTGTAAGCATACATGCTTAGTGAGTTCCCCCAAAATACCACATACAGCACATACACCACTCGAGGCTATAATACGACCCTCCGATCGATGTGTCTCAGCGGGACCCTCCAGTCCCGTAGCTCGTTGGACCCTCTAGTCCGGTCATAGCTCGTTGGACCCTCCGGTCTATATCATCATACAACATAAAAATATCACATAGCACATACTCTCATACATAACACATAAGACCCTCTGGTCATCGTATAGTACCACTCTAGGTAACGTATAGTGAGAAGACTCACCTCGATGTCTCGGTAAATAACTGACTCGGAAGAAGTGTGATCTATCCTCCGCCTAATCACATAAAGTAATACTCTCATAAATACAGTTGTACTCAACCCTAAAAGTCAACAAGGTCAACGGTCAAACTTTGACCCGACTCGTCGAGTGCACTAGGGCGACTCGGCGAGTCTACATGTGTCCACTGACTCTCTTAGATCATCTCCTGACACGTCGAGTACTCCCCTTGACTCGACGAGTTCCACCTGGCATGAATCGTGGGGCCACCCCGACTCAACTCGCCGAGTCTCAAGAACAACTCAGCGAGTTCCAACTTGAACTCAGACCCCTGACTCTCCCTGACTCACCGAGTCATTCCCCCAACTCGACAAGTCCACTCACTGAGTGATTAACGGGCAACCTTCATACTACTCGCCGAGTCTGTTCTTTGGACTCGGCGAGTTCATGCCATGCACAAACTCAAAACAACTTCTGAGGTTAGATCTGTTCCATACAATCATAGATCTGGCCTCCCCAAGCATGATAATCACGTAAAGTTTGGACCTTGACACACATATAACATCTAAATGGTCCAAAATGATGATTTAGCCCCAAAAATGACATTCCAAGCTCATGGCTCCCAAAATGACTCATAAAGCTCCAAGGGTTAAGGTCTATGGACCTCTTTGGGTCCAGATCCAGAACACAAACTCAAGAAAGGACCAAATATTCCAATTAATCATCCTCTAAAAGGGTTAGAAAACCCTAACACTAAGAATCAACACCAAAACTAAAGAAGGTCCGAGAATAATACCTCAATACAATCTCTATGAGCTCAAAAACCACCAAGATCGCACCTCCTTCAGCCTCCTCTTGCCTTGAACACTTCCTTCTTGCAAAAACACCCACAAAAGTTCAAGATTGGCCTCTCCTTCCTCACAAGCGCTCTAGATCTCTTTAGGATTTCTCTCTGGGGGTTGGTGGCCGCAAATGACGGCCATAAGGCCCTTTAAATAGGTCTCAAACCCCAGAAATTAGGGTTTCATTAAACAGCATGGACTCGCCAAGTCCACTCATGAACTCGCCGAGTCCAGCTGTGAACTCGCGTACAAATCCGCAACCATACTCGGCGAGTCTAGACGCCAACTCGCCGAGTCTCCCCCCCAACACCCAAAAATAAAGAACAAAACATCATACCTGGGAATCCGGATGTTACAGTTTTGGAACACCCTTGCTATTAGAAAGACTTCTTCTGGGTTCATACATGGGAAGTCAGCTTGGGTGCGGACATAGTCATGATTCCTTCTTATGAGTGTATATTGAACGAAGTCAGCCTTCATGAATTTCTTGGGTTTGAAGTTCTTGATTGCGGACGGTCTATCGTTAGACCAAATTTTCTCTATGGAAGATGCATGTTTAGCATAGAATCGGTTGGGTCTCTGGAATTCCATAGGCAGTCTTCTATGATCCGGTAGCCTACGGTTAAACTGCTCAAATACCATGAAGTATTTATCATTTGGGGAGGTTGGAACATCCCAATAGCCATCAGAGGGGGGTTCAGCATACGTAAGGTACGGTTTGTAGTCATCATCCAATAGTCTGCGGTGGGGATTGATCCAAGAATTGATCAAGGATTCATCCATGACTGTGTCGAAATCGCATTGAATCTTCTTCGCTCAGGAGCGAAGGACTTGTGGAAATTTATGAAAACAGATCATACTCTTGCAGAGCATGTTGCAATGACATGAGAGAGAGATTTACTATGTTTTTTTAGGGTGGAGTTTGTGCTAGTGGTTGAGAGAGAGAGAGAGAAAGAAAGAGAGAGAGAGAGAGAGAGAGAGAGAGAGATTGTCCCAGGAGTTCCTATCTCTCAAGAAGAAGACATAGACAGTGACTGAGATCACCAGGATGTTGTCACACCCCAAAACCAAGAACATCAGAAACGTTCTAGGGTGGAGGACGTCATGTACAGTATCACAACAATGAAAAGTAGTAAACAAGAAACAACATCATCCATTGCATTAATAATATAATTTTAATACAAGTGTGTTCTGTCAAATTATAATAGACACTAAAGTATAAATCAAAAAGAAAGATGAGTCTTAAACAAGCACCATCTTCTCTGAACCTTGCATCGGTACCTGTCTATGGTTGACCTGAGGATACAAGTTATTTTGAAAGAGAGTATCAGCTTTAAAGTTGGTGAGATCATAAGTATTTTAGTGTCTTAATTTGTATGTAAGTATTTGTATGTATATGAACTGTAAGTATTGAAAATGTATATGAACTGTAAGTATGAAAATGTTTGTATGATCCTAGGAAGCCCTATGTTTCCTACTAATTGTATCCTTCTACCAAGGCATCTAGTGTCTGTGTGTGTGGCTCTTGTAAGAGTGTGTATTTTCCCAAATCTGACTATCATTAATCCAAAAATATAGTTTCTACATTACCGCACATCGTGTGAATGTTCACGAAGTGAATGTAATGGGAAAATGAAATAGTACTATGGTGTAGTGTCGAACTACAACCGTACTAATTACCTTATGTCTAGGGTAATTCTTATAAGTATTGTAGTATTTGTAATGAATGACTACTTCTGTACTCTTATTGCCTTATTTGAGGGATAAGGTATAATGTGATGGCTAGATCCCAGGCTAGACGCTCCCCTGTCAAAGGGATTTTGGGGCCTTTACACGACCCCTACGTATATCCAAGTCGTGAACATCCACATTACTATGATCGTGTATACCCGATATAACTATCACAATGCGTTGTGATTCATCGGTATAGTTAGATCCGGAACTTGTTCTATGCTATAGCACCTAATCATGTCTGTCCTATCATCGTATATGTAATCGTACTCATGTAAGCATAATCATGTAAACATATCTATGTAATAGTATAGTAATGTACTGTAATGTTCTACATGTACTAGCTGTAATGTGTGTTCTCTCTCTATCTAGCATGTATAGTAATGTACTGTTAACCGTTCTAGTATCGTTGTATATGTTCTCTTTCCAGTATAGTTGTAAATGTTCTCTTTCTAGTATAGTTGTATATGTTCTTCTTCTAGTATAGTTGTGTGACAACCCAAGTTGTTCCGTTACATTTCCCCGTTACCGTTAACGGAATATTCCACTGTATAAAAGTTCCGTTACTTAGAGGGCGTCAATTTAATAAACATTCCATTTGGTTGCAATTAACATGCCGTTAAGTCGTGATAAAAGGAAATAAAAACACAGGACACACATTTCCATCTATTTGGAAAATGTCAAGTTTTATTATTACGACCACTAAATCGGGTGCGACCAAAATCCCCGTATAATGGCAGTATTGGGTAGGATTCCACTGAGCTCCAACTCCCACCCATATATATAAAAGGGAGTAAACTCCATTTGGAGCTTTTCCACCCTCTCTCTCTATACTCTCTCTCTAGACCCGTTTTCGCCCCGAATCCGCAACCAAACGCTTCCAAATCGTAAGTCCGCTTACCCTAGCTTATTCTAAACGTAGTGATTTATGTTTATAGCCCAAAAATCATCCAAGAAGGCATGGAATAAGGAGTTTACGGCCCAAGAACATTCTAGAGCCGTAAACCCCTAAAAAGGTGCCAAGCATGCCTTTAAACTTGCCTTTAAGCTTAGGATCTATTAGGGGAATTATCCTAGGGGTGTTTTAACACAAAAACTCATGGATTTAAGACTCAAAGAAGAGTTTACGGCCCAAGCACTTGCTTAGGCCGTAAACCCCTCAAGTCATGGTCCCAAATGTGCACCAAACTCATCCTAGGGCTTATTACATAATTTAGGGACTTATTCTCTTGAGGTTAGACCATTGAATCACTCCAAAATGATTTAATGAAGGGAGTTTACGGCCCAGACAAGGTTCAAGGCCGTAAACACCCCAAAACACCCCTAAATGATGGCCTTAAACCCCCAAAATGGCATCAATCATCATAAGAAAATTCTAGAAAGGCAATTGGGGCTTTAAACTTCCCAAAACTCTAAGGATTAGAGTTTACGGCTGTAAACTCCTTTAGGAGTGGTCCCTTGGCGGTAAACTCATAGAACATGCCCTTAGAGGCCTCAAACCCACTCATGCCTTTTGGGAAAAGTGCTTAGAATAATTCAAGGATGCTAGTAGAAGCCTTTAACACCCTAGAACCCATCACCATGAGTTTACGACCGTAAACTCATGGTGAGTAGTCCCTGGGCCGTAAACTAGATGATAGGGGTTTATCCTTGGAGGGTAAACTTCATTCCTTAGCCATACACACCCTAAAACGCTACCCGGGACACCCAAACACTTAGCCAAAGTGTTTTCCGCTCCTTTGAGCGTGTATATATGTTTAATTAGTATTAAATATACTAATTGTATGTGAACATATGTTATCGTATGTTAAATAGGTCATTGTGTGTGTTCAAGTCCTTGCGTGACACCGAACGCCCAAACGACACCTTCGTCGGACCTACTTATACCAGGTGAGTTCATACCCCTAAATGAACCTTTTTAAATGATTTTAAATGCTTTTAAATGTTTTTATAGGGGGGATTACAAGTTAAACATGCCAGTTATCTTATCAATCACATGTGATTGATAACCCGCATGCACAAGATTTTGCCACTGTACACTGTTTTTACCGAGTAGGACGCTATAACGCTTTTCGATTGTTTTAAAACTCGTACTTATACCTTTTTAACTAAATTCATTCTAAACTGGTTTGTGAAAGATTTTCCAAGATTTTCAAACATATTTTACAAAAGAATACAACTTGTGAAATTTTCTGTTCATAAAGGCTTTTCATTAAAGATTCCCTTTTGACGTATATTTTTACTTGAAATTATTGCTGATTCGCTTATACTTATTTCATACTCCTACTCTGTAATGCTTCCACTTATACTGATAGACGCTTATACTTGATGGACGCTTATACTTATTCATACTCTTACTTAGAAATACAACTCTACTTCACTTATACTTGATATTCACTTATACTTATTTGACACTCCTGCATCACTTGCGACCGCTTTTACTTCACTTGTATAGACGCTACTACTTCACAAGGATCACTTCTACTTGATTTTCATACTCAACTGTAGTTAGATGTATGTCTGTGCTTATATATATACATATAAGTAACGATTGAAAGACTTAGGAAGGATCATCCGCCCTATTTCCTTTTCTTCGTTTAGATGTGGTCTGGTGGGATCGGGTGGCCGTCCGAAGGTCGTTTGGTTCATTAGTTATATACTATATATATGAGTATGGACATACAGGAAATTCTCTAGTCGAGTCAGTTAAGAGTCTCTACCTCTATTCTACACTTACTTTAGAAACACACTACCAACTGTTTGGAAGTCTCTACCTCTAGTATATCACTTACATTAGAAACCCACTCACCTCTAGAAACACACTATCCTCTATTTGGGATGCATCTTCGGGACGCGGCCTTCTCCGTCGTCTAGTTGGTAACCAGAGTCTCCTGTAGGGAGAGCGGACATTGTGTGTATAGGCCTATACGGGATTGACAACCCCGCACCCTGACTGCTAACTACAGTCCCAGCCTACCAAGCCAACGGGTGACAAATGTCACATTATATAGATGCTTGTAGGGCATCTGGAACTCTAGTCAGTGTGGTTACGAGTATCCTGGGTTGCCTTATATTTCATGGCTTTAAGGTAACGGTATTTCGTCAGCAATTTACACTGTATGTTGATGTCCCTTTTCAGAGTCACACTGTTTTGACCGTGCTAGACGTATCTTTCATTTGATACTGTCTGCGGTCTGTAGTCACTGTTTTGACCGTGCTAGACGTATCTTTCATTTGATACTGTCTGCGGTTTGTAGTCTTTGTTTTGACCTTGCGAGATGTACCTTTCATTTGGTTTCATCTTCGGTCTATATTCACTGTTTTGGACCTTACCAGTTGTACCTTTCATTTGGTACCTTCTGGGGTCTGTGTCTCCATTTGTTAGACTGAACCAGGCGTGTCGTTAGTTCGATACTCTCCTGGAGTCTATGATTCTTTTGCCTTAGTCAGCAGTCCTCACTGCTGAGGCATATGTTATCCCCTGATGTCTCTTGCTTTCTTTAATAATCAAATTCAGTATTTTGATAATAAAAGCTATTAAGGGAAAACTACTTTTTACCACATTACACTGACCAGTCTTGGTAGAAGGATGTTTTTATTAAAGAAAATATAGGATTTTCTGGAAAGAACACTAATTCACTGACAACACTTAAACTACTACTTTATAAAGTTGTTTGACTAAATGACACTAAATACTTATGAACTCACCAGCATTTGTAAAAATGCTGATACTCGCTTTTCAAATAACTTGTAATCTCAGGTCAGCAATTAGACAAGTACATCCCCGGAGCTGTTGATGAAGATGGCTTAGTACCTTGTTGTACTTACTTATATTTATTTGTATACTTTGATACTATGTAATGTAACCATGTAAAATTATTCTATTAATGCAATGTTCTATTGTACTTTGATTACTATATTCATGTGTTGTGATACTTGACATGACGTCATCCACCCCAGAACGTTTTCGCCGTTCCGGTTTTGGGGTGTGACAAGTTGTATATGTTCTTCTTCTAGTATAGTTGTATATGTTCTTCTTCTAGTATACTTGTATATGTTCTTCTCCTAGTATAGTTGTATATGTTCTTATAGTAATATAATGTATATATTCTCATAGTAATAAGTACTGACTCATTGTATGATATCGCTTTCTAGTAATAGTTCTAGTATCTTCCTAAACTACCCATATGGTAGCTTACTAGTAATTTAACTTGTACGTATGAACATGGATGTATACCCTTGCTACCCAAGGGCATTGGATGAACTGGAAGGACCTTTATGACTATATATGTACATATGATACATAACTAATATTTAAACAACCTCAGACGGATACCCGATGTCCCACCAGACCACATCTCAAGCGCGAAAAGGAAATTGGGTGGATAGCCTTCCTAAGTCTTTTAAACATTTCTTATATAACTATACACATATAGGCATGCAATTGATAATATAAAAGCATAAAATAAGTTTTATTATCTAAGAAAAGATTGACTTGATGTCAATCTATAAAACGGGTTGAAAGCATGGGTTTGATAAAATAGTTTAAGTACAAAGAAACATTTGTTTGAAACACAATTGTAAATGGGTTTGAAATGAAACATACAGAGTAAAATGTACAGTTTAATAAGGAGTTTTAAACAGCTAAAACGTTTAGGAAAATCATGTGAAGAAAACTGTTTGGTAAAACGGCAAATGAGTAGCCAATCATTTGAATGCTGCTTATTAATCACATGTGATTGATATAATAAGTAGCATGATTCTACTTGTATCATTTAAAACATTGATTAATGGGTATGAACTCACCTGTTGCGAGTGGATCGGAAGGAAGTGTCGGGTAAGTGCTTGGTGTCAAGTGAAGACTTAGACACGCACAAAGATCCTAATTACATATGAGGACATATGTATATAAACAATTAGTCTTTAAACAACTAATAAACAATTCAAGACACTCTAGGACATGACAAACACTTTGTATAAGTGTTATAAGTGCTAAGGAGTGCATCTAAGTGTTGTAGGGAAAGGCTAGTGTGTTTGGGGTTCAAGGAACACTCCTAAAATGAGTTTACTCCCTAAAGACCAACACCCCTTGAGTTTACGGTTGTAAAATCCTAACCTTTTGACCATTTGTTGTTTTGAAGTCTTCTAGGATATTCCAAACATTCCTACTTCATGTTTAAGCCTTAGGAAGTGTTGTGTGGCATCAAAACACTCCTAAATGGATTTTACGGTCTAAGTACCATTTCTCCATGAGTTTACTACCTTAAACTCATAAGTTTGGTATTTTGGGGTTTTCAAGTCCTTAGCTCAATCATGGCACTAGTCGAGGTTAGATTCTAGGCATAAGGAACAACGATGAGACATTTATGGGACATTTATACAACTTTTAAGGTGTTTACGGTTTTGGGAGATCTCCAAACCGTAAACACATATAAATGTAGGATTTTTGTGCTTTTTGTGTGATACACTCATCAAGGATGGATCTAGACAAGTCCCTAAGGCATTGTGAAGCATCTAGATACCATAAAGTACCCTAAGGCACTAGATTTGGTGTTTATGGTTTTGGGAGACTCCCAAAACTGTGAACACCTTGTTCTTGGTGTTCTTGGGACTTATCCATGGTATAAACATGTATAGCTAGCTTTAAATGACTCTAGGATAGAAGTAATTACATTGTGGAAACTTGAAATGAACTTAAAGTCCAAGAACACTTAGTGTGTGTTCTTGGTGTTCTTGGTGTTTTTGGAAAACTAATCAAAACACAAAAATGGATGGATTAAAGGATGTACAATCACTAGATTAAGTGATATAACAACTTGAAATGGCTAGAACACTTACAAGTTTGAGGATCTTGAATTAATTCTAGGATGATACTTGAGAGGATATTTTGGAGTTTACTCTTTTGGTGTTTTGGGAGTAAACACAAGAATGACTAGTCTTGGGGAGTAAACTCACGCATATGCATGAGTTCACGGTTTTTGGGTGATTTTTCTACCCAAACATAATAGTTTGACCGGGAACTTCTAAGACACGAGGTGTTCGCGGTTTTTAAAATTCAAAACCCGATACGGCACTTTCTTTCACCCGTTCGTTTAAAAATAATATTAAAATAATCAAACGAACTTTAAATTTGCTAAAAGTAAGTAATAATGTAATTGACCTATAAATCGAAGTGATTGACTGTTAGGGTTTGACTGAATGAAAATTTCGAGTTGTCACATCATCCCCCTGTTAAAGGGAATTTCGTCCCGAAATTAGAATTTAGGTAAGGAAGTAGGTATGAAGGATCGAGTCATGAGGTGGAAACTTGCTAATCGATTGGTTCTTGCACTCCTAAGTGAAATCGGGTCCTCGGTTGGTATCCCAACGAACTTTCACTATAGGGAGGCGGCGCTGCTTCGTCCGCTTGACCATTCGGTCGAGGGTCACTACGGTTCTAATACGAAGGCGAGGATCTCGTTAACCTCGATCTCGTCAAGTGGGCTTACGAGAGTCCTAACGGAAAGTTACGGTTTCAAGATTGAGATGCGAAGAGTAAAATGTATGTTACTGTGTTCGTGGAGTAGGTTTAGTCTGCGAGGTACAGGACGGATTCTGGTAAGAATCTCGGAGGTCCTATCTATCTTGGATTCAGCTTTCCACGCTTTACAAAGCGTATTAAGCCATTCCCAGAGTGAGACTTCCTAAAGAATTTGGTCTCTCACTTGGAATCCCAAAGGTTCTTTCTCTTGCTTATCTTCCCCGTCAAGGGCCACCCCTTCTTGGGTCAAAGTCGAAAGGGTTTCTGTAATTTGTGAGGGGCTCTGAATGAACTATGCCAGTAGGTCTGTAAGACCTAGAATTTGGCGAATGTCTTTCGGCGTCTCTGGTGTCGACAAATTCTCAACGGTTTTGACAAATCAACAGAGTACTCAAAAATGTCCACATCACATAATAGTGTGTCTTAGGAAATTTTGACTCTTCAATTCCCGAACTCATGTTCAGAGAACTTTGCGAAGAGTATTTCCAAGGGTAATGTTTCCGTGGGTTCCTTCTTACTACGTGGGCAGATAAGTAAGTCGTTACATGGAGGATGACGAACTGATCCAAGTAAGAAAGATGGACTCTATTCATTAAATTCATGAATACTTCAGGCGAATTGGTCCTACCCGAGGGGTATCACTACGGACTCGAAGTGTCCGCATCGAGTTCGGAAGGTAGTCTTCCGGACATCCTTCCCTCACACTCAAACTGGTGATATTCGGATCTCAGGTCCATTTCTGGAAGTAATTCTTTCCTTGCGTTTCCTCAACCGCTTCATCTATGCGAGGCAGAGACAACGATTTCTAATGGAAAATCTTGACGGAGTCCTCGATATCTGAGGTACATACGATGCAATCCGTCGATCTCTGAAAGAATATGACCGGATTTCTACAGGGTGAGAAGCCTGGTCTTCTAATTCTATTTTTGTGTAGTTCGCTAAGTTGTCCGGGCTGTTCTTGTATCTCTGTAGGTGTTTAGACTATAGAGCGATCTGTTTATAGGAGTCATACTGGGTTCTAAGTTTTCTCACATGACGATGCGATTACTCGTAGGCTTGGGCAGTTCTCCGTATTGAAGTTCATATTAGAATTCATACATGGTTTCACAATGGCAATCTCGTGTATACGAGTCATATATAATTAAGATTGAAAAGGTAGTCGAATAACTGATTCTTCTTTAATCTCACATCCCATCGAGGAAAAAGAAGTTAAAGTGGAATCATCAATTCTAAACTTGTAGAACCTTGATTATATATCACTCTTATGTATACATTCCTCAGTGATAGATCAACCGTATGAATCCTTGAATTAAACTTGACGTACAGCACGAGTGGTACTTCGGGGATTTCTTTGGAAAAGAAAAGAACTATGAGGTACTCTACGCATGAGTACTTCGGTGTTCTGAAATGACGGCTTAGCTAAAAAGACGTTTACTGAGAAAGAGATGTACTTAAGAAGCTGGTATGGTGTGGATCAAATTGAATCTAGTCGTATGATAATGTCGGAATCATACGGAAACTTAAAGACATTAGATTTGAACATAAGACATTTACAGACAAAACACGACCGTGCAACCATCAACAGAGTTACAGTACTTTAGAATACTAACAAGACTATTGCTGCGAATAAGGCATACTACAAAAGACAAGTATACGCAGAACGAGCATCCCTATACTGACGAGATCTCGCAAAAGGTAAGACTCTAGTTGCACTAGTTTTGGATGGGTTATAAGTCTGTTACAACGAAACGCCTAAATTGCATTAACGTGGTTCCGGAGCAGGTTCTCCTGCGGCTGTGATCCTGAGAATCTTCTCATCTGCGCCAGAGTTCTTTGCTATAGGGCAATCCTTCTTGAAGTGCCCTATCTCACCGCATTGGTGGCATGATTGGCTAGTACTAGCTTTTGTGGCGGGAGTTCGGTGTTTAGCTAGTGTTATGTGGACACGAGTGCCTTCCTCATTAATCCACCTTGGAAATTGCTTCCTAAAGCGTTCTGCAGGAGTTTCCACTTGTGGTTGGGGCATGGCAAGCCTTTGGGATCTCTTGCGCTCTTTTTGGGCTTGACGATATCGTCTTTTCTTTTCAATCTTACGGCTTTGCAAGTCCATGACTATTGCCATTTGTTGGTTTCCCGGTTTGGTACTACCATCGGAACTGTTGACTCCTTTGTCAGTCTTGCTTGTGTTGCCCGAGTTGATGTGTGTAAGGAAAGTTGTCACAGCAGCTGCTACTGCAGCTTGTAATGTAGCGACGTCGATATGGAGGATAGGGGTTTCGCTGCTCGGCTGATTGTTTCTAGATGACGACATGATTCTGTTAACACGAAAGATATGGATTTTGTGAGCGATTCTGGTTGACCCTAGATGTACTTCGATTGTTCAAGTAAAGAGTAAGAGTATGTTTTCAACAGCTTGACCTACATCCCTATGATGCAGTCCTAGTACGGATTGGAGGTATGTTCGCGAAGGTTTGACCTACATCCCTATGATGCAGTCCTAGCAATGGGTAGAAGTAAGTTCGTAGAATGGTCTCAAGATGTTTGTAGTTCAAGCCGAGGTATCGTTGGTTAGTGAATAACATGATCCAACCACTGAAAGAGACTTGGAAATGTCTCCGGAGCTGAATTACTATAGTCCAAAGACTTGACTAAAGCATGTTTCAGATAGACTCTAATGAAAGTATGATAAGAGTACTTGAATAAGGATGATACAGGAGTTAGTCGACTGCCAATATCTTTGACATTCATGATGTAAAATTTAGGAAAATGACCTTGCAAAAGGTCTTACATCATATCCAGAGAAGATAGTCCTTGACAGCATAAAGACCTAACCATAAGTACGTACGGTACTAGATAGTTTCATAGAAAATGCCACATCGGTCATAGACAGAAAAACGATTCCTTTTAACAAGGAAAATAAAGTAAAACATCTACTACTGGCGACGGTCATCCCTCTGGTGAACTCTCAGTTCAGCCAGTTGACGTTCCACATCAAGTAGGTGTCTTTCGTACACTCTCTGGCATATGCAGAGTTCTATGACTTCGGCTCGTGATTTAGCCAGTGCTTGCAGCAGGGTTTCATGGTTTCTCTCAGATCTCTCATGAGCATCTTCTAGACGAATGGTGTGGAGGGTATGCATTCTCGCATCGGCGACAACTTCTGTGATCTGATGTAGGGCTGTCCTGCCTTGGATCTCATTTTCGGGCCACTCTGCGGACCAAGATTGGCAAGATTCTGTCCGTTGAGCCCCCATTGCTCAGATCATACAAGCTTCGGTCACCATAAAATGGCATGGGCTGATCTTGTCCTTGGCTCCATGTTTCCAAGCATTCCACCCACTCAGGCGTCGGGCCATGAAAAGTTGGACGAGGGTTAGGAATTGGAACGGGAGCTGCTTGGGGTAGGTTCTCAACCTCTGGTTCGGAGTTAGCATTGTCCGAAAGGTCTTCATCATGGTGATCATTCACAGGGATCGGATGATCATTCTCTGGTTCTTCTCCAAACCAATCAGCAATGACTTCGTTCGGAAGATACTGGTTGCCGTGGGGATGGAGTCCAACCATGTTATCTACGCGAGAATTTGGGGTAAAAAAATAATTATTAGACAAACTATCTAGATAATTATTTAGAAGATCTTCATTATTTACATCGCTATTTGTGAAGTGCATACCAGTTATATGTAATCGAAACAGGATAGGCCTTCGAATAAGTGACCTTTACTCCAAATTCACACAGAATAGGGGTAAAGTAAAATTTTCATATATTCTAAGTCTATAACATCCTAATTACATATATTCTTAGTGTATCCACTTAACAACTATCAACTTAGTAATGAAGATCCCGTTTTAGTTCTCAAGTATAAGGTACTTATAGTAACACCAAATACCCCTATAGTATTTTAAGTTTAATGTTATGTTCTACTGTTCTCCGTGTGGTATTGTTGGTAAGATTTTAAACTTGTTGCAACCACAAAACTACACTTAGGCACATGTTAGTCAACCCTCGGATAATATAGGTGATCAGGCTATATCTTCCTAGTTTTGACCATATGTCTCTATGTCCACCTGTGTTGCCCAACAATCGTAATTCTTTTGTACTGTCCTAGTGACACTGATTTTAGTATGAATGCAGGCACGTATACTTACTTAAATATTTTATTATTTAAAGTATAAACTCTTGGTCAGAGTATTTTTAATCCCTATGTATTTATAGTTAGTATATCTTTTGTGGGTTGATATACTTAATTCACTATAAACAATGCTCTGATACCAATCTATCACACCCCAAAACCAAGAACGGCGGAAACGTTCTGGGGCGGAGGACGTCATGTACAGTATCACAACAATGAAAAGTAGTAAACAAGAAACAACATCATCCATTGCATTAATAATATAATTTTAATACAAGTGTGTTCTGTCAAATTATAATAGACACTAAAGTATAAATCAAAAAGAAAGATGAGTCTTAAACAAGCACCATCTTCTCTGAACCTTGCATCGGTACCTGTCTATGGTTGACCTGAGGATACAAGTTATTTTGAAAGAGAGTATCAGCTTTAAAGTTGGTGAGATCATAAGTATTTTAGTGTCTTAATTTGTATGTAAGTATTTGTATGTATATGAACTGTAAGTATTGAAAATGTATATGAACTGTAAGTATGAAAATGTTTGTATGATCCTAGGAAGCCCTATGTTTCCTACTAATTGTATCCTTCTACCAAGGCATCTAGTGTCTGTGTGTGTGGCTCTTGTAAGAGTGTGTATTTTCCCAAATCTGACTATCATTAATCCAAAAATATAGTTTCTACATTACCGCACATCGTGTGAATGTTCACGAAGTGAATGTAATGGGAAAATGAAATAGTACTATGGTGTAGTGTCGAACTACAACCGTACTAATTACCTTATGTCTAGGGTAATTCTTATAAGTATTGTAGTATTTGTAATGAATGACTACTTCTGTACTCTTATTGCCTTATTTGAGGGATAAGGTATAATGTGATGGCTAGATCCCAGGCTAGACGCTCCCCTGTCAAAGGGATTTTGGGGCCTTTACACGACCCCTACGTATATCCAAGTCGTGAACATCCACATTACTATGATCGTGTATACCCGATATAACTATCACAATGCGTTGTGATTCATCGGTATAGTTAGATCCTGAACTTGTTCCATGCTATAGCACCTAATGATGTATGTCCTATCATTGTATATGTAACCATACTCATGTAAGCATAATCATGTAAACATATCTATGTAATAGTATAGTAATGTACTGTAATGTTCTACGTGTACTAGCTATAATGTGTGTTCTCTCTCTATCTAGCATGTATAGTAATGTACTGTTAACCGTTCTAGTATCGTTGTATATGTTCTCTTTCCAGTATAGTTGTAAATGTTCTCTTTCTAGTATAGTTGTATATGTTCTTCTTCTAGTATAGTTGTATATGTTCTTCTCCTAGTATAGTTGTATATGTTCTCATAGTAATATAATGTGTATATTCTCATAGTAATAAGTACTGACTCATTGTATGATATCGCGTTCTAGTAATAGTTCTAGTATCTTCCTAAACTACCCATATGGTAGCTTACTAGTAATTTAACTGGTACGTATGAACATGGATGTATACCCTTGCTACCCAAGGGAATTGGATGAACTGGAAGGACCTTTATGACTATATATGTACATATGATATATAACTAATATTTAAACAACCTTCGGACGGATACCCGATGTCCCACCAGACCACATCTCAAGCGCGAAAAGGAAATAGGGTGGATAGCCTTCCTAAGTCTTTTAAACATTTCTTATATAACTATACATATATAGGCATGCAATTGATAATATAAAAGCATAAAATAAGTTTTATTATCTAAGAAAAGATTGACTTGATGTCAATCTATAAAACGGGTTGAAAGCATGGGTTTGATAAAACAGTTTAATTATAA
The DNA here is from genome assembly GCF_002870075.4 of Lactuca sativa. NCBI lineage: Eukaryota > Viridiplantae > Streptophyta > Magnoliopsida > Asterales > Asteraceae > Lactuca > Lactuca sativa. Next base: position 164,946,511 of record NC_056623.2, on the reverse strand, counting down.
AGAAACATTTGTTTGAAACACAATTGTAAATGGGTTTGAAATGAAACATACAGAGTAAAATGTACAGTTTAATAAGGAGTTTTAAACAGCTAAAATGTTTAGGAAAATCATGTGAAGAAAACTGTTTGGTAAAACGGCTAATGAGTAGCCAATCATTTGAATGCTGCTAATTAATCACATGTGATTGATATAATAAGTAGCATGATTCTACTTGTATCCCCCCTATAAAGTATTTAAAAACATTTAAAACATTGATTAAGGGGTATGAACTCACCTGTTGCGAGTGGATCGGAAGGAAGTGTCGTATAAGTGCTTGGTGTCAAGTGAAGACTTAGACACGCACAAAGATCCTAATTACATATGAGGACATATGTATATAAACAATTAGTCTTTAAACAACTAATAAACAATTCAAGACACTCTAGGACATGACAAACACTTTGTATAAGTGTTATAAGTGCTAAGGAGTGCATCTAAGTGTTGTAGGGAAAGGCTAGTGTGTTTGGGGTTCAAGGAACACTCCTAAAATGAGTTTACTCACTAAAGACCAACACCCCTTGAGTTTACGGTCGTAAACTCTTGAGTTTACGGTTGTAAAATCCTAACCTTTTGACCATTTGTTGTTTTGAAGTCTTCTAGGATATTCCAAACATTCCTACTTCATGTTTAAGCCTTAGGAAGTCTTGTGTGGCATCAAAACACTCCTAAATGGAGTTTACGGTCTAAGGACCATTTCTCCATGAGTTTACTACCTTAAACTCATGCGTTTACTACCTTAAACTCATGAGTTTACTATGTTAAACTCATAAGTTTGGTATTTTGGGGTTTTCAAGTCCTTAGCTCAATCATGGCACTAGTCTAGGTTAGATTCTAGGCATAAGGAACAACCATGGGACATTTATGGGACATTTATACAACTTTTAAGGTGTTTACGGTTTTGGGAGATCCCCAAACCGTAAACACATATAAATGTAGGATTTTTGTGCTTTTTGTGTGATACACTCATCAAGGATGGATCTAGACAAGTCCCTAAGGCATTGTGAAGCATCTAGACACCCTAAAGCACCCTAAGGCACTAAATTTGGTGTTTACGGTTTTGGGAGCCTCCCAAAACCGTGAACACCTTGTTCTTGGTGTTCTTGGGACTTTTCCTTTGTATAAACATGTATAGCTAGCTTTAAATGACTCTAGGATAGAAGTACTTACATTGTGGAAACTTGAAATGAACTTAAAGTCCAAGAACACTTAGTGTGTGTTCTTGGTGTTTTTGGAAAACTAATCAAAACACAAAAATGGATGGATTAAAGGATGTATAATCACTAGATTAAGTGATATAACAACTTGAAATGGCTAGAACACTTACAAGTTTGAAGATCTTGAATTAATTCTAGGATGATACTTGAGAGGATATTTTGGACTTTACTCTTTTGGTGTTTGGGGAGTAAACACAAGAATGACTAGTCTTGGGGAGTAAACTCATGCATATGCATGAGTTCACGGTTTTTGGGTGATTTTTCGACCCAAACATAATAGTTTGGCCGGGAACTTCTAAGACACGAGGTGTTTTCGGTTTTTAAAATTCAAAACCCGAGACGGCACTTTCTTTCACCCGTTCGTTTAAAAATAATATTAAAATAATCAAACGAACTTTAAATTTGCTAAAAATAAGTAATAATGTAATTGACCTATAAATAGAAGTGATTGACTGTTAGGGTTTGACCGAATGAAAATTTTGAGTTGTCACAGATGTTTCATGAGAGGGCCTTGTTTTGTCCTAGAGCACATTTCGACTAAGCATGCATGTGTGAGTTGGTATCTAAGTATTCTTAGGAGGGATATCTGAGCTGCAGACCAATTCCAGGAGGAGAGAGATCGAGTTGGAGACTCATGATAAAGAGGAGAGAGAGGTTCATGTAAGAGATAGGAAACCAGTGTAGTCGCAACCGACGACTAAACAATCTAAGCCCGCTGACTCAAGAGCGGGAGGCCAGAAGGGTCACACTTGCGATAAGTGCGGCAAGGGGCATGAGGGACCCTGTCGGTCAGGGACTATTTGCTACACTTATGGCAAGGAGGGGAATTTGTCTAGGGATTTGTGACAACCCGAAGTTCGTTCCGTCATCGTAACCCGTTCCGTCATTAAAAATTTGTCGTTTTGAATTGTTTCTGTTTCGTTTCTAAATTAAGTCATTAATTTTGAGTTTGCTAATTATGACTTAATTGGTATCCAAACATGTTAGAAACTCATGAAAACGCCCCAAATTATTATTTGGAAAAATTTTAGTTTTATTCCGTTGGGTTATAAACAATTAAATTGGGTACGACCAAAAACCTCATCTAACGTCAGTATCGGGTAGAATTCCACCGGGCCACAAACTCAAACCTTATATAAAGGATGAGTGGACCTTCATTTAAATCCTTTTGCCCATCTCATAACTTTCTCTCACTACTCTCTCTCTCTAAAACTCGAAATTGAACCAAAATCATCCAAATCAAGCTCCAAATCGGTAAGGTAACTATCCTAGCTCATAGTATAACATCTATAGCCTTGAAATTCGTGTTTAAATCATGAAATAGGACCAAAGACTTGTGTTTACGGTCTAGGAACCTCCCCAAACCGTTAACACCTATAAATGGGGTTTTGGAGCCCTAAAACCCTTCCAAATCACTTCTAGTGCTTAGATAAGGCTAAAGGACTTGCATGTACGAGATTTGATCACCAAAATCTTACCTTTTAGGGAGTAAACTTGAGTTTATGGTCCAAGAACATGCTTGGACCATAAGCCCTAATTCATGGACCATAAACACCTTTTTAAGGTGTTATATTGCCCTTACACACCTCCATAAGCTTCCATGAACTTCCATGAGTGCATAGAACCTTATAATCCTTCAAGAAATGCACCAAATCATAAAAAAATGGGACAAACTTGATTTTATGGCCCAAGAACATTCTTGGACCATAAACACTTCATCTTAGACCTTAAACTCATCCAATGGGTGTTAAAGTGCCCTTAACACCTTGTATGACTTAGAAATGGATCTAGAACTTAGTATGCTTAACTTTCAACCACTAAAACCCATGAATCAATGAAAAACATGAGTTTACGGTTGTAAACTCATGTGTTTAAGGTAGTAAACTCCCAAGAACATCTTCACAGACCGTAAACTACTTTTCCAAGGTCAATTCAAGTCCCAATCACTTCCTAAGCCATGGAATCAAGCCCAGAACCTTCCCATGTACATTGTAATTGACCTAGGACCATCAAAACACATTTAGACATGACATATAAGAGTTTACGGCCGTAAAATCATATTTTACTACCATAAACTCCTCAAATGGTCCTTAAGTTGTTCAAATTACCTTCCAATGCCCTAAAACCAAGCCTAGTATTACCCACAAGAGTTGTAAGACCATTTAACACCCAAGAACACCCCCACCATGATTTTACGGCCGTAAACTCATGGGGATTTGTTCATTTGGACCGTAAACTCCTAAAGGAGTTTACTCTTGAAGAGTAAACTCCATATCCAAGCCATACACGTCTATAGATGCTACCCGGGTCACTCCAAACACTTGAATTGAAGTGTTTTCGCGTCTAGAAGTGTTTACTCTTATCTAATTAGTGGTTTGGAGTCTAATTAGATACAATTTATGTATCTCTTCATATTACATAGGAACCTCGCGTGATTTCAATCCCCGATCGGATAATTAACATCAAACCGGCACATTTCTCGACTGGTGAGTTCATACCCCTACGCCTTTTTCAGTGTTTTTCAATGTTTTCAGGGGGGAATACAAGCAAACTATAAATGATTTCGAAACTTAAAAACTGATGTAATTCTATAAATATCTGGCAAACTTTTGATATCTTTACCCCTTATGTATTATGCGGAGCATAAGGGATGTTTTATCGAATACAACTACATGGATTTCAGTAAAGGAAATAATCAAACTAATTAAATTATTATGGGAATAATTTGGGATCTTCAGTTCTCGTTTTATGAATTCGGATTTCATGTAATGTTAATAGATAAACTATGTCTGATTCAGTTTATCTCTATTTATTGTAAAGTATTATGCCATATAGTTTCTTTGTATTAAACTGTTTTTACCGTATTATGTTCCAAAGCGATTAGTATGTTTGATAACGTCTGAGAACGCCATGAATAATTTAATACTAGCTTGTGAGATTCTTCATTATTAAACCCTTTGGGTTATCAGTAAATCCTCCTCGGAAGTGTAACTAGAGTCTCCTGGAGGGAGAGCGTGAAATTTGTGAATAGATCTATTCGGGACTGACAATCCCACACCTAAACTGCTAGCTACAGTTAGGCGGGCATGCCTGGGATGACAAATTCTGGATATCGTCCGACGTCTGAAGAACGTCAAGGAGATCTCGGTGTCGTATTAGTATGGTTACCCGACTCACAATACGTATTAATATAAGTTTATTCACGGATTTGATTTCATACCTATCTTCAATCTATAGATCTTATATCTAGTACGGGATGGTATTCCCATGGTTTTCAATCTATATCTAGTACGGGATGGTATTCCCATGGTTTTCAATCTGTATCTAGTACGGGATGGTATTCCCATGGTTTTCAATCTGTATCTAGTACGGGATGGTATTCCCATGGTTTTCAATCTGTATCTAGTACGGGATGGTATTCCCATGGTTTTTAATCTGTATCTAGTACGGGATGGTATTCCCATGGTTTTCAATCTGTATCTAGTACGGGATGGTATTCCCATGGTTTTCAATCTGTATCTAGTACGGGATGGTATTCCCATGGTTTTCAATCTATATCTAGTACGGGATGGTATTCCCATGGTTTTCAATCTATATCTAGTACGGGATGGTATTCCCATGGTTTTCAATCTATATCTAGTATAGGATGGCATTTCCATGGTTTCAATATATATCTAGTACGAGATGGTATTCCCATGGTTTTCAATCTATATCTAGTACGGGATGGCATTCCCATGGTTTTCAATCTATATCTAGTATGGGAGGGTATTCCCATGACTTTCAATCTATAGTTTTGTGTATTAAAACCACCTTATATCTAGTACGGGATGGTATTCCCATGGTTTACAATCAATATTTTTAATGTATTAAAAATATCTACTGTTGTACTGGATGGAAATTCCCAGTGGTTTTCAATATATAGTTTTATGTAATAAACTATACAATGTTGTATTTAACGGAAATTCAGAACTTTAACTAAACTGTCTTTAAAAGAAAATATGAGATTTTCTTGGATAACAACTTTTCAAAAAACTAAAGGAAATATGTTCATTTTCTGAAAACAAAACACTTATGAACTCACCAGCTTTATGCTGATTTTCAAACTGCTTGTATTCTCAGGTCCACATTAGACAGGTACCCATCGATCCTTTTTGGCGAAGACGGAGTACATAGAAGACACGTCTTTACTTTTGTTCGTATGATACATATATATATATATATATATGTGTGTGTGTGTGTGTATAACACATGTAACTCTTTGTTTTCAGACAATGTAAATGAATCTATGTAATGTAAAGTTTTGTGTTTACTATGCTTACTATGTACATTGGTTGTGATATTCATGACGTCCTCCGCCCCGGAACGTTTCCGCCTTCGGTTTCGGGGTGTGACAGATTGGTATCAGAGCCCTTGTTTATAGTGAACTAGTATACCAAACCTTACATGGTATAAGACTATAAACACTAAAGGGCCTAAGTGCTCTGAACTAAAAGTATACTTTAAAATATAAGTATTTTCAAAAGTATACAAGTATACCTAACCGTCGAAATCCATAACTACAAGTAGAACAAAACATAAGTAAATGGGTGTTGTACGCTGCGGTTAAACCTGGGCAGTTATGTAGTCGTGTCTAGGATCAATATAGCCTGGCCAACTATATTCATTCGAGACACGGCCATCATGTGCTTAGGAGTGACTGTGGTATGCAACATGTCTAAAACTTACCCAATACCCAAACAATGAACCGTCATCACATCGAAACATAAAATACTATGGGAGTATTTTAGCCAAAGCCAAATACGTTGTAGAAATTCATTCCGAGTACTGCTACTCATTCCTTCTTTAGCGATAGTATATCTACTTTGATAACTCTTCCCTGCTTATCGCTTATGAAACCCTATATATGTCATAAAGAGATATTCCCTGTATCATATCTATTGATTCAATTCAGAGGACTTACCATCCTCTTTTTCCTAATCATTTTAGATCATCATGCCTCCAATGAAAGGACCCAACTCTAGGAACAACAACTCTCCGCCACCATATTTTCCTCCGTTCGACCCTGTCTTATTTCAGGCAGCTGTTACTGATGCAGTGATGGCTACAATGACACTATTGTACCCTAGCAGGTTCAGTGGACCAGGAAGTAACACCTACCCCCAAAACCATGAAAATGTTCAAGAGCATCAGAATGAACGTAATGAGAGTAATAAGGTTATCTAGAAAAAGCGAAAGGGTCAGCGTTCACAAGGACCCTCCAAGAGGCATGAAACTGTGGCAATTCAAGCTGCCACTACTCCTATTGCTGCGTCTATAGATCAAGCACCTATCACTAGGTATGCGGGTAACCTCCCTTGGTGCAATAAGTGCAGTTATCATCATCTCGCTTCCATCCCATGCCGAGAAAATTTTTGCAAATACTGTGGCCAGGAAGGTCACCTCGCGCAAAGTTGCAGAACACCAACCCAATCGACCAGTCAAGCTTTTGGAGCAGGTATCAATCAGGCATGTTATGGTTGCGGCGAAGTCGGGCATTATAAGAGAAACTACCCCAAAGCAGCAACAACTAGCAACACTGAAATAGCTCTGGCTATAAAGCCAGAGGTGGCAGTCGCCAATCCCTCCGTCGTCGCGAGTACGTTTCTTCTTGACAATTCTTATACTCGTATTCTTTTCAAATCTAGTATTAAAGAAGTTCTTAGTAGCCAATCATTCAAACGTTTTCTTAAACACAGTCCTCGTCTACTAACCGAACCATTTACCGTCGAGATAGCTAACAGTGAGAAAGAATACGTCAACGATAGATTCATAGGTTGTACCCTTACCCTGAACGATAATTCCTTTCCATCGACCTAATGCCAGTTTCCATAGAGAGCTTTGATGTTATCATAGGCATAGATTGGTTGAGTTACAATCATGAAGATTTCCTTTGTTATGAAAAAGCCATCCGATTTAATCTTCCCTCTGGTTAGACTCTCATAAATCTACGACGATAAACTTAGTTTCAGCCTTTGTATCATTTCGTACATCAAAGCTCAAAAGGCTTCCCCGAAAGGAGTGCCATAAATTCCTAGCCTATGTGACCATCTAGAAACAGGAAGTTGCATCCCCGAAATCTGCAACTTTCCTAGTGTCTTTTCCCGAAGAGCTTCCAGGAATTCCTCCCAAGCGTCGAGTCAAGTTTCACATCGACCAAATCCCTGGAGCTACCATTGTAGCCTAGCTCCCGTATCGATTACCACCAGCAGTAATGCAATATTTATCTAATCAGTTCAATGAGCTACTCATCAAAGGATTCATCAGACCAAGTTCCTCACCCTGGGGAGCCTTGGTATTGTTGTGAAGTAGAAAGATGAATCCATTCGGGTGTGTATAGACTACCACGAGTTGAACAAGTTGACCATTAAAAACCGATATCCTCTTCCTCGAATAGATAATCTTTTCGACAAAATTTCATTCGAGGCCCTCTACGGTCGCAAGTGCAGATCCCCTCTGTGCTGGACCGAGGTAGGGACACGCAGCTAGCCAAGAGTCGATTCCCCGACAGTGCTCTCACTGGTCCTGAAATCATTCGCGAAACCACAGAGAAAATCATCCCGATCCGAGAACGACTAAAAGCCTCACGAGATCGACAGAAGAATTACGCCAATGTACGACGGAAACCTCTGGAGTTCCAGGTTGGAGATCGTGTCTTGTTGAAAGTCTCGCCCTGGAAAGACATGATGCGGTTTGGAAAGCATGGGAAACTTGACCCGAGGTACATAGGACCTTTCGAGATCCTCGTTAGGATTGATTCCGTAGCCTACAAACTCCGACTACCTTCAGAACTTAGCAACATCCATCCTGTATTCCATGTCTCTATTCTTAAGAAGTGCCTAACCGATGAAACCCTAGTAACCCTTCTTTATGAGATCGAGATCAATCAAAGTCTGAACTACATGGAAGAATCATCCGAAATCATAGATCGAGAGACTAGATGTACGAAACAAAACTGTATCCCGATAGTGAAGGTTCACTGGAATGTCATGCGAGAACTCGAGTTCACTTGGGAGCGTGAAGATCTGATGAAACGGAAATATCCGTATCTCTTTCCAAATCCTTGATTCGTATCTAAAGTTTGAATTTTGGGACGAAATTCCCTCTAACGGGGGGATAATGTGACAACCTGAAGTTCGTTCCGTCATCGTAACCCGTTCCGTCATTAAAAATTTGTCGTTTTGAATTGTTTCCGTTTCGTTTCTAAATTAAGTCATTAATTTTGAGTTTGCTAATTATGAATTAATTGGTATCCAAACATGTTAGAAACTCATGAAAACGCCCCAAATTATTATTTGGAAAAATTTTAGTTTTATTCCGTTGGGTTATAAACAATTAAATTGGGTACGACCAAAAACCTCGTCTAACGTCAGTATCGGGTAGAATTCCACCGGGCCACAAACTCAAACCTTATATAAAGGATGAGTGGACCTTCATTTAAATCCTTTTGCCCATCTCATAACTTTCTCTCACTACTCTCTCTCTCTAAAACTCGAAATTGAACCAAAATCATCCAAATCAAGCTCCAAATCGGTAAGGTAACTATCCTAGCTCATAGTATAACATCTTTAGCCTTGAAATTCGTGTTTAAATCATGAAATAGGACCAAAGACTTGTGTTTACGGTCTAGGAACCTCCCCAAACCGTTAACACCAATAAATGGGGTTTTGGAGCCCTAAAACCCTTCCAAATCACTTCTAGTGCTTAGATAAGGTTAAAGGACTTGCATGTACGAGATTTGATCACCAAAATCTTACCTTTTAGGGAGTAAACTTGAGTTTATGGTCCAAGAACATGCTTGGACCATAAGCCCTAATTCATGGACCATAAACACCTTTTTAAGGTGTTATATTGCCCTTACACACCTCCATAAGCTTCCATGAACTTCCATGAGTGCATAGAACCTTATAATCCTTCAAGAAATGCACCAAATCATACACAAATGGGACAAACTTGATTTTATGGCCCAAGAACATTCTTGGAACGTAAACACTTCATCTTAGACCTTAAACTCATCCAATGGGTGTTAAAGTGCCCTTAACACCTTGTATGACTTAGAAATGGGTCTAGAACTTAGTATGCTTAACTTTCAACCACTAAAACCCATGAATCATGGAAAAACATGAGTTTACGGTTGTAAACTCATGTGTTTAAGGTAGTAAACTCCCAAGAACATCTTTACAGACCGTAAACTACTTTTCCAAGGTCAATTCAAGTCCCAATCACTTCCTAAGCCATGGAATCAACCCCAAAACCTTCCCATGTACATTGTAATTGACCTAGGACCATAAAAACACATTTAGACATGACATATAAGAGTTTACGGCCGTAAAATCATATTTTACTACCATAAACTCCTCAAATGGTCCTTAAGTTGTTCAAATTACCTTCCAATGCCCTAAAACCAAGCCTAGTATTACCCACAAGAGTTGTAAGACCATTTAACACCCAAGAACACCCCCACCATGAGTTTACGGCCGTAAAATCATGGGGATTTGGTCATTTGGACCGTAAACTCCTAAAGGAGTTTACTCTTGAAGAGTAAACTCCATATCCAAGCCATACACGTCTATATATGCTACCCGGGTCACTCCAAACACTTGAATTGAAGTGTTTTCGCGTCTAGAAGTGTTTACTCTTATCTAATTAGTGGTTTGGAGTCTCATTAGATACAATTTATGTATCTCTTCATATTACATAGGAACCTCGCGTGATTTCAATCCCCGATCGGATAATTAACATCAAACCGGCACATTTCTCGACTGGTGAGTTCATACCCCTACGCCTTTTTCAGTGTTTTTCAATGTTTTCAGGGGGGAATACAAGCAAACTATAAATGATTTCGAAACTTAAAAACTGATGTAATTCTATAAATATCTGGCAAACTTTTGATATCTTTACCCCTTATGTATTATGCGGAGCATAAGGGATGTTTTATCGAATACAACTACATGGATTTCAGTAAAGGAAATAATCAAACTAATTAAATTATTATGGGAATAATTTGGGATCTTCAGTTCTCGTTTTATGAATTCGGATTTCATGTAATGTTAATAGATAAACTATGTCTGATTCAGTTTATCTCTATTTATTGTAAAGTATTATGCCAGATAGTTTCTTTGTATTAAACTGTTTTTACCGTATTATGTTCCAAAGCGATTAGTATGTTTGATAACGTCTGAGAACGCCATGAATAATTTAATACTAGCTTGTGAGATTCTTCATTATTAAACCCTTTGGGTTATCAGTAAATCCTCCTCGGAAGTGTAACTAGAGTCTCCTGGAGGGAGAGCGTGAAATTTGTGAATAGATCTATTCGGGACTGACAATCCCACACCTAAACTGCTAGCTACAGTTAGGCGGGCATGCCTGGGATGACAAATTCTGGATATCGTCCGACGTCTGACGAACGTCAAGGAGGTCTCGGTGTCGTATTAGTATGGTTACCCGACCCACAATACGTATTAATATAAGTTTATTCACGGATTTGATTTCATACCTATCTTCAATCTATAGATCTTATATCTAGTACGGGATGGTATTCCCATGGTTTTCAATCTATATCTAGTACGGGATGGTATTCCCATGGTTTTCAATCTGTATCTAGTACGGGATGGTATTCCCATGGTTTTCAATCTGTATCTAGTACGGGATGGTATTCCCATGGTTTTCAATCTGTATCTAGTACGGGATGGTATTCCCATGGTTTTTAATCTGTATCTAGTACGGGATGGTATTCCCATGGTTTTCAATCTGTATCTAGTACGGGATGGTATTCCCATGGTTTTCAATCTGTATCTAGTACGGGATGGTATTCCCATGGTTTTCAATCTATATCTAGTACGGGATGGTATTCCCATGGTTTTCAATCTATATCTAGTACGGGATGGTATTCCCATGGTTTTCAATCTATATCTAGTATAGGATGGCATTTCCATGGTTTCAATATATATCTAGTACGAGATGGTATTCCCATGGTTTTCAATCTATATCTAGTACGGGATGGCATTCCCATGGTTTTCAATCTATATCTAGTATGGGAGGGTATTCCCATGACTTTCAATCTATAGTTTTGTGTATTAAAACCACCTTATATCTAGTACGGGATGGTATTCCCATGGTTTACAATCAATATTTTTAATGTATTAAAAATATCTACTGTTGTACTGGATGGAAATTCCCAGTGGTTTTCAATATATAGTTTTATGTAATAAACTATACAATGTTGTATTTAACGGAAATTCAGAACTTTAACTAAACTGTCTTTAAAAGAAAATATGAGATTTTCTTGGATAACAACTTTTCAAAAAACTAAAGGAAATATGTTCATTTTCTGAAAACAAAACACTTATGAACTCACCAGCTTTATGCTGATTTTCAAACTGCTTGTATTCTCAGGTCCACATTAGACAGGTACCCATCGATCCTTTTTAGCGAAGACGGAGTACATAGAAGACACGTCTTTAGTTTTGTTCGTATGATACATATATATATATATATATATATATATATATATATATATATATGTGTGTGTGTGTATAACACATGTAACTCTTTGTTTTCAGACAATGTAAATGAATCTATGTAATGTAAAGTTTTGTGTTTACTATGCTTACTATGTACATTGGTTGTGATATTCATGACGTCCTCCGCCCCGGAACGTTTCCGCCTTCGGTTTCGGGGTGTGACAGATTGGTATCAGAGCCCTTGTTTATAGTGAACTAGTATACCAAACCTTACATGGTATAAGACTATAAACACTAAAGGGCCTAAGTGCTCTGAACTAAAAGTATACTTTAAAATATAAGTATTTTCAAAAGTATACAAGTATACCTAACCGTCGAAATCCATAACTACAAGTAGAACAAAACATAAGTAAATGGGTGTTGTACGCTGCGGTTAAACTTGGGCAGTTATGTAGTCGTGTCTAGGATCAATATAGCCTGGCCAACTATATTCATTCGAGACACGGCCATCATGTGCTTAGGAGTGACTGTGGTATGCAACATGCCTAAAACTTACCCAATACCCAAACAATGAACCGTCATCACATCGAAACATAAAATACTATGGGAGTATTTTAGCCAAAGCCAAATACGTTGTAGAAATTCATTCCGAGTACTGCTACTCATTCCTTCTTTAGCGATAGTATATCTACTTTGATAACTCTTCCCTGCTTATCGCTTATGAAACCCTATATATGTCATAAAGAGATATTCCCTGTATCATATCTATTGATTCAATTCAGAGGACTTACCATCCTCTTTTTCCTAATCATTTTAGATCATCATGCCTCCAATGAAAGGACCCAACTCTAGGAACAACAACTCTCCGCCACCATATTTTCCTCCGTTCGACCCTGTCTTATTTCAGGCAGCTGTTACTGATGCAGTGATGGCTACAATGACACTATTGTACCCTAGCAGGTTCAGTGGACCAGGAAGTAACACCTACCCCCAAAACCATGAAAATGTTCAAGAGCATCAGAATGAACGTAATGAGAGTAATAAGGTTATCTAGAAAAAGCGAAAGGGTCAGCGTTCACAAGGACCCTCCAAGAGGCATGAAACTGTGGCAATTCAAGCTGCCACTACTCCTATTGCTGCGTCTATAGATCAAGCACCTATCACTAGGTATGCGGGTAACCTCCCTTGGTGCAATAAGTGCAGTTATCATCATCTCGCTTCCATCCCATGCCGATAAATTTTTTGCAAATACTGTGGCCAGGAAGGTCACCTCGCGCAAAGTTGCAGAACACCAACCCAATCGACCAGTCAAGCTTTTGGAGCAGGTATCAATCAGGCATGTTATGGTTGCGGCGAAGTCGGGCATTATAAGAGAAACTACCCCAAAGCAGCAACAACTAGCAACACTGAAATAGCTCTGGCTATAAAGCCAGAGGAGGCAGTCGCCAATCCCTCCGTCGTCGCGAGTACGTTTCTTCTTGACAATTCTTATACTCGTATTCTTTTCAAATCTAGTATTAAAGAAGTTCTTAGTAGCCAATCATTCAAACGTTTTCTTAAACACAGTCCTCGTCTACTAACCGAACCATTTACCGTCGAGATAGCTAACAGTGAGAAAGAATACGTCAACGATAGATTCATAGGTTGTACCCTTACCCTGAACGATAATTCCTTTCCATCGACCTAATGCCAGTTTCCATAGAGAGCTTTGATGTTATCATAGGCATAGATTGGTTGAGTTACAATCATGAAGATTTCCTTTGTTATGAAAAAGCCATCCGATTTAATCTTCCCTCTGGTTAGACTCTCATAAATCTACGACGATAAACTTAGTTTCAGCCTTTGTATCATTTCGTACATCAAAGCTCAAAAGGCTTCCCCGAAAGGAGTGCCATAAATTCCTAGCCTATGTGACCATCTAGAAACAGGAAGTTGCATCCCCGAAATCTGCAACTTTCCTAGTGTCTTTTCCCGAAGAGCTTCCAGGAATTCCTCCCAAGCGTCGAGTCAAGTTTCACATCGACCAAATCCCTGGAGCTACCATTGTATCCTAGCTCCCGTATCGATTACCACCAGCAGTAATGAAATATTTATCTAATCAGTTCAATGAGCTACTCATCAAAGGATTCATCAGACCAAGTTCCTCACCCTGGGGAGCCTTGGTATTGTTGTGAAGTAGAAAGATGGATCCATTCGGGTGTGTATAGACTACCACGAGTTGAACAAGTTGACCGTTAAAAACCGATATCCTCTTCCTAGAATAGATAATCTTTTCGACAAAATTTCATTCGAGGCCCTCTACGGTCGCAAGTGCAGATCCCCTCTGTGCTGGACCGAGGTAGGGACACGCAGCTAGCCAAGAGTCGATTCCCCGACAGTGCTCTCGCTGGTCCTGACATCATTCGCGAAACCACAGAGAAAATCATCCCGATCCGAGAACGACTAAAAGCCTCACGAGATCGACAGAAGAATTACGCCAATGTACGACGGAAACCTCTGGAGTTCCAGGTTGGAGATCGTGTCTTGTTGAAAGTCTCGCCCTGGAAAGACATGATGCGGTTTGGAAAGCATGGGAAACTTGACCCGAGGTACATAGGACCTTTCGAGATCCTCGTTAGGATTGATTCTGTAGCCTACAAACTCCGACTACCTTCAGAACTTAGCAACATCCATCCTGTATTCCATGTCTCTATTCTTAAGAAGTGCCTAACCGATGAAACCCTAGTAACCCTTCTTTATGAGATCGAGATCAATCAAAGTCTGAACTACATGGAAGAATCATCCGAAATCATAGATCGAGAGACTAGATGTACGAAACAAAACTGTATCCCGATAGTGAAGGTTCACTGGAATGTCATGCGAGAACTCGAGTTCACTTGGGAGCGTGAAGATCTGATGAAACGGAAATATCCGTATCTCTTTCCAAATCCTTGAGTCGTATCTAAAGTTTGAATTTTGGGACGAAATTCCCTCTAACGGGGGGATAATGTGACAACCTGAAGTTCGTTCCGTCATCGTAACCCGTTCCGTCATTAAAAATTTGTCGTTTTGAATTGTTTCCGTTTCGTTTCTAAATTAAGTCATTAATTTTGAGTTTGCTAATTATGAATTAATTGGTATCCAAACATGTTAGAAACTCATGAAAACGCCCCAAATTATTATTTGGAAAAATTTTAGTTTTATTCCGTTGGGTTATAAACAATTAAATTGGGTACGACCAAAAACCTCGTCTAACGTCAGTATCGGGTAGAATTCCACCGGGCCACAAAATCAAACCTTATATAAAGGATGAGTGGACCTTCATTTAAATCCTTTTGCCCATCTCATAACTTTCTCTCACTACTCTCTCTCTCTAAAACTCGAAATTGAACCAAAATCATCCAAATCAAGCTCCAAATCGGTAAGGTAACTATCCTAGCTCATAGTATAACATCTTTAGCCTTGAAATTCGTGTTTAAATCATGAAATAGGACCAAAGACTTGTGTTTACGGTCTAGGAACCTCCCCAAACCGTTAACACCTATAAATGGGGTTTTGGAGCCCTAAAACCCTTCCAAATCACTTCTAGTGCTTAGATAAGGCTAAAGGACTTGCATGTATGAGATTTGATCACCAAAATCTTACCTTTTAGGGAGTAAACTTGAGTTTATGGTCCAAGAACATGCTTGGACCATAAGCCCTAATTCATGGACCATAAACACCTTTTTAAGGTGTTATATTGCCCTTACACACCTCCATAAGCTTCCATGAACTTCCATGAGTGCATAGAACCTTATAATCCTTCAAGAAATGCACCAAATCATACACAACTGGGACAAACTTGATTTTATGGCCCAAGAACATTCTTGGACCGTAAACACTTCATCTTAGACCTTAAACTCATCCAATGGGTGTTAAAGTGCCCTTAACACCTTGTATGACTTAGAAATGGGTCTAGAACTTAGTATGCTTAACTTTCAACCACTAAAACCCATGAATCATGGAAAAACATGAGTTTACGGTTGTAAACTCATGTGTTTAAGGTAGTAAACTCCCAAGAACATCTTCACAGACCGTAAACTACTTTTCCAAGGTCAATTCAAGTCCCAATCACTTCCTAAGCCATGGAATCAACCCCAGAACCTTCCCATGTACATTGTAATTGACCTAGGACCATCAAAACACATTTAGACATGACATATAAGAGTTTATGGCCGTAAAATCATATTTTACTACCATAAACTCCTCAAATGGTCCTTAAGTTGTTCAAATTACCTTCCAATGCCCTAAAACCAAGCCTAGTATTACCCACAAGAGTTGTAAGACCATTTAACACCCAAGAACACCCCCACCATGAGTTTACGGCCGTAAACTCATGGGGATTTGGTCATTTGGACCGTAAACTCCTAAAGGAGTTTACTCTTGAAGAGTAAACTCTATATC
The DNA here is from genome assembly GCF_002870075.4 of Lactuca sativa. NCBI lineage: Eukaryota > Viridiplantae > Streptophyta > Magnoliopsida > Asterales > Asteraceae > Lactuca > Lactuca sativa. Next base: position 164,930,334 of record NC_056623.2, on the reverse strand, counting down.
CAAGCCATACACGTCTATAGATGCTACCCGGGTCACTCCAAACACTTGAATTGAAGTGTTTTCGCGTCTAGAAGTGTTTACTCTTATCTAATTAGTGGTTTGGAGTCTAATTAGATACAATTTATGTATCTCTTCATATTACATAGGAACCTCGCGTGATTTCAATCCCCGATCGGATAATTAACATCAAACCGGCACATTTCTCGACTGGTGAGTTCATACCCCTACGCCTTTTTCAGTGTTTTTCAATGTTTTCAGGGGGGAATACAAGCAAACTATAAATGATTTCGAAACTTAAAAACTGATGTAATTCTATAAATATCTGGCAAACTTTTGATATCTTTACCCCTTATGTATTATGCGGAGCATAAGGGATGTTTTATCGAATACAACTACATGGATTTCAGTAAAGGAAATAATCAAACTAATTAAATTATTATGGGAATAATTTGGGATCTTCAGTTCTCGTTTTATGAATTCGGATTTCATGTAATGTTAATAGATAAACTATGTCTGATTCAGTTTATCTCTATTTATTGTAAAGTATTATGCCAGATAGTTTCTTTGTATTAAACTGTTTTTACCGTATTATGTTCCAAAGCGATTAGTATGTTTGATAACGTCTGAGAACGCCATGAATAATTTAATACTAGCTTGTGAGATTCTTCATTATTAAACCCTTTGGGTTATCAGTAAATCCTCCTCGGAAGTGTAACTAGAGTCTCCTGGAGGGAGAGCGTGAAATTTGTGAATAGATCTATTCGGGACTGACAATCCCACACCTAAACTGCTAGCTACAGTTAGGCGGGCATGCCTGGGATGACAAATTCTGGATATCGTCCGACGTCTGAAGAACGTCAAGGAGATCTCGGTGTCGTATTAGTATGGTTACCCGACTCACAATACGTATTAATATAAGTTTATTCACGGATTTGATTTCATACCTATCTTCAATCTATAGATCTTATATCTAGTACGGGATGGTATTCCCATGGTTTTCAATCTATATCTAGTACGGGATGGTATTCCCATGGTTTTCAATCTGTATCTAGTACGGGATGGTATTCCCATGGTTTTCAATCTGTATCTAGTACGGGATGGTATTCCCATGGTTTTCAATCTGTATCTAGTACGGGATGGTATTCCCATGGTTTTTAATCTGTATCTAGTACGGGATGGTATTCCCATGGTTTTCAATCTGTATCTAGTACGGGATGGTATTCCCATGGTTTTCAATCTGTATCTAATACGGGATGGTATTCCCATGGTTTTCAATCTATATCTAGTACGGGATGGTATTCCCATGGTTTTCAATCTATATCTAGTACGGGATGGTATTCCCATGGTTTTCAATCTATATCTAGTATAGGATGGCATTTCCATGGTTTCAATATATATCTAGTACGAGATGGTATTCCCATGGTTTTCAATCTATATCTAGTACGGGATGGCATTCCCATGGTTTTCAATCTATATCTAGTATGGGAGGGTATTCCCATGACTTTCAATCTATAGTTTTGTGTATTAAAACCACCTTATATCTAGTACGGGATGGTATTCCCATGGTTTACAATCAATATTTTTAATGTATTAAAAATATCTACTGTTGTACTGGATGGAAATTCCCAGTGGTTTTCAATATATAGTTTTATGTAATAAACTATACAATGTTGTATTTAACGGAAATTCAGAACTTTAACTAAACTGTCTTTAAAAGAAAATATGAGATTTTCTTGGATAACAACTTTTCAAAAAACTAAAGGAAATATGTTCATTTTCTGAAAACAAAACACTTATGAACTCACCAGCTTTATGCTGATTTTCAAACTGCTTGTATTCTCAGGTCCACATTAGACAGGTACCCATCGATCCTTTTTGGCGAAGACGGAGTACATAGAAGACACGTCTTTACTTTTGTTCGTATGATACATATATATATATATATATATATATATATATATATATATATATATATATATATATGTGTGTGTGTGTGTGTATAACACATGTAACTCTTTGTTTTCAGACAATGTAAATGAATCTATGTAATGTAAAGTTTTGTGTTTACTATGCTTACTATGTACATTGGTTGTGATATTCATGACGTCCTCCGCCCCGGAACGTTTCCGCCTTCGGTTTCGGGGTGTGACAGATTGGTATCAGAGCCCTTGTTTATAGTGAACTAGTATACCAAACCTTACATGGTATAAGACTATAAACACTAAAGGGCCTAAGTGCTCTGAACTAAAAGTATACTTTAAAATATAAGTATTTTCAAAAGTATACAAGTATACCTAACCGTCGAAATCCATAACTACAAGTAGAACAAAACATAAGTAAATGGGTGTTGTACGCTGCGGTTAAACCTGGGCAGTTATGTAGTCGTGTCTAGGATCAATATAGCCTGGCCAACTATATTCATTCGAGACACGGCCATCATGTGCTTAGGAGTGACTGTGGTATGCAACATGTCTAAAACTTACCCAATACCCAAACAATGAACCGTCATCACATCGAAACATAAAATACTATGGGAGTATTTTAGCCAAAGCCAAATACGTTGTAGAAATTCATTCCGAGTACTGCTACTCATTCCTTCTTTAGCGATAGTATATCTACTTTGATAACTCTTCCCTGCTTATCGCTTATGAAACCCTATATATGTCATAAAGAGATATTCCCTGTATCATATCTATTGATTCAATTCAGAGGACTTACCATCCTCTTTTTCCTAATCATTTTAGATCATCATGCCTCCAATGAAAGGACCCAACTCTAGGAACAACAACTCTCCGCCACCATATTTTCCTCCGTTCGACCCTGTCTTATTTCAGGCAGCTGTTACTGATGCAGTGATGGCTACAATGACACTATTGTACCCTAGCAGGTTCAGTGGACCAGGAAGTAACACCTACCCCCAAAACCATGAAAATGTTCAAGAGCATCAGAATGAACGTAATGAGAGTAATAAGGTTATCTAGAAAAAGCGAAAGGGTCAGCGTTCACAAGGACCCTCCAAGAGGCATGAAACTGTGGCAATTCAAGCTGCCACTACTCCTATTGCTGCGTCTATAGATCAAGCACCTATCACTAGGTATGCGGGTAACCTCCCTTGGTGCAATAAGTGCAGTTATCATCATCTCGCTTCCATCCCATGCCGAGAAAATTTTTGCAAATACTGTGGCCAGGAAGGTCACCTCGCGCAAAGTTGCAGAACACCAACCCAATCGACCAGTCAAGCTTTTGGAGCAGGTATCAATCAGGCATGTTATGGTTGCGGCGAAGTCGGGCATTATAAGAGAAACTACCCCAAAGCAGCAACAACTAGCAACACTGAAATAGCTCTGGCTATAAAGCCAGAGGTGGCAGTCGCCAATCCCTCCGTCGTCGCGAGTACGTTTCTTCTTGACAATTCTTATACTCGTATTCTTTTCAAATCTAGTATTAAAGAAGTTCTTAGTAGCCAATCATTCAAACGTTTTCTTAAACACAGTCCTCGTCTACTAACCGAACCATTTACCGTCGAGATAGCTAACAGTGAGAAAGAATACGTCAACGATAGATTCATAGGTTGTACCCTTACCCTGAACGATAATTCCTTTCCATCGACCTAATGCCAGTTTCCATAGAGAGCTTTGATGTTATCATAGGCATAGATTGGTTGAGTTACAATCATGAAGATTTCCTTTGTTATGAAAAAGCCATCCGATTTAATCTTCCCTCTGGTTAGACTCTCATAAATCTACGACGATAAACTTAGTTTCAGCCTTTGTATCATTTCGTACATCAAAGCTCAAAAGGCTTCCCCGAAAGGAGTGCCATAAATTCCTAGCCTATGTGACCATCTAGAAACAGGAAGTTGCATCCCCGAAATCTGCAACTTTCCTAGTGTCTTCTCCCGAAGAGCTTCCAGGAATTCCTCCCAAGCGTCGAGTCAAGTTTCACATCGACCAAATCCCTGGAGCTACCATTGTAGCCTAGCTCCCGTATCGATTACCACCAGCAGTAATGAAATATTTATCTAATCAGTTCAATGAGCTACTCATCAAAGGATTCATCAGACCAAGTTCCTCACCCTGGGGAGCCTTGGTATTGTTGTGAAGTAGAAAGATGGATCCATTCGGGTGTGTATAGACTACCACAAGTTGAACAAGTTGACCGTTAAAAACCGATATCCTCTTCCTCGAATAGATAATCTTTTCGACAAAATTTCATTCGAGGCCCTCTACGGTCGCAAGTGCAGATCCCCTCTGTGCTGGACCGAGGTAGGGACACGCAGCTAGCCAAGAGTCGATTCCCCGACAGTGCTCTCGCTGGTCCTGAAATCATTCGCGAAACCACAGAGAAAATCATCCCGATCCGAGAACGACTAAAAGCCTCACGAGATCGACAGAAGAATTACGCCAATGTACGACGGAAACCTCTGGAGTTCCAGGTTGGAGATCGTGTCTTGTTGAAAGTCTCGCCCTGGAAAGACATGATGCGGTTTGGAAAGCATGGGAAACTTGACCCGAGGTACATAGGACCTTTCGAGATCCTCGTTAGGATTGATTCCGTAGCCTACAAACTCCGACTACCTTCAGAACTTAGCAACATCCATCCTGTATTCCATGTCTCTATTCTTAAGAAGTGCCTAACCGATGAAACCCTAGTAACCCTTCTTTATGAGATCGAGATCAATCAAAGTCTGAACTACATGGAAGAATCATCTGAAATCATAGATCGAGAGACTAGATGTACGAAACAAAACTGTATCCCGATAGTGAAGGTTCACTGGAATGTCATGCGAGAACTCGAGTTCACTTGGGAGCGTGAAGATCTGATGAAACGGAAATATCCGTATCTCTTTCCAAATCCTTGAGTCGTATCTAAAGTTTGAATTTTGGGACGAAATTCCCTCTAACGGGGGGATAATGTGACAACCTGAAGTTCGTTCCGTCATCGTAACCCGTTCCGTCATTAAAAATTTGTCGTTTTGAATTGTTTCCGTTTCGTTTCTAAATTAAGTCATTAATTTTGAGTTTGCTAATTATGAATTAATTGGTATCCAAACATGTTAGAAACTCATGAAAACGCCCCAAATTATTATTTGGAAAAATTTTAGTTTTATTCCGTTGGGTTATAAACAATTAAATTGGGTACGACCAAAAACCTCGTCTAACGTCAGTATCGGGTAGAATTCCACCGGGCCACAAACTCAAACCTTATATAAAGGATGAGTGGACCTTCATTTAAATCCTTTTGCCCATCTCATAACTTTCTCTCACTACTCTCTCTCTCTAAAACTCGAAATTGAACCAAAATCATCCAAATCAAGCTCCAAATCGGTAAGGTAACTATCCTAGCTCATAGTATAACATCTTTAGCCTTGAAATTCGTGTTTAAATCATGAAATAGGACCAAAGACTTGTGGTTACGGTCTAGGAACCTCCCCAAACCGTTAACACCTATAAATGGGGTTTTGGAGCCCTAAAACCCTTCCAAATCACTTCTAGTGCTTAGATAAGGCTAAAGGACTTGCATGTACGAGATTTGATCACCAAAATCTTACCTTTTAGGGAGTAAACTTGAGTTTATGGTCCAAGAACATGCTTGGACCATAAGCCCTAATTCATGGACCATAAACACCTTTTTAAGGTGTTATATTGCCCTTACACACCTCCATAAGCTTCCATGAACTTCCATGAGTGCATAGAACCTTATAATACTTCAAGAAATGCACCAAATCATACACAAATGGGAAACTTGATTTTATGGCCCAAGAACATTCTTGGACCGTAAACACTTCATCTTAGACCTTAAACTCATCCAATGGGTGTTAAAGTGCCCTTAACACCTTGTATGACTTAGAAATGGGTCTAGAACTTAGTATGCTTAACTTTCAACCACTAAAACCCATGAATCATGGAAAAACATGAGTTTACGGTTGTAAACTCATGTGTTTAAGGTAGTAAACTCCCAAGAACATCTTCACAGACTGTAAACTACTTTTCCAAGGTCAATTCAAGTCCCAATCACTTCCTAAGCCATGGAATCAACCCCAGAACCTTCCCATGTACATTGTAATTGACCTAGGACCATCAAAACACATTTAGACATGACATATAAGAGTTTATGGCCGTAAAATCATATTTTACTACCATAAACTCCTCAAATGGTCCTTAAGTTGTTCAAATTACCTTCCAATGCCCTAAAACCAAGCCTAGTATTACCCACAAGAGTTGTAAGACCATTTAACACCCAAGAACACCCCCACCATGAGTTTACGGCCGTAAACTCATGGGGATTTGGTCATTTGGACCGTAAACTCCTAAAGGAGTTTACTCTTGAAGAGTAAACTCCATATCCAAGCCATACACGTCTATAGATGCTACCCGGGTCACTCCAAACACTTGAATTGAAGTGTTTTCGCGTCTAGAAGTGTTTACTCTTATCTAATTAGTGGTTTGGAGTCTAATTAGATACAATTTATGTATCTCTTCATATTACATAGGAACCTCGCGTGATTTCAATCCCCGATCGGATAATTAACATCAAACCGGCACATTTCTCGACTGGTGAGTTCATACCCCTACGCCTTTTTCAGTGTTTTTCAATGTTTTCAGGGGGGAATACAAGCAAACTATAAATGATTTCGAAACTTAAAAACTGATGTAATTCTATAAATATCTGGCAAACTTTTGATATCTTTACCCCTTATGTATTATGCGGAGTATAAGGGATGTTTTATCGAATACAACTACATGGATTTCAGTAAAGGAAATAATCAAACTAATTAAATTATTATGGGAATAATTTGGGATCTTCAGTTCTCGTTTTATGAATTCGGATTTCATGTAATGTTAATAGATAAACTATGTCTGATTCAGTTTATCTCTATTTATTGTAAAGTATTATGCCAGATAGTTTCTTTGTATTAAACTGTTTTTACCGTATTATGTTCCAAAGCGATTAGTATGTTTGATAACGTCTGAGAACGCCATGAATAATTTAATACTAGCTTGTGAGATTCTTCATTATTAAACCCTTTGGGTTATCAGTAAATCCTCCTCGGAAGTGTAACTAGAGTCTCCTGGAGGGAGAGCGTGAAATTTGTGAATAGATCTATTCGGGACTGACAATCCCACACCTAAACTGCTAGCTACAGTTAGGCGGGCATGCCTGGGATGACAAATTCTGGATATCGTCCGACGTCTGACGAACGTCAAGGAGGTCTCGGTGTCGTATTAGTATGGTTACCCGACTCACAATACGTATTAATATAAGTTTATTCACGGATTTGATTTCATACCTATCTTCAATCTATAGATCTTATATCTAGTACGGGATGGTATTCCCATGGTTTTCAATCTATATCTAGTACGGGATGGTATTCCCATGGTTTTTAATCTGTATCTAGTACGGGATGGTATTCCCATGGTTTTCAATCTGTATCTAGTACGGGATGGTATTCCCATGGTTTTCAATCTGTATCTAGTACGGGATGGTATTCCCATGGTTTTCAATCTGTATCTAGTACGGGATGGTATTCCCATGGTTTTCAATCTGTATCTAGTACGGGATGGTATTCCCATGGTTTTCAATCTGTATCTAGTACGGGATGGTATTCCCATGGTTTTCAATCTGTATCTAGTACGGGATGGTATTCCCATGGTTTTCAATCTGTATCTAGTACGGGATGGTATTCCCATGGTTTTCAATCTATATCTAGTACGGGATGGTATTCCCATGGTTTTCAATTTATATCTAGTACGAGCTGGCATTCCCATGGTTTTCAATCTATATCTAGTACGGGAGGGTATTCCCATGACTTTCAATCTATAGTTTTGTGTATTAAAACTACCTTATATCTAGTACGAGATGGTATTCCCATGGTTTACAATCAATATTTTTAATGTATTAAAAATATCTACTGTTGTACTGGATGGAAATTCCCAGTGGTTTTCAATATATAGTTTTATGTAATAAACTATACAATGTTGTATTTAATTGAAATTCAGAACTTTAACTAATCTATCTTTAAAAGAAAATATGAAATTTTCTTGGATAACAACTTTTAAGAAAACTAAAGGAAACATGTTCATTTTCAGAAAACAAAACACTTATGAACTCACCAGCTTTATGCTGATTTTCAAACCGCTTGTATTCTCAGGTCCACATTAGACAGGTACCTAGCGATCCTTTTTGGCGAAGACGGAGTACATAGAAGACACGTCTTTACTTTTGTTCGTATGATATATATATATATATATATATGTGTGTGTGTGTGTGTGTGTATAACACATGTAACTCTTTGTTTTCAGACAATGTAAATGAATCTATGTAATGTAAAGTTTTCTGTGTACTATGCTTACTATGTACATTGGTTGCAATATTCATGACGTCCTCCGCCCCGGAACGTTTCCGCCTTCGGTTTCGGGGTGTGATAGGATTGCCCCAAGGGATTTTAGTTTTGCTTCAATTTCAACTAGACGGCTCATTTGAGGGCTGAGTGTCCTCAGCTAGCACCTAGGGCACTTCACACTCCGGCTCCCATGACCCTATGTATTACTGATGGCCGACAGGGGAAGGCGGAGGCTCCGAGTGCTCGAGGGAGAGCATTTCAGTTGACAGCAGAGGAGTCCCGAGCAGCTCCAGACGCCGTGGCTGGTATACGTTCTTTATTATTCTGCTTATTTATTTATGTTGCTTATGATATTGTTCATGTTAGGTACTTTCCTAATGAATTCTGTACCTACGCTTGTGTTGTTTGACTCGGGTGCGAGTCGGTCTTTTATGTCATCATCTTTTTTATCGTGGTTTTAACATTGCACAGGAAGCCTTGAGCAGATTATTGAGAGCTCTATACCTGATGAGCATTTGGTCTCCACTACTAACATATATCACGGTTGTGTGCTAGAGATTTTTGGTGTTGGGTATCCTATTCATCTCATCCATATTGCGATGTGAGATGCCTGTGTCATCGTGGGTATGGATTGGTTGAGCCGATTTGGGGCTCTGATTAACTGCAAGCGGCAGTTGGTGACGGTTCAAGATCCTAGTAGGGGAGTGATGACCATGTACGAAGAGGGTACTAGATCAGGGCTATCTTTCTGTTCTGCCTCCAGGGCGAGGCAGAGTCTTTAACATGGGTGTATGGGTTATCTGGCATATATGGTGGATACCTGAGTTGATGAGAAAAGATCAATTTCTATTTCTGATGTTCCTGTTGTGTGCGAGTTCCCTGATGTATTCCCAAAGGAATTACATGGTGTGCCTCCTAAGAGGCAAGTAGAGTTCTAGAACGATTTGATCCCTGGTGTGGCGCCAATTGCCAAGGCACTGTATCGTCTTGTACCTCCTGAGATGCAACAATTATCCTCTCAGCTGTAGGAGCTATTAGGAAAGTAGTTCATTCGAATGAGTAGCTCTCCATGGGGAGCACCGATCCGTTTGTCAAAAAGAATGATGGATCACACCGGATGTGCATTGATTACCGGGAGTTGAACAAGTTGACGGTAAAAAAATCTTATTTATTGCCGAGAATTGACGATCTCTTAGATCAGTTACAGGGGGCATCTTGGTTTTCCAAGATCTATTTGAGGTTTGGCTACCATCAGATGAGGGTGCGAGAGGAGGATATTCAGAAGACGGTGTTTCAAACTTGCTATTGGCATTACAAGTTCGTGGTGATGCCTTTTGGACTCACCAACACACCAACGACATTCATGGATCTCTTGAACCAGGTGTATAGGCCTATGTTGGATCAGTCAGTGACTGTCTTCATCGATGGCATTTTGTTCTACTCCAAGACAAGAGAGCAGCATGAGGAGCATCTGCATGAGATTCTTGGGATTTTCAGGATGGATAGGCTATATGGGTACACTGGTCAAACAAGTACTTCACTCCGATTTTCAAACTTATGTTGAGTTCTGGAATTCAATTGAAGCCCAACAACCCATGCAACCTACTTAAAAGATGTCTTTCACTATATCTTAATAAATAGATGATCGTAATTCAATGGGAAGCCACACAAGCACTTTCGAGTCTCTCTTTACTCAGAAGGAAGAGATCGTTGCCCATGACCCATCTGAATTTCAAGTCATTTTTATTTATCATCACTAAATCCCAAAAATATAATTTGATTTCTTTCTTTTTCTATGGAACACTCTTGCATAAAAACCTTTATGATTTTTCCAAGTCTTGTACTAATTCATTTGGATTATTGTTATTCCGAGAACAGGTTATGGTTGAGTGACATATTATTCTGAAACGAAAAAACATAAAAGGTGGTTTCTTGGGGATAAGAATTCAATGAAGGCGCGTAAAATTCAAATTTATAACATCATGCGTGTCAATTATCACGCCGCTTGATATATACAACTGCCACGACTTTCATGGCTAATTTACCAGGATATGGATTTCAACGATTGATTTTCTCCCACAGCTCACAAATTCTCTAGAGGAAAAACCCTTTTCTCTTTCTACTCATTGTTCATCTTCTTCATCGCCACATCAATGGCTGTTTCATCTAACACAACCTCGTTCATTGATCAATCCGCTTCAATCATCATGTTGAAAGTCAAGCCAAGTCAAAATCTGACTCTTGATCTTGACTCCTCTCGCTACACAGAAGTTCTCCGGCCGATGATTGAGTGCTTGAAAGTATCTCCACTGGTTCAAGCTTTGACCATGGTAGAATCTGTTCCCTTGATTTATCTTTCCAAGGCGTATTCCTTTGCCTTCTATAGTCAACAAGATGGTGTTATACACTCTGAGGTTGATACGCGCAAATCTTTGATTTCAAAAGCATGTTTTTGCAGACTGTTAGGGTTTAGTTCGACTAAATGGCTTGTGGATGCAGACTCAATTTCCTCTACTGCTCTTATCGACATGTTCTTCCAAATGGGGTATTTTGGGATATCTCTCTCTTATCCAAGTTCAGGAAGCCCAATCTTCCTCCAATGTTCAAGAGCCTGTGTGAAAGGTTTATTGGGTATGACAGTGCAAGCAAGCTATTTTTCACTTTAATATATGGTCCTTACACCGACGTCAACTTGGATTACGGTTCCATTCTTTGGACACAACTCATTCAGAGCACTGTTTCTACTTCTCTCCATTCAGAGATCTTGTATGCTCGCTTCTGGTCGGTCATCGTTAAACGAGTCCTTACCCGCTTCAAGGTTCAGCTGGTGGATGATGCTGTTATGGCTGCGATATATTCCTTTTTTTCAAACATCATCTTTCATGATTTCGGATCCTACAAAGTTTAGCTTTTTCGGTTCCATTCCGAATGTGATGTTGGACAGAGTTCCTTCAGACAATGCCATTGTTAATGAGTATCGCAAGCTACCTGTTTCTGGTGCTCGGTTGCTCGCGATATGCCAGAAGGATTGCGAAAGGCAATTGATGAAGCAAACAAGCCGAAGAGGGGAGCAAAGCGTAAGGGCAAAGCTGGTCCTTCTGAGGTACTCAGGACTCCGAAGAAGAAGGTTAAGAAGTCCGCTCGAAAATCGAGGTCACCATCGCTAATGGTTCACGAGTCTTCAGAATCCAAAACACATTTTGATCTTCGTGAGGGTGTTCTAGTTCAGAATGAAGTGGAAGATATTGCACCTACTTCGATTCCACCTACTTCAAATCCAATTCCGATGGTATCTACACTGCCTACCTCTTCTACACCTGTCTCTGATTTCTTTCACATGCCTACTCCTCCATCTTATCCGATAACCACTTCATCTCCAATAACTACAACTATACCAATCACTACCAAAGATCTCTGTGGGTGTTTCTTTTCCACAGATTTATGTTCCCTTATCCACTCTATTCTTTACGGATTCTACAACCACAACGACAACCAAGGTCAGTACACCTGAAGTCACTGTCAATGTATCTAATACAGGGGCATGTGTCGATTTTGGTGTTACTAAGGGTCCAGGCACATTTACTGCTTCACCTTTCCTAAAAGATGACCCATACATCATTTTTGGGAATGATTAGGAAGCATTTCAGGATTTCACCTTTAGCCCCTTTACCATCCATCATACAAGTGATGATGACAAAGCCCCGATGACTCAAGGGCAGTTTAAACAACTTAATGCCAAGTTGGATTCAATTTTGGAGTCATCAATCACATCTTCCAACTATGAGTTCATGCTGAAATCTCATAGAACGATGGTTGAGATGCTGAAAAAGAGAATGCCAAAGTCCTTGCTGATTCTACAAGGAATATCCAAGCTTCTGAGAGAAACCATTGCTGAAACGAACGAAAAAGTCAAAAAACTACATAATGAAGTGATAAAGTTTATGGCTGACTTCCGAAGATCTTCTAATGAAAACACCAAGCATGGTAATAAAGTTATTGTAGGTCTTGGCTCTACACTACAAACAGAGAAATAAGCTCTTTCGTGTGTTTGATCTGCAATTCAAGTTGACTAATTCTGAGCTGAAGATGAAATCACTAGAGCTGATGAATATCGAGAACATGAACAATGATCTTCAGGTTGTGAGAATACTAGAGTGAGAGTTAAGAGAGAATGCGGAGGAATTTTTTTTGACTTTATAAAGTCAATGCTTTTGAAAAATGGGTCAATGTCCATGTAGCATAGGGGTAACCGAGTTACCCCTTCATTTTGTCCAAAGTGACCAAATCGACCCGATAAAAATCATTTTGTTCTTTAAAAAAGCATGGAAAAAACTTTAGAGACTTAACGGGCAAAATCGTAATACATAATAGAGCCTTTGTGTCATTTTCCCTAGAATTTAAACTATGAATTATTTTTCAGATATCCCCCATTATATTGCTAATTTGCCAATAATTTTTTAAAAATAACAATGAGTTAGTTCCATATATATTTGAAAATTAGTTAAAATTTTCAATTCGGTCTCAAGTTATAAATACTTAGCGACAAACTTGAATAAATTTTAAATGGTTTTTGTTATTCAATATTCATGTTTGGTGTATTCTTGCATCATTCTGACACTAGTTATTTTATTATATAACATTATGTGTTTACAAGTTATTTGCTTTCCGTATTTCTTGCAAAACTAAGTTTGGTTTTTTTTAATTTCATATGTTTGTTTTACATTTTGTAAAGAGAAGCCTACTTAATCGCGTCACATGCACGTATTTAAGTGTGAAAATATGTATAAGTTGGTATAACAAACCGAGACATTGATTTGTTTTTTTGGAAAAAAAACATCTTCAAATCTCTTATTGCTGCGCGACGCAACACACACACACACATTATTTTTTCATCTCGCAGTTGTTTATTTTTCAGAAGTTTTCAGATTAAATTATAAACCTTTGTGCGTGTTTTTCTTGGCGCAACACTTGTTTTGCTTCTTTCTACCTCTTCTTCTTCTTTTTTTCTTGCTAAAATATTTGATTATATATTGCTGAAATCTTATTTCATATTTTTTTTCTGTTTTTTTTTATTGTTGTTGAATATTTTTTATATTGAATAATAATAATTTGTTGATAAAATGTCATTATTTTATACTAAAATATATTTATTTGTTTTTTAAATATTATTATTTTTTATTGAAATATCATAAATTTTTTTGCCAAAATATCATAAATTATTAAATTTTCGGTATTAAAAAAAACTATTTTCGGATTATAAAATCAGTTTATCTTAATTTTTTAATATCTGCAGCAGCATGCATGCAGATGTTAAAAAAACAAACACGCTTCTTATTACAGTCTTTAGTCGTTTGGTCCACCTCTTCCACTGCAGAATTGAAGGTTGCAGAGATGGTCTGCAGATTTTATGGATTTTTGTTTAAAAAAAACAAACAACACCTAAATGTTTACATTATGTGAAAGATGGAGCGAAAACAATAATTTTCAAATATAATTAATGATCATTCATTAAATCTGTTTACGAATTACCAACAGTACATAAACATAAACATTAATATTTTTTGTTTTCTGGACGTTTAAACATTGTTGTTTTCATTCCACCTATAACACACTGTAACACAATGTGATCATTCAAAGTCTTCCTTTCTTTTACAAACTTGCACACATTCCACACCTACGTATGTACTTGTGAGCCGTGCTGGAACTCCACTACTCTATACAAATATCTTGATTATTTGTATGTATTACCGCATTGTGTTTGATGCTTAACCAGGCTTCTCCTTACAAAATGCAAAACTAACATTTGAAATTAAAGTTAAGATAATGGACGATGACTTAAAAGGGTAATATACTTTTCGATTTGTACACATTTGATCATTGAGTTATTTTTTCGTCAATATTTGCGTCTTTAACTTATTTAACTGTACATATCCAATCCTTATGACCGACTATTCCAAGTAAACCGGAAAAAATGACTTAATTATGGTAATATATTTCTCACTTTATACACATTAAGTCCTTCATATTTTTTTGTTGCAAAATAAGTTTTTGTTGTTTTTTATTATATTCAATACTTATGACCGGTTTCTTTAGTTTTTTCTCACGACATCCTACGTATGACAATCATTACCGAGGTGTTTGGGGCTGTTGATGCTTATGGTCACCTCAACCTCAACTGCTTGGTTGCCTAAGTCTTGTGTTTCGCTTATGTCTTGTGTTCTGAACGTCGTAACTTCTTCATATAATTTTAGATTTTAACGATCTTTATATCCACGCGTTCGTATTTAAGTCTACTACAACTTTCGTTTAAATTATTCTCATTATAAAATAATAGTATATTTTACTTGCGATCTTTATATACATGCGTTCTTTATGAATGTATAGATGAACATTTTTTTTATACATAAAAATGTAAGTAAAAACATATTATTTTTTAACGAGAGTTATCTAAACAAAAATTATAGTTGACTAAAATACAAATATATAGATATAAAGATCGTTAAAAACTAAGATTATATGAAGAAGTTACGATGATTAAAACACAAGACCTAAGCACCAAACAATCGAGGCCCTAGTGGCCATAAACATGAACAACCCCAAACACCTCACTAATGATTGTGATATGTAGGATGTTGTGAGAAAAATCTAAACAAACTATTCATAAGTAATGATTGTATACAAAACAACAAAGATTTATTTTGTGACAAAAGAACTAAATGTGAAAAAAATAGGAATAACTAAATATGTACAAAGTGAGAAATAAACTACCATATTAAGTTGTTTTTTCTGGTTTATCTGGAGTAGCTGATCATAAAGAGTGGATATGTACATTTAAACAAGTTAAAGGGACAAATATAGACAAAAAAAAACTTTGTAACCAAATATGTATAAATCGAAAAATATACTACCTTTTAAGTCATTATCCCTTAACATAAAGAAAAGTTTTAAATTTGTATAGATCCCAATCAAGGTAATTAATTTTGAAAATTGGGAGAGATAGAAAAGGGGTTAACGTGTTGTTTAATTATCGACATTGAGTTTTTTTTTACCTTCCAAGTTATGTAATAAAACGTCGACGAAACCAACAACCAATTTTTTATCCACGCATATTTAAATATATATATATGTAAATCTGTAAGTAGTACCACACTTGCGGGTATTCTCAATAAACCAAGGGGACATGATGCAGATGGCAGATTGAATTAACTTTCACTTTGCATTTTCAAACATGAAGTGGTTGGGTGATTAAATTATATTATTGGCAACGACGTTGACCATATGGAATGAAACAGATCATCATACACAGCCTGTTCAATCCTCCTAGCTCCCCCCATATAAGTTAACCAGGTACCATGGCACTTAGATCCATATAGCCACTTTTCATTGTCCTCTAGTGGGATCATGTCCAACATGGCAAGTTCCCAAGGAATAGGCCTCTCTTTCATCATGCTTATGATCATTGGCATGGTTAATGGCAGATGGCTAGAAGTTGACAATCTTTCAACTTCGATGATCTCAGATGGGCTTCATGATCAGGCTTTAGAAAACCCTCCTAATCTTCATATGGTAGTTTCTAATTCCTCAGAGTCCACCATAACAATGTATGCTGAAAAAAGGTGTCAAAGCATCTACGGGTTCTTGCCATGTGGAGATACGATTCAAGAAGGGGTGTTCTTGATGCTTATGTATACGTATTTGATGATGTTGGGGGAGGAATGGATACATAAAGGAAGCGAAGCTTTGTTTGTGTTGCTCGGAGATAAGGCCATCGGTGCTAGTGTTTTCCGGGTGCTTATGGCTTTGCCACGAATCGTTATTGTTATCGGTAAGTGTGTAAGACTTTCTATTTCATCATCTCTCATTTCACTTTCATGTGTGTCACTGCAACAAGATATAAATATTGTATACATTTATTTATTCATAATTAAGACGAACAAGTAACAATAATTATTTTAATTACCATTATTATTATAATTGCCTAGTTGCATAAAAGTCCACTTCTTAGATTTGCATAAATAATGAACAAAACTACAAAAATGCTATTAAATGAATGCTATTAAATTACGAAACAAAGAGGTACATCCATAGATACAAGCATACATCCATAGATACAAGCATACATCCATACATGCATACATACGTAGATTCAAACACATTATGGAAATTAACACACACACACACATTTATATAATATGTAGTTAAGCAATTGGTTAGGACATGTTCGGATGAACAATTAGTCAAACACAATACTTACCTAGTACTCGTTAAAGTTTACTTCTAGATCAGCAATGTATTCAAATTCCATATTCACAATTAGATATCTTTTCTGCAGTATCTGGTGTTCTTGCTACTGCATCAGATGCCCAAAACCAAGTGGCTTTTGGGGTAGGCATGTATGCAGGATCCACTGTCATTACTCTCACGCTTATATGGGGATTTCGCATAATCTTAAGTCGAGATAAGCTTCGTGGAAAGGAATCAAACCCAGAATGTGAACATCAAGAAAACTCCACAACAAAATGTTTCTCTTTCAACCGGATTCTTTCGGTTTTGAATGGTTAGATCTTGTTTCTGTAATCTACGATGATTTGGACATATACTACTTCTGTACAATCATAATTTTTTGAAACTCGCTATATAGATACTGGTGTTAATATTGATGATGAGACTGGAAGCTTAGCTGTAATCATGCTTCTATCAATGATTCCATTTGCCACTGTACAACTAGCCACTTTAATTAAGATTCCTGGTTCGATACTGTTAGCACTTATTGTATCAAGCGCGTCACTACTTTTATGCTTCGCTCATCAGGTACGATAATACATCCACCATGTTTTTGCCAAATATAGCTCAAATTTCTATGAAATCTTGAATTTAACTTTCAAATGCCCTAAATCATGTTTTTGGATATATGTAGCTCTGGAATCCATGGATTCAGGCGAGGAGTTTGGCATACTTAAAGCAAGAGCACTTGCGAGCCCGTTTTTTCTATCATGTCCAGAGGCTTGCGGAAGATGATCTTATCGATGAGCATGGAAAACCAAATCTTAAGGCATTTGAAAGGTGTTACGTATTCCTTTTTGATAATAATGAGATAATCAAACTTATAATTATCTTAATGTTTTCGTGGATATCAAACTAATTGAATAACTTGATGACTTTGATTCAATTTTGCAGTATTTTTACAAGAGCTGATACTGATAATGATGGCCACATATCAGAAGATGAATTGGAACATTTGATCCAAGAAGTGTTCGCTTTGGAAAAAGATCAAATATCCAAGGAGTATGCTAACGCAGAGATTTTGACACACTTCGACAGTGACAAAAGTGGTAAAATCAATCTTCCAGAATTCAAGAAGGGATGCACTAAGTGGTTGGAAAAATGGAAGAAGGTGGCAAATAACTCTGATACAGTTTCTAAAAATCTCTGGAAACAGGTAAGTTTTTATTTTCAATGATAATTTAGTCATAAATACTACGTACTCAAATTTATAAACTTTTCTTTTTAAATACTTAATCTACAGGTTGAGAAAGTGGCAATAAAAAGCAAGCGTGCAAATCTCACAAAAATTGAGAAAATCATGCCGAGAATCTTGAAGCAAGTCCTTGAGAAACATCAACTTGTGACAGAAGATGGAAAAGCTGATAGAGAAAAGATAGAAGGGTAAATTTCTTGATTTCTTGTCTTTTCAAGTGTGATCAAAACATGATGTATAACCAATTATTGATTCTATGCATGTATAGGTTATTTTCTAAGTACGATGAAGATAGTAACCAAGAAATACAACGAAAAGAGTTGCAACAATTCATTGAGACTCTACACTTCGGTGTATCATTGGATCATGATACAGTCTTGCAAGAGGTAGTAAATGACTTTGATAGTGATGGAAATAGTTCAATCCAGAAAAAAGAATTTGTAGATGGATTCGTAAGATGGATAGAAAAAGCCATTAATCATGATCCAAGTATCAAAGATCCAAAACATGCAATAGCAAAGTTTGAAGAGGTAATGTACAAAAAATAGTTAATTGTTTAATTTGTCCTTAAAATGTTTTTTACCTTTCAACTTTAGTTATATACTAGTAATCGACCTTTTTACAAATTTTCAGGATTCTTGGGGTGAAATTGACGCACCTATGAAAATGGGAAGACCTAAAGCAGTTATCTTGTATGTTGTATTCGGTGTTGGTATCATATACTTAATTTCAGGAGCATTCATACAAAGTGTTATACAATTCTCAAATGCGGCTCACATACCTTTTCTCTTCACTTCATTTGTTATGGCCCCACTTTCCATGAACACCAAAATGATAATAATGGCACTCCTTGATGCTGGACCACGTGTTTCAAAGAATGCTTCTTTGACATTTTCAGAGGTTTGTACTTTGTATAGTTTACCAAATCTAACTATTCTTGTTATATATACACTTTGTTTCAATGAAAAAGTGAATCATCTGAAAAGAAAAAAAAATCAACTAGGAAGGTTTTCCTTCCATATCTTTCAAAATTGCTATTTTATCATTAAATATGATATATGCTCCAACTAATAACATGAATATTTGTTTACGATATGCAGATTTACAATGGACTAGTAATGAATAACCTCCTGGGGTTGACAACATTGCTTGTTACTGTATATATTAAGGGATTATCGTGGAGCTACTCAGCCGAGGTGCTAACAATCATGATACCTTGCATAATTATTGGCTTATTCGCCTTCAATCGTGACACATACCCTCTTTGGGTGTCCATCTCTGCAATGCTTTTTTACCCAGTCTCCATTTACCTGTATTATGTTTTTGAACATTAACAATGTAATGTGTGGGTGGATGTAAAAGTTAATGTCTATTCGATTGGAAATAAGATTAATGCGTAAAATGTTCTCTTATTTTTTATTAATCAAATACTTTTATCTCATATTTCTTTATTGGGTGTATATTATCTTTAGATATATAAGTAACTAAGCATTCGTTATCGCTTGGGAGTATAAAATATTACGTATAAATAAAATATTGATATCAATGATAATGTTCCTAAACCAGTTATCCTATATTGATGGAATTGTGTTTATGTCGAATATGTAACCTTTTTGGAAAGGTTATATTTGAGTTGTGTAACTTTTATATTAGAAGCAACAGTTTTTTGCAAAGGTATTGCATGTTTTTCTATTTATTGTGAAGCATGAAAACATCATATAATGATGGGGTAATAGTGGTTTATTGTTAGAAGCATTTATATGCATCATTTTTGTTTGTTTTTGTTTTCCTTTGTTTTGCATTTTGTGCACCTTTTCCTGCATTTTAGTAATAAATTGGACAACTTGTGCTTAATTATAGAGTATCCATACTGCTTATATTTTGGTATTTTCAAAGAAATTGTTGCGGGGAATGATTTGGATGCGAAAAAACCTGACACATAGCGGTGTCCCATCTGACACGGGTCGGCCATGTCCCAGCGATGAAGTCATTTGTGGTACATTTTGGTATTTTTATTAAGATTGAAGTGCATGAAGCCTTGGTACGCTTGTGTTCTACATAACACGGGTCGTGTCCTATTCTATTTTTCGGAATATTTTGTAACCTAAGAACCTCAACACGACCATGTCTTTCTTGACACGGGTCATGTCATGTTCTGAGGAAAATGTGTTGAAATAGCATTGTACTTCATTTAACATGTCCAACATGTTTTTCCCTAAAACACGGGCCATGTCTTACCTGGCACGCCCGTGTTTCCACTGACCCTTATCTGGATTTTGTCGAACCTATAAATACAACCCTTTATCCCCTTAGATTGAAACCCTAACGATTTTTGGAGCACCTGACGACTTCCGACCATTTTTCTGCAATTTTAATTGTAGATTTAAAATTGCGATTTGATTTTCTCATTTAGTTTGTAGAACTTATTTATTTTACTTTTTGAGTTATTATTTTGATTCATCTTTAGCCATGTCTAACTAATAACCTAGATTTCAGTTACGTATAAACTAAACTCTTTTTTTTTTCCAAGTAATCATCAGACCTAGTTTTAGATATGTGATTTTTGCCCAATAATTTCTGCTTTGTTTGATGTGAAGCCCAAAAATAAAATGACACGAGTGCGGAATTAAAATAACAATCATGAATCAATCACCATAAAGTTGCAAGTAATATGTAAAACTTTTTTATGTTATTGATTTAGAAATGGAACATAAAAAGAAACTTTTTGAGGAAAAGCATACCTAACAAGCTAAGCGATATATATATATATATATATATATATATATATATATATATATATATATATATATATATATATATATATATATATATATATATATATATATATATATATATATATATACACACACTAGAAAAGTGTAAGGCCCCTGATAAACATGACCCGCAGATGTAATTTAAGTATTTCTTATACTGTTATGTAAAGTATTTTGTGCAAACAAGCAAAAAAGCAAAAGTATAATACAATAAATGGATGAATTTTCAATGTAAATCGGATGGATAAGAAAAATAAAATAGAGGTATATTGTTTTAAGAAATTAAATGAAATTCAGATTTCATCTTTTTTGGAAAGATATTCTTGTATTTCTCATAGGTATAAACGTCTTATTGATAATGTGCTTGTTTATGCTCCTAAGCACGATGGAGGCTATGAATGACATGATTTTTATATTTTCTATATGCAATGAGAAAAATTCCATATTAAAGATAAAAAGACATACAACAGTAAACATCAAACGGTGTCCTTAAATCAAATTTCAAAGCAATAAAAGAAAATAAAATCTTAGAAAATGCAGCTAGAGGTGCATGGATAGAGTTGAAATTAACCAAAAAAAGACATACCGGTGGAATTAAGCAATATAGTTCATATTTTTGGTAGGGAAATATGAGTACATTGCTATTATGATTAAGGAAATGAAATTACATTGAATTACAAGTAAAAACCAAAGTACAATGCCTATATTGGTTGGTTGTTTTCACAAGTTTGAATTTAGACTAAATTATACTTGAAAAAAAATCTAATATGAACAACACAAAACAACCAAAACGCCACTATGAGAGATTTCTTTTGGTCATTTCCCTGATTAACCTTCCCAGCTACTCATACATTGGTCATTTTAACTGATGGTTACTTCAAGGCTTGATCTCACCTGTTGTAAACCAAAAAAAGGTTGGATAATGTTTAAATTCTCCGTCTGTCAACACTACCATCACAAAAAAAAATTATATGTTAAAGCAATATAATTCACAACTTATTGTTGTTAATAAAAAATCGATTATTTTGATCTAAAATTAACTATGCCAAGTAAATAAATGATGCATATTTAAAGTATTCCAACTTTTCGCAATACATGATCGTAAGAATTTGACATGCTCTCACCAATATGAAAGGTAAATTTTGAATGCATATATGAAAGTAGTTATAATATTTGGACTCGTGTTAAGCATTTCGTCCAATTATGATCTCCAATACATGCTCAAAACACTAAAACAACATATTATTACGACAAATTAATCTTTAAAAAATTACCACTATTGACCGTGATATTTAGTTTCTTTTATATTAGTAATATTTATAAGTAAAAACAAAACACATAGGGAATGTTAAATATACCTTTATGTATCTAGAAATTTCTCCTAATTAATTAATGTCCAAGAAACAACTAAAAATACATAAGAAACTTGAGAGTAAATCTCAAAAGAATTTCTCTCAAATCTTTTGTACCTAAAATCTGTAATCTTTGATACCAAGAACATATTTATTAAATGCAACATAATCCAAAAGCTCCTGCACCTTCTGAAACTCCATTTTCACCACATTTGATCCATATGCAAACAAACATCATGTATAACCTACAACACTAGGCAAACATGTTAACATCAAGTATGTAATAGTAGTTGGTGTTATCTGCTAGAAAATATCTAACCGTTTGATAGTGTTGCATTGTTTAAAATTTCAGTTTGTGACAGATATGCTTCTTGTGATCCTATAAATGATTTATAATCAGAAGTCAAGTCAAGGCAAAGATTGTCTTATAAAATTACTACAAAGATGCTTATAAAACCTGCTTTGCAGGGTCAAATCGTGTAATTAGTAAAATTACTTGAATATGATAGCTTTATTATCTAATTACTATTGTTAGATAATAAAGAAATGAATTATACTCCCCCAAAAAAGATCTAAATAGTATTAGATTGCAGTTGTGTCTTCAGTTATGGCACAATTTAAACCTAAATCTTTCTTAATATGCCATCCTAATACTTTGCCTCATATGTCAGAATTTCAATAACTAAATTTGTAGGTTTACAAACAGAAACACCCAGAGGCATAATAAGCAAACCACAAAGACATCTAAAAACAAGAAAAAAAAAATTAAACTTTCAAGATGACGAAAGGAGTAAATTATAAAATGTATTTATACAGGAAACGATTAAAATTCATGAAAACAAGGAACCACATACAGAAATAATAGTTCAATACCGTATGCATGCCATTGAGAGAGAGAAAGAGGTGAACCTAGTGTCTGGGTTGTGGTGATGTTTAAATTGATAACAGGAACAGAGAAGAAAAGTACAAACAAGAAACGATCAGTACCATCTGGCTCTTCTCTAATCTCGCACGCATATTAAACAATTAAATTTCAAATAGGGAAACGACAGTTGCATGAAAACGGGTAAGGAATGAGAAGAAGTGGTTGATCGGTGGTGGTGATAAATGGGAGGATGATTTTTATAAGATAAAATATGTTTTCGCGTTTTCGCAAAATGTTTATGTTTTCGCATGAACTTAATTGTGTGTGTGTATATATATATATATATATATATATATATATATATATATATATATATATATATATATATATATATATATATATAGAGAGAGAGAGAGAGAGAGAGAGAGAGAGAGAGCGAGCTAGGCTCAAAAATATATATATATATATATATATATATATATATATATATATATATATATATATATATATATATATATATATATATATATATATATATAGAGAGAGAGAGAGAGAGAGAGAGCAAGCTAGGCTCAAATGTTTCTAGCAACTATTGTATGCATGTATGTACTAATGAGAATTGAGGAAACATTAAATCATTAAATAAATTAAAAAAGGTTATAATGGTAATTAGTATATCTAATTATGGTAAAAAAAAATAATTCATTTAATCTCTCCTTAATTAGTTAAACCCTACAAAACCAACATTTCTAACCCTAAAACCCCCCATTCCGTCGACTGAACCACCCAAGCACCAACACATCCTCTTCCCTCTCAATCGGTGCCCTACACTGCGATACCCACCTCCGATACTTTCATTCGAATGAACGAAACAACTTTTCATCGTGAGTATTCTCTAAGGTTTGTTAGTAGGGGTTTTATTCGGGATACTCTTAAGAGACATTAACCGATCTCACACCCAAACTTAAATTGGGTTTTTTTTGCATCCATGGTATTTGATCGATACAAATTGGGTTTTTCGCATCCGAATCTCGCATTAGCACCCGTTTGAGTCTTTGTTGTTAAACGATTTTAGGGGTCGAAGTGAAGATGGAGGTGTATTCAGTGATCTGATGGTGGGTGCTTGGCTTCCAATGAAGAGTTATAAAATAAGGAGAATTTGAAGGACGTGCATAAATGGTATAATTTGGGGATGATGATGATGTTTAACTTTGGGTACAGGCTCTAATGGAATTAAAAGAGATGAAGCAAGAAACTCATTGATTCAGCACTGTTACTGCTTATACTCCCAAATGTCTACAACAATTACTCATTGGAATTGTAATATTTGAAGAACATCTTCTCTTTACCTGAGTAAGTTTTCCTTTTCTTCATGTATGTTATTCTTAAACATACAATTTAACACTTCTGTTTAACACTTCTAATTACTGAATTTAGTGCAAAACTTAGACAAAATATTTAGTTAGAAGAATTGATTGTTCACATCGGAAGTAATCTGTAATATTCATTGATTTTCTTTATTCACAATTTGGTGAAATTGGTTAATAATCTTCAATTATTTTATTTATGAAATGTTCGCCGGAGATCGACATCCACTGCTCGCGATTTCTTAGCCACCACCGGTGCTATCCGATTGACTGTTCAAATCGTGTTCCTCTTCCCAATCAATTGGCAGAATAATGTTGAAGACTTAACAATCTGAAGATACATGATGTCTTCGACGAAAATATGAACCTACAAAGTTTGTCTCCAAAGTGAAAGGTAACAAAAACAATCACTCCACATCTATTTTCTTTAGACTTGGTTGTTTTCATTGTATATGTATATTATTGCACTCTATCATTAAAGAATCTTAATATTCCATAACATACAACTGAAAGTGTTTGTTCATACAGTTTAGGAACCAGAAGGTGTTTGTTGGTTTCAAGAATATATACATTCTATATCATATACACATTCTGTTAGAATTTTACATTCTAATGGTGCTTTTAGTTTAATGATTCTTTAAGAATGATTTATGTTGGCTGGCTTTCGTTGTTATTTGTGAATTTTTTATTAAGTATTGAACTCCATGATATGACACATATATGTTTTTTTAGTATCTTGATTACAACTTCAAAAAACAATTATTTTGTTAGAATATTCAACAAAGAATGTACTATTCTAGTAGAATAATATACAATAGAATGCTGAGACTTTGGCCAGCGAGCGCAGGTAAATCTAGGGTTTCAATTTTCATTCTTCTCACAACTTAGATATGCCAGAATATATTCTATGTATTCTACCATAATATATAAAGTGATAGTTAATTGCAAGTAACATGTTCTTAACCAATATTAGTTTTTGTTGTATTTGTGATAGGAATGGTTGGCAGAATGAGTTGAAGACCTAATAATGTTGTTATTCTAATAATGTTGAAGAATGAATAAAGTTTGATCATAATCACATTTTAATAATGTTGTTATTTTTGAAGTGTCACACTCCTGGACCAGTACGACGGAAACATCCGAAGGCGGGTGACGTGTGACAACTCGAAATTTTCATTCGGTCAAACCCTAAAAGTCAATCACTTCATATTATAAGTCAATTTCAGTTTTATTTGTTTTTAACAAATTTAAAGTTCGTTTGACTATTATAATAATTATTCTTTAAATGAACGGGTGAAAGAATGTGCCGTCTCGGGTCTTGAAATTTCTAAACCGCGAATACCATGTAGCTTAGAAGTTCACGGCCAAACTTTAATGTTTGGGCCGTAAACTACCTCCCAAAAAATGTAAACTCATGCTTAAGCATGAGTTTACTCCCCAAAGTGCATCACTTCTCATTTTCACCCTAAAGAGTAAACTCCAAACTCTCTCAAGTATCATCCAAGATTTAATTCAAGATCTCCAAACTTGTAAATGTTCTAGCCATTTCAAGTGGGTATAACACTTAGTCTAGTGATTGTACATCTTTTCATCCATCCATTTTTGTGTTTTGATTAGATTTCCAAAAACGCCAAGAACACCAAGAACACACACTAAGTGTTCTTGGACTTTTAGCTCATTTCAAGCTTCCTTATAGTAAGTACTTCCATCCTTGAGTCTTATTAAGCTTGTATTACATGTTAGCATCAAGAAAATGTACCAAGAACACAAGGATTAAGGTGTTCACGGTCCAAGAATGTTCTTGGGCCGTAAACACCAAGTAAGGCACCAAAGTGTGCCTAAGTCCTTTATCTAGCCTTAGTTTGATGTCTAAACCTTCCCTTGATGTGTTTAAGCCTTTAAAAACACCAAAGTCCATCATTTTTATGTGTTTACGGTTTGGGGATCTCCCAAAACCGTAAACACCCTAAAGTGAGTTTATTTGGACCATATTCCTTCCTTAGGCCTAAAATCTAACCTAGACAATTACCTTGATGAGTTAAGGACTTGAAAACATAACAATACCACTTTCCATATGGGTTTACGGTAGTAAACCCAAAAGGAAATGGCCTTGGGGTCGTAAACTCCTCCAAGGAGTGTAATAATGCCCTAATCCCTTCCAAAGGCCTAATCACCAAGTAGAAATGCTTCAATGGACTTGTAAAACCTCAAAACAACATATGGTCATAAAGTTTAGAGTTTACTGCCGTAAACTCCTTGGGTAATGGTCATGAAAACCGTAAACTCCAAAGGAGTTTACCCTTGAACCCCAAACACTATAGCTTTGCCCTACAAACACTTGGATGCAACCCTTGTGATCTTTAACACTTGAAACAAAGTGTTTTCATGTTCTAGAGTGTCCCAACTTAATTTATTAGTTATAAATTGGCTAATTAGTTATATATATATATATATATATATATATATATATATATATATATATATATGTTCATTATATGATAACTAGGCTCGTGCGTGTGTACAAGTCTCCATTTGTCACCTAGCACCGCATTCGACACTTCAATCCAATCCAGTCACTGCAAGTGAGTTCATACCCCTTAATCAATCATTTAAATGTTTTTAAATGCTTTATGGGGGGGATACAAGTTAAATACTTATAGTTATTACATCAATCACATGTGATTAATAACTACAAAACCAGAGGTTTTTCTTACTGTTCAAACTGTATTGCTTCAAAACGTTTTACAAACTCTTTTACTTATCAAATACTTGTACTTAAACTCTTTTATACTTATTATCAATTGCATGTCTATGTATGTATAGTTATATTAGAAATGTTTAAAAGGCTTAGGAAGGCCTGCCCGCCCTATTTCCTTTTCGCCGTTGAGATGTGGTCTGGTGGGATATCGGGTACCCGTCCGAAGGTCATTTAAATATTAGTTATATATCATGTGTACATATATAGTCATAAAGGATCTTCCAGTTCATTCGGTACCTTTGGGTAGAAAGGGTATACTTCCATGTTCATACGTACCAGTTACGTCACTAGTAAGTTACCATAGGGGTAGCACAGGAGGATACTAATACTATTACTAGAACACTGAAACATACAATGAGTCAGTTCATTCATGAGTCAGTTCGAGTAGTACTCACAGTACATTACTATACATGCTAGATAAAGAGATAACATACATTACAACTAGTACACACAGTACATTACTATACATGCTAGATAGAGAGAACATATATTACAGCTAGCACATGCAAAACATTTCAGTACATACATGCTAGACAGAGAAAGATTACACTTTCAGTTAGCACACTTATTACATATACATTCATGCAGTTATGTGAACCATTGAGCGGGTCATGGCACTTCCTGCCATGACCGTTCTTGTATCCCGAATCTCCTTAATTGGGGAGCGTATGAGTTTGCGTATAAATCTATACTGGATTGCCTATCCTACACCTTGCTGCTCGCTACAATGGGACTTGCAAGTCTACGGGTGCCAAATGTCATTTCTTACGGCGTCTTACATCGCCGTTTTACTAGAGTTGGTAGGAGGATACAAGTCGATCACATGTTACTTGGAACACCTTTGGTTTTAAGGTAGTTAGTACCAAGGTAGTCACTTATTACAAATACTACGGTACGATAATATTTTCCCATTACATTCACTTCGTGAATATTCACACGATGCACGGTAATGTAGAAACTATATTTATGGATAATGATAGTCAGAATTGGGAAAACACACACTCTAAAAAGAGACACACGCACATACACTAGATGCCTTGGTAGAAGGCTACAGTTTGTAGGAAACATAGGGTTTTCTAGGAGAGTTCAAACATTTTACAAAACATTGTACAAAACATCTTACGAAACATTTTACAAACGTTTTCATACAAACTCAGACATTAATATACTTAGGAGCTCACCAGCATTAAGCTGATACTCGTTTTCAAAATAACTTGTATTCTTAGGTCACCACTAGACAAGTACAGGTGCCAGGCTTTTGAGAAGATGGAGTTCGTTCAAGACTCATCTTTTATTTTGATATGTATATTTTTGGTGTCTATAACTTTGACAGAACACACATGTATGAAATTATATTATTAATGCAATGGATGATGTTATTGCTTGTTTACTACTATTCATTATTGTGATACTGTACATGACGTCCTCTGCCCCGGAATGTTTTTGCCATTCATGGTTTTGGGGTGTGACAGATTGGTATGAGAGCATTGTTTATAGTGAATTAAGTATATCAACCCATAAAAGATATACTAACTATAAATACATTGGGATTAAAATACTCTGACCAAGAGTTTATACTTTTAAATAATAGAATATTTAATTAAGTATACGTGCCTGCATTCATACTAAAATCAGTGTTACTAGGACAGTACAAAAGAATTACGATTGTTGGGCAACACAGGTGGACTTAGAGACATATAGTCAAAACTGGGAAGATATAGCTTGATCAACTATATTATCCGAGGGTTGACTAGCATGTGCCTAAGTGTAGTTGTGTGGTTGCAACAAGTCTGATCTTACCAACAATACCATAATGAGAACAGTAGAACATAACATTAAACTTAAAATACTATAGGAGTATTTTACATTACTATAAGTTACTTATGTGCTAGATTCTTATACCTCCCTTCTCGCATAGATTTAATGGCTGGATTCCACATTCCTGGAGACTCGTACTATCCCAACCACGACAATGCAGGATGGTTAGAAGATGAGCCAGAAAATGATCACCCAATTCCGTTGGATGATCATGAAGCTGAAGGCTTTTCTGATGGTTCTGACTTAGAGCCAGAAGTCAACAACCTGCCCCCAGCTGATCAAAACCCTGACCCTCGTCCAGCATTTCAAGGACCCACACCTCTGTGGGAAACAAACTTGAATACATGGAGCCATGAACAGGGTCAACCCATTCCCTACAATGGAGAAAAAAGTTTCTACAACCTCACTAATGGAGGTTCTGCTGACAGAGTCCTACCCATCATGGTTCGTAGGATTTCTCGGAACACAATACTGGGTCAATCATCTATCAATCGAGTCTTGGAGATTGACGCCAACACTGGTGTTAACACTGTCTGCATTCGCCAGCTAGAGTCTGCTCATGGAAGGAATCTGGTCCACAATGCAGCTCTTCAGAGGGAACTCACTGAAACGCGAGCTAAAGTCAGAGAACTTCCTGCTCAGCAAGCAAGGGCTGATAGGCGTATGATGGACATAGAACATCTGCTGTTGGGATCAAGGACTCACTCTGGTAGTTCTCGTCGCCGATAGATTCTCATCAACTTCTCTCTTTTTGGATATAACCTAGTTATGTAAAACTTTGGTCTAATTCCCTATCTTTGTAAATCATAGGCCTGTTAGGTCTTGGTTAGGTTGTAATTCTGTCAAAATTTTCCCATTTTGGTTGATGTAAGGCCTCTTACTGTAGGCCGTTTTTATCAAACTTGTTACATCTGTAATCCCAGTAATATTGACAGGTACCTAATCTTATGGGAATTATTATCCAAATGTGATCATCTGTTAGTTTTAGATCTGCATTCAATCGTATTGTTGGGCTATGGGGAGTTAGTCCATGGGTCATTCTCATCAATTCTTCCGATTAAATTCTTATCAATGCTTTCATCTTCATAAACTTATAGATCAAAGATGCCGCCTTGCAGAAATCCATGGAGAAACCCTAATAATAAAACACCACCTCCTCCACCTCCTTAACCACATACTCCTCAGTTCGACACGACAACTCTAAATGTTGTCGTAGCTGCGGCTGTGGCTACATCTATGGCTCAATATCATTCATCTGGTTCCACTGGAGGAGGAACCCCTGTTCAGTCTGTTCAAGTTGAAGCTCCTGTGCACTCGAGAGAGTGCTCCTATAAGGACTTCACGAACTGCAAGCCATTGTCCTTCAAAGGGACTGGCGGAGTCATTGCCCTCTCGCAATGGTTCGAGAAAACCGAATCGGTTTTCGAAATATGCTCTTGTCCCGAGGAGAGCAAGGTGAAGTACGTTGCTTGCACCTTCGAAACTAAAGCCCTAACATGGTGGAATGGCCATGTTAAGTCACTAACTCTTATAGTGGCTAATGCGATGGGCTGGGAAACTTTGAAAGACCTCATGATTGAGGAATACTGCCCGAGGGGCGAGATCAAAAAGCTGGAAGAAGAGCTTTGGAGCCTGACCATGAAGGGCTCCAACGTAGTCACCTACACCGCCAGGTTCTGTGAACTGGCGGCCCTATGTCCCAACATGATTCCTTCAGAGGGAAAGAAGATCGAGAGATACATATGGGGACTGGTGCCCCCATACCAGGGAAATGTTTTGGCATCACACCCCACTACATTTGATAGTGTCAAGCGATTGGCACAACGGCTCATAGAGCATGGAGTTCGTACCCTGGCCACAACAATTACCCTGGCCATCTCAGAACCTGCAAGAGCCACTGATTCCAAGCAGAAGTTTTGGGATGACAAGAAGAAGGCTAAGGCTGCCAAGAAGAGGCAGGTCGTGGCAGTACATGCAGCGATAGCACCTGCCGCTGCTGCTCCGGTAAAGCAGTATGCTGGAAGTTTGCCTAAGTGCAACAAGTGCAACTTCCATCACGTCGGCGCCTGCCGGGAGATGCAGTGTCTGAACTGCAACGGAAAGGGGTATATAGCCCGTTTCTGTAAAGCTCCGACAAGGCCAATCAACCAAGCCCCCGGTACTGGAGCGGGCCAAACTTGCTACGGATGTGGCGAGGTAGGCCACTTCAAGAGAAACTGCCCAAAGGCAGGGTTTGCCGATGGAGCGGCAAGAATTCTGGCCATAGGCCATGAGGAAGCGGTTGCTGACCCCACAGTGGTCACTGGTACGTTCCTCCTCGATAACTCTTATGTATGCATTCTATTTGATAGTGGAGCGGAGAGGAGTTTCGTGAACCAAAAATTTGCTCAGTTACTTAAGCAAAAATCTCGAGCACTTAATGAATCGTTCACTGTAGAAATGGCTAATGGGAAGACAGAAAGCACTAGCAGTATATTCATAGGATGTACCCTAACTTTAGATAACCATTCATTTTCTATCGATCTTATGCCGGTCTCAATTAAAAGTTTCGACGTCATTATCAGCATGGATTGGTTGAGTCTTCATCATGCCGATATCATGTGTTACGAAAAGGCTGTTCGTCTAAATCTACCATCTGGCAAAACCTTAATAGTTTATGGCGACAAACCCAGCACGAACCTTCGTATCATCTCGAGCATCCAAGCTCAGAAATTCTTGAGAAAGGAATGTTATGCATTCCTTGCTCATGTGGTCGATGTGAGCCAAGAAACGAAAGACATTCAGAACATTCCAGTAGTACGCGACTTTCCCGACATCTTTCCAGAAGAACTCCCAGGATTACCTCCGCAACGTCAAGTCAAGTTCCGAATCGACTTAGTTCCAGGGGCTACCCCAGTAGCCAAATCGCCCTATCGTCTAGCACCTGCAGAGATGCAAGAACTGTCTGGTCAACTTAACGAACTGCTCAGCAAGGGCTTTATAAGACCAAGCTTCTCACCCTGGGGAGCTCCAGTTTTGTTCGTCAAGAAGAAAGACGGATCGTTTCGCATGTGCATCGACTACAGGGAGCTCAACAAGCTGACGGTCAAAAATCGTTATCTGTTGCCTCGGATCGACGACTTATTTTATCAACTTCAAGAGGCGAACTTCTTTTCAAAAATTGACTTAAGATCCGGATATCACCAATTACGAGTTCTAGGGGAGGATGTTCCGAAGACAGCCTTCCAAACTCGTTATGGGCACTACGAATTCGTAGTGATGCCGTTCGGATTAACAAATGTGCCCGCAGTATTCATGGACTTAATGAATCGGGTGTGTCTTCCTTACTTGGATCAGTTCGTCATCGTTTTCATTGATGACATACTTATCTACTCTTGTAGTAAGGAGGAGCATAGTTAACATCTGCGACAAGTCCTCGAAACTTTACGGTCGGAGAAGCTCTACGCGAAGTTCTCGAAATGCGAATTTTGGATTCGACGAGTCGAATTCTTAGCGCACGTGGTTAGCGAAGAAGGAATACACATGGACCCTTCCAAAATCAAGGCCATTGAGAACTGGTCAGCACCGAAGACGCCTACGGAAATTCGTCAATTTCTAGGCCTCGCTGGCTACTATCGTAGGTTCATTCAGAACTTCTCCCGCATAGCGAAACCTCTTACAACACTGACCCAGAAGGGCGTGGCCTTTGACTGGGAAGAGAAGCAGGAAAGAGCGTTTCAAACGCTCAAACGAGCCTTGTGCACCGCGCCAATACTATCCCTTCCCGAAGGAATAGAAGACTTCGTAGTCTATTGTGATGCATCGAATCAAGGGCTCGGATGTGTTCTGATGCAACGAGGTAAGTGATGGGTTTTGAGCATTCTAACACTTCCTAAGTGTACATGCAACCCTAATAACCTTGGATCTATGTTTTTCTAATTATCATGCAAAGTTGAATTCCAAGGTTATATTCCTATCTAGCATACATGGGGAACAATTTTTAACTTGAATGAAAGATAGAATAACTAACCTTGTTGTTGCTTATGTTCCTTGAAACCTTGTGAGCCTAGCACCCCAAGTGTGATGCCTCAAATGCTTCACACAACACCAAATGCTCTTGGAAAGACTTTTGAGAGAATACACACTTCTTGAAATCGGCCTAGCCCTCTTGTTTCATATGTGTAGCCGATTTTGGTGGAGAATGGGATTCTTATATAGTGTTGACACATCTAGGGTTACACCATGTAAACCCTAATGTGTCATGACTCTTCATTTCCATGACCCATGGGTTTGTAACTCCCATGGAGCATCCATGGAGCATCCTATGGGTAGAACCCAACTTGATAATCCATGGAGCCTCTTAGCCCACTATACAAGATATGGATGATTTACATAATCAACCCATATATTTAATTAGTTATCTTTTGATCACTTAATTAATTCTAAATTAATTCTTGATCAAACTAATCAAATAATATTATTAATATATTAGAACTTATAATATATTAATAATCTCCTAGTGTTATTTCTCTCATTTAGTCTATCCAATTGCATGGCGCCATGCAACCCAAATGGACCATGCCGGGTCAGGTCAAGTACATACCAGAAATAGTTATGGACTTAGATACCTTTCCAACAGTCTCCCACTTGGATAAGTCTAATAACTATAACTCTAGTACTTCAGGAACCGACCGACAATCGTAGCTCTTTCAAGGTTTCTCGGAACTGAGAAGATGATGGTACGCCATTTAAGATAAGGGATCATATAATCCTCTGTTCTAGATATCAGCCCGACAAATACATGGAACAATGTCTTACTTATTGTCCAGCAGTTTGTTTCCCGATTTCCGATTTGTTTGACAAAGAACTTAATTGAACGCATCAACTTAGTTCTGACTGGGCCCGGTACATAGGTCAAAACAAAATCATCGAGGGGCCCATATATCAGCTTCTAATCCAAGAAGGAATAGATAAACTTCGACTCATATGCTTGTTCTACCACTCATTGAATTACACACAAAAGCACGTTTTATAACATCGAGTTACCAATGCGTTTTCGTACAATCAATGCATAACCAACTTGTAAGTAACAAATCATATCTCTAGGTTTGAAGACTTATATGATATTACTGTCTCACGATCACTCGAGATAGAATTCCATGAAGTGATTCCAGTGAGCGTGGGTTGAGTCCAATGCTCAGAACTTATGAGCACTCATGATTGTTATAGCCTTGTCCAACACCTTAGACCTCTACAACCAACCATGACAGTCTTGATTAATACCTACTTCCGACATATGACCGACTGTGGAGGTTTGAATAATATGTTATACCAAACAAAATTATTCTGGAAGTCAAAACATGCAAAAGAAATATAGTAAACGATCGACAAGAGATAGCAACACTTTACTCATAAATAAAACACCTTTTATTCATCATCTAATGTCAATTACACTTTACAAATTTCGAGGTTATCTAACTACTAAATCTAATATCATCCTTCAGCCCTATACTCCGAGCATGCTGGAGATGCTTAACCCGAGTCAGTCCCTTCGTGAGGGGATCTTCTGGATTCTCATCCGATGATACCCTCTTTGCCGCGATGAGTCCTTCTTCTATTCGATGTCTGATAAAATGGTATTTCCTGTCGATGTGTCTGGATCTCCCGTGATCCCTTGGTTCCTTGGCTAAGGCAACAGCGCGTTCACTATCACAGAAATTTCCATTGGCTATTTAATAGCTGGTACAACTCCAAGGTCTCCAATGAAGTTCTTCAGCCATATCGCCTCCTTTGCCGCCTCGCTAGCTGCAATATACTCTGATTCACAAGTTGAATCAGCCACTGTCTCTTGCTTGGAACTCTTCCAAGAAATTGCTCCTCCGTTTAGGGTAAAGACCCAGCCCGACTGAGAGCGGAAATTATCCCTATCAGTCTGGAAGCTAGCATCACTATACCCTACAACTCTCAAGTCATCACTCCCACCGAGGGTAAGCACCCAGTCCTTAGTCCTCCGTAGGTACTTGAGGATATTCTTTACTGCAGTCCAGTGTGCCTTACCAGGATTCCCCTGATACCTGCTAACCATGCTTAGGGAAAAGGCTACATCAGGTCGAGTACACCTCATAGCATACATGATCGATCCTACAGCCGAAGCATAAGGTATTCGACTCATTTCTTCTATCTTAGCCTCAGTGCTAGGGCTTTGTGTCTTACTCAATCTGGCATTACTCTGGATGGGTAACTCTCCTTTCTTGGAATCTTGCATGCTGAATCTCTTCAACACCTTGTCCAAGTAGGTACTTTGACTAAGTCCAATTAGTCTTTTACTCCGATCTCTCAAGATCCTTATCCCTAGAATATAGGCAACTTCTCCTAGGTCCTTCATAGAGAAACACTTCCCAAGCCAGGACTTAACTTCCTGCAGAGTTAGGATGTCATTTCCTATGAGTAGTATGTCATCCACATACAATACCAAAAAGTTAACTATACTCCCACTAGCCTTGACATACACACAAGATTCATCTTCACTCCTAGAAAAGCTAAATTACTTGACCTTTTCATCAAAGCAAAGATTACATCTGCGAGGTGCTTGCTTCAATCCATAAATAGATTTCTCAAGCTTACACACTCTATTAGGGTACTCGTTGCTGACAAAACCTTCTGGCTGACTCATGTAAACATCTTCAACCAACTTTCCATTAAGGAAAGCAGTTTTGACATCCATTTACCATATTTCATAGTCATGAAATGCAGCTATGGCTAACATAACCCTAATAGACTTATTCTTGGCTACTGGAGAAAAGGTCTCATCATAGTCGACTCCAGGAATTTGAGAGAAGCCCTTTGCTACCAGTCGAGCCTTATAAGTGTGTACTTTACCATCCATGTCGGTCTTCTTCTTGAAGATCCATTTGCACCCTACTGTCTTACGACCTGGTACATTCTCAACCAAGTTCCAAACTTGATTGTCATACA
This sequence comes from Lactuca sativa, assembly GCF_002870075.4. NCBI lineage: Eukaryota > Viridiplantae > Streptophyta > Magnoliopsida > Asterales > Asteraceae > Lactuca > Lactuca sativa. Next base: position 164,894,624 of record NC_056623.2, on the reverse strand, counting down.
TGGACTGTATTTCACTATCCATTGCCTCTTTCCACTTGGCTGACTCAGGGCCTGCCATGGCTTCCGCGTAACTGTTAGGTTCATCCAGACCTATCAGTGTCTCATCACTGATAAGTGTATCTCCTTCTGCAGTAATATGGAATCCATAGTAATGCTCAGGAGCATGCCTAACCCTTGTGGAACGCCTCAGAGGTACAGACTTGTCAATTGGCTCAACAGGAGTTTCCTCCTCAGGTTGAGTGCTTGGGTTTGAAGTTCCTTCACCGCTTGACTCTTGAATTTCTTCAAGATCAACTTGCCTCCCACTGTTTCATTGGCTTATGAACTCTCTCTCTCTCTAAAGAAAGCCCTCCTAGCTACAAAGACCACATTTTCACTAGGTCTGTAGAAGAGGTAACCAAAGGATTGCTGTGGGTAGCCGATGAAAATACACCTCTCGCTTCGAGGTTCGATCTTATCATGAGTCCCGCGTCTCACGAAAGCCTCGCAACCCCAAATCTTGATGTGGTCTAGTTTAGGTACTTTACCAGTCCACATCTCGTGAGGAGTTTTGGCAACTTTCTTTGTAGGGACTAGATTAAGGATATGGGCGGCAGTCTCTAAGGCATACCCCCAGAATGAGATTGGTAGCGAAGCTCGACTCATCATGGAACGAACCATATCCAACAAGGTTCGATTACGCCTCTCAGCCATACCATTCAACTGAGGTGTCCTAGGAGGTGTCAATTGTGAGACAATCCCACATTCCCTAAGATAGTCGAGGAACTTTGAACTAAGATACTCACCACCTCGATCGGATCAAAGCATCTTAATGTTCCTGCCCAATTGATTCTCGACTTCCTGTTTAAATTCCTTAAACCTTTCGAAAGTCTCTGACTTATGCTTGATTAAGTAGACATATCCATATCTACTGTAATCATCAGTAAAAGTCAAATAATAACGATTAGCATCCCTTGTGGCATGTTTGAATGGTCCACACACATCCGTGTGTACAAGGTCCAACAAACCTTCACCCCTCTCACACGAGCTTGTGAAGGGTGACTTTGTCATTTTTCCAAGTAAGCATGATTCGCAACTATCATCTGACTTTAGGTCAAACGACTCCAAGACTCCATCCTTTTAGAGTTGACCTATGCGTTTCTTGCTTATATGTCCAAGACGACAATGCCATAATGATGCTTTATCCAAGTTATTATTATTAATAGAATCAATACACAAAACATTATTTCCTAAGTTATCTACAACAAATACAGCTTCATACACACCATCACAAGGTAATGCTTTAAAATAAAGAACATTATTAAAGAAAGCATCAATAGAACCAACTTCATTATTAAATGAAAAGGTAAACCCTTGTTTGTACAATGCATGAAAGGAAATAATATTTCTTGCCATTTCTGGCGAATAACAACATTTATTCAAATCTAAATATAACCCACTACTTAGCGACAAAGTATAAACTCCAATCTTGGTGACAGTTGTAACTTTCCTATTCCCCATGATTAAGTTTATTCTTCCTTGCTCCACGTTCTCACTTCTTCTTAGTCCCTGCAAGTCACAACAAATATGAATACCACAACTGGTATCAAGGACCCAAGATTTAGAATGGGGTGAGTTATTAGAAATGATAGTGTAAATATGTGCATGGTTGGGTTTAACTTTCCCATCCTTCACATCTTGCTGGTATTCTGGGCAGTTCCGCTTCCAATGTGATTTTTCATGGCAATAGAAGCATTCAGCCTCTTTTGGGTCAGAAGAAGGAGTGACGAAACCTTTCTTGGTTCCACTTGAAGAAGAGCCATCAAGGGTCCGAGCCTTGGTACCCTTTGAAGAGCTCTTTCTCTTCTTCCCTCGACTTTTCCCGATTGCCAAAACCGGAATGGAGTTTGGAGTAGGAGTGTTAACAACCGACTTCCCCTTAAGACCTGTTTCAGCGGTCTTGAGAAGTCCCTGAAGTTTGCTGAGTGTGACCTCTTCCTTATTCATGTGATATGTCATGCGGAATTGATCATAGCACGATGGTAAGGAGTGCAAAATGATATCTATTGCAAGCTCCTCAGGGAAGTTCACATTAAGCTTCAGCAATCGATCCACATGCCTTTGCATTTTCTGCATGTGGCTCGTGACGGATTCCTCGTCCTTCATCATGGTTGTTATCATGGAGCAGATGATTTCATACCTCTCTTGTCGTGCACTTTGATGGTATCTTTCCATCAGATCTTGGTGCATTTCATAAGGATAGAAATCCTCATAGGACTTTTCGAGTTCCGTTGTCATCGTGGCCATCATGATGCATACCACTTTGGTAGCATCCCTTTCATGTGCCTGAAAGTCAACGATCTCCTGAGGAGTTGTAGTGGTCTCATCAATCTCCTTAAGCTCCTTGTCAAGGACATATTCTTTGTCCTCGTAGCGGGTAATCATCCTGATGTTTCTGATCCACTCATTGAAGTTGGATCCATCAAAAGTGACTTTCCCACACAAGTTCATAAGGGTAAAGGAGCCATTAGGATTAGAGCCAGAAGCAGCATTGTTTGAAGACATCTGAAAGAAGAGGACAAGATTAGTTTAGATATTAAGAGAGTCCTTAATAGAACACCCAAATGTAATATTAAGGCTAGGATCCAATCACAATATATTATAACTTAGAAGAGGTATGCCGTAATCCAAGCTATAACATATTCGAAAGGTAGGTGAATGACGATTCACAAATTTCCACCACGAAAACCGAAATATTAAATATTAGGTTTTTGATTGGTTCTTAGAAATTCCTAGATTCTTTGAGATTCAATGAACTTTTCAAAGTCATGTTTCAATCTCGAGTGTGCCCTCCAAGTTTTGTGACTGGGATACCGAGGATCACAAAACGAGGTGTGAAGTAACCATGCAAATCATTTGGTACCCTTAAAGTTTATCACTCAATCGATGTGCCGGTAAACCACACACGCTCCACCGATACTATAATAAACTTTAAGTCACCCTTTACCTACCTTGTTAAGTCCAAGTTAGTGTGCCAGTTAACCACACACGCTCCACCAACGACTTAAACAAAGTGTAAAGTGTAATTTCATGGATTAGCACCTTATTCACATTTTTACTAAAGTAACTAAGATTGGGAATTTAATAAAACATTTAGTTACTTTATAATATTCATGATACTTTTAATGAGAATTTATAAGTCCTTGTCCTACCCGTTCGGCTAACGACCCTCCACCAGTCAAGAAAGCGGTGGGTGAGAGTGGACACCCATTTGTTGGATTAATGTCTAAGTCCATAACTATAATTGGTAAGACTTGACCCGACCCGGCATGGTCCATTTGGGTTGCATACCATCATGCACTTGAATGAGAGAAATAAGACACTTATGGTTATTAATATATTATAAGTTCTAGTATATTAATAATAAGAATAATAAGATTATTTAATTAGTATTGATCAAGAATTAATCTAGGATTAATTAAGTGATCAAAAGAAGACTAATTAAATATATGGGTTGATTGTGTAAATCATCCATACTTGTATAGTGGGCTAATGCTCCATGGATAATCAAGTTGGGCTAAAACCCATAAGATGGTTCATGGATGCTCCATGGTGTATTTGAATCCATGGATCCAAGGAAATGGAAAGCCATGACAATTAAGAGTTTACCCTAATTGTGTAACTATATAAGCATCTTATTATTGAGGAAAAATCGGCCACTAATAGTATTCAAGAAAGGGCTAGCCGATTTTGGTGAGTGTAGAATTCTCTCAAGTCATTCTAAGTGTTTTGATGATTGTGATTCCATTTGAGGTGTCACACTTGGGGCACTAAGCACTCAAGCTTCATGAAGACTTTCTACATCAAAAAGGTATGTATTCTATCCTACTATATCCATTGTTTTATATGCTAGATTAGGATAATACCTTGGAAGTTCTTATTTGCATGTATAATAGAGAAAACATAGATCCAAGGTATTTAGGGTTGCATGTACACTTAGGAAGTGTTAGAATGCTCAAAACCCAACAGTGGTATCAGAGCCACGGGTTGTTTTCTGTTATATTGATGCAAATATTTTATTTTCAAAGTTGAAAAAAAAAACCATGAAGTTTGTCAAATTTTAAGATAATTACTTGTTCTTGTGAAAAACTAATTATTTGTAAAATTTGAATAATTTGCTTTATGAGTTGAATTAGGTCAAATTTAATAAAAGATAAAATAATATGATTATTTTATTAGTTTTAAAAGTTTGATCTAAAGAGTTTTATTTTTTGAAACCTCCATAAGTTATGGATATGAAAAGGTTTTTAAAAAAATTGATTCAAAGTTTTATGGAGTTACAAAAAATTTGGTGTTAATGTTTTAAAGGATTCCATAACTTAAGAATAAGTTATGGATCACCAAAAGTTTTTTGTGTTACCTTATTTTATGAGTGAATTTAGATTAATGAATAAAATTATGTGATAGTTGGTTTTAATCCAAATTAATCTAAAAGAAGTTCATAAAATGTGTTTATGTAACTTATAAGTCACATTTATGAATCTTAAAACTCATAAAAGTTGGCAAATGTTACAAAAATGAAGAGTCTAGTTCTAATTAAATGGTTTTATGACTCCATAACTTGTCCTCAAGTTATGGAGGACCAAGAGTCTCTTCATTTTATAAAATAAAATAAAATAAAAAAAGTGTAACCTTAATTAATTCCATAAGTTATAAAATAAAGAAAAGTTAATTCTTTTATTAGTTTAAAGTCTTCCATAACTTGTCCTCAAGTTATGGAACTTGAAGAGTTTTTGGATTAAAACTACTTTAAACACATAAGTTATGGAATTAATTAGTTTTGAATAGTTTCAAAACTTGCCCTCAAGTTTTGGAATTTGTAAAGTTTTCACTTATGAATACTTTAATTCCAAGTTAGCCCTTAGAATTTTAAAAGTTAAAATTCAACCCTTATACTTTATAATATTATAAGTTAATAATATATATATATATATGTATAAGAGTAAATTCAGTCTTACCGCTAGTACGCCTCATTCACGAAGCCGGTCTATAAGGTGGGTATAAGGTTGTTGCCTATAAAATGGCAACTTAATGGGTGTCCACTCTCACCCACCGCTTGCTTGACCGGTGGAGGGTCGTTAGCCGAACGGGTTTGACAAGACTATAATTCTCATTCATTAAAAGTATTAATGATAATACTAAGTAACTAAACTCTTAATAATACCCAATCTTAGTTACTTAGGAAAAATGTGAATAAGGTGCTAACCCATGAAATTACACTTTACACTTTGTCCAAGTCGTTAGTGGAGCGTGTGTGGTTAACCGGCACACTAACTTGGACTTAACAAGGTAGGTAAAGGGTGACTTAATATTTATCATAGTATCGATGGAGCGTGTGTGGTTAACCGACACATCGATTGAGGGGTAATTTATTAAGGGTACCAAGTGATTTGCATGGTTACATCACACCTTGTTTTGTGATCCTCGACATCCCAGTCACAAAACCTGAAGGGCACACTCGAGATTGAAACATGCCTTTGAAAAGTTCAATGAATCTCAAAGATCTAGGAGTTTCAAAACCAATTAAAACCTAATAATACATTTCGTTTATCTTGGTGGAAATTGGTGAATCGTCATTCACCTACCTTCAAATATTTTATAGCTTGGATTACGGCATACCTCTTCTAAGTTATAAAATAGTTTGTTGGGTCCTAGCCTTAATATTTCATATTGGGTGTCATATTAAGGACTTAAGATCAACTATCTTGAATATCTCCCAAAAGATGTCTGGTTTAGACACTTATGATCTTCCCAAATCTCTTGAAACAAGGTTTCCTAATGAAGATGATGTCCCATGGATATCATACTTCTTTCACCTCCTCCAATTATTCTCCCTAACCCACAAGTTCTTGAAAAATTTAAGGTCACTCAAGCCCTATTGGCAAGGCAAGGTCTAGGTGTGATCACATCTTGGAGACGTAGTCACATATTGACAAGCCGGGAGAGTTGGGTGTCAAAGTCTTGAGAAAGTTGGTGGTTCAATCACTTTCTAAGTCACATAGTGAGTTCCTATGGGACACCTATGAAACAGACTATGACAAGACCCTTAATGATCTTATCTATTTGCTAAGATCAACTTCCTAAAACTTTATGGACATTGATAATGATGACATTGGTTATCCAGTAAAGCATTCTCTTCCCAGTGGATAGGGATCGGCCATAGTCAACTCGGTTGACCAAATGGTAAAGAGAAAAACTAAGTCTGTGATAGTCCCATGTACCATTATCAAAGGGTCCATATGTTTATATTGCCAAAGGAAGGGGCATTGGTTGCGAAGCTGCCAAATTTACCTAAGGATGTTAAAGTCAATAAGTTTGACTCTACTTCAGGTAAAATCCACTATCTAACTCTGTTAAGTTTCTATTCTGAGATTCTTGATACATGATGTGACCGGGTCGCATGGTGATGGTTTAAGAATCAAAGGAAAGTGAAGAAACTTAAAGGAAGGATATGCTGAATCTGATCGCATAGATGGATTTCTATCGCATAGTTTGAAAAATCGGATTCTTGAGCTACTTCTTAGGAGTTATTAGATATTGCTTAGGAATAGATAACAACAAGTTTTCATATGGATTGTAAGGATAGTTTTTCCGCAAAGTTTTAAAATAAAAGGAAATTTTTGATTTTTTTTATTTTAAAATATCCTTACAATGGCATCTGTGGAAATTTTTGTTGCTTATAAGATTCCATTAGTAGCAAGAGTGGAAGTATGAAATTGATTCTTTCATTTGTGGTAATGTCTAAATTTACCAAATAAGGAAAGATTCTCATCATCCAAGATTCAATTGGACCGGAACTTGGAATCATGCAAGTTGTATAGCATGATGAATGAGAATTTTCAAGTTTTGGAAAATTAAGACTAATTACTTGTTCACATGGATGTGTGAGTCAAGTAAAGGACTTAGGGATCGAGTACACATTCTTGTGCACTGATTAAGTCCACCACAAAAGATCGATAAGAAGAATCAATTTAGGCAGAAGGATAAAAGTTTCTCAAATCTGAAAAGATGGGAGAGTACTTTAGTATCAGCTTTTGTGATCATCTTAATGATTAAGAAACCATAGCACAATTAGTTCTCTAAGGAAATCTTAGTGCATTCTTATGACTAAGAAGAGGGATCTTGAATTGTTGAAGTGGTTAAATCAAGAAGATGAGTCATACTTCGTTCCAATACAAGTCTTAGAGTCATACTCCAAGATTGTAACTTGAGTGACATGTCTTAAAGAAGGTTTAAAACACTTGTCAAATGTAAGAGTAAAAGTTTTCTACTCTTGTACATTTGAAATTGGTAAGTTGTGATGTTTTGGATAAAACAAAGACCAACTTAGGCCAATTGTGTGAAGTGTTTGTCTTGGTTAGAATCCGCACTATCTCTTGGATATTTGACAAGGGAGTCTTATAGGTCAAGAGGACAGTGGGAGTCTTAAAGGTCTTGAAAGTCTCAAGAAATAATCAAGAATAAGACCTGAAGTTCTTCACTAGCACACGACTTGAGGTTTATAACCTATCGTGTTGACATATCTGTGCCCATTCCAGTTAAAGTTGGCTTTGCATATGAGTTCTTAGAGTTCTCAGTTTGTTGCATAACAACTTGAAAGCAATGGCAGGCCCTTGAGCTGCCAGGTGGCAAGAAGTTAAGATTGAGTTCAATCCATATGGTTTTGGATTTGTCATTATCTTTGTCTTATGATTATGATTTTGACAGTTCATATGGGTAGGAACTCATACACCATTAAATCTAAGTGTCATAAGGTTTCTCTCTGATTCATGAAAATGATGGTGAGGAAACACTTTCACTAAGTAGATTTTAGCTAGATAGCAATTGTGATATTTGCATTCTCAAAGTCGTTAGTGGAGCGCGTGTGGTTAACCGGCACACTAATATGGACTTGTGAGAAGTGGCAAAAAAGGTCTAGCCATTATGATTACGGCATACCTCTTCATAATTGTTTAGACCCACAAGTGTGCTATCTAAGGGAAGGTGTATGATTTTGATAAAGTCTTATCAAAACAATCTAGTATCAGAAATCTGAACTTTGGTAAGAAAGTCAATGAAGTATTGATTTCTAGAAGTCCAGCTGATTTCTGGGTACATGTCAAAGCTAGTGGGAGCATAAGTGTTATGCTAATAATCATCATGTTAGTGGGAGCATGATAATTATGATAAGTATTGCAAGTTAGCAATGTTAATTATAGAAAACAAAAAAAAAAATTTCAATTGGGAAAAAGTTGTTTTGCTATAATTAAGGGAGAGGAAATTATGCTTCATCTCAAATCTATAAGCTTAGATCGTGAGGTTTTAATCATTTAGTCAAGGATATATATGAATTTCATGTTGGAATGGCTCAACATAAGGAAATTTTGTATATGGGTCCATTATTTGCGTTCTAAAATTCGATTATGATTATGGCATCCCTTTTCATAATCTGAATTATGAGAACTTGGCAAATTGAAATGGAAATATTATAGCAAAAGACTGGTTTAGTCTTTATGTAAGACATCATGAATCGTGTCCCATATGCTTCGGATATAGGATCGATTACATGTGCTATATTCATCCGTTCTAAAATTTTCCAAATGCCTGGGGCATTAAGAAGGGAAAAGGTTTAGAACTGGATATGACTAAAAGGATTAAACAATTGTCGAGGACAATCTAAGGTTTACCAAAGATTGGTTGCTCAAGGACAATTGGAAGTATAGTGATAATTCTGGAAGGACCATATTGACATAGTCTGTAAGGAGGCAACTCTTGTTCAGAAGTGATAGTCAAAATGGAATCTGGAAATGTTTCAAAGTTAGAATTTTCAATCTGTTTAAGATTAGGAAACTTAATGCAAGAAGGATGTTTCCAAGGAGCTGATCTCCTTTGGAATACTCTGTAATGATTGTTGTCAAGTCTTTCTGACTTTGTGCATAATCATTACAAGAGGATCAATGCATATAAGTTTAGAATCTAACAGATTTCAGTAAATGGCGTGAATTTGGAATTCTTGCATTTGCAGTAAGGATTTGGGGGTGTGAAAAGAGAATCATTGAAGTTATGTTCAATTGATCTAGTTCACAAAGTAAAGATCATAGAAAAACATAGTATGCATACTTGGTGTGTGGCATGACTAGTGTTTAAGAAAACATAGTGTACATGCTTGGAGCATGGGACAACTATTGTTTTAAATTCAAGAATAAAGTTGATAGCTGAAACAGTATACAATGAATAATGTGTAATCATATGGTGATAAATAAAAGGTGTTTTATTTATGTTCAAAGGGTTGATACCATATTGGATTCAATTATTATTGTGTTTCACTTTGCATGTTTTGACTTCCCGAATAAACTGGGTTATTCTTCCAGAATGACTAAGTTATTCAAACCATCCACAGTCGGTCATATTTTGGAAGTAGATATGAATTAAGACTGTCATGATGGGTTGTAGAGGTCTAAGGTGTTGGACAAGGCTACAACAATCATGAGTGCTCATAAGTTCTGAGTATTGGATTCAACCCGCGCTCATTGGAATCACTTCATGGATTTTATCACGAGTGATCATGAGACGATAATATCTTATATTCTTCAAACCTAGAGATATGAGTTGTTACTATGAGTTGATAGTACATTGATTGCACGAAACCGCATTTGGTAACTCTGTGCTATAAAACGTGCTTTTGTGTATGATTCAACAAGTAGTAGAACAAGCCATATGAGTCGAAGTTTATCCGTTCCTTTTACCTTCGGGATAAAAGCGATATCTGTGGGCCCCTCGATGATTTGATGATGACAAATGGAAGTGCTCGGCCGGGCCAGGACTGATTTGATTTGTTCAATTAGTCAGTCGTCATAAATCGGAAATCGGGAAACAACAAATGGACAGAGAGAATGATTATAATCCATGTCTCAGTCCATATGATATCGAATGGAGGAATATATGATCCCTTATCTAATGGACAAGTCATTGACAAATGTCAGAGTTCATCGACAAGGTCAGAGTTCGACAGAAGCTTTTGAGAGCTACGATTGCCGGTTGGTTCCTGAAGTCATACGCAATAATAGTTTTAGACTTATCCAAGTGGGAGACTGTTGGATTAATGTCTAAGTCCATAACTATAATTGGTAAGACTTGACCCGACCCGGCATGGTCCATTTGGGTTGCATACCATCATGCACTTGAATGAGAGAAATAAGACACTTATGGTTATTAATATATTATAAGTTCTAGTATATTAATAATAAGAATAATAAGATTATTTAATTAGTATTGATCAAGAATTAATCTAGGATTAATTAAGTGATCAAAAGAAGACTAATTAAATATATGGGTTGATTGTGTAAATCATCCATACTTGTATAGTGGGCTAATGCTCCATGGATAATCAAGTTGGGCTAAAACCCATAAGATGGTTCATGGATGCTCCATGGTGTATTTGAATCCATGGATCCAAGGAAATGGAAAGCCATGACAATTAAGAGTTTACCCTAATTGTGTAACTATATAAGCATCTTATTATTGAGGAAAAATCGGCCACTAATAGTATTCAAGAAAGGGCTAGCCGATTTTGGTGAGTGTAGAATTCTCTCAAGTCATTCTAAGTGTTTTGATGATTGTGATTCCATTTGAGGTGTCACACTTGGGGCACTAAGCACTCAAGCTTCATGAAGACTTTCTACATCAAAAAGGTATGTATTCTATCCTACTATATCCATTGTTTTATATGCTAGATTAGGATAATACCTTGGAAGTTCTTATTTGCATGTATAATAGAGAAAACATAGATCCAAGGTATTTAGGGTTGCATGTACACTTAGGAAGTGTTAGAATGCTCAAAACCCAACACCATTAAGTTGCCATTTTATAGGCAACAACCTTATACCCACCTTATAGATCGGCTTCGTGAATGAGGCGTACTTGCGGTAAGACGACTTTTTTCTTATGCATACATATATATATATATATATATATATATGTGTATATATATATATATATATATATATATATATATATATATAATTATTAAATCATAATAATATAAGTATAAGGGTTGAATTTTAACTTTTAGAATTCTAAGGGTTGGAACTAAAGTTTTAACATGACTTTACTTGTTCCAAAACTTGAGGGCAAGTTTTGTAAACTTTCAAAACTTTTCATTTCTTGTAACTTATGAGTTTAATAGATTAATAGAAATGAAGACTCTTCATTTTTTCTAACTCTTGTGTTCTTTTAATGGTTTTAATTCAAGTGACTCTTGGTTTTCCATAACTTGAGGACAAGTTCTGGACTCCATTAAAACACATTATGATCAAGAATTAATCTACCACATAGGTTACAAATAATTCCTATGATCATCTAAACATCATAAGATCAAGAACATGAATATGAACACTTCATGAATCAAAATTACACTTAAAAGTTTGTAATTTTGATAACTAGTTGTTGTAAATGAATTAGCAAAGACATTACACCATCTAAAACAAGTTTTTCAAGTACCAAAATAGTTTAGGGTAATGTTTCAAGTCCATTTCCAGCAACTAAAGTCGAAAATCTGCACTATGTGGCTCCTACTCGCCGAGTGCATCAACCTACTCGGCGAGTAGGTTGAAGATACAAGTGAACTCGGCGAGTTCATCAGGCAGACAGCAAACTTTTCGACTTTTTTCAACTTTTAAGAACAAATAACAAACAAACAAGCCTAGGCTCTGATACCACTGATGGGTTTTGAGCATTCTAACACTTCCTAAGTGTACATGCAACCCTAATAAACTTGGATCTGTGTTTGTCTAATTATCATGCAAAGTTGAATTCCAAGGTTATATTCCTATCTAGCATACATGGGGAACAATTTTTAACTTGAATGAAAGATAGAATAACTAACCTTGTTGTTGCTTATGTTCCTTGAAACCTTGTGAGCCTAGCACCCCAAGTGTGATGCCTCAAATGCTTCACACAACACCAAATGCTCTTGGAAAGACTTTTGAGAGAATACACACTTCTTGAAATCGGCCTAGCCCTATTGTTTCATATGTGTAGCCGATTTTGGTGGAGAATGGGATTCTTATATAGTGTTGACACATCTAGGGTTACACCATGTAAACCCTAATGTGTCATGACTCTTCATTTCCATGACCCATGGGTTTGTAACTCCCATGGAGCATCCTATGGGTAGAACCCAACTTGATAATCCATGGAGCCTCTTAGCCCACTATACAAGATATGGATGATTTACATAATCAACCCATATATTTAATTAGTTATCTTTTGATCACTTAATTAATTCTAAATTAATTCTTGATCAAACTAATCAAATAATATTATTAATATATTAGAACTTATAATATATTAATAATCTCCAAGTGTTATTTCTCTCATTTAGTCTATCCAATTGCATGGTGCCATGCAACCCAAATGGACCATGCCGAGTCAGGTCAAGTACATACCAGAAATAGTTATGGACTTAGACACCTTATCCAACAGTAAGGTCATCGCCTATTCCTCGAGACAGCTAAAGACACATGAGGTCAACTACATAACCCACGATCTTGAACTAGGAGCAGTTGTGTTTGCTCTGAAGACCTGGATACATTACCTCTAAGGAACGAAAAGCACTATCTTTACAGACCACAAGAGCTTACAACACATATTCGACCAGAAGGAGCTCAACATGAGACAACGACGGTGGGTCGAGCTACTCAGTGATTACGAATGCGAAATTCGTTATCATCCGGGTAAAGCCAACGTAGTAAGTGACGCCCTGAGTCGGAAGGAATATTCTGGTCGTAGAGTCAAATCATTGACTATGACTATCCATTCACACTTGTCCATACAAATTAAGGCAGGTCATCTCGATGCTTTGAAGCCTGAAAATGTGGCGGGTGAATCCCTAAGAGGGATGGATAAAAACTTGGAGGTTAAGGGTGGCGGAGCTTATTATTTTATGGACCGAATTTGGACCCCGAACCTAGGTGGTTTCAGAGACTTGGTCATGAACGAGGCACACAAAACTCATTATTCCGTGCACCCGGGATCAGATAAGATGTATCTGGACCTCAAAAAGTTATACTGGTGGCCTAACATGAAAGCAGAGATTGCTACCTTCGTGAGTAAATGCCTTACTTGCACCAAGGTCAAGGCTGAATACCAGAAACCCTCCGGCCTTCTACAACAACCAGAGATTCCAGAATGGAAGTGGGAGTGGATCACTATGGATTTCATAACCAAGTTGCCCAAGACAACGGGTGGACTTGATACCATATGGGTCATCGTCGATAGATTGACCAAGTCTGCACACTTCCTACCAATCAAAGAAACAGACAAGATGGAGAAGCTTACAAGAACTTACATTAAGGAGATTGTACGACTGCACGGTGTTCCCTTATCCATTATCTCGGACAGAGATAGTAGATTCACTTCGAGGTTCTGGCAGTCGCTACAAAGTTCCTTAGGAACTAGGCTAGACATGAGTACAACCTACCATCCACAAACAGACGGACAAAGTGAGAGAACTATCCAAACCTTGGAAGATATGTTGCGAGCCTGTGTGATCGACTTTGGGAAAGCATGGGATACTCATTTACCCCTTGTCAAATTTTCCTATAACAACAATTATCACACAAGCATAAAGGCTGCTCCATTCGAGGCCCTCTATGGCCGAAAGTGCAGATCCCCTCTGTGCTGGGCTGAGGTGGGTGATACCCAGTTAGCTAAAGGACGAGTTCCTGAAAGCACTCTCACAGGTCCAGAAATCATACGGGAAACGACGGAGAAGATCATTCAAATCTGTGAATGACTGAAAGCTCCAGAGACCGACAGAAAAGCTACGCTGACAAACGAAGGAAACCGTTGGAATTCCAGGTGGGCGACCATGTTCTATTGAAGGTCTCACCCTGGAAGGGCCTGATACGCTTCGGAAAGCGTGGAAAGCTAAATCCAAGGTACATCAGGCCTTTCGAGATTCTCGCAAGAATCGGCCCCGTAGCTTACAAACTTAACTTACCACGTGAACTCAGTAACGTACATTCTACCTTCCACGTATCGAACTTGAAAAAGTGTCTGTCCAATGAGACTCTTGTTATTCCACTCGACGAGATCGAGATCAACGAGAGCCTCAACTTCGTGGAGGAACCAGTAGAGGTCATGGACCGAGAGGTAAAGCAAACGAAACAAAGCCGTATCCCGATAGTGAAGGTTCACTGGAACGCCAAGCGGGGACCTGAATTCACTTGGGAGCAAGAGGATCAGATGAAACTGAAATATCCTCATCTTTTTACTTAGTTATTTGTAAATACTTTATTTGCTTAGACTTTAATTTCGGGACGGAATTCCCTTTAACAGGGGGATGATGTGACAACTCGAAATTTTCATTCGGTCAAACCCTAAAAGTCAATCACTTCATATTATAAGTTAATTTCAGTTCTATTTGTTTTTAACAAATTTAAAGTTCGTTTTACTATTATAATAATTATTCTTTAAATGAACGGGTGAAAGAATGTGTCGTCTCGGGTCTTGAAATTTCCAAACCGCGAATACCACATAGCTTAGAAGTTCACGGCCAAACTTTAATGTTTGGGCCGTAAACTACCCCCCAAAAAACGTAAACTCATGCTTAAGCATGATTTTACTCCCCAAAGTGCATCACTTCTCATTTTCACCCTAAAGAGTAAATTCCAAACTCTCTCAAGTATCATCCAAGATTTAATTCAAGATCTCCAAACTAGTAAGTGTTCTAGCCATTTCAAGTTGGTATAACACTTAATCTAGTGATTGTACATCTTTTCATCCATCCATTTTTGTGTTTTGATTAGATTTCCAAAACCACCAAGAACACCAAGAACACACACTAAGTGTTCTTGGACTTTTAGCTCATTTCAAGCTTCCTTATAGTAAGTACTTCCATCCTTGAGTCTTATTAAGCTTGTATTACATGTTAGCATCAAGAAAATGTACCAAGAACACAAGGATTAAGGTGTTCACGGTCCAAGAATGTTCTTGGGCCGTAAACACCAAGTAAGGCACCAAAGTGTGCCTAAGTCCTTTATCTAGCCTTAGTTTGATGTCTAAACCTTCCCTTGATGTGTTTAAGCCTTGAAAAACACAAAAGTCCATCATTTTTAAGTGTTTACGGTTTGGGGATCTCCCAAAACTGTAAACACCCTAAAGTGAGTTTATTTGGACCATATTCCTTCCTTAGGCCTAAAATCTAACCTAGACAATTACCTTGATGAGTTAAGGACTTGAAAACATGACAATACCACTTTCCATATGGGTTTATAGTAGTAAACCCAAAAGGAGATGGCCTTGGGGCCGTAAACTCCTCCAAGGAGTGTAATAATGCCCTAATCCCATCCAAAGGCCTAACCACCAATTAGAAATGCTTCAAAGGACTTGTAAAACCTCAAAACAACATATGGTCATAAAGTGTAGAGTTTACGACTGTAAACCCTTGAGTTTACTGCCGTAAACTCCTTGGGTAATGGTCATGAAAACCGTAAACTCCAAAGGAGTTTACCCTTGAACCCCAAACACTCTAGCTTTGCCCTAGAAACACTTGGATGCAACCCTTGTGATCTTTAACACTTGAAACAAAGTGTTTTCATGTTCTAGAGTGTCCCAACTTAATTTATTAGTTATAAATTGGCTAATTAGTTATATATATATATATATATATATATATATATATATATATATATATATATATATATATGTTCATTATATGATAACTAGGCTCGTGCGTGTGTACAAGTCTCCATTTGTGACCTAGCACCGCATCCGACACTTCAATCCAATCCACTCATTGCAAGTGAGTTCTGATGGGTTTTGGTCATAAGAACATCCTATGTGCTCATACAAATCCTAATGCTTGGATCTAGGTTTCTCTATTGTACATGCAATTTATCCAAGACTATAAACCCTAATTCTAGCATACAAGTAATCATATTAACATAAGAATGGGTTTAAGATCATACCTTGATTGTTATGTAGCAATAACAATCACAAATCCTCCTTGTAATGACCTTAGAAAGCTTAGAGTCACAAGTGTCACTCCTCTAATGGTTCACAAACACCAAGAGCAAGAGGATGAAGAAGGGAAGAGAATGAGGCTCTCAAAAAACGTGTGGAAACCCTAGAATAAGTCTCCTCCACGTTTTTGAGGCATAAGGGTGCTATATATAGTGAGGCTATTAGGGTTATCTAACAAGGAAACCCTAATTTGGATGCTTAAGCCCTAAGCAACCCATGGACTCCTTTACTTAAGGGCCTTGGTCGATTTCTAATGGGTTTCCCCATAGAATTCGTCCACTCCTTAATATAAGGTAATCCATAGCCCAAATTGCAATTATCTTATAATTAAAATTCCAGTCCCTTAAGTTTAATTAATCTCTTTTAGTCACAAAACTAATTACTAATTAATTCTTGACTAATATTAATTAAACAATATGATTTCTCCTTTAATATATTATTCTCATAATATATTAATAAATCATATTAAATCCTTTCTCTCCATAATTCATCCTATCAAGTTGCTTTGGTGAAGGCAACCCAAAAGGACCATGCACCATCGGGTCAAGTACATACCAAAATAGTTATGGACTTAGACACTAATCCAACAGTCTCCCACTTGGATAAGTCTAATAACTATTCTGCGTATGACTTCAGATCCTGATCTGCAATCGTAGCTTTCCAAAGCCGCTGTCAACTCTGATCCTATCAGATACGTGTATCCTTTAGATAAGGGATCATATATTCCTCCATTCTAAATATCGTATAAGACATGATTTCAAATCATTCTTTCTGTACTATTTCTCGACTTCCGATTTATGACGACTGACTAATTGAACAAATCAAATTAGCCCTAGCCCGGCCGAGCATTTACGTTTGTCATCACTAAATCAACGAGGGGCCCAAAGATATCGCATTTATCCTACTTTGAATAAAAGGAACGGATAAAATTTGATTCAATTCTCGCTTGCACTCACTCACCGAATCACACACAACAATATGTTTTATGACACCAAGTTACTGGTGCGTTTACATATTATCAATGTGCAACCGATTTGTAAGATACAACTCACACATCTCGGTTTCAAGAATATAAGATGTTATCGTCTCACCAATCACTTGTGATACAATTCATGGAGTGATCCAAGTGAGCGTGGGTTTAATCCAATGCTCGAATCATATTCATAAGCACTCATGAACGTTGCAGCAAACATTTGCTTATGTCTAATGCTCTTTAGACAATCCACACACCAATTCACGACAGTCTTTATTCATACCTACTTCCAACATATGAACGACTGTGGCCCGTTCGAATAATTTTACTATTCTAAACCAATTAAATTATTCAGGAAGTCAAAACATGCAAAGTGAAACACAAGAATAATACTAATCCCATATGGCCTCAAACCTTTGAGTATAATTAAAAAACCTTTTATTTATCACCATATCGATTACTCATTATTTGTTGTTTCAGGTAATCAACTTCTTACTTGAATTATTACACTTGTCCCATGCTCTTATCATGCACACAATGTTTACTTATGGTTCTTACTTTGTGAAATAGATCAAATGAACACATTTCCAATCATACTCATTTCACAACTCCAAATCCTTTTTCATAAGTGAAAGAATATCAAATTCTTGCCACTTATAGAATATGTTAGATTCTAACATTTTATGCAATGATCCTTTTCGTAATGTCATAGCACAAAAAGTCACAAAGACTATTGTCAACGATATTACAAAGTCCTCTATCGGAGATTGTTACAATACAATTCCTTAGATATGATGTCTCTCACTCAAAGTACATTCCTTTGAACATCCTTTGCATAAAAGTTTCTAATCTAGACATAGTTTTTTCAATATTCAATTCCCTACACGTTTCCATATTTTCCATATGACAACTCATTCTTAATAGAATCTTATCTATTCATAATAATGTCGATATGGTCCATTCAATAATATACTTCCAACTACTCACAAGTGACCAATCCTCGGTGAACTTTGGATTGTCCTTTGATAGTTATTTAATTATCTTAGTCAAAACCGATTCTTGTCCTTCTTCCCTCTAAATGCGCTAGACATTTGGAAAATTTTAGAATGGTCAAATATTATAGCATTTGCAATCGATCCTATACCCGAAGTGTATGGGACACGATGCACAATGTCTTACATGAAGATTTAATGCTTTATCAATCTTCTGCCATAATATTTTACGTGCTACGTTCTCATAATTCGAAATATGAAGAGGAATGCCGTAATCATAATCGAAATTTAAGAACGCACTATGTATACTTTGACTAAATATATTAAAATTTCTCAATCCAAGCTTTAGGTTTTAAAACGAAGTACAATATTCTCTCCCTTAATTATAGCAAAACAACTTTACATCCTTACTACTTTGCAAAGTATAACTCTTGTTTTCTATAATTAATATTGCTAACTTGCAATACTGGCCTTAATAATCATACAATCATAACATTTATGCTCCCACTATCATGATGATTATTATAAACATAACACTTATGCTCCCACTAGCTTTGACATGTATTCAGAAAACAGCTTAACTTACAGAAAAACAATACCTATTGAATTTCTTAAGTTCATGTTAATACTTAATGCTTTGATAATCCTTTATCAAGGCTTCTTAATCTCATACACCTTTATTGAAGATAGCTCATATGTGTCTTAAACAATTAAGACTAATTGCCAAATCTCACAATTCGAATCATGGAGAGGGATACCGTAACCATAATCAAATTTGAGAATGCAATTTTACAATTGCTATCTTCTTAAAATCTTTCTTAGTGAAAGCATTTCCTCACAGTCACTTTCATGAAGGAGGGAATCTTATGACACTTAGATTTTAATGGTGTATGTGTTTCTATCCATGTGAATTTGTCAAAGCCAAGGTTTACGACAAATTCAAACTCATATGGACCGAACTTTCTTAATCTTGATCTCTTGCCTTATGGTAACACAACTGCCCACCATGTCTTCCAAGTAGTTAAGTAGCTCACCTTTTCCTATCAATGTACTTTTCATTGATCAAGGTGCCTACCTTTTATGCGTTCAAATGAGAACTCATAGAACTCATATGCATAATTAACTTAATTGGAATGGCATAGAAACAAAATAGTGTCAACACGATAGGTTGTTAACCTCAACTTGTGTGCTAGTGATGATCGATAAGGTTTATTTTGATTTGTTCTTGAAACCTTTCAAGACCATTAAGACTCCCACTGACTCCTTGACATATAAGATTCTCTTGTCAATAAACATTTCTTGACAAACAAATATTCAAGAGTTAGTGTAGTTTTTTATCAAAACACTTCATAAATTGGTCCTAGTTGATCTTTGTCTTATCCAAGACATCACAACTTTCCACATTTGATGAATGTTATAAACCTTCTTAATACTTATAACTCAATGTCATAATCTTAACTCTAAGACTTGTTTTGGAACGAAATATGATTGACTTCTTGATTTAACCATTTCTTCAATTCTTGATTCCTCTTCTTAGACATACAATTGTACTAAGACTTACTTAGAGGATCAATTGAGATATGGTTCTTAATCATTAAGACCTATCATAAAGCATAAAAGGCACTCTCCCTTCTTCTTTGAATAGAGAAACTTTTATCTTTCTGCCTTCTTGATTCTTCTTATTCGTTCTGCTATTGATTTAAACTTTTTCAATCAACTACGAATTACACTTAATCTTATAAGTATAATCATATTTACTAATCCTTTAGTAAATCATGACGAATATCTTTGTTACCCTTGTGGTGGACTTGATCAACACACAACTTTGTGTACTCGATCTCCTAGTCCTTCACTTGACACTTTGTCAGCGAATTAGTCTAATTTCCAAATATGAAATTTCTCATTCATCGTGCAACCAAGTTGCATGATTCCAAGTTTCTGTCCACTTGAAACTTAGGCGATGAGAAACTTTCCCTATTTGGTAAATTCTTGACATTTCCACTGTTAACATAATTAAGAATCTTATCAATTCGTTGTAGAAATATGCAAACATCAATTTTTCATAACGATTTCATTGCAAGGAAATAAATAAATAAATGAGTCAAGACAAAATTTATTTTATTCATAAAAGCAGCGGAAAACATTTGTCCTTACAATGCAAAATCAACTGAAAAACTATGTAGTCAAATATTTCTAACAATTCTATCATAACTTTCTAAGCTCAAAATCTAATCTTCAAATCCATGCGATCGAAATCCATTTCTTCGTGACTAGAGTCATCTTGATCTTTTATCAAGCTTCCTTTCTTTTCACTGATCCTGCAAAGCGTTCAAATGCAATCTTATCACATTATTTATTAAGAATCAATGAATAGGAACTTAATGGAGTTAGATAGTGGATTTTACCTGAAGTACAGCCATACTCTTTGACTCTCCCATCTTCTGGACTCTTCAGACTCTTAGGGCAGACTTGTATCCAACGCCCTTTCTCTTGGAAACAAACGTAGGTCGGTTCTCCTAGAACGTCCTCTGAAGCATGGTTGATTGACTTTCCTAACAAATACGCTCCATTGCTTTGCCAAATCATTTATGATTCAGCAGCAATGAGCATGTAAGTTAGGTCAATGAGGTTTGCATCATGATCCATCATATAATACTTTCCTTTGAACTCATTATATGATTCAGGGAGTGACTGTAGAACCCAGCCTATATCCAACTCATCGGGGAATGACGCACCCAACATAATCAACCTATCGATGTGTGATTTCATTCCTAGAACATGGGCACACACGGGCTTACCATCTTCATGTTTCATTGACAATAGGGCTTTAGTGATATTGAACCTTTCAATTCTTCGATCTTATGGGTTAGGGAGAACAACGGGAGGAGGAGGAGGAAGTGAAGCATGATTTCTTGTTCCTCGATTGAATCGTGGAATATTATCTTCATGTGGAATGCTTGTTCCACAAGATTTGGGAAGACCATAGTTGTCGAACTTTGACATCTACAAAACGGGAGAAAACAAATTCAAGTTAGTTGATTTATTGAGTCCTTAGTAAATCATCCAAATGATATACTAAGTCTAGGACCCAACACAATATTCTACAACTCGGGAGAGGGATACCGTAACCCTAATTTCAGAACATTTGAAGGTAAGTGAATGACGATTCACTAATTTTCCACCATCAAAACGAAAAAGAAATTTTAAGTTTTAAATCTATGAAAACTCCTAGATCCTTTGAGATTCATTTAACATTTCAATGGCATGTTTAAATCTCGATATGCCCCTCTTGTTTGTGACTGGGATGCCGAGGATCACAAAGCGGGTGTGAATTACCATGCAAATTTACATGGTGCCCTCACATGTTACAGTCACCTATTCGATGTGCCGGTAAACCACACACGCTCCACCGAACTATGACAAACATTGAGTCACCCTTTGCTACCTTTGCTTCGAACCATTTAGTGTGCCGGTAAACCACACACACTAACGTCTTCGCAAGGGCACAAAGTGTAATTTCATGGAATTGCATCAATTCACTTTTGCCTAAGTAACTAAGATTGGGAATTTGAAAAACATTTAGTTACTTTTGTACTTCATTATACTTACAATGGAAGGTTTTTGTCCTATCCTACCCGTTCGGCTAACGACCCTCCACTAGTCAAGAGTGCGGTGGGTAAGAGTGGATACCCATTCAATTGCCATTTTATAGGCAATTTCCTTAAACACCCCTTATAGACCAGCTTCGTGAATGAGGCCTACTAACGGTAAGACTGACTTTTACTCATACATATATATAATGTTAGACTTTTTAATGTTATATATAGTATAGGGTGTATTTTACACTTTTAAAATACTAGGTGGTTAAATTTAACGATTATACCTTTAATTCAATTAAATTGTAAACCAAAACTTTTAAGGATTTATTAAACCTCCTTTAATTATACACCTTAATTAATTAATAAAACCATAAGGGTGTGATATGAACTTTTCAAAACACTACTAGGGTTTTAGAATTTAACATTCCTATATTAAACTTTTAATCAAAATTTAAATTCCAAAACTTGAGGACAAGTTTTGAAACATTTCAAAAAACTTAGGGTTTAGAATTTAAATATACATCAAAATTAAACTTTTAATCAAAATTTAAATTCCAAAACTTGAGGGCAAGTTTTGAAACCTTTTCAAAACATTAGGGTTTCAACTATTTAAATTTCAAAACTAAACTTGTGAGTTTAAATTTAAACTATAAAACCTAAAGGGGAAAATTGAAACTTTTCATAACACAAGGATCAAATAACAAATAATCTAAATTAACATTTAATCACATAATTATCCATATTTGATTTATTTAATGATTTCTTGCAAAACAATTTACCAATTTAATCAAAATAATTAAACAATTATCACATAAGGAAATAAATATTTTATTAATTGATAAATATCTTTAATTAGATCAAGAATATACTCATATATATCATAAAATCGGATTTATATTGATCTAATATGATAAAGGCAAGTATCTCAAAGATAAACAGCAAGAAATCCCGAAAATAGCTTCATCTGACGCTCGAACTCGCCGAGTAGGGGCCTACTCGCCGAGTCCACAATGGGACTCGCCGAGTTCACCAGGCAGTTTCACAAAATAGAATTTTTCCAACTTGAACAAACATACAAAGCATCAATACAATAGAAACCAATTAAGGCTCTGATACCACTGATGGTTTTGGTCATAAGAACATCCTATGTGCTCATACAAACCCTAATGCTTGGATCTAGGTTTCTCTATTGTACATGCAATTTATCCAAGACTATAAACCTTAATTCTAGCATACAAGCAATCATATTAACATAAGAATGGGTTTAAGATCGTACCTTGATTGTTATGTAGCAATAACAATCACAAATCTTCCTTGTAATGACCTTAGAAAGCTTAGAGTCACAAGTGTCACTCCTCTAATGGTTCACAAACACCAAGAGCAAGAGGATGAAGAAGATAAGAGAAGGAGGCTCTCAAAAAACGTGTGGAAACCCTAGAATAAGTCTTCTCCACGTTTTTGAGGCATAAGGGTGCTATATATAGTGAGGCTATTATGGTTATCTAACAAGGAAACCCTAATTTGGATGCTTAAGCCCTAAGCAACCCATGGACTCCTTTCCTTAAGGGCCTTGGACGATTTCTAATGGGTTTCCCCATAGAATTCGTCCACTCCTTAATATAAGGCAATCACATGTGATTAATAACTACAAAACCAGAGGTTTTTCCTACTGTTCAAACTGTTTATCAAACTGTATTGCTTCAAACCGTTTTACAAACTCTTTTACTTATCAAATACTTGTACTTAAACTCTTTTATACTTATTATCAATTGCATGTCTATGTATGTATAGTTATATAAGCAATGTTTAAAAGGCTTAGGAAGGCCTGCCCGCCCTATTTCCTTTTCGCCGTTGAGATGTGGTCTGGTGGGATATCGGGTACCCGTCCGAAGGTAATTTAAATATTAGTTATATATAATGTTTACATATATAGTCATAAAGGATCTTCCAGTTCATTCGATACCTTTGGGTAGCAAGGGTATACTTCCATGTTTATACGTACCAGTTATATCAATAGTAAGTTACCATAGGGTAGCACAGGAGGATACTAATACTATTACTAGAACACTGAAACATACAATGAGTCAGTTCGAGTAGTACTCACAGTACATTACTATACATGCTAGATAAAGAGATAAGATACATTACAGCTAGTACACACAGTACATTACTATACATGCTAGATAGAGAGAACATATATTACACCTAGCACACGCAGAACATTTCAGTACATACAGGCTAGACAGAGAAAGATTACACTTTCAGTTAGCACACTTATTACATATACATTCATGCAGTTATGTGAACCATTGAGCGGTTCATGGCACTTCCTGCCATGACCGCTCTTGTATCTCGAATCTCCTTAATTGGGGAGCGTATGAGTTTGCGTATAGATCTATACTGGATTGACTATCCTACACCTTGTTGCTCGCTACAATGGGACTTGCAAGTCTACGGGTGCCAAATGTCATTTCTTATGGCGTCTTACATCGCCGTTTTACTAGAGTTGGTAGGAGGATACAGGTCGATCACATGTTACTTGGAACACCTTTTGTTTTAAGGTAGTTAGTACCACGGTAGTCACTTATTACAAATACTACGATACTATAATATTTTCGCATTACATTCACTTCGTGAATATTCACACGATGCACGGTAATTTAGAAACTATATTTATGGATAATGATAGTCGGAATTGGGAAAACACACACTCTAACAAGAGACACACGCACATACACTAGATGCCTTGGTAGAAGGCTACAGTTAGTAGGAAACATAGGGTTTTCTAGGAGAGTTCAAACATTTTACAAAACATTGTACAAAACATCTTACGGAACATTTTACAAACGTTTTCATACAAACTCAGACATTAATATACTTATGAGCTCACCAGCATTAAGCTGATACTCGTTTTCAAAATAACTTGTATTCTTAGGTCACCACTAGACAGGTACAGGTGCCAGGCTTTTGAGAAGATGGAGTTCGTTCAAGACTCATCTTATATTTTGATATGTATATTTTTGGTGTCTATAACTTTGACAGAGCACACATGTATGAAATTATATTATTAATGCAATGGATGATGTTGTTGCTTGTTTACTACTATTCCTTGTTGTGATACTGTACATGACGTCCTCTGCCCCAGAATGTTTCCGCCATTCATGGTTTTGGGGTGTGACATGACGTCGTTGCATAGTATCATAACAAATGTATATAAATGAAACATAGCAAATCCACACATCATACATTAAGATAACAAACTTACATTATTTTACATAGTGTATTTGTTCACAAATTACAACAAAAGTGACATTAGCTAGTAATTTCCAAAATGCAGCTCATTATCCAGTATCCAAGGCTCTAGTACCTGATCACCGAGTTCCTGAGAATACAAGTTTTTTTGAAAGGCGTTAACGTAGAATGTTGGTGAGTTTATAAGAGTATTTGTAATAAAACTTTGTAACATCTTTGTTTCTCATAGTTTGTAAAACTCCAGAAAATCCAATATTTTCTATAAAAGTAGTTTGTGGATCTTGTTTTCAAAACTGTGTATGTTGCATGCGTGTTCTCTATTTTTACCTTGTTTGCATATAAAAGAGTTGTGCTCCCAGAAAATCCTATATTTTTTGTATATAAAAGAGTTGTGTTTCCCAAGAAACTCCTATATTTGATGTATATAAAAGAGTTGTGTTTCCTTGGAATATCCTATATTTTCTGTATATAAAAGAGTTGTGTTTCCTAGAAAATCCTATATTTTATGTATATAAAAGAGTTTTGGTCTTAAAACCCTAAGACCCGAGTTGTGTCCTTTACTTACAAAATAAAAGAATCATAGTTTTATATTTGGTAAGACTAGTAAAGAGTATATTCTCGTAAACTCCAAAGTTAATATAATCCTACTCTTTGTGATTCATTATAACCATACTAATATGACTCAGGTGCCTGTCCTAATGTTCTTCAAGCGTCCGATACAAATAAGATATTTGTCACCCTACACTGGCTAGTCTAGCTGTAGCGAACAGCTCAGATGTGGGGTGTCAACCCTGTATAGATCCATACACAAATTCCCGCTCCTCCTCTAGGAGACGTTGGTTATAACTACAGGACTTACGGTGCAGGCTAGGTAGGTACGACGAAGAAAAGTCTCACAAGAGTCTTAACATGTGTACGTGGACATTTCAAATAATGCATATAACATTCTTAGAATAAATTGAAAAACCATGGTTTTACGACTCACAATTTCACCGCTTTAAAACATACAATTTAATACTTGTATCGTTAAAGGATCTATGGTGAATTGATTATGACACACAAAGATTCCTCTCGTAAAACTCTGTTTTGTTTTTCTGGTTTGATTAATTTTTTTAACAATATTTATAAATATTCTTTCTAGTTTTGAACATTATACTTTCACTTTACAAAATGAAACTTATTTTAACAAATTGTACAAGTGTTATTGTGGGCTGTTAACACACCCAAGTATTTTGTTCAAATGTTTATAAATATTGTTGGTAAAAATTTATAGATCTAAAAGTTTACCATTTTCCAAACTTTTATAACTAACAATGCATTAACATTTTTCTTTGTCAATTTTCATGATTTGTAAAACATATTACAAGAACCTTTTTCTTGTTTCATTCTTAACATGGTGTCAAAATATGTATAAATTTTGCTAAGATAAACTTTTCTTCAAACACTCGAGATTTATACCAAATTTCGAGTTTAGGAGTGTTAGTATGGAATGATGACATTTCAACAAACGAACACATACATGGAATGATGACATTTCAACAAACGAACACATACATACACACATATACATGCAAATATACAAGGATTTCAACCAAGATTTGACTTGTATCCCCCCCCCCCTCTAAAGAATGAAAACTTTGAAAATAAGGAGTATGAAGCTCACCTTGGGTGCTTTTGTGGAAAGATTTGAAGTGTGGAGAAGAGTTGTAAGCCAAAACTCTAAGGTTATCCTTAAAAAACACTTGAAGCTTCTAACACCTTATGAAGAGTGCATACGAAATTTGTGTGTGTAAGGAGCAATGAAATGAACAATAATCAAGTGTAAGAATACTAGGAATGGTTAGAATACTTACCAAGAAGCCTAAGAATTACTTGGAAGTTGAAGATGTTACAAGAACTTAGTTCTTGTTCTTGAAGGAGTTGGAAACTGTTTTGAAGTTCCAGAGAGAATGAGAGAAATGAACTGAAGTGAGTATCCACTCGTGGGTTAAGAGGAAATAGAGATAGCTTGGATGTTTGTTGGATATTTGAGGGAATTGTGTGGAAATTCGGTGGGTATTGCAATGTAAAGTCGAATTTAGTTTCCAATGCATACTTTACGTACATGAAATCTAATAAAAATTTGATATTCCACTGAAATGTCCTTAGATATGGCTGAACAATCCTTTATTTCATCGAAATATGACCGAATTCACCTTATAAAAAGGAAATCGGTCCTATAAGTGCATAAATGAGGAAAATCGGTTTTGGTTGGGCCATACATGGGAAATTCGGTCTTGGAAGGCCCAAAGCAAGAGGAATTCGGTTTGGTTAAGGCCCCAAACACCCTTAGGAATGTGTGTTCAGTCATGGCTTCACCATGGCCGAATTCCTAATTAAAAGGGCATGGAAGTTTATGTTTTGGCCATTTTTAGTCCTTGAACTAGTGTCACAAGTTTCCTTCAAGTGTTTTGCTTGTTATTGTATCCAAAATAAGTCCATCTTGCCCTAACAGAATCTATTTCAATCAAGTTACATGAAGAGAGTGTTGATGCATGCATACAATCATAAGCTACAATTGCTAGTTTTGACATTCATTTTTGTGATATTCTTTTAGATTATGTATAATTATATTAAAATGTATAAGACTTTTAGTCTGTAAGAAGATATATGAATTTGTATTTAAGTTTAGATATATAAGAATATATTAGAATGTTTTTATTTTTCAACCTCAGATTCAAGAATTTTGTTATTCTTCAATTATATTCTAATTGAATAAAATTCTGAAAGAGCATCATTTTAACAAAAAAAAAATATTCTGACAGAATAAAATCGGTTATGTTTACAAATTACTTTAGAATTAAAATTGAATTATTTAAAAAAATTCAAAAATATAAAATTAGGAGAATTAGTTATCCCTAAAAATCCAAAAATTTCCTTTTATAATTGTAGTTAATTGTCCAAAATACCATTTTGCTAAATTTTTTGTGATTATACGGTACATGCTATCACATTGTAATAACATATACTCTCAAATCATGTTCATTGATTAATTTCATCCGTTGGTCCAGATCTGTGCATTCTGACACACAATAGTTAGTAAAAACAAAATAACCTAAGCATATATATATATATATATATATATATATATATATATATATATATACACACACACACACTAGGTTTAAACTCACAGAAAGCACGGTTGATAGAGAATGTATCGGTTTTGTATGGATCTTCAACTTTTACCCATCACATAGAGGAAACAAATTTCATAAGGGACAACTAACTAAACAAGAATCTCAAACAATAATGTAAAACTAATTCAAATAATGACAACCAAGAATCAAATAATTGAGTTTCTTTTCCACTAAATCATATACTCCTACATTTATAAACATGAGTACATTAATATACGAACACATATCAGTTGGTTGTTTGTTTACCATTCTTTGAACAACTTAAACAAGAGTAACAGAGTAATACCCTAACCTTCTTCATCCTTCACCTGGACAAATATATTTGTAATCACCCGTGTACAACACATTCACTAAACTTATTCACATGTGTTTCACTATTGTACAAAAGGGCTTTTTAGTATTTTTCCTTCTCTCTTTTTAACACGCTACAGTCACTTTTAGAAAAGAGAGAATGAAGAAGACCAAAACTCCATGAATGGTACAAATGAAATTAAACTCTAGTTGTGAGTGAGGAGGACTAAACAAGAAATGAAGCCTGGAAATAGGGAATGGAAAGAAAAAAGATTCCTTTTTGGACAAGCTACCGAAAAGCACATAGACAAAAAATGTTTTGTTTTTGGTTTTGGTCCAAATACATCATTTTGGTAACTATTTTAATGTTTCATTTGATTTTGGTTACTCTAAATAACGCCGTGAGTTCCAGTCTATTAAACCGCATTCAGGAGAGAAAAGGGAGAGTGGAAATAATTTCAAACTTACATTACCTAAAAATTTGAAGAATCAACAGAGAGACAATAAGTGATGTCAAGTTTTTATGAAGGAATTCAGAATCACCAACCTAAAATGGTGGGACTGGGACCCCACAATGCAAAATGTATAGAATGACATCCAACACTCCATACATCTATCTACTTAGGAACCATAATTACATTCTAGGAACCCAATATATTTTTGATTGCTTTTACTTGGTTTGAAAACCACCCATAGCCTAAACCCAAAATTGAAGACCTTCAATGATGTTGTTTCTTTCTTGTTTCATGTTTGTGGAAAAATATAGTAAGAAAAAACATATTTAATTTGTAAAAACTTTCGAGGAATGGACATAAAATAGGTTCATACATGAAAAGGAAAGACAAACTGTATGTATTAAAGTCGAACGGGTTTTATGAATGCATGATCTGATTTAATTTATACTCCTTAAAATATTTTGATGTCTACTTTGTTTCCAACCTTAGAAAACAAAAGTTATAAAGACTCTAATAGACCAACATGTATATTAAGCTCAATAATTTCATAACGAATTATAAGAGAAAACTTAATTGAATCGTGTTTTTCATTTCCAAACTATAAGAGAAAAGATAAATCAATCATATATTTAGATAATATAGACCGTATTAATCGTATCATTTTCATTAAATCGAGATTAAGTTCCACACACACAAACACACACATAGACACACTTGTGTGTTATCAAAATCTAATACTACTACTGGGAGGCAAAAGCTAAGATAAGGTTCTTCTTCTACTACTATGAGAATAAAGCTTAGATTAGCTATTCCTCCCATGTTGTGTTGTGTTTATTATTTCGGGAGTGTCTAAACAGACAATTAATTACCTATCCATGTTTCTCTTTCAGATTTGATTGATAAAAAAATCACCAAAACAACATAAAATTTAAATTTCTCAAAGAAAAACCATAATCAACCGAGTCGATCTAATTAAAACCTCATACACACAATTAAAAAAAAATGCATGTCTTCTGTCAGTGTGTGTAGTAAGAATGGAGGGTAAAAATGTGACAACCCGAAATTTCTTTTTTTTGTAAAAGTCAAACTTAGTCAACTAAAAGTCAAAACGTATCAAATAAAGGTCAAACTTATTTATTTTATTATCTTAATTTAATTAAATTAATGAGTATACGTGTATGGACCTTGTATTCAAGAGTGTTAGGGTTTTGGAGGATAAATCATCTGGAATCGAAAACCGCAAACGACCCTTCGCAAGGCCGAAAATGTTCCTCGGACCATGAACCCTCGGTTTGCGGCCGTGATCTCGCCTCAGACCGCAAACACTCCTCCTATATATATATATATATATATATATATATATATATATATATATATATATATATATTTATATATATATATATATTTATATATATATATATATATATATATATATGAGAAGTTAACATTTTCCCTTCACTTCTACCCTTCTAATCACAAACACACTCCTTTGTCAAGAACTTCAACCGTAAACCCTCTTTTCTCTCATCTATCATCCGAGGATCCTTGTATCACCTTCGGATCTTGTTGTGAATAATCAAAAGTTTATCTTTTCTGCAAATCAAGCATCCTACATTTTGGGTTTACGGCAGTGAACCCTTGTTTCTCCTTGGTTTCACCAAGAACACCAAGAACACACACTAAGATCTCGTCTGAAAACACTTGAATCTTTAAGGGTTGAAAACCCTTTTCGGCCGTGAACACCGAGGATGGCCGTGAACTCCTTACAACTTCTTGATTTTGGTTAGAACACCTCTATTGTAAGCGATTCTTGCATCCTAGGTTGTTTCCTTAACACCTTAGAAAGTTATGTTCATTAATTACATGCCTATATATTGCTTAAAATGCTTTTTAGGACTTGTTTTCTCCCGGGAGCTTTATATTGTGGAAAATCATCCCATATCAAAACTTCAAACCGAATCACCCGCATAAGGTGAGTTCATACCCCTACAATTAACCTCTTTTAATTCTTTTAAATGCTTTAAGGGGGAATACAAGTTGAACACAATGTAATTGTGTTAATATATACATGTGAAAACAAAACAAACAAAAGGATTTCTTATGTTTTAAATATCGTTAAAATCGTTTTAGAAAACTCTTTAAACTATTTTTAGAATTCTGTTTATATCAAATTCATGTTCATTTATATATTTATGTATAAGTATGCTTTAATGGACTTAGGACTATTGTTGATACCGTAACTCCTGTTCCTTGTTTTGTTGTGGGCTTAGGGTAGAATCATTAGTCCGCCTGTCAGCTAAATCATAGTTATACTTGCTAAATATATACATGAATATTAAGCCCCCATTTTCAAAGAACTTACGTAACTCAGTTGCACATGATGGACAATTGAGTATTTTCCCTAAATCAGTAACAGTTCAGACAAACATACTAGTAAACTATAATAGGTATAGTTTAGAATTTCAATACATACTATTTTCTAGAACAGAGAAACAATACGTGAATCAATACATACATACTATTACTATTCACTACAAAGTATACTATTCATTTACAAGAACAAGAAGGAACTTATATACTATAACAAGAACAAGATAACTAAATGTGAGATACTATTTCATGGCATAGCAATATACTTGCTATGACATGTTTTGTAACCAGAGTTCACTAGAGGGAGAGTGTGAGTTTGTGTATAGATCCATGCGGGATTGACCATCCCACAACTTTCTACTAGCTACAGTGAGACATGCAAGTCTACGGGTGACAAATCTCATATCATTTTCGACGTCTGAAGAACGTCGTGTTTTACACTAGTCTATCAAGTATGGTTATAACCCTATCAAATTTTAATCTTAATTAACCAGTTTGGTTTCAAGGTATTTAATGCATCAGTAGTGTATTTTATGCAACACTACTATAAATCTTCATTTTCCATTACCTTCATACAGTGATATTTCTCACATGAGAAATGCATATTATTTTTCTAATAAATATAGTTTTACAAATATGGAAAATATACATTTATACTATTTCAAGTACAAACATACAACTTACATTATTTACAAGATGACAGAACATACAAAACAGTTGAGTCTTGATAGAAGACTACTTTTCATTTAAGTAGGAAATATAGGATTTTCTGGGAAGTATACAAACATTTTCACTAGACAGATACAAACAATTTTACTATACATATACAAACATTTTCATGAAACAAATGCAAACTCTTAACACTAAAATGATTATGAACTCACCAACTTAAATGTTGATACTCTCTTTCAAAATAACTTGTATTCTCAGGGAACTAGTAGACAGGTGCACTAGTAGGTTTTGGAGAAGACGGTGCATGTTCAAGGCTCGTCTTTTATTTTGATGCTACATTTTTGGTGTCTTACTACTATTAAAAGAACACATATGTATTAACTATTATATTAATGCAATGGATGTTGTTGGTTGTTTAACTATTGTGCATTGTTATGATACTGTACATGACGTCCTCCGTCAGTGAATCTTCCTGCCATCTCGGTTTGGGGGTGTGACAAAAAATGTATTATGTTCCTTTGGTTTTAAGATATTATAATAATCGAGCTTTTCTTCATATACAATCTCATGCATTGCAACATGTTTGGATGGTGATTCAAGTGGTAGGGTGTTTTAACTTCATTCGGTACATAATCAGATATTACAATTGGACTTTTAGAGTGATTAATTTGAAGATACGTACATGATAAGATTGTCAAACATGAGACTACATATGGTAACAATCCACCTTACATCAAATCTTTAATATTGCATCAAATAGTAAATTGATAGTAAATTTATAATGCTAAACCTAATCTCAACATAGATAAAACATTTACTAAACTTGTGATAATTGGGTCAGCCCAAGAACATGAATGACATTGCCTCAAAAATAATCGAACGTTAATTTGTTAATTTAGTTCTATCTGCTCGATGTACCATAACCTTCAGACCTACCATTAAGATTCATCAAAATTCATACTCAATTCAAAATTCTAATTAATAAAACAAAACTTAAGAAGAACTCGTGTAATGCATCTTATCGTAGGAGTAAGAACTGCTTCTGAGATAGAAAAGTAGTGAAGATTACCTGTAACAATGTTGGTCAGAGTAAGAGTGAATTCGATTTGCTTGTAAGGTTTTCAAGTTTAATATGGGTCTTTTTTATTTTTCTGTTAAAGAGTACCACAACAATTCCGTATGATACATGGATAATTGACATTATAACAATAAAGTCATTAAAAGAAACCTTCTTCCATGAAAATCCATCGTTAATGAATTATTCAAGCCCTTTAGTAGATGAAATCTACAATTTGAATTCAAGTGACGATAACCCTAAACAAAAGAACAATAGAAGAACCGATGAAACATGTTCAAAATATTTTTGAAATTCAAGAGAATAGAGACCTTATCTGGTATGTTTTCAGCAAATGTAGATGTATAACTCAAGCTTTGTGAACCCTAGGAACATAATATACCTTATCAATGTAGTAGAGTTTAAAATGAAGAAGAAAAAACACCTCGATAAACATGGAGTTATATTTTGCCCATTTAACATCTTAATAGTTAACATTTGCCGGAAAGTATCAAAATCTTGCACATAATTACAAAATCATCATATCATCTCGCAAGATATTGACGATAAATAAAATCAAGTCTCCATATTATATATATATATATATATATATATATATATATATATATGAATGTTCAAATGAGAATAAATATGAAATCGAGAGCGCAAGAACAAATCTAGACGTAATGTACCGGTGGTGAATACCACCCCATCCTTTTGTTTTACCGGCAGTAATGTGTCGGCGGTGGAAGTTTACCGGTGGAAAGAATCAAATTTGTGTGAGTTTTGTGTGGATTTTGCCAGCGATAAACAAAATGTCCACATCCTAACCATTTTTAAATGTTGCAAAACAGCAAAGGGTCTAGGTGTCCATCGATGAAACAATTGTGACATTGTTTAGCATAATAAAAGAGCATTTTATTAAATAGGGAAGGGATTACCATAGACTTATTGATTTCATAAAGGCCATAATTTTTTGTTGGAGATGCCTCAAAGGCTACTAATTATTCTTGTTTCAACACACCATAATCAATGATCACAAAAAAAAAATTGTAAATATAGCAATGTACTTTCATTTATTTTTCTATTACAACACCTTATTTTTTGTTTTTTCAACACATCTTAATCAATGATCATAGAAAAAACTACAAATATAGTGATGTATTTTAATTTTTCTTGTTATAGCATTTTATTTTCGATTTTTCTACCATACCATTGTATTTTAACACTTTTTCTTATTAACGAACTATACTTTGCAAAATCTACCAAAGTATAGGAACGAAAACTAATTTTGTATTTGAATGACATTGCATAATTGGGAACAATTTTTAAAGTACAATGTTGAAATGACAAGTTGAATAACTACATGACAACCAAAACATAGGCAACCATTAGGAAATAAGTACATGACAACCATTGGGTAATAAGTTCAATAACTACATGATAACCAAAACATTCGGTGGGTCACTATCTTCAGAAATAGCACCAAGATGAATCCATAACCATGAGAATCCACAACTAATGAGTATATGTCGTGATCCACCTAATAAATCACGTATTAGAAAATTACCTAAAAAAATATAAGTTAGACTTTTCAAGGTACTTAATAAGAAAAACCCAAAATTACATTTTTTTAGTAAAAACTAGAATGAAATTAAAGTAAGATGCTATAATAAACTAGTGAACATAAGTATGTTGCTATTTCTTGATGTTAGCCATATGAAAAAAATTGAAATTACATTGTTATAACAACTAAAAGTTCCATGTTATAACATACAACTGAATAAATTACCTTGATATTTCTTTCATTTAGCCTTAGTTTTGAGATCCAATTCCACTAGCGAGAGAGTGATCCATCTTTAGGTTTGAGATGTAACGTATTACCAGTTAAAGCTTCTCATAATCTATATTTCAAAAGAGTCTTCAGACATTTTTTTCGGGTCTTATATTAAAAATCATTTGTCTTATAAAAACTATGTTAGATCCATATTGATTCCACAACCTTAGCCCACTGAATGTTGTTGGCACTCTTGTACCTACAAAAAACATGTAATTCCACATGAAACATGTTCATATAATTGTTAAAAGTAATCTATTAAACCCTAATGCATTTCTCAACTTACAAGGCACTAAAATATAAAAAATTCTAACCTCAAACCATATAAACACAAATATTAACTAGGTTAATTTGAAAATTATAACCAGGGTTAGGGGTTTGACTATCATTAAGGTCATCAGATTGGATTTGAATGCATACCTTGTAATATCAAACTTTCTCAATGGTTTAAACTAATTGAATGCTTATTATTTTCTTCCTCTAAAAAAATCACAATAATATAAACTACAATTAATTATTCTACATACTAATTTGGGCACCATCTTATGAACAATGTCTGATATTAAGCCAACTCCAATACCACCATGTCTCAAGCTGAAGTTGCATGAATTGCACCGCCAACATTCTCCAATGAGATGTCTCCACTACTCTACTTCTCACGTCGCCAAATTTTTTTTGCCCATTCAGTCCATAAATTTTCGTAGGGTTTCAATCGTAATGTCGTTAAGTTAAGTTAGGGTTGTGTTTTGGAATTTAGTGTTACTTTCATAGTTATGAAATGGGTGTTGATATATTCATCCGATGAAGATGAAGACTGTGTAATATTTATTTAGTATGCATAAAAGAGATATAGGAAGGATCGGGTGGGGTGTACCCATAAAAAAAAATTTATTTATTTGTTTATTTTTATAATTTAAATAATAAGAAAATGCAAAAGAAATGTAAAAAAAATAAAAAGGTCAAACTAATCATTTTAACTTTTTTGGACTTTCTGTACAAATCAGAAAATTCCCGATATTAAGCTAACTTTTTTTATAGTGTGAATAATAAGAAAATGCAAAACAAATGTAAAAAAGAAATTAAAATATCAAACTAATCCTTTCAACTTTTTTAGGACCAAATCCACAGAAAATTCCTTATTTTGGACTTTCCGTACAAATCATAAATTTTTTGGACTCCATCCACATTAAAAGATCAATTTTATTTATTCATATTAATCAACTCTTACTTACACTACAAGAATAGAGAGTATTAGCGGCGACAGACATCGCCGCTAAAAGTCTGACAGGTCGCCGCTAATGTCTTTAGCAACAATGCCTCGTCTCTAATACTCTCAGAGTCTCCGGTTAGCCGCTAATACTTCTCGTGTCACTGCTAATACATGTATGTACAACGTGTCATTTTTGAATTTTACATTTTTTATGAATTTAAATATTGTTATATATCAAATCAAAAAATTTCAATTTACAATTAGGCACTAAAAGTAATTTTTTTAACAAAATTTTATGAACCTTTTTAAAGTTTATTTATTTATTTTTCAATTTACAGATTTTTTCAACCTACTTTTTAAAAGAAGTTTTAATTATATTTAGTTTATATTGGAGTAAAATACCAATTTATTATGAATCGATATGCAAGAGTGTATTTAAAAAAAATAGTAAGTTATATTTTTTTATTGCACTATTTATCATTGTATAATGTAGGATAGAATATACCCTAAACTATGACCCAAAATTATTTTATTGTAAGAAGGTGCGAAATGTTATTTTTAGGAGCAATACCATGAAAAAGTAAGAAAATTATGAAGTTGAATAAAACTTCATAATTTCAATATGAAAATGAATGCTAGTCTGATTCACACTTGTCTCCATGTGTTCTGATTGCAATATATTTTCATTTCATGAAAACCAATATTGGGATCACAATAATACTCTTTATTACATCAATCACTAAATATATCATAAATCAAAAGTCAAAACCACAATTGAACCAATCAAGTGGAAACACAAACCATATCATGCGAAACAGACTCAAATACGAATTGTTGAGGATCGGCATAAAGAAACATGATGGAAGCAAAAGGTTCAATAGGCAGACCACCATTAACAATAAACTTGTCATTCCCGATAGGTGCAAATACATTTGGATCAACATCCTCCAATGATTGGAAACCTTTGCATGACACAATAATGTCTTTTAGATTACATTTACAATTGTTTACAAACATCACTTGCCATTCTTGTACATCTTGTATTTGTCTAGGAGTCTTTGATGTCAACACAATTAAGTCTTTAAGTTGACACTGACCATGACCTATATGAGAAAGAAAGAGAACGAGAGGATATAGGTTATATCAGTAGAGTACATATAAAGAAACGAATAAGAGATAAAAATAAAACATTATGTGATCATCATAAGTTGTACCTTGGACAAGAAGAGTAAAGAAAATGATAGTAAGGAGAGACTCAAATGTGGATGCCATTGTTGCAAATTGCAATGAAAATGAGGCTCTCTTGTTTTAGTGAGTATAAAGTGTTCACTGTATCCCTATTTATACACCTAAATGCATTATCTAGCATTTATAGTATTGAAATCGGTTACGTAAGGAAAATCAGTTAAATATACATTAACGTGTTTATTGTAACTACTTAAGATATTTTTAATAAACCTTATAAATGAAAATCAATCAAGTATCAGTTACTGTTGAGGAGCCAATCAAGTAGCTAGGGTTAACCCATATCAAATGATCTATCAAATTCTACACCTGGTTACATTCCCTAGAGTATAGACTAGAGTATAGAGTTGATCAGATGATTAATTATTCTAACATTTCCTAATTTTTTTTTATGAAAATGATATGTTTGTTTCAAACGTATTAACAATGTTGTGAATATATGATAATTGTTTAAGCACGCGAGTTAATCATATGACTAATTTTTACCAATGGACTGCCAAAGGAATACCGACGACCAAATTCGTTGCTAATTCGCCGACGACACAAAATCTCTGATGGAAGCAGGTTTGACCTCTTTATCAACCCATTTCCACCGGCACTTTTAGTGACGGACCATCGATAATTTGTCACTAAATGCTTTTTTTTATCAGTAAAAACTAATAATATTACAGTGTTTTTTGTACAAAATATTATAAACAAAAAACTCATTACATTAAACATTTATTAATATTGATAACTAATAAAATTACAATAAAACTAATAAACACGGTCTAATGTATTAAAATGGTATCAAATACATTACTAAGTGTTACAAACATAAAATTAAGGATTATATGGTGAATTACCATATTGACTCATGGATTTTATAAATGCAGTCATTTGTTGTTGATGTTGCCTCAAACTCCCATAATTATTCTTGTTTCAACACATAATAATCAATTATCACAAAAAATACAAATATAGCAATGTATTTTCATTTATTTGTTTATTATAGCATCCTATTTTCATTTTTTCTACCATATCATAGTTATTTTTCAAGTTTTTTCTTATTAGCAAACTATACTTTGAAAAAACTACCCGATTATAGGAATGAAAATTGCTTTGTATTTGGATGACATTGCCATAACTAGGAACATTTTTGAAAGTACAATGCTATAAGTAGCACGAAATGAAATTAGGAAATTATAATAAGCATGTATATGAACTTTTTTTGTGCTATCTTGAATTTTACCCAAAAAAGTATGTTGTCATATGGTAATAAGTAGATGTTATAAGAAACAAATATACGAAAGTATGATGCTATATCTAGCATTTAAGACAAAAAAAAATAATTTGGTAATAAGTGGCATATCTATATGATAACCTAGACATTCAGTGGGTCATTGTCTTCACAAAGAGTACTTGGATGAAGCCATAACTATGAGGATACACAATTGATAAATGTAGGACATCCACCTGATAAATCATGTATTAGAAAATTACCCTAAAAATAAATATAAGTTAGACTTTTCACGATACTTAATAAGAACAACTAAAAATTACATTGTTCTAGTAGAACTAGAAAGAAATGAAAGTAAGAAGTTATAATAAATGAGTGAACGAAAGTATGTTGCTATTTCTTGCTGTTAGCCCTAAGAAAAAAATTGAAAGTACATTGTTATAACAAATAGAAGTACCATGCTATAACATACAACTAAAAATGTACCTTGTTATTTCTTTCATTTAGCCTTAGTTTTGACATCTAATTCCACATGTGAGAAAGGTCCACTTTTAGGCCAAAGATTTATTGTCCTACTAGTCGAAGCTTCTCATAATTTATATTTTGAAAGAGTCTTCAAACATTTTGTTCGGGTTTGATACAATAAATCCTCTTTCTTATAATAAAAAAACATGTTAATCTATATTTATTCGACACCCTTAACCAACTTAATGTTGTTAGTGCTCCTGGTCCTACAAAATACATTTAACTCCACATGAAACATGTTCAAATAGTTGTCAAAAGTAATATGTTCAACCCTAGTGCATTTTACAACTTACATGGAACTAAAATATAAAAAATTCTAACCTCGAAGCACATAAACGCATATATTAACTTTCTCAATTTGATAATTATAGTAGAATTAGGGGTTAGACTATCATTAAGGTCATTACAATGGATTTGAATGAATTCCTGTAATTCCAAACTTTCTCAATGGTTCGAACTAACGGAATGCTTATTATTTCCTTCCGCTAAAAATCTTAATATTATAAACTACACTTAATTATTATACATATTAATTTGGGTTTGCTTATAAACAGTTCTTGGCATTGAGTGGGCTCTCACACCACCCTGTTTCAAGCCATATTTGCGTGGTAGGCGCCTCCATCATCCTCTAATTGAATGTCTCCTCTGATGTATTTCTCACGTCGTTGGATTTACTTTTCTCATTCAGTCAATAAATTTGTGTTTGCCATCCATGTCTTTTCCACCGATTTGTGGCATGTGAAAGGATAATATGTTATCTAATATCCCCTTGCAGTTAGATCAGGATCTTTATGGTTGTTTAAACCCATATAATGCATTTATGAAGATGTTCACGTATTGATATTCATGAGGAACATGAAGAACCCACACAATGGTGATTTAAACTTTCTAGAATACGAAATGGATGTCAATTTCAACATGTTTATTACACTGATGATTAATCAGGTTCTTAGATAGGCAGACTGCATAAACATTATCACAATATATGAGAGTTGCAACGCAGATGTTGATACTAAGTT
This sequence comes from Lactuca sativa, assembly GCF_002870075.4. Lineage (NCBI taxonomy): Eukaryota > Viridiplantae > Streptophyta > Magnoliopsida > Asterales > Asteraceae > Lactuca > Lactuca sativa. Next base: position 164,854,688 of record NC_056623.2, on the reverse strand, counting down.
CACCTAGAAGAATTGTAATCCATGCTGTTTCGGTAACGACATTGGCAACCCCTTTATACTCAGCTCGAACACTAGATCTTTAGATTGTGGGTTCTCGTTTGGATGGCCAATATTTGAGGTTTTCGCCTGAAAATAGACACTAGCAGGATATGGAAGGCCGTGATATAGGGCAACCCCCAAGTTTGCATCGGTATATGTAGTAAGTTTCAAAGATTTATTTACATGAAAATGAAGACCAATGTGAATAGTTCTTTTAATGTATCGGAGGATTCTCTTGAGGAACTGAAAATGTGGTTCTCGTGGACCATGCATGAGCAAGAAAACTTGTTGAACAACGTAAGTAATGTCAGGGTAAGTGAGTGTGAGGTATTGGAGTGCTCCTGTAAAGTTGCGGTATGTGATAACGTCGATTAGATGTGGTCCTTCAGTGGCACTAAGTTTAGATCTCGTATCGATGGAAGCGTTCATTGTTTACATGCAGAGATATTGGCGCGTCCTAAAATTTATTTGGCATACTGTGATTGCGACAAGAATAGACTTGTGGCAGAAGGTGTGGCAGTGATGTTGAGATGGCATTACAATGGGTCTAAACTAGTGATTGCAAATTTAGTGGACAATGTGCTGATAATCTGTTGGAGTAATGTGGCATTAAAGGTTGTTTAGATGATATCATCCACATATAGTAGTGAGTAAGCAATAGTTTTACCCTTGCGATAAATGAACAACGAGTGGTCACAAATGTTACGAGTAAACTTCTTTGAGATGATGAAGCAAAAACATTGGAGCCTCCCTTTAAAGACATTGGAGATTGACCCCATACATTATAATACACAATATCAAAAGGAACAAAGGAATAAGAGAAACTTTTAGTAAAGGGTAAAGGAAAAGCATTGGCACGTTAGTAACCACTACAATCACAAATATCACCACTATTCAAATCATATAGAACATCTAGACTAAAATTGTAAATATGAATCCAACACATGTCTCAAACGAGAATGCCAAAGATAAAAATTAGATGATGAATAACTCAACAGAAAAAAAAATACAAATCAACATTGGAGGCAACATCATCCGAAACTTGAAGTTGATTTACAAATATAGTTCCCCAATCCTATAGTCAATCCTAACATCCTCTAATATAGTTGGTCCTATACACAACAATAGCTATATTTACGCAACTAACTTGACAAGGCAAGGTTTAAGAAATTTTGGAAATATAGTATACATCAGTGAGAGAAACGTGAGGATTAGCAACCAAACCCATACCCTTCATTGGTATGGATGCGACAATGACATACATAAAATAAATAAAGGAACCATAAGACAAAGAAACAAATGATGACAAGCATGGTCGCACGTGGTGAGATGCACTAGAATACAAGATCCATAAAGAAAAAGGGATACATGATGTACTGGATAAGGATATACATTAATGGGACATGGACGCTGACATGAAAGTTAGATTAGAACCCAAATATTATCTGAAGGACTAAAAACTTATAGATTCAAATCATATGGAAGGTTCGTGATCAGTCTCTACATAAGGTGTAATAGTGAACTATGGTGGATGAGGTGCCCATGCATAGGATTAGAAGGGTGTGCGTCAAACTCTCCAAATGGACAAATTTGTTATGGTACCCTTTGCTACGGTTTTGGTTTGTTAAGTAATAGTGGGCACTGAGACTTTCAATGGTTTTCTGTTTGCAAAACATGCATTCATCAAAAGCAATTTTAGGAGTTGTACATAGCTGATTTGTAGATTTAGGTCATGGTGGAACAATAAAAACAACATGTGTATTGGAAACTTTAGAACTTTATAAATCTGAGTTTTGATACATTTTTCTTATGCAATCATCTCATGAACAACTGATTCAACTATGTGAATAGTGGTACGATGCAAAATTGTTCCATAAAGGCCTTTAAAACCAGTTCTTAGTTCCATCAAAAACTACACCAAATGTTGTTCTTCTCTTTTAGAAATATAAGGTCTGAAGGCTTCCAATTCATCAGACTTTGTGAGGGCCAACTATCCTACAAATTAGGCATAGCATAATAAAAATATTGGACACTCCTGGTGATCATTTGAAGTGTTTAGATATTAGTCTATAACTGATATTTTTCAACAAAGTTAGACTGAGTGTACGGTCTTTTCAATTGCTCCCAAACTTTCCTTGTTGTGTTAAATTTTGTCAATTAGGTGTCAATAGACTGGACCACAAAGTTATTAATCCAAGTGATAATCTTAGAATTATTAGTTTCCCAAGCATCAAGTAACATTACAAAATGGAAGCTTTATCATTTATTAGTTTCCCTTTGACACAATAACAATAACCCATATTTTTTTACCCTTCAGCAAAAAATTTCATCACATAACTCCAATATGCATAAATTTTACCATCTAGTTGTATGCTAATAGACTGTAAATCTTTGGGAGTCATATCAACTATAATCAACCCAAGAGGACACAAACAACATATTCCAATGACAACGAAAACAAACCAACACTAATAAAACAAACGAAAGAGTTACTAGACCAAATGAACAAAGCTCGTTGATCGTTAAACAATACCCCCGGCTATTGATAGATCTAAATGCAAGAATTAAATAACTCTCTGATGCCATATTGAATGAATAATATAGACATAAAAAGTAGTTGGGGTTTTATTAAAGAAAATGTAATTACAATACAAAAGAAATGAGCATTACATATAGTAAAAGCTATATAGGGTAACCCTAGCTAGAAGGATAAATAAATTCCCAACATAAAATAAGCCCAATACTTTATTAGGCTAACAATTTGTAATAATGATGCGTACAAAGTCAATACTTTATTATGCTAACAATTTCTAATAATGATGCATACAAAGTTAGGGGGCTTAAGTTCGCCATTGTATACAACAACAAAAACAAAACCCATGTCATATAGGGATGGAGACTTCCATAGATGATGACCTTAGTTCGTGACCTAGAATAGTTAAATGATTGTGTTAACCACGTATATACTTGTAGGCTCTTTATTTTTTTCACATATCTTCTTATTGCTAGTGTGTCATTTGTTACCCTAACAATTTCTCATTGGCGCTCTTTGGATTTGCCATTGTATCTTGCTTATTATTCAATTTAGTACATGATGTAATTGACATTATTAATATAGGGATAGAGTGAGGGAAAGGTAAGATGTAGACAATTGTACCTCCTCAAATGTTAGAGATTGCTTCCATAGATGATGACCTTAGTCATGTCAAATGTATGCTTACAATGGTGAATAAAAAGTAAGGGGGAGTAAAAGCGAAAATAGATAAAACTCATACAAACGATATAGTTGAAAGTAAAAAAGGAGACATAAGCAAGGAGGTAAACACTATATAGAAAATACATACATATAAATCAGAACTAAGGCCCATAATATTCGACTATCTTCATTGTAAGCCTCCTCTCATTTTTATTTGATGTAATGTCCTCCGAAATGGTCAACTTCTTCATGTATAACACAAATCACCATTAACGGTGACCATCTCCACCCTTCTAATTGTAACCATCGGCAATAAGCATGCACCATGCTGCCCATTCCTAAATCTTATGAGAGATCTCATCAATAATTAAAGCAAAGATTACGATAAGAGTCGATCCGTGAATATCCAGTGATGTAACGTAGCCATGATTTTGTTTGAGGGTAGACCAAATAATTTACAAAATATAAACAAGTAGCAAAATACTTCACATGATAACAAAATGTAACGATGTATGATTTTAAAATAAATTGGTCGTTTAAGTTAATTGATTAATTAAGATATTAAAAAATTTATTAATATACAAACCTGATAAACGAGGAATTCACTGTGATGATTGAAATGCAATTTGATATATTCAAAAAATTATTGCATCATTTTTTAATTGACGCGCCTCAACAGATTATTCCATTCATTATGAATTTAAGTTTTGACTGAGATGGACCATGTCACACTTCGCAGCCTAAACATTTTTTATTCAAAAGAAATATAATTTTTATATAAAATATATATTTCACTTCAAATTTGTGTGGCATAGGCCAATGCCCACTGGTGCACCCATATAGCTACGCATTCCCACTGAGATATAATTATTGATTTGTAGAGATTGATATGCTACTGCATCTTATTGCCGTGACTGAGGATTGGTTTCTAGAAGTTGGTCTCTAGAAAGAAAATGCATGAAGGTAGATTCCAGGAGATGATTTTTCACTAAGGGTGTTCCAAGGGTCTCTCGGCAGCTCATTCGTTGGCTTGACTCATTTCTTAATTTTGGTTCATTCTTCTCCCAATATATTGTAAATGTAAATCCTACATCTAAACAATTCCTAAACTAATAGAAATCTCTCTAGTTCGTGACGTAGAATACTTAAATGATTGCATTAACCACGTATATACTTGTATATTCTTTATTTTCTTCACATATCTTCTTATTGTTAGTGTGTCATTTGTTACCCTAGCAATTTCTCATTGGCGCTCTTTGGATTTGCCATTGTATCTTGCTTATTATTCAATGTAGTACATGATGTAATTGACATTATTTCCCAAGAATCGATCTCTCATTAATCAATGATAATATATACAAAATACATGGGCTAAGGCCAATACAAATGGGCCGAGATATAGACTAACCATGTGCTAAACAAAAATAACAACAGTTAATAATAATAACACACTAACACACATGGAAAACATGTATGAAAACTTCACGGTCGGACAAAGAATAGGATTTCCAAAGAAAAACATAAACTATCGAAACAAAAATCAGCAACGAAATCTTAATACGTACATCATTAGCAGTTGTAACTTATCTGCCTTGTCCTTATTTATGCGTAGCATGATATCTTGGATGAATAGTTTTGTATTAAGTTATGAAGATCCTCTTTCTTCTAACCCCTTTTCAGACATCTCCTTAAAAATTTAGCTTTTTCTCTTCTTTATTCTCTTTCAATACCTTCATTCGTCGCCATCTTCACAACTTTACACACTATTAGAGAATATAGGGTTTGAGTTGGAGATATAGATATCACTTGGATCGTGAGAACACTTTCCAAACTGATATTTATTCCCTATTCCTAGGTTGCAAGAAATTCAGCCTAGGATAATGTCACACCCCCGAACCAGACGGCGGAAACGTCCGAGGGCTGTCGTGACTTAATTGAATACCATAACATTGAATATATATGAAACATAACATCATTCATCACCATGCATTGAGATAGTACAACTGGTAGAGTTTACACTGAGTACATTGTTTTCACATTACATTCCCAAAAATAAATTGTTCGATCATAGATAAACAAACTGCAGGCCATCACTGAATACATTTTCCCCTTGGTTTACTTGTTACCTGAGAATACAAGTATTTTGAAAAACGTCAACATATGAAATGTTGGTGAGTTCATAAGCGGTGTTTGAAAAGCAATGTTTTGCATTGTTTTGAAAACTACCAGAAAATCCGATATTTTCTGAAAAGAGTTTATGAAAAAGTTTGTGAAGATCCATAAGTATGCTTGTTTGTTTCTATAACTGTAAAAAGTGTTCATTAAACTTGTTGTACATTTCGAAACTGTATGCATTGAAATACCCTAGGAAAACTCGATGTTTTCCTATCACTTTGAATTCCGTGTAGTTGTTGTACCATCGCGGTATGTGAAGTCATTGATTCCAGGCGACGTTGGATTATTGCGCATGGTGAATTGCTATAAACACGCGTTACACAAACGACCAGTTTACAACTATACTAACGATCCCGTAGGCGTCGTCCGTACTATTCACGTAATCCAACCGCCCTGACTTCTTGTAGTCCCACTTCCGAAGAGAAAGAGGGCACGAAGACCTCAATAACTCCATTAGTCGGTTGGGGATAAAGTGAGTGCGAAGGGCCCTTGGCCCGAATCGCATTTGAATTCCCGACTTTACTAGCAGTACCAAAGGACCCTTGGGGACCAATAGTATAAAAGCCATTGAAAGTCCTTTTACGCTGTGTTGGATCATGCAAGACCCAACAACTCGTAAGGTTGATGTCTTCGGGCCTAAAGATCAGGTCATTGGGCTAGCTAGGCCCAACAAACAAGATTTTACACTTTTGGGCCCAAAGATGGTGTATCGACGTCTGTGCACTCTCACGTGTGTATTGAATTCCCAAATTTTCCATGTATGAATCGGGTTGTCGTCGTGTTAGTAGTTTCGGATTTGTTATTGATTCGAGACCGAATCAATTCGTTTGGTAACGATTTTTGGTGTTGTTGTGTATTGTAATTCGTCGGTAGTCGCAGTGTCAGTATTTGATCACAACGGATGTATTGAATTAACATTGAAATTTTTCTGTTTACAACCCCTCTTTATTTTGTAAATTTACTTTTTCAACCCTTTGAATAAATTAATTTCCGGTTTAGTCCTTAAACCATTTTTCTTGGCATTTTAACATCAAAACTTACTGAAATTGATATTTTTCAGCACATTTTTAATTGAAAACAGTTTTAGTCCCTCAAAATACAAGTTTCTCGGCTGTAACCTCTCTTTTTAGCAATTTTTACACTTTTGGCCCAAATTGGAAATTTTTTGCAACTTAGGTCCTTTTTAATTATGAAAAGAATTTTTAACCTTTGAAAAGGACTTAGAACACTAGTAGTCCACTGTTTTATGGAAAAACACAGTTTCAGCCCCTCAAATTGGAAAATTTCGCATATTGGGCCCTATTGGGCCGAAAATGTCATTTTTAGCCCATTAAGCTTGAAATTTATATTTTTAATCCTCCAAAAGAGTATATTTACAGAAAATACATTATTGAAACTATTTTGACTCATCTCACCCATCAGAATTCATAATATGTCATTTTGGCCCCTTTAACTTTATATTTTTAACATTTTGTGTCCAAAAATGAGTTTTTAGCCCAAAGAAGATGTTATTAAGCCACTTAGCTATTTTTCTTGGAATACATTGTATGTAGTAATATAATTTATGCTAGTATCATTTAACATAAAGTATATCTCGATTTTTAGGGGTTTATGGCTAGATCCAACATCATAATCACACAAAAACACACATATGAGCATAGAAATCATACAAGGCATACATATACATATAGATATACACTTTCACTTGTATTTCCCCCCCCCCCCCCCCCAAAAAAAACTTATAAAACAGAAAAATAGGGAGTATGAAGCTCACCTTAGGGTGTGGTTTCGGTTTTTGGAGAAAAGATGGAAGAAATGAAGTGATTTTTGGCCTTAGCACCCTTTTCTTGAAGATCTCGAGTGTGAAGGGTTCTAAGACACAAGTTTATGATTTCGTGAGAGTTAAGAAGAGATTTTAGATAGATCAAGGAACCTAGATCATAGAATTAAGTATAACCTTACCTTGGATGGTGATTTTTGTGGAAAATCTCCTTGAATGCCCTTGATTCTTTGAAATTTTGAGAAGAGAGGTGAAGGTGTTTTTGAGAGTGTTTGATATGTGAAAAGTGATGAAAGTGTGTGTGTGTGTGTGTTGGAATCGGCCGAGAATCAACAAGGAGAGAAGAGAAAGGGTTGAGTTGACATTTCTAGATGCATGTTGGTCCATGCATGGAAGTATGGTGGACATAAATGAGGTGGCATGTATTAAGTCAACTCCTTTCTTCTTGGGTTTGGGCTTTAGGCCGAGAATTTGGAAGGAAGAAAGGATTTTTGGGCTTTATTGCCCCTAAGCCCATATAGGAGTTAAGTTGGATAATTTTTGGCCCCAAAAAAATTATAATATGATTTTTACACTTTGTTGGGCTAGTTTAGGTTAATTATGGTTCATCATGTTTAATTTATTTCATTCTAGGCCCAATATGGCCCAAAATGTTGAAATAAATGAATGTGGGTCCAATTAGAGCCCATTAAAAGGTTCTAAACCCATGATAGTCAAATTGGAAGCTTATTGGCCCTTTGGGTCCAATAAGGAAGTCCTAGTCCAAAATGGACCTAAACAAGAACTTCTAGGGTTTCCAGTTGCTTGTTGACTATTTGTAGTACTTGTATGATGTATTTGATTGAAGTTTTTGATGTCATATAATAAGCATCACACATGCTCTTAAGTTTTTGGTTCAACGTTTTACTTGAGTATAGTGATTACAAAACACAAAATTTCTAGTTGTGACATCATCCCCCCGTTAGAGGGAATTTCGTCCCGAAATTCTGTTTGAAAGCTAGATTTGAGAATGCTAGAATAGGTGAGGGTACTTTTGCTTCATTTGGTCTTTGCGTTCCCACGTGAATTCTGGACCACGCTTTGCGTTCCACCGTACTTTCACGATCGGGATGCGACCTTGCTTAGTACGCTTCACCTCCCTGTCCATGATTTCAATTGGTTCTTCAACGAACATGAGATTCTCGTTGATTTCGATCTCGTCATGGGGAATGACGAGTGTTTCATCTGATAGACACTTCTTTAGATTAGAGACATGGAACACGGGGTGTACACTGTTTAGCTCTGTGGGTAGTTGCAGTCTGTATGCTACCGGACCTATTCGGGCGACGATTTTGAAAGGTCCAATGTATCGTGGGTTCAGTTTTCCCCGCTTCCCAAAACGAATAACTCCTTTCCAGGGCGAAACTTTTAACAGTACTCGATCTCCGACTTGAAATTCTAAGGGCTTTCGCCGTTTATCGGCATAGCTCTTTTGTCGGTCGCGCGATGCTTGCAATCGAGCTCTGATTTGAATGATCTTTTCCGTGGTTTCACGAATGATCTCCGTTCCCGATAGCGCCTGATCCGACGTGAGTGCTTTTGCTAGCTGGGTGTCACCTACTTCAGCCCAACATAACGGTGTTCTACACTTACACTCGTACAGTGTTTCGAAAGGAGCGACCTTAATGCTTGAATGATAACTGTTGTTATACGAGAATTCGACTAAAGGTAAATGGGTATCCCATGACTTCCCAAAGTCTATCACACATGTGCGAAGCATGTCTTCAAGCGTTTGAATGGTTCGTTCACTTTGACCGTCCGTTTGTGGATGATACGCGGTGCTCATGTCGAGATGAGTTCCTAGTGCCTTATGGAGAGATTGCCAAAAACGCAAAGTGAATCTACTGTCCCTATCCGAGATAATAGACGCTGGTACTCCGTGGAGTCTTATGATCTCTCGAATGTATAAACGTGTCAATCTTTCCATCTTGTAGGATTCCTTTATAGGTAGGAAATGGGCAGATTTCGTCAGTCGGTCGACTATTACCCATATGGTGTCCAGTCCGTCCGACGTCTTGGGTAGCTTGGTCACGAAATCCATAGAAATCCCCTCCCATTTCCACTCAGGGATTACCGGTTGCTGTAATAATCCTGAGGGTTTCTGGTACTCCACCTTTACCTTGGCGCACGTAAGGCACTTACTAACATAGGTCGCAATTTCTGCCTTCATGTTAGGCCACCAATAGTGTTGTTTAATATCCAAACACATCTTGTCTGAACCGGGATGAATGGAGTATCGTGTCTTGTGGGCTTCCTTCATAACAACTTCTCTAAACCCTCCGAGTTTAGGGACCCAAATACGGTTCATGAAATAGTATACTCCATTATCCTTTGCCTCTAGGTTCTTCTCCATTCCGCGCAGTGCTTCGCTTGCTCTATTTTCCGTCTTCATGGCCTCTAACTGGACTACTGCAATTTGAGTGGCCAGGTGAGATTGAATGGTTATTGAGAGAGTTTTCGTACGACGATTAGAGTACTCCTTCCGACTTAATGCGTCAACTACCACGTTGGCCTTGCCTGGGTGGTACTTGATCTCACACTCATAATCGTTTAGCAATTCAACCCATCTTCGTTGCCTCATGTTCAGCTCCTTCTGGTTCAAGATGTGTTGGAGACTCTTGTGATCCGTGAAGACGGTGCACTTCGTACCGTAAAGATAATGCCTCCAAATCTTTAGGGCAAAGACTACAGCTCCCAATTCTAGGTCATGGGTCGTATAGTTTACTTCGTGCGTCTTTAGTTGGCGGGATGCGTAGGCTATCACTCTCCCACGTTGCATGAGAATGCAACCTAAGCCCTGATTTGACGCGTCGCAGTAGACTACAAAATCTTCCATTCCTTCAGGTAGAGATAGTACAGGGGCGCTACAGAGAGCTTGCTTTAAGGTTCGAAACACAATCTCTTGTTTGTCTGTCCATTTGAATGGTACGCCCTTTTGCGTAAGCGAGGTAAGTGGCTTGGCGATCTTAGAGAAGTTTTGAATGAATCTCCTATAGTAGCCTGCTAGACCCAAGAATTGACGAATTTCTGTGGGCGTTGTCGGGATGGCCCATTCTTCAACAGATTTGACTTTAGAGGGATCCACATGAATTCCATCTTGGCTAACTACATGACCTAGGAAGTTCACACTCCAGAGCCAGAACTCACACTTGGAGAGTTTTGCGTATAGCTTCTCCGATCGCAGCGTTTCTAGGATTTGTCGGAGATGTTGGCCATGCTCTTCTTCGCTCCGGGAATAAACAAGAATGTCATCAATGAAGACAATGAAAAAGTTGTCTAGGAATGGTCGACAGATCCGGTTCATCAGATCCATAAATGCAGCAGGTGCATTTGTTAGACCGAAGGGCATTACGACAAATTCATAATGTCCGTAGCGGGTTCTGAAAGCGGTTTTTGGAATATCCTTTTCCCGGACTTTGAGTTGGTGGTATCCGGACCGTAGATCTATTTTAGAAAAATAACTAGCTCCTTGGAGCTGGTCGAATAGATCATCGATTCGTGGGAGTGGGTAGCGATTCTTGACAGTGAGTTTATTTAACTCTCTGTAATCGATGCACATCCTAAAAGATCCGTCCTTCTTTTTGACAAAGAGAACTGGAGCTCCCCATGGCGAGTAACTAGGTCGGATAAATCCCTTGTCCAGAAGTTCACTGAGTTGGCTGGACAATTCCTGCATTTCAGCAGGAGCTAGCCGATAGGGTGATTTAGCGAGAGGAGTTGCTCCTGGAACGAGGTCGATTCGAAACTCAACTTGTCTCTCTGGGGGTACTCCCGGAAGATCTTCAGGAAATACGTCTGCAAATTCACACGCTACCGGAATATCTTGAATGTTAGTCTCTTCCTTGGTTTTATCCACTATGTGAGCCAGAAATGCCGAATCCTTCTTTCGTAGGTACTTTTGTGCCTTGATGCACGAGATGAGGCGAAGGTTCATGCTAGGTTTGTCTCCGTAAATTACTAGGGTTTCGTGATTTGGGAGGCGAAGACGAACGACCTTCTCATGACACATAATTTCAGCATGGTGGGGGCTTAACCAGTCCATGCCGATGATCACATCGAAACTCCTAATTGATACTGGCATTAGGTCTATTCGAAAGACGTGTTGATTAAGGGTTAGGGTGCATCCAATGTAGATTTCCCTAGTGGATTCGGTTTTCCCATTGGCCATTTCCACCGTAAAGGTTTCATTTAGCTTTTGGGGCTGTTGTTTTAATAAATGTTTAAACTTATCGCTTACGAAACTTCGCTCCGCTCCGGTGTCAAATAAGATGCATGCATAAGTGTGGTTTAGGGGAAACGTACCGGTAACAACAGAGAGGTCCTGAATCGCCTCTCCCTGACCCATGGTCAGCATCCTTCCTGTTCTTCCGTTCCCTGAATTGTTGTTGTTAGGGCAGTCTCGGCGGAAATGCCCAGTCCTTCCACACCCATAGCAGGTGTGGCTAGGTCCTGCATTGCTACCGCCGGTGATGATGTTGTTGTTGTTTCCCTGATTTTGGTTCTGGGGAGGGTAAGTCCTGCAGTACCTTGCAGTGTGTCCCCTTCGATTGCAACTGGTGCACTGAAACTCCTTGCATTCTCCATTGTGATGGAGACCACACTTATTGCACTTGGGAAGATTACCGGAATAAGGTCTGGGAGCATTTGATGCAGCTGAGGTTGGAGCATGTGGTGTGGCTGGGACCGGTGTGGTGACAGCGTTAACCGCCACTGTCTGCTGCTTTTTAGAGGTCTCGGGGCCCTGACGCCCCTTCCTCTTATTGTTCTTCCCCTTCTTGCCATCACCTTCCTTCTTTCTCTCAGCCTCCACTGGCTTCTCGCCCTTCTTGTTGTTATGGTCATACAGCTTCTTTGACAATATTTTTGCACTGTCAAATGTTTCGGGGTTTGCAACTATCACATTTCCTTGAATTGGTGACGTTAGTCCCCAGATGAATCGCTCAATCTTCTTTCCTTCCGAGGTGATCATACCCGGGCACAACAGAGATAGTTCACTAAATCTCGATATGTAGGCATCGATATTTGCATTCTGCACAGTGAGGTTCCATAGCTCTTGCTCCATCTTCTGTATCTCACCTCGTGGGCAATATTCATCCATTAACATTTCTTTCATCTCCGCCCACGGCATAGAGTTGGCTACAGGGAGTGTCATGGCTTCCACATGTCCGTTCCACCAGGTGAGCGCTTGATCGACAAAAGTACAGGCCGCGAAATTCACTTTCATCTGCTCAGGACAATCGCATATCTCGAATACCGATTCCACCTTCTCGATCCATCGCTTCAGAGTAATCACTCCTCCAGTGCCGTTAAAAGTTTGTGGTTTGGCGTTGGTGAAGTCCTTGTAGGTACACGTTTTGGTGGGTCCTTGATTCATTCCGTTGTTCGAACTCCCGGCCCCTTGCCCATTGACTCCTCCATTGTTCCCTTGATGAATTTGCGCCATTGCTGCAGTGACCGCAGTAGATACAGCTGCCTGGAATGCGGCTGAGTCAACTTCGGGTAGGGTTGGTCCTGGGTTTCCACGAGTAGGTCGGAGAGGCATCTTTCTGTCATGAAACGGAAAGATGTTGAGTGTACGTGGTTTCCGTGAGGTTGTGACCCTATTGACTAAGTGCGGGGTACGAACTTAAATACTACTACCATTGAACATACAATCATAAATTCTCAACACATAGCAATTTGTAATATCATAACAAGGTACGTAAAAGTTTACTAATATTATCCGCATTTGATACAAGAAAATTTTGCTCGTAAGAGCATACATGAGTGACACTAGTTCGACAGCATAACAGCTCTATGAGTAGTGTAGTCACTTAAACATAGAGTCGGGGTACATAGCATAGTTCCTAATAACCTACTAAGATAAGTCTATCCCTAACCGCGATGAGATGCGTCCTAATATAGCGGTAGAATCATATGCCGAAGTGTTGAGCCAATAGCTGAGCCATCTCAGTCATGTCTATAATGACCTCATCCCTCTCATGCTCTGCTTGCACTGCACGTGCTTCCATGGAGAACAGTTGTTGCCGCAGGGCGGCAATCTCGGCTTCCGGGGAGCGGTTCTCCCTTGCGGGATTCACTGGTGGGGCGTGGTGATCCGGTTGCACCTCGCTAATAGGAGATGCGACGTGATCCGGGTCCGGGGCTTGATCCTCCTCCATGTCATCATCGGTCTCCTCGAACTCGTAGTCGGTGTCCATGTACTCATCAGGTTCGACGTTGTGGGCTCCCTCTTGATTCCCTTCTGGTTCATCTTCAAGTATCCCGCGTGCCACTAGGGCTTGGTGGAACTGAACGCCCTGATGCTCTCCCTCCATGAAGACTGGGAGATGGTATACAAATAAGCTATCATTTTCCTATGACTCTACCACTATTGCATAAGCTAAACAAGCGTTCTCTTTTTGGTGATATAGGGGTATAGTTTTAGGTTCCCTAGATATCACGATTTCATCGGGACATGCATTAGTTATACCTTGGAGGGAATGTAGTTGATCAGGCTACATCCACCCCTTGATACTACTAAGAACAGTCCGAAATTAACCGGGATACTAGTATTATCATGTTTGGTTCGGCGTTATGTTCCTATTCCTAATGCAAGAAAGGGTGTTTTATTTACTTGTTTTGTTCAGAGTTATGTTAGTCCCTCTTTTTGGTTTATAGTTGCATATCAATGTGTGGCTAGATATGCTAGTTCACTATAAACAAAGCTCTGATACCAACCTGTCACACCCCCGAACCGGACGGCGGAAACGTCCGAGGGCTGTCGTGACTTAATTGAATACCATAACATTGAATATATATGAAACATAACATCATTCATCACCATGCATTGAGATAGTACAACTGGTAGAGTTTACACTGAGTACATTGTTTTAACATTACATTCCCAAAAATAAATTGTTCGATCATAGATAAACAAACTGCAGGCCATCACTGAATACATTTTCCCCTCGGTTTACTTGTTACCTGAGAATACAAGTATTTTGAAAAACGTCAACATAGGAAATGTTGGTGAGTTCATAAGCGGTGTTTGAAAAGCAATGTTTTGCATTGTTTTGAAAACTACCAGAAAATTCGATATTTTCTGAAAAGAGTTTATGAAAAAGTTTGTGAAGATCCATAAGTATGCTTGTTTGTTTCTATAACTGTAAAAAGTGTTCATTAAACTTGGTGTACATTTCGAAACTGTATGCATTGAATTCCGTGTAGTTGTTGTACCATCGCGGTATGTGAAGTCATTGATTCCAGGCGACATTGGATTATTGCGCATGGTGAATTGCTATAAACACGCATTACACAAACGACCAGTTTACAACTATACTAACGATCCTGTAGGCGTCGTCCGTACTATTCACGTAATCCAACCGCGCTGACTTCTTGTAGTCCCACTTCCGAAGAGAAAGAGGGCACGAAGACCTCAATAACTCCATTAGTCGGTTGGGGATAAAGTGAGTGCGAAGGGCCCTTGGCCCGACTCGCATTTGAATTCCCGACTTTACTAGCAGTACCAAAGGACCCTTAGGGACCAATAGTATAAAAGCCATTGAAAGTCCTTTTACGCTGTGTTGGATCATGCAAGACCCAACAACTCGTAAGGTTGATGTCTTCGGGCCTAAAGATCAGGTCATTGGGCTAGCTAGGCCCAACAAACAAGATTTTACACTTTTGGGCCCAAAGATGGTGTATCGACGTCTGTGCACTCTCACGTGTGTATTGAATTCCCAAATTTTCCATGTATGAATCGGGTTGTCGTCGTGTTAGTAGTTTCGGATTTGTTATTGATTCGAGACCGAATCAATTCGTTTGGTAACGATTTTTGGTGTTGTTGTGTATTGTAATTCGTCGGTAGTCGCAGTGTCAGTATTTGATCACAACGGATGTATTGAATTAACATTGAAATTTTTCTGTTTACAACCCCTCTTTATTTTGTAAATTTACTTTTTCAACCCTTTGAATAAATTAATTTCCGGTTTAGTCCTTAAACCATTTTTCTTGGCATTTTAACATCAAAACTTACTGAAATTGATATTTTTCAGCACATTTTTCATTGAAAACAGTTTTAGTCCCTCAAAATACAATTTTCTCGGCTGTAACCTCTCTTTTTCGCAATTTTTACACTTTTGGCCCAAATTGGAAAATTTTTGTAACTTAGGTCCTTTTTAATTATGAAAAGCATTTTTAACCTTTGAAAAGGACTTAGAACACTAGTAGTCCACTGTTTTACGGAAAAACACAGTTTCAACCCCTCAAATTGGAAAATTTCGCATATTGGGCCCTATTGGGCCGAAAATGTCATTTTTAGCCCATTAAGCTTGAAATTTATATTTTTAATCCTCCAAAAGAGTATGTTTCCAGAAAATACATTATTGAAACTGTTTTGACTCATCTCACCCATCAGAATTCGTAATATGTCATTTTGGCCCCTTTAACTTTATATTTTTAACATTTTGTGTCCAAAAATGAGTTTTTAGCCCAAAGAAGATGTTATTAAGCCACTTAGCTATTTTTCTTAGAATACATTGTATGTAGTAATATAATTTATGCTAGTATCATTTAACATAAAGTATATCTCGATTTTTAGGGGTTTATGGCTAGATCCAACATCATAATCATACAAAAACACACATATGAGCATAGAAATCATACAAGGCATACATATACATATAGATCTACACTTTCACTTGTATTCCCCCCCTCCCCCACAAAACTTATAAAACAGAAAATAAGGGAGTATGAAGCTCACCTTAGGGTGTGGTTTCGGTTTTTGGAGAAAAGATGGAAGAAATGAAGTGATTTTTGGCCTTAGCACCCTTTTCTTGAAGATCTCGAGTTTGAGGGGTTCTAAGACACAATTTTATGATTTCATGAGAGTTAAGAAGAGATTTTAGATAGATCAAGGAACCTAGATCATAGAATTAAGTATAACCTTACCTTGGATGGTGATTTTTGTGGAAAATCTCCTTGAATGCCCTTGATTCTTCGAAATTTTGAGAAGAGAGGTGAAGGTGTTTTTTAGAGTGTTTGATATGTGAAAAGTGATGAAAGTGTGTGTGTGTGTGTGTGTGTTGGAATCGGCCGAGAATCAAGAAGGAGAGAAGAGAAAGGGTTGAGTTGACATTTCTAGATGCATGTTGGTCCATGCATGGAAGTATGGTGGACATAAATGAGGTGGCATGTATTAAGTCAACTCCTTTCTTCTTGGGTTTGGGCTTTGGGCCGAGAATTTGGAAGGAAGAAAGGATATTTGGGCTTTATTGCCCCTAAGCCCATATAGGAGTTAAGTTGGATAATTTTTGGCCCCAAAAAAATTATAATATGATTTTTACACTTTGTTGGGCTAGTTTAGGTTAATTATGGTTCATCATGTTTAATTTATTTCATTCTAGGCCCAATATGGCCCAAAGTGTTGAAATAAATGAATGTGGGTCCAATTAGAGCCCATTAAAAGGTTCTAAACCCATGATAGTCAAATTGGAAGCTTATTGGCCCCTTTGGGTCCAATAAGGAAGTCCTAGTCCAAAATGGACCTAAACAAGAACTTTTAGGGTTTCCAATTGCTTGTTGACTATTTGTAGTACTCGTATGATGTATTTGATTGAAGTTTTTGATGTCATATAATAAGCATCACACATGCTCTTAAGTTTTTGGTTCAACGTTTTACTTGAGTATAGTGATTACAAAACACAAAATTTCTAGTTGTGACAGATAATCACGTGGACACTTACGATTTTAGGAACAGAAATGGTAAGCAAAATTTCTAGAAAGATTTTGTGAGTCTTTGAAGAAAAACGAGAGCTAAAATTCATGTGTATCTTATCAAAAGGAAGAGCTTTTTATATAATAAATGAGATTAGGGTTTCATTAGAGTTTGGCCCACATGAGTTGCTTTGGAAGCAAGCTAGGAAATCCAAAACTGACGAATTTTGTCAATTTTACCATAATCACCCCTAGCAGGAACCCAGTCAAGGACTTTGTCCCTTGGACCCTGCTAGGGGTGCTGCCCTTAACCCGGCCAAAGGGGCGCTGCCCCTTTGGAAACCCCAGACCCAGGGATGCTACCCCCGGACCCCCGACTTGTCGTCGATCCAGCTTCTAATTCGATCTTATACATGTGTACACTCCACACAACCCCAAACATATATTAGAGTACACATTATAAACCCCTTAGCTCACATGTTGTTTCCACTTAAATAAAATGACATCGTGACACTAAAATCACCAACAATCCTCCCCCATTTTAGTGTAACCCTTGAACAAACATAACCTTATACATACAATTCAAACTAGTACATAGTGAAAACATCGAAACGATTGAATTTCTACTTAGTATTACACATTTGAAAATACACGAGAATCAGGGTATTCTAAGAACTGAACCCATCAACCCATTTAAATACCAAAAAGTAAAATACATACTACTTTTTTGAATTTCTAGCAAAATACAGCTTGACACTGTTATAAAGTGGTGTGTCCCATTACAAGGAAAAGACCCTTTTACGACGCACAAACCACGACACTCATTGATTTATGTTACGCAAAAGAGAGTGGCATTAAAAAAGTGTCATATCTTCAAAAAATTTAAGGATTTAGGTCACGCATTATTGCGTGCCCTTAAATTAGTGTCTCATGTAAAAAAAATTAAAAACACAGAGGGCACTTTATCTAAAATGTGCATCCTCTGTGAGTTTTGCTTTATGATTTTTACTCAACACGCGCGTTTCTAAAAATTTTCAATACCCCGCTTCAAATCCCCCTTCATTCTCTTCTTCCCTTCTCTATGCACACCCTAATCACGATACCATCTCTGCTATACACCTCAACAACTCATATAATTGTTCTATAATTTTTTCTTAAAAACTCGTGTTCCCTCTCTCGCATTTTCGCTTCCCTCTCTCACATTTTCCTCCTGGTGCTGCCCTATTTCCTCGTCCTCAAGCTCTATCCACTCATATATTCTTCTTCCGATGAATTGATTTGCCGCACCAGCAGCTCCCGTCGCTACACCATCATCAGCTCCGGATAACCCTACCATCAACATGGATTCCTGTATGAAGAAATCAGTCAACCTTCGTTTTCATCGATCCATACAAGTAGAAAATAGATCAAAAATGGTAGTAGTTCGAATAGTCAATCTGGGTTCATAGGGTTTATTGGTATCAGCTCAGGGTTTGGGTTCATGTCCGCTTTCTAAGGAGCCCTAAAACCTAAACCTTAAATGATAAAGATCATCTACCACACCATTAGGGATCCAAATCGTAGAACTAGGAAGATGTAGAAGATGATTGAACTCAAATTAGGCTCCATTTCATTGACCATCAAGCTTTGGTTCCAGAATACATGGTAATTATGATTTGATTTTTTTTCTTCTTTTTGTTTCTCAACAGCTTAAGACACACACTAACAAGAGAAAAAAAATATTTTTTCCTTACTTACATCTTCATTATTGATCTAGATTATGTTATTTACTTGTTGGTGGGATTTTCTATCAGTTTCAACTTTAATTTAAGGTGAACTGATCAAGTGCACGTGAGGTGTTTGATGAAATGCTCGAGTGAGTGTGGACAATAATTTCTTTCTTCTTTTGGATGTGTAAGGATGGAGGTGGTAACATGGGTAAGGATGGACCCAATAATGTTTCATATACCCTGAATTGTAGACTTTTGTTTGGTGAATCACCATCATATGGTTTTAACTACCTAGTTATTGTGCAGTATAGTATGGTTAGATGAGGGCACTCAAGTGGCCTATCATGGAACCAACTACTGATATCCCTGATGCTCATGGCTCTACGAAGAATTTGGATTCTAGGTTCTAGCTCTTTGTTTATTGGTTAATCATGTTGATGTCCCTCAATGTGAATTAGTGTAAGTGAGGGTGAATCTCTTTGTAGCACAATGTAGAGATGACAAATTGTGATGATTTTATTTGGTATCTTTTCCTAATTTTGAAATAGTAGAGTGGTGTTCTCTGATTGTTCGTCAATGTGATTTAGTATTGTTATTACAGAAGTATACAATCAACAAAGTAATTGAAATAAAACAAACGAAATTAAAATATATATAATATACAAGAATAAGATTACAGAAAACATACTTGAATGTTGATTACACAGGAAATTAAATCTCGAAATTATACAGATTGAGGCCTGCTTTTGTAGTGTCCGAAGACAGAAATTTCCCTGGAATGGGTCTGTCTTGAGGATACAACAATCCAATTCAAGAACAGATCTTGAATCTATCAAAATTCACAATGATCCCTTGGAAAAATAAACGATTTTTGAGAGAAAGTGTGTATGTATCATTAGCCTCCAAATTCTTTCTGAATACCTTCATTTATAGGCTTCCAATGGTGGTTGTAAACCACCAACCGAAATTAACTGCCAAAAACTGTCTGCAGTTAATCCTCTATTTAACAGAATTTGTTTTGCACTGAATAAAACAAAAAAATAATAATTAATGACTAATTAATTTCGGATTATATATTAAAAAATATTATTTAGTCAAGAAGAGCCCAAGAGCCCCAAGGCCCAAGGCCCTATCTTTGACCATTAATATTTAATAATCCAAGCCTACTACTAGCCCAATTTGACTAGTCCAACACCACAACTCAAACCTAATTTGCTTAACCCATTACTTGGTCCATTTAAATAAATGAGTGGGACAACCCTTATAAGGTGGGAAAAAGTTTTCTCTTCCACCAATGTGAGATAAGTCCTACATTGTAATTTTATAGAGCAAAGTTCCAACAATAACCCACATTTTCTACTCAAACTCCAAGAATACCCTACATTTGAATAAAAAATAAGTGAACTTTGATATTCAAATAAGGGAAGTAAGATATGACATTCATCTGAATATGTGTTGGAAACTTGAACCTTTCATAGTGAGTACTACTTGGATCTACTTTGTGGGTAGTGAACTAGAGTCTTGAACTGACCATTTTTTATAGTAAAATAAAAAACAAGAAGTATCACACATATCATATCTAAGCATGGTTCATTTCTTACCGTTGTGTTCTTTTCGGTCGTGAACAATCCTTTCTTCATGAGACTTTTAGAGAGCTTAGCCATATCAGCTCCCAAAGATGCGACCTCACATCCATCTCACATAGGTAATCCTAATCTAGAACAATACGTACTCTTCCACTATAAAAGCTATCAACATTATTATGAATAAAGAATTCATCCCTATATCATCAACGGAAAACATAAAATAAATATCATAGGAGTGAGCATACCTTTGTGTTGGTGGTTCTTTGAGTCTTCCCCAACTAGTTGTCCTATTAAACCTAGACCATGGGATCTCCAATGTTGCTATGTTAGGTTTCCGCCAGGTGGTGACTCATTGTGTTGGCTTTAATCCATTCCTCTCGATGTGAAGAGAACTTGCTCTCTACTAAGGCCTTTTGTCAAGGGATCAACTATATTTTCCTTTGACTTTATGTAACTAATGGAAATGGTTCCATTCTTCAGCAAGTCTCTTATTGTAATCTGTCTGCGCCTAATGTGTCTCGACTTGCCATTGTATATATAACTTTGTGCTCTAGTAAGAGCAGCCATACCATCACAATGTATGGCAATGGCAGTAACAGGTTGAGGCCACAGAGGAATACCTTCTAGGAAGCCTTTAAGCCATTCAGCTTCTTCAGCAGCTTTGTCTAAAGCAACAAACTCTGCTTCCATTGTAGAACGACTATTCACAGTTTGCTTAAATGATTTCCAAGAGATAGCAGCTCCACCAAGAGTGAACACATATCCACTTGTGGATTTTGCCTCTGAAGTATTGGAAATCCATTTTGCATCACAATACCCTTCAATAACAGGAGGATATTTCGTGTAGTGCAGTCCATAATTCATTGTATGCTTTAAATATCTAAGCACTCTCACTAATGCATACCAATGATCTTTTCCAGGATTATGGGAGTAGCGACTCAATCTACTTACACTATATGCCAAGTCCGATCTTGTACAATTCATAATATACATTAAGCTACCAAGAACTTGAGTATATTCTAACTGAGCTACACTATCACCTTAATTCTTCTTTAGATGACTAGAAGCATCAAATGGGGTTACAACCGGCTTGTCATCATAGTGTCCAAACTTCTTGAGTACACTTTCAATATAATGGGAATGAGTAAGAGTATAACCATCTGGTCTATTTTGAACTCTTACACCAAGGATCACATCTACTACTCCCAAGTGCTTCACAGAAAAGGAGGAGTGAAGCATTTTCTTGGTTTGATTGATCACATCCAAATTAGTACCCACTATAAGCATATCATCCACATACATGCATATAATGACACAAGCATTCTTGCATTGTTTGACATAAACACATTTATCACATTCATTTATTCTAAATCCATTAGAGAGTAATGTGTTGTCAAACTTTTCATGCCATTGCTTTGGAGCCTGTTTTAGTCCATAAAGTGATCTAACTAACTTACAGACTTTGTTTTCTTGACCTTTAACCACAAACCCTTCAGGTTGATTCATATATATCTCTTCATCTAATTCACCATACAAGAAGGCAGTTTTCACATCCATTTGGTGTATTTCCAAATTGTGAATGGCTGCAATTGCAACTAATGTGCGAATTGATGTAATTCTTGTAACAGGTGAGTAGGTGTCAAAGAAGTCTTGACCTTCCTTTTGACGATACCCTTTAGCTACTAAACGAGCTTTGTATTTCTCAATGGTATCATCATGTCTAAACTTCTTCTTGAATATCCTTTTGTGGCCAATTGGTTTTTGCCCAGGTGGCAAATCTACCAATTTCCAAGTGTTATTCTGCATAATGGAGTCAATCACACTTTTGATTGCCTCTTTCCAAAAGGGAGCTTCAGAAGAATCCATAGCATCCTTATAAGTTTGTGGTTCTTTATTCACAACATAGGTCATGTAATCAGGTCCAAAATCTTTGGCAATTTTTCCCCGTTTGCTTCTTCTGGGTTCTAAGTTCTCATCTTGAACCTTAGAAGAACTCTCTTCATTTGATTGTAAACTTTTGTCTGGACTGGTATCATTTAGTCCATCATCAAGAGGTCTTTTACTAGAGCAGGTAACCTCTTTCCCTTTATCCTTAAAAGGAAAAATATTTTCAAAGAATTCATCCTCTACAGATTCCATGACGGTTTGGTTATGGATATCATCAACATGTGATTTAAACACAAGAAACCTATAGGATGCACTATTCATGGCAGGGCCAAGATAGATGCAATCTATGGTTTTTGGTCCAAGTTTAGTCCTCTTAGGAAGAGGTACTTGTACCTTAGCAAAGCAACCCCACACTTTTAGCCTTTTATAAGAGGGTAACCTCCCTTTCCACTGATGATAGGGTGATTTATCACTCTTTTTATGAGGAATTCTATTAAGTATTGAATTTTCTTCAAGACATGCTTCTCCCCACAGATTATGTGGTGCTCCAGAAGTAATTAACATTGAATTAATCATGTTTTTCAATGTTCTATTCTTTCTTTCTGCAACTCCATTTTGTTGAGGAGTATATGGAACAGTTGTTTGATGTATAATACCATTTAAAGAACAAAATTCAGCAAAGTCTTTGGATTCATATTCTCCTCGATCAGACCTTAGAATTTTGATCTTTTTGTCAAGTTGATTTTCAACTCCAGCCTTGTAATTCTTAAAATAATTCAAGGTTTCATCTTTGGTATTTAACAAATAAATATAACAATACTTGCTGCAATCATCAATAAAAGATATATAATAATTCTTTCCTCCTCTTGTAGGTGTTGCTCTAAAATCACATAAATCAAAGTGGATTAAGCCAAGTATTTCATTAGATTTTTCAACTGATTTATGAGTATGTTGTGAAAATTTTGATTCTACACAAACCTCACATTTTATGTTTTTATCTAATGAACATTTTGGTAACATGCCAAGTTTTTCCATTCTTTGAATAGAACGAAAATTGACATGTCCCAAACGAGAACACCACAAAATTGAAGGATCATGCATATACATAGAAGAGGGGCTAGTAGTGCCCATTATTACATTAACATTAACATTGGTTACATCATTGTTTGGTGTTTCAACACCACAGTACAAAGGTAAGACACTGACTTTGAAGAGACCCTCACTAAGGTATCCCTTTCCAACATACACCCCACCCTTGGTGAGAACAAACTTATCAGACTCAAATACAAGTTTGAAACCTTTGTTACTAATAATAGGACCATAAATCAAATTCTTAGTAATTTCAGGAACATGCAAAACATCACTTAAAATAAGCTATTTTTCAGAAGTCAGTTATAGCTTCACTTTTCCCTTTCCTTCAACTTTTGCAGTAGAGCCATTCCCCATAAACATTGGTTCAGGATCCGAGACTTTCTGGTATGTAGAAAACATGGTTTGGGAGTTGCAAATGTGCCTTGTGACTCTAGTATCAATCCACCAATCCACACAATTGCTAACCATGTTGGTTTGAATCACAGCAAAAAACTGATTTGGTGATTCAACCATGTTGGCTTGACCAAAAATTCCTCCACTAGAATTACCACCATTGTTTCTATTGTTCCCTCCATTTTTTCCTCCTTGGCCCCTCCTGAATCTACAATATTTGGCCTTCTGTCCAATTTTGCTACAAACATAACATGGACCAGAATTCTTCTTGAAATTCTTCTTGTTTGGGCTATGATTTTTGCCATCTTTGGAAGAGTTTTTGGGGCCTTACTTCCCTTTCTTTTTGTTGTGCTTTGTCCTTGCTGAAGATTTTCTTCTCCTCGTAATTCCAAAACTATCTGGGACTACGAATTTTCTTAAGCGACTGGTGAAGGAGATCGTGGTTTGCGAGCAGCCTTCTTCACCCTTTTCTTCGGAGTTTGGGCCGGGTTGGATGGTCCTTCTTTTATCTTTCAATTTCCTCCATTTTTGGGTTTGTTCGCTTCCTCCATGTCCTTTCACATTAAAGCAACCAAAGGACGAGGATCGGAGGTAGGCTTCTTTCGATACTCGGTGATAAGCACATTTTTTGTCGGAACCCTGATGAGCAATGCTTCTGGAATAGATACAACGAAGTTGAACTTGGTAGGGTAGGACATGATAAAGTTGTAAGTATGGAAAATAGGAATCACAGCAATTATAGAATGATCTGGTACCTGAAGATGAAGGCGATCAATCACATGCTTGACTATAACCGACCAAAAGCGAGCGCAAGAAATCTATGAATGCCTTGAAGTTGAAAGGGTTCTTTGAGCCAGTTGAGCTTAGAGGATTGAACAATAATCCATGTTAATCCCAGAGTATAACTCGTACATGATAGTGCAGAAAAGCTTGCTAGCACTATCTGAACCCGTAACCCGCTCTGAGAAGCTCTTAAACAGGAGAGTGAAAAGTCCATTCCACATTTGAGGAAGTTTCGGTTTCTTTAACTTTGACAGGAGAGAGAGGTTTAACCAAATACCCCATTTAGTAGAACATCTCCAAAATCATAGATGAAGAAATCGATTCCAGACCTACTAGACCCTCAGATAAATAAAACCCTAGCATCCTGCTAAATCGGGCCTTGGAGATGGACGTTTTGTGGGAATCAACCTCAAACGTTATCACAAACTCATTATGTTGGTAGCTAGCAGTGGAGAACGCCTTGGATAGATGAACTAAAGGGATATTCTCATCCATTGTTAGGTCTTTAGCCAAAGTTGAGTAACGGAGGCACTCGATTATGGGATGGAGAGAATCAATGTACTTGGATGAATCAAGATCTAGGATGAGGTTTTGGTTGGGTTTGATGTTCAGCATCAATGACGATGCAGTTTTTTCAGCAACAGATTGAGTTTCAGAGGAGTTAGCCATGGAAACCGTTGGAGAAGATGATGAATAGTGCTAAGAGTAGAGAGGGATTTTCGCCAGAGTTGGAATACTTTGATTGTTGTGAGAGAAATAAAACCATCGAAAATCCCATTTATGCTTCATGATGGGTGAGAGAAAATCATGCTTTACATTTTCGTATCCCAATAAAGTAGCCTTGATGGACGTTACAGTTGTAGGTGTCAGGCGGCGTTACAACTCACCACGCATAATGTTAGGGATTTGAAAAGATAACGCGCCTTTTTCGAAATCGTATCTCTTTTATACCGCCTTTTCAGTTATGCACATTCATAACAATAACCTATTCTTAGTATAGAAAGCAACCATTCGGAATTAAGAACCAGACTTTTGAAAAATCAGAAGGATTTTCATGCAAGAGTGCACCAAAGATAAAGAAATAAAGCAAATTATATCTGGGAATCTGTGATGTCAATTATAAATTGACATGAAAGCAGTTTGATCCCGGGCAATGATCTCTTCCTTAGGACTCAAAAGAGACACGGAAGTGTCTGTATGGTATCCCGTTGAATTACGATCATCTTCATGTTGATAAATAGTGAAAGGTTTCTTTTCAATAGGCTTAAGGGTGGCTTCATCTTCAACCAAATTCTAAAACTCAATATAAGTCTGAATGTCTGGAAGAAGTACTTGTCTGACCAGTATATCCATAATAACAAGTATGCTTTAGAGTTATTTAAGTGGCTGGATAGTGTAAAAATCTCATGAAAAATAAAATTTGGATCTCTTGGGAAGAAAATTCTTGGGTTGAGAGCATTTCGTAAAGATCACTCAAAAATAAACAATAGAGATTTCAAATAACAAATGTACGAACCATAAAGGGTTTACTCGTCAATTCAGTGGTGAAAATATCTATAACATATTGATTGTTTACCATCAATTCTAAAACTAGTTTCGGATGTTAGGTTTCACTCAATTCGAGGTGATAATGAATTTGAGATCATAAACACAGATGTTGTGTAACCGTAAACCTCATTGGTAATTGCTGAGAGTCTCAAGGGTTACGTTTATGAAAGCAAAAATGATGGAGAAATGTTGAAGGTGGTTCCAAAGAGAAATATGTACCTTTACTATTTAAGAATGAAAAAGCAGGAAACTCTTAACTCGGTTGAGAAGAGTAAGGTAGCTCAATGACTTATGTGAATTTACAGCCTATTTGTGAAGAAACAATTCGTAATATTGAATCATTAAGGCTTCAAACATAGAGTCTAAAAGGCATTGGTCAACATGCAGCAACATGCTTCTACAGACACTTAATGAGTGCAAAGATTCGGAAGTATATACCTACCCCAACGTTCTGAATTGAGATTATGATGAATATGTTCTTTTAAGCTTCTCAATTATCTGATATTTTTGGGTATTTTTAATTTTTATGAAAAGAAATTTAAACAAAAGAATATAAAAGGAGAAACAATATTTTTGGGTTTTTGAGTTTTCTGAAAAGGAAATGACAAAGGAGAAAGTAAATATTTTTGTATTTTGAATTATCTGAAAAAGAAATGAAAAACAGAAAATAAAGTAATGACACTAATAAACAGTAACTCCCAAAATATACAAAGGATACATAAGGCTCCGAATCACTAGATGAGTAGTGGACTCTGAGACGTTCCGAGGGCTCGGACCCATTCGCAGCATGACTAGTAGACTCTGAGTGATTCCGAAGGCTTGGAACCATTCAAAACTTAATCAAAGCTTTCCTATTGAGAAGCTGGTTTCGAAACAGAGTCTGCTTCTATCAATCCAAGCCCATGTAAAATATGATTGAATGATGATTCAGAAAGGGTTTGGTGAAGATATCAACAAGTTGATCAGAGGATCTTAAAAAATGGACTTCCACATTCCCATCCTCTACATGATCCTTTATGAAATGATACCTCAATGTTATATGTTTTGTCTTGGAATGTTGCACTAGGTTATGGCATATGTGAATAGCATTTTCCGAATCACAGTATAAGGGGATCCTCTTCATATTAATCATGTAATCTCTAAGCTGACTATGTATCCATATCACTTGAGAAGTACATGAGGCAGCTGTGATATACTCAGCTTCAGTAATCGATAGAGAGACGCGTGTTTGCTTCTTTGATTGCCAACTAACGAGTTTTCCGTCAAGAAATTGGCATCCTCCAGTTATACCTTTTCGAACAAGACCGCATCCACCAAGATCAACATTTCAGAATGGTTGCACAAAGAATCTCGAGTTTAGAGGATACCAGATTCCAAAAGAGGATGTTCGTTTTAGGTATCGGAGAATACGCTTTACGACAATCATATGTGGTTCACAAGGATTTGCTTGAAACCTAGCACAATAGTAAACATCAAACATTATGTCTAGATAACTAGTTGTCAAATACATTAATGAACCTATCATTTGTTGATAGAGAGTCATGTCAGTTGCTGGCTTGTCCAAGGAAGGTGTAAGCTTCGTTCCGAATTCCATAGGAACCTTGATCTTAGAATCTCCCACTATCCCGAACTTTGAAAGTAAGGTCTTCGTAACCAAAGCAGGCTTAGCACTATCAGTACCCTTTTTCTTTCTAAGCTCTTTTATCTTTCAAAGATAGTAAGCTTCATTGTCTTCTTCATCCTTCTTCTCACTCATTCTTCTCAACATACACTCCTTGGCCAGATGATTCTTTCCATGACAATAGTTGCAGTCATAGCCAGAATCATCCATCAGCTTCTTTTCTTTCTTCACCTCATCCTTTTGAGAGTTTTTGAGGCTCTCATCCTTTGCTTTGTCTGAACCGTAGTTCCCTTACCAATTCCTGTTTTTGAGGCATCCAAAATTCTTTTATTGCAAACTTTCTGGGATTTGACACCATCAGAGCGTATTCTTCTTTCGTATGCTCACAATCTGAGAGATCAGACTCAAAGTCTTCTTCAGCTATCTTTTTACCCTTCGAAACCAGGGCGAAAGATCCCATTCCAGATACAATCTTCCTATCCTTTGTTACTTCATCTTTGTAGGATCTAATAACTCCCACCAACTTCGCCAAGGTCTAGCTCTTAAACTGTTCATGAGCTTTAACTGTAGATCCAACTGTCCTCCATTTGGGCCTTAATCCATTCATAAAATTAGCCTTTTTCTTAATCCATTAATGCTGAAGATTATGCTTAAGCATTCTGCTCAAAAGATGGTTAAAACGATTGAAAGTTTGATCAAGCTTCTGATCAAACTTCTGAGCGAAAGCACCAAACTCAGAAAGAAGCAATGTTTGAACTGAGTGTTCCATATCTGCATCACTTGAATAAAGTTCTTTCAACCTATCCCATATCTCCTTTGCTGTTTCACATGAACTTAATAGATGCAAGGTGTCTGGAAGAAGAGCGAATCTGATTATTCTCATCGCCTCAAAGTTGCTTAAAAGCTTGTGTCTTTAATATTGAGGAACATCTTTAACTTCAACAAGAAGAGTAATGTATTCAGATTGAGTCTTAATGATCCTCCTTGTAGCAGTATGAGAGAACGTTTGTTAGGTCATAGCTTCCCATATTAAATTACCGTGTTCTTCAAGACCAAGCACATAGTCTTCGAAGTGCAGTTCCCATACTTTATAATCTTGCGGAAAGAGAATTAGGATTCTAGTAGTAGATTCGATGCTGCTAGATAGATTGCCGGAAAGAGTATAAGGATCTTCTGGTTGCATGGTGTCGATTCATAAAAACCTATATAGAATCAGATGTGTAAAACAATATTTAAGTCTAGGGCAGAATAAGAACCCAGATCTAATGTCTGCAATCGACGAAAACGATGAAGACGATAAGAACAGATCCATCAAAAACGGAAAAAGACCTAATAACACTCGACAGGGAGAATTACATTTGATTTACATAATTTTCCGCTCTGATACCAATTGTTGAAACAATTAATAATAGGTTTATAGATTCAGAACTGTAAAGTGAATCAAAACAATAAGAACAAAGATCGAAGTTGTGATGAATGATTAATAATCAATTCCTTAAAAGAGTTCGACTAGAACTTTTCTATAAAGACAATGTAGGGAATCACAGAAACTAATAACCCAAATATATATCGACATAAATGTGGATGGACAGGCCCAATCGGAATAATAAAGACTAAATACATACATAGTAAATTTGACACAACACATTAAATAATCCAACAGTGTTTCTACAAAGAAATTGGTTGAGGTTTATATCAGGGAGGTTGTGGCACGTCATGGGGTGCTAGTTTCAGTGGTTTCAAACAGAGATGTGCGGTTTACATCCAGGTTTTGGAAGAGGTTCATGACGATTTGGGTAGTCGTCTCCATTTCAGCACATCATTCCATCCGCAGAACGATCGTCAAAGCAAGAGTATGATTCAGACATTAGAGGTTACGCTTCGGGCATGTGTTTTGGACTTTGGTGGGAGTTGGGATACGTATCTTCCATTAGAGGAATTAGTGTATAACAGTTGTAACCACGCCAGCATTGATTGACATCCTTTTGAGATGCTTTATGAAAGGAAATGCAGGACCACAATTTCTTGGGGTGAGGTCGGTCAACAGGTTATGGGGAGTACCAAGGTGGTACTCAAGACCACCGAGTTGATCCAATAAGTTTGGAGTAGGCTCCAGACAACTTAGAGTCGGCAGAAGAGTTATGCTTACAAAAACTGATCAGATCTAGAATTCCATGTGGGGGATATGGTTCTCCTGAACGTGTCACCTTGGAAAGATGTCATCCGGTTCAGAAAGAGGGGCTAGTTGGGCCACAGGTATATCAACCTTTTCAGGATTTTAGATTGGGTGGGTCGGGTTACATATCGCTTGGATCTTCCAAATGAGCTCTATCAGATTCATAACATGTTCCATGTCTCTCAGCTGCCGAAGTGCTTAGTGCATGATTCTGCACTCCTACCGTTGGAGGATATTCAGGTGGATGACTGCCTGAATTACTTTGAGAGATCGGTGGCAATCCTTCACCGAAAGACGAAAACCTTAAGGAACAAGGATGCTGAACTAGTAAATGTCCAGTAGCAGCATGGCAAGGGTTCGGAGTGGACTTGGGAGCCAGAAAATCAGATGAGGAAGCACTACCCGAAGTTATTCAGAGCAGCGGACTTTAAGGACGAAGTCTGATGAAAGTGGGGGAGAATTGTAACATTCATTTTCTGTTATGTCTCTTCTAAACAATAAGTGAAAAATTCCTTTCTTTTTTTTGGCCTTCAAGCTAGTACGCGGGAGGTACAGGGTTGTACGCTTAGCTTACTAGCCCGAGGATGATCGCACCTTGGGACCATGTATGATGGGCATACATTATGTATGCATGGCGTACGTGTGGTTAATGAAACCATAATTTTTGAGGGTATTGCACCCAATTTTAACTCATATGATAGCCTTATTTGGTCATGTTTAAACAGCCTCCATCCCCTCTTGTACAGAAGTCGAAACCCTAGTGAGATCTTGAGGGTTTTAAGCCATAAAGTTTGTTGGTTGGCACTTTGTGAATGAGAAGAAGCGAACCATTTAGAGTTGTACTTGGAGCTTGAGGATCTGAGATTTGTTCGCCATTTTCTATCCTTGTGAGGTAAAAAGCTTCCATCTTGCTAATCTATGATGTTACTGATGGGTTTGGAGCATTATATCAATCCTATGGTGCACATGCAAACCTTAAAGCTTTGGAACTAGTTTATCTAATTGTACATGCAATAATCATCCAAAGCTCATAAACCCTAAATCTAGCATACTATAATCGAAATTAACATATGAGTAGGGTTAGGAATATTACCTTGATTGTTATGTAGCAATAACAATCACAAACCTTCTTGATCTTGACTTCTGAAAGTCTAGTGCCCCAAGTGTTGCACCTCTAGTGGAGTCACAAACACCACTAGCAACAAGGGTGAACAAGAGAGAGAGGAGAGGCACAAAAAGCGTCCAAGATCTTCTAAATAATGCTTAGCCACGTTTTTGGGAGCCTAGGGGTTCAGTATATAGTTAAGGCTTCTAGGGTTATCAACTTGGAAAACCTAATCCAGTTGCTTAGTCCTTAAGCAGCCCAAAGATCCTTCCAGAAGGCCCCTTGGACGATTTCTATATGGACTCTCATATAGAATCCATCCATTGCTTCCATATGGATCATAAGCTCAACTTTGTAACTATCTTATAATTACAGTATCATTCCCCTTTATTTAATTAATCTATTTTGACCACAAAATTAATTCTAAATTAATTCTTGATCAATATTAATTAAACAATATGATTTCTCCTTTAATATATTATTCTTATAATATATTAATAAATCATAATTAATCCTCTTTCTCCATAATTCATCCTATCAGTTGCTATGGTGAAGGCAACCCAAAAAAACCATGCTCATAATCGGGTCAAGTACATACCAAAATAGTTATGTGTAACACCAACAAAAATTAGGTCAAAAATAAATTTGTTCAGTAACCATAATTGAGTATACTAAGTGGTAGATATTGTAACTAGGTTTCCAAAAATATAAAGAACACTAAAATCCGAGTTATAACGAAGAAGTTATGACCAATCGAAGATCCGCGACAATACCGGTAAAACACTGTTAAGCAGAAAACGAAAAATTCCAATAAAATGCTTTTTAACCTGAGGTATCTAAATGAAAGTCGTAGATATCCCAAAACCGTAAACATAAATAAAAAGAACGCCCAAATCTTACTTCATATGAGGAAGTTATAATTTTTTGAAATTTCGGACATAGCGGTAGACAGCTAAAATCTCGAAATAGAGATCGAACGACTTTTAGCCAGCATGACCTAAACGAGAATTGAAGATCTCGTCAATGGTTATACAACAGTAAAAAAACTGACGAAAACGGGCATCGGATGAGGAACTCAGAATTAGCCAACGGAGTCTAAACGAAAGTTTTAGAGTATATTCCCACCTACGTGTGTATATAAAGAACGTCGAAAACGGAGATCGTACGCGAAAGTTACGGATTTTACAAGTTTTGGGCTCAAATCTCGAGATTGGTCCGCAATGAACGCCATGCGTTCCGAGGGAACGCCCCACGTTCGGAAATGATGGGTCTGGGTTCGTCTATGTCACCCACCAGTCACATCCGGTGCACCCGTCCGAAGCTGAGGTAAGCGCTGACGTCTGAAGCTGTTGAACGCGTTGCGTACGAGTAGGGAACGCCCTGCGTTCCTCGCAGGTATGCCCTGTGTACGAGGGTTAGCCAACCTCTATAAATACCATGCGAGGCTGCTCGGGATTTTGTTGCTTTCCATTCATTTCTTTCACCTCGAAACACCGCTCAAGCCCCTCTAAGCAACCTAGAAGACCCAGTAACACCTCTAACACATGACGCAAGTTCCGACACCCCCGAGGTCCCCGAGAAAATAACTTTTACCAGTCGAAGTGTTGCCCGAACAAATAATCGTTTTCATAAATTCACCACTTCAACTAAGTGTGTTCATACCCCTATCACTACGTTTTTAAATACCTTTTTAAGTGATTTTTAAGGGGGAATACAAGTAAACACATGACTAAAATCGTGTGAAACACAATTCTCTTGTTGTACTTTTCATGCTATTGTTATAACTATCATAAGAAGTTATTAACATACAAAACATCTCACAATGCAACTTTACTCTATTAAGATACATTATGTTTTGTAAATAGAAATATGTTTTATTTGTAAACATGCATATTACATCAAATAGAGGGTAACCATTTCAACTATAACACTATGTATTTTATAAGTAAATACAACTCATTATTATTCCTTTGCTAATACTATAGAAAGGGTAATCATTTTAGACAAAAGCACATTTCCATGAATACGTGACTTAATTGAGAATCTGTGAGTCGTTCATCTTCATTATACCTGTCAAGGTACCGCTAGAAAGCCCTGTTTTATAACTAGAGTCTCCTATCCATAGAATGTGATAAGTGTGTATAGATCTATACGGGATCGATGATCCCGCACCCTGATTGTTAGCTATAGTCCGCGGGGTGACAAATATCATAACGCTTCGACGCCTGAAGAACGTCGCTACAGGCAAATCCATCATAGTACGGTTATGAAAACTCACTGGATAGACAATTATTATGGTATTATGTTTTCACGGGAAAAGTTATATTACAGTTATTATCACATACAAATACAAGCTTCTTATAGTTTTGTTTTATAATAAGACTATACATCATTATCTTAAGCATGGCATATTTTCTTACAAGTTATGGTCTTGGACATTTAAGACTGCTCCTCACTTAGAGGAAAATATAGGATTTTCTTGGTTCAAATACATACAATTTATACAACAATCATCATACTCATTTCATACACTCATAAGAAAATGTCGGATTTTCTGGAAAACAAACGTGAACTTTCGAATGGCATGCATTTTCTCAAAACACTACTTATGTACTCACCAACTTTATTGTTGACACTTTTTCTTTGAAATAACTTGTATTCTCAAGAAAACGCTAAACCAGGTAGCAACTACTTTTGAAGACTAACGCGCTGGCGTTAGTAACATATTTTGGATCACCATATTGTATTTGATATTCAAGCATGTAACACCTACAATCATGTAAACTTTTCAAATATATTTATATCATGGTGGTGTGTACTTTCTTTACTATTTAATTGTTATGATACTGTACATGACGTCCTCCGCCCCCGAACATTTCCGCCGTTCTGGTTTGGGGGTGTGACAGATTGATATCAGAGCATTGTTTATAGTGAACTAAGTATATCAAAACCATTTTTGATATACAACTATAAACACGACTGGGTATCATAATATAACAGGGTGCATGCATTATAGTGAACTAAGAGTTATACTTTTAAAATAAATCTTTTACAAAAATATACGTGCATGCATTATATAACAGGGTGGGTATCATAATGAAAACAATATAGAAGTATTACATATGAGTTGTGCAATACAGGTATGCCTTGGGATATGTAATCGGGACTGGGATGAATATAGCCTGATCAACTATATTTTTCCGAGAGCCGACCAACATATGCCAGGGGATAGCTACAATGGAAAACAAGCCTAAAACTTACCAAACTTATAAACCTTAGAATCAAACATAACATTTAGAATACTAAAGGAGTATTTTATGCATACAATAGTTTAACATGGACGTTCAACCTTATGTTCCTTAGTACTAGAAAATTCTCATACCCCTATTCTCGTACAGACACAATGACCGGAGTCCATCTACCAGGAGACCTCTACTACCTGAACCAAGACAATGGGAGTTGGATAGAGAATGATCCAGAAGAAGGAATGCAAAAGGACTCAGACTCAGATCCCGAGGACAATAATCTACCCTTAGTGGCTCCGATCCAAAATCCTAATCCTCGACCGAAATTTCATGGCTCGACACCTCTATGGGCAACCAACCTGAATAGGTGGAGTCGTGAAGAGGATCAACCCCTTTCATATAATGGAGACCGAAGCTTCTACAATCTGAGCGAGGGAGGCTCAACAAACAGAGTCCTTCCTATATTGGTTCGCCGAATTGCCCGCAATGATGAGAAAGGAAGGGCAACTATTTAACGAACCGAGGAGAATGATGTGAACACCAGAGTCAATAAAGTTCACATCCAACAGTTAGGATTAGCTCATGGTAGAGCCGTAAATCAAAATGAAGCTTGGCAGAAAGAGCTAACTGCAACTCAAACTAAAGTCAGGGGGATTCGTGCTAACTCTAGAGTCAACACAGTTTGCCTTCGTCATCTTACCGAGGACCAGGACTTTGAAAGGTCTCGTATTGATGCCTTATAGGTGGAGTTGGATGCCTGTCGATCTGAGACCAAGGACCTTCGTCAGAACCAAGTGGCACTGCAAAGACGCGTATGGGAAGCGGAACAGCAGCTGGCTGAAGCTAGGGCTGAATCAAGTACCAATCACAAAAATTCCCCTCACAAGTAAAGGACACTCTACTCGCCCTTTCTTTTATATTGTGGAATAACCCTTGTACTTACTCCAAGTAGTACTCTTTTCATGCCCGTCTAGTAATTTCTGTTTCACTAGACCTCTATGTGTTAAATTTTCCCTGTGTGGTATGTTGTAGACCTACGCCAAGGTCAAGTTTCCCGAATTCTATGTAACTTCTATACTAACTATTATGAAAGACTTCTTGTTTCTTTTAAATATCATCATTATCAATCCATGCTTTGGGCTATGTAAACAGTTTGTGTCATAAACTGTTATAGCAACTCACTACACTATCTCTATCGATCTAATCTATTTTAGTTCAATGTTATTAAACTCAACAACACTGGCGAAGTCTTGCCACCATTTCATCTGTAACCCTATAGCTGGAAATGCCTTCTCGTTATTCAAACAGACTCAATCCTTCGATAAATCTAACTTTTCTATCACCTACACCTGTTAAGGTAAGAGACAGTTACCATAGAATAACAAACCTAGTAACACAAGACAAAAGTTCAGGAATGAAAAAGGGGGAAGTTCAAAACAAGGGTCTAGCAAAAGACAACAGATAGTGACAGCTCACATTGTTACTGTTCCTACCACCCCTACACCCACAAGGCCGTACAACGACAACCAGCCTAAGTGCAACTGATGCAACTTTCATCATCACGGAGCCTGCCGTGAAATGCATTGCACTAGGTGCAACAGTAAGGGAAACATCATCCGCTACTACAGGGAACAAACCCAACCGACCGCTCCAGCCACAAATTTCGTAGTAGACCGTATAGACATAAGGCATGGATTATAATCATTCTCTTGGTCTATGTGTTGTTTCCCGATTTCTGATTTAAGATAACTGACTAATAGAACAAATCAAATCAGTCTAGGCTTGGCCAAGCGCTTTGGGGGTTCATCACTAAATCATCGAGGGGACCACAGATATCACTTTTATCCAACGTTGGGTAAAAGGAATGGATAAACTTCGACTCAAATGCTCGCTTTTACTTACTCATCAAATCACACACAACAATATTTTTTATAGCACCAAGTTACTGGTGCGTTTACATATGTCAATGTGCAACCAACTTGTATACAACAACTCACATGTCTTGGTTTCAAGAATATAAGATAGTATCATCTCATTAATCACTCGTGATAAAATCCATGAAGTGATTCAAATGAGTGTGGGTTTAATCCAATACTCAAATCTTATTTCAGGAGCACTCATGAACTTTGCAGCAAACTTGTGTTATGTCTAAACTCCTTAGACAATCTACAGACGGATTCATGATAGTCTTACCTCATACCTACTTTCGACGTATGATCGACTGTGGATGTTTGAATAACCTAGTTATTCTGGAATTCAAAACATGCAAAGTGAAACACAAGAATAATACTAATCGTGCATGGTCCCAAACTTTTGAGTATAAATAAAACACCTTTTATTTAATCCCCATATTGATTACTCATTATTCATTGCATAATCTTTTGGATAATCAACTTCATACTTGAATTATATCAACAGTTGTCCCATGCTCCAAGCATGCACTCTATGTTTACCTATGGTCCTTTCTTTGTGAAATAGATCAATTGAAAACATTCCCAACGATGCTCATTTCACAATTCCTAATCCTTATCATTAGTGTAAGAATACCAAATTCTTCCTACTATTAGAATATGTTAGATTCTAACATTTTATGAAACGATCCTTTCGTAACGTCACAGCACCAAAGTCACCAAGACTCTGCTAATGAAATTACAAAGTGCTTTATTGGAAATTGTGACAAGGCAATTCCATAGATACGAAGTCTCACATTCAAAGTACATTCCTTTGAACATCCTTCTTTCACAAAAGTTTCTAATCTACGTAGATTCTTAATACCCAACTCCCATTTATGGAAACATTTCCATATTTTCCATATGACAACTCATTCTAAATATAATCCTATCTATAATAATAATGTCGATATGGTCTATTCATTGCTATACTTCCAACTGCTTACAATCGACCAATCCTTACGAACCTTAGATTGTGTCCAAACCAATTCAGAACTTATATCAATAAGTCCTAAATGTTTATACTAATTGCCAAATCTCACAATTTGAACTATGAAGAGGGATGTCGTAATCATAATCGAATTTGAGAATGCAATTTTCACAACTGTTATATCCTTAAAATCTCTCAGTGAAAGCGTTTCCTCACAATCATTTTCATGAAATGAAGAGAAACCTTATGACACTTAGATTTTATGGTGTATGCGTTCATATCCATGTAAATTTTTCATAATCATAATCATAAGATAATGTTTGTGACAAATCCAAGCTCTTATCGACAAAACTTGTTCATTCTTAATTTCTTTCCCCATGGTAGCACGAGTGCCCGCCATTGCTTCCATGTTGTTAAGAAGCTCACCTATACATATCAATGTACTTTCCATTGATCAAGGTGCTTTTCCTTTATGCAGTCAAATGAGAACTCATATAACTCACATGCATAGTTGACTTAAAACTAGAATGGCATAGAAACAAACATATGTCAACATGAGAGGTTATAAACCTCAAATCATGTGCTAGTGATTACTGATAGGTTTACTCTTGATCATTTCTTGAACTTTTTCAAGATTTTTAAGACTCCTACTGACCTCTTAACATATATGATTCTCTTGTCAAGAAACATTCCTTGACAAAACAAATATTCAAGGGTTAGTGTGAATTCCTATCAAGACAAACACTTCACACAATTGGTTCTAGTTGGTCTTTGTCTTATCCAAGACATCACAATTTACCAATTTCAAATGTGCAGAATTAAGAAACTTTTCCTATTCCACATTTGATGAGTGTTACAAACCTACTAAAGGCGTGTCACTCAATGTTACAATCTTAGAATATGACTCTAAGACTCAATATTGGAACGAAGTATGATTCACCTTTTGACTTAAACATTTCAACAATTCTGATTCATCTTCTTAGCCATACTAGTGCACTAAGATTTACTTAGAGGATCAATTGTGATATGGTTTCATAATCATTAGGACGATCATAAAACACGATACAAAATCACTCTCCCTTCTTTTCATATTCGAGAATCTTTTATCTTTTTGCCTAATAGGTTCTACTTATTCGGTCTGCTATTCATTGAAACTTTTCCAATGATTCAGAATTATACTTAATCTTGTAAGCATAACCATGTTTACTAAGCTTTTAGCAAATCATGACGAATAATCTTATCGTTGTTTGTGGTGGAATGACCAATACACAACAATGTGTACTAGATCTCTTAGTCCTTCACTTAACTCTTTGTCAAGGAATCAGTCTTAATTTCCCAATTACGAAGGTTCTCATTCATCACACAATACAAGTTTTATGATTCCAAGTTTCTGTCCAATTGAGACTTGGGCGATGAGAATCTTTTCTTATTTGGTAAATTTCTAACACTGCCACAAATAACATAACTAAGAATCACATCCTTTTCAATATTGCTAATAATACAAACAAACATACATCTTGCCTCTCCCAAAGTTAGATAGTGGATTTTACCTGAAGCAGAGCCATACATCTTGCCTCTCCCATCTCTTAGATCTCTCAGGTAGTCAGGGAAGCTTCATAACCAATGCCCCCTCTCTTAGCAGTAAAAGCAAACCGACTCTTTTAGACTAACACATGGGACAATCTCAGATTCAGCCTTTCTCTTTACCATCCGATCAAACGGTTTGACTAAGGCCAATCCCTTTCCATTGGGAAGAGAAGAATTTTCTGGACTTCTAGTGTCGCCAATGTCCATGGAAGTTTGTGAAGTTGATCTACAGGAAAAATTTGATTAACCAGTGCGCCAAATCATTGCTGATTCAACAACAATAAGCAAATAGGTGAGATCAATGAGGGTCATGTCGTTGTGCATCATATAGTACTCTCAAATGAATTCACTATATGAGTCAGGAAGAGATTGAAGAACCCAGTCAACAGCCAACATCCTTGAGACATCGACACCCAACATCCTCAACCTGTCAATGTGTGACCTCATCTCTAAGACGTGTGCACACACAAACTTTCCATATTCATGTCTTTTTGCCAATAGGGCTTGAGTGACTTTGAACTTTTCAATCCTTCGAACACGTGGGTAAGGGAGAACAATAGGAGGAGGTAGAGGAAATGAATAATGATCTCGTGTTCCTCGACCGAATCGTGGAATATCATCTTCATGTGGAAAGCTTTTTCCAAAGGATTTGGGAAGACCATTGTTAGAATCAGACATCTACAAAACGTGAGAAAATTCAAGTTAGTTGATTGAGTGCTTAATAAAACACCCAAATGAGATATCAAGGCTAGGACTCAACACAATATTCTACGACTCGGAAGAGGGATGCTGTAATCCAGTTGCAAAACGTATGAAGGTAGGTAAATGATGATTTACCAATTTCCACCATGAAAAACGAAAAAGAAGTTTAAGTTTTAAATGAATTGAAATTCCTAGATCTTTTGAGATTCATTGAATTTTTCAATGGCATGTTTAATCTCGATTATACCCTTCAAGTTCTTGAATGGGATACCGAGGATCACAAACAAGGTATGAATAACCATTCAAATTAGCCTGGTACTCTCGAAGTCGTTTATCGCCTAATCAATGTGCCGGTTAACCACACACGCTCCATTGATCTACGATAATCTACGAGCTACCCATTTCCATCCTTTATTGGTCCCATATTAGTGTGTCAGTTAACCACACACGCTCCACTAATGACCAACAAGGTGTAATGTGTAATTTCATGGATTAGCACCAAATTCACATTTTTCCTAAAGTAACTAAGATTTGGGAATTTTATAAAAGCGTTTAGTTATATTGTACTTCATTATACTTATAATGGAAGGTTGTGTCCTATCCTACCCGTTCGGCTAACGACCCTCCGGTAGTCAAGAGTGCGGTAAGTAAGAGTGGACACCCAATGGCGGTCATTTTACAGGCCGCTTCCTTAAACACCTATTATAGATCAGCTTCGTGAATAAGACCTACTAACGATAAGATTGACTCTTTACTCATACATATATAATATTAGACTTTTAATTTTATATATAGTATAAGGGTGTATTTTACACTTTTAAAATACTAGGTGGTCTAATTTAATAAATTATACTTTTAATTTAATTAAATATAAACCATATAGTTATGTAT
Organism: Lactuca sativa; assembly: GCF_002870075.4. Classification (NCBI taxonomy): domain Eukaryota; kingdom Viridiplantae; phylum Streptophyta; class Magnoliopsida; order Asterales; family Asteraceae; genus Lactuca; species Lactuca sativa. Next base: position 164,814,558 of record NC_056623.2, on the reverse strand, counting down.
TTATTAACTCTCTTTTAATTATACACTTAATTAATTTAATAAAACCATATGGGTGTAATTTGAACTTTTCAAAGTACTAGAGTTTTAAAATATAAATATTTCAAAATTAAACTTTTAATCAAAAAATTTTAATTCCAAAACTTGAGGGCAAGTTTTGAATCTTTTCAAAACATATTAGATAAAATTACAAATAATATAATTAAACAATTAATTATTAATTATCTAAATTTGGCCTAATTCAATTTCATTGCAAGATAATTCAAATAATTAAATTTTTTTTATAAGGCAATGATTATCTATTTAAATGACAATTATCTTCTGTTTTGATAAGGATGATCACAGTATATTAATAAAATTTGGATTTTATCAGTCAAAAACATTTTTGGTAATTATCTCAAGCCAAAGAGTAAATTATACGAATGGTCCCTATGGTTTAGGATAATTTGCGTGTTTAGTCCCTAACTTATTTTTTTAACTCGGAAGGTCCCTACTGTTTGTTTTTGTTACGCGCTTGGTCCCTATCTTACCTAAAAAGACTATTATGCCCTTGATTTTTTTAATTTATTTAAATAAACACACCCCTAATCCCACCCCCTCACCTTACCTCACCTACCCCATCATTTTTTCTTTTTTAAATAATAGTCTTTTTAGATAAGACATGAACCAAACGCGTAACAAAAATAAACAGTAGGGACCAAATGCATAACAAAAACAAACCATAGGGATCTTCCGAGTTAAAAAAATAACTTAGGGACCAAGCACGCAAATTACCCCAAACCATAGGGACCATTCGTGTAATTTACTCCAAGCCAAAATAGGTCAAAATCCCGAAATATTTGCACTCTGACTCACTGACTGTCGGGTCACCATCTGGACTCGTCGAGTTCATTAGGTGACTCGACGAGTTAACTGGTCAGAATGCAGAATTTTCGATTTTCAGCAAAGAATGATCACGTAAAGCATCAAATGCAATAGATAAACAGCCTAGGCTCTGATACCACTGATGGTTTTTGAGCATTACATCAATCCTATAGTGCACATGCAAACCCTAAAGCGTTGGATCTAGTTTATCTAATTGTACATGCAATAATCATCCTTTTGAGAGTTGTTGAGGCTCTCATCCTTTGCTTTGTCTGAACTGTACTTCCCTTGCCAATTCCTGTTTTTGAGGCGTCCAAAATTCTTTTTTGCAAACATTCTGGGATTTGACACCATCAGAGCGTATTCTTCTTTCGTATGCTCACAATCTGAGAGATTAGACTCGGAGTCTTCTTCAGCTATCTTCTTACCCTTCACAACCAGGGCGAAAGATCCCATTCCAGACACAATCTTCCTATCCTTTGTTACTTCATCTTTTTAGCATCTAAGAATTCCCCCAGCTTCGCCAAGGTGTAGCTCTTAAATTGTTCATGAGCTTTAACTGTAGATACAATTGTCCTCCATTTGGGCCTTAATCCATTCATAAAAGTAGCCTTTTGCTCAATCCTTTCACGCTTAAGATTATGCTTAAGCATTTTGCTCAAAAGATGGTTAAAACGATTGAAAGTTTGATCAAGCTTTTCATCAAACGTCTGAACAAAAGCACCAAGCTCAGAAAGAAGCATTGTTTGAACTAAGTGTTCCATATCTGCATCACTTGAGTAAAGTTCTTTCAACCTATCCCATATCTCCTTCGTTGTTTCACATAAACTTACTAGACGCAAGGTGTCTGGAAGAAGAGCGAATATGATTATTCTCATCGCCTTAACGTTGCTTAAAAGCTTCTATCTTTAATCTTGAGGAACATCTTTAACTTCAACAAGAAGAGTATTGTATTCAGATTGAGTCTTAATGATCCTCCTTGTACCAGTATGAGAGAACGTCTGTTGGTTCATAGCTTCCCATATTAAATTATTGTGTTCTTCAAGACCAAGCACGTAGTCTTCGAAGTGTAGTTCCCACACTTCATAATCTTGCGGAAAAAGAATTGGGATTCTGGTAGTAGATTCGATGTTGCTAGATAGATTGCAGAAAATAGTATGAGGATCTTCTGGTTGCATGGTTTCGATTCATAAAAACGTATTTAGAATCAGATGTGTAAAACAATAATCGAGTCTAGCGATGAATAAGAACCTAGATCTAATGTCTACAATCGAGGAAAACGATGAAGATGACAAGAACAGATCCACCAAAAAAGGAAAAACCCTAATAACACTTGACAGGGAGAATTACATTTGATTTACACAATCTCCCGCTCTGATACCAATTGTTGAAACAATAAATAATAGATTGATAGATTCAGAATAGTAAACTGAATCAAAACAATAAGAACAAAGATCGAAATTGTAATGAATGATTAATAATCAATTCCTTAGAAGAGTTCGACTAGAACTTTCTATTATAACATTGTACGGAATCACAGGAACTAATAACCCTAATATAGTACATGCATGCAGTATTTATATCCTAACCCTATCAACATAAATGTGGATGGACAGGCCCAATCCGAATAATAAAGACTAAATACATACATAGTAAATTTGACACAACACATTAAATAACCCAACAATATATCTGCAGAGAAATTGGTCTATGTTTATATCAGGGAGGTTGTGACACGTCATGGGGTGCTAGTTTCAGTGGTTTCAAACACATATGTGCGGTTTACTTCCAGGTTTTGGAAGAGGTTCACGACGATTTAGGTACTCGTCTCTATTTCAGCACATCTTCCATCCACAAACTATGACATCCCCAAAAATCACGGCAAAAAAAGACCGGTTTTGTCTATACTTTATTTCAAAATTAGAGTAACCTTTTAATAAAAGAGTTGCGGAATTTGTCCCAAAACAATAATATGATAAAGATTTATCAAAAGCATTTCCTTAGAAATGTATTTCATTGAAAGACTCGGGATGTCATGTTCGATACAGTACATAAGTATAAACAATACAATATAAGCCTTACTACATTATTTCATATCTACAGGCCTATATCCGTAATCCCTCATCCCAACACATCACAACTACGCTCGAGCGCCACTACCTGTAATACATAAAATTGAGTGGGTCAGGCTTAGGAGCCTGGTGAGCACATAGGGTTTTCAACCCACAATAAATAGTTTATTAATTTCATTAATCAACAATAACCCGATTACCCGTTCCCGTTATTCTCCCATTACGTCCCTAAACACCTATCATAAGGGACCTATCCTAATGATCATCATCGGGATGGACACTACTGCTAAGGGGGTTCCTCAGAAATAAATGTCCTAAAGGCAACCATGAGGGGGGTGGAGTACACCGGTGAACACATCGCTCACAACACCTACAGGTTGCGAGCCTGCCAGCATTCCACTGGACTGTCTAGAATAGTCTGTGGTCGTCATCTATACTCCGCTAGATGACTGGATCAACAACAACAACAACATCGAGGCCTCTCATTATTTTATCACACATCGTCTTATTACATCTACCCATGTTTTACCCCAACATTATTGTAGATATAAAATACATATACAGATTAAATCATTTTAAACTTGTATAAAAACATTTATCCAGCATAGATAGCAAGTATACAGATAATATGCACACGTAGCACGTAATATATAAAATACTTCATATCTATGTGTAAGATGAAAGTAACTATGCACTCACCTAAGTAGGTGGTGACTCAGCACTCGGACAGCGCTTCGATACTCTCAAAACAATTTTCCTTCGATAAAACCTAGTATCAATTCCACTAGGGTTTAGTCTAACGTCAACCGTGACTAATTAATCGTCTAGCTATTATTATTATTATTATATAAGCGTTAAATAACACTCAATATAACTCATAATAATAGCCCAAATAATTATTTTAAGGACCTAATAACATTACTATAATTATTTGAAAGCTATATTAAAAATTGCGTAAGCATAGCTCACTTACAGCGGATTTTAAAGAAAATCGGGCTTTATTTGGAGCAGCGTTTCGAAACAGAAAGACTCTTTTTCTCGGGACTCCGGGAGCCTCGGGGCTTCCTTAGGGTGCTACGGGATCACCTAGGCTTAGGGGAGGGTTAAAACCCTTAGAGAGAGAGAAAGAAATCTAGAGAGAGAAAGAAAATGGTGTGAAAAGTTCGGAAATCCTCGCAGCTATTTATAGGCTGCGAAGCTCGGATCTACGCTGCGTGTCGAAGGAGCTACGCTGGGCGTAGTCTCTGATAAGGTTGTTAGCGGTGCACAGTTGGCTCGCAACATCAGAGGAGATAAGGGCGAGGGTATGCGGGGCGTACTGACTTCGGACGCAGGGCGTATGCAAGGGTGACACGTCAATATCCGAAGTGAGGTCTGATCAGCGATGGACGGTCCGATTGCTGCCACGTCACCTCAGTTTCGCAATTTTCCTTCTTGACTTCTAAAAATCATAACTTTTCCATATGAGCTCCGTTTTCGACGTTCTTTATATCCACGCGAAGGTGAGAACGTACTCTACAACTTTAGTTTAGACTCCGTCGGCTAATTTTTAATTTATTTTAAAAGTTATATTATTAACAGGCCGGGGCAGGATTGGTCCTTTAAAAATCCGTAACTTCTTCATCCGACGTCCCTTTTCGCTCATCTTTTTCTCGTTACGCTACTCTTAACGAGATCTTCGATTCTCGTTTAGGTCGTGTCGGCTAAAAACCGCTCGTTCTATAATTCAGATTTCGGGCTATACACTGCTAAGCCGAAACTTCGAAAAATCATAACTTCCTCATACGAAGTCAGATTTAGGGGTTATTTTTATGGAAACTCTCGGTTTAATGCATTCTACGACTTTTGTTTAGATTGCTAAGGCTAAATCTCGCTCTATCATAAATTCACTATTTACGCTTCCCGGTATCGTGTCGGTTCCGTCACGAAACTTCAAAGAGTCATAACTTCTTCGTTATAACTCGGATTTCGGCGTTCTTTATATCCCCGAAATCCTTGCTTCGACTACTACAACTTTATATAAAAATATCGGGCTTATCTCATACTTTAATTTTGATGCTTTTTTTATTCTTTATTAATTATACATTTATAATTAAATAATAAGCACATAATTCACATAATACTCAAATATTTCATTTTTATTACTTCAAAAAGAGTTACAATAGTTGACCTAGACTATTACATTGTCAAAAAATGCTTAGCCCTGAAACCCGGGCGTTACACAAACCGATGGTCAGAGCGAGCGTACGATTCAGACATTAGAGGATATGCTTCGGGCATGTGTTTTGGACCTTGGTGGCAATTGGGAAACGTATCTTCCATTAGCGGAATTTTTGTATAACAGCAGTAACCACGCCAGCATTGATCGACCTCCTTTTGAGATGCTTTACGGGAGGAAATGTAGGACCCCAATTTGTTGAGGTGAGGTCGGTCAACAGGTTATGGGGAGTACCAAGGTGGTACTCATAACCACTGAGTTGATCCAACAAGTTTGGAGTAGGCTCCAGACAACTCAGAGTCGGCAGAAGAGTTATACTGACAAACACCAATCAGATCTAGAATTCCAAGTGGGGGATATGGTTCTCCTGAACGTGTCACCTTGGAAAGGTGTCATCTGGTTTAGAAAGAGAGGCAAGTTGTGTTGGATTAGTGTCTAAGTCCATAACTATTTTGGTATGTACTTGACCCGATGGTGCATGGTCCTTTTGGGTTGCCTTCACCAAAGCAACTTGATAGGATGAATTATGGAGAGAAAGGATTAAATATGATTTATTAATATATTATGAGAATAATATATTAAAGGAGAAATCATATTGTTTAATTAATATTAGTCAAGAATTAATAAGAATTAAGTTTGTGACTAAAAGATATTAATTAAACTTAAGGGACTGGAATTGTAATTATAAGATAATTGCAATTGGGCTATGGATAACCTTATTATATTAGGTTGGACAAATTCTATGGGGAAACTCATTAGAAATCGTCCAAGGCCTATTAAGGAAGGGTCCATGGGTTGCTTAGGGCCTAAGCATCCAAATTAGGGTTTCCTAGTTCAAAACCCTAATAGCCTACATGTATAAATAGTGCCCTTAAGCCTCAAAAACGCGGTGAACTAATCATCTAGGGTTTCCACACGTTTTTGGGCAGCTCCTTCTCTTCTCTTCTTCATCCTCTTGCTCTTGGTGTTTGTGAGCCATTAGAGGAGTGACATTTGTGACTCTAAGCTTTCTAAAGTCAATACAAGAAGGAATTGAGATTGTTATTACTATATAACAATCAAGGTATGATCTAAACCCTTATTCATATGTTATATTGATTAGATCTAGGGTTTTAAGTCTTGGATTAAAAGCATGTACAATAGAGAAACCTAGATCCAAGCTTTAGGGTTCGCATGAGCACATAGGATGTCTTTTGGCTAAACCTCATCAGTGGTATCAGAGCCTAGATTGGTTTCTATTGTTTTGATGCATATTTGATCGAAATCAGCACTGAAAATCGAAAATTTTGGATTCTGAGTGTTTGACTCGCCGAGTCACTTGATGCACTCGCTGAGTCAGGTGTACTCGACGAGTCCAAGTCCAGACTCGACGAGTCGAAACGTCTAACAGCTAATTTTCGCGATTTTCTTCCTGTTTTAGCTTTGGATAATTACCATAAACATATTTTTGTTATAAAATCCGAATTTTATCCATATTTGGTGATTATCCTTACCTAAATAGAAGATAATTGTCAAAGTTTAGATAATCACTTGTTTTATTAGATAAAATTTGATTATTTGTAATTTAGATTTGAATTATCTTGTGAAAAGTTTCAATTTTTCCCCTTTAAGTTTTATAGTTTAAATTTGAACTTGATAGTTTTGTTTTGAAATTTAAATAGTTAAAACCCTAATGTTTTGAATAGTTTCTAAACTTTCCCTCAAGTTTTGGAATTTAAATTTTGATTCAAAGGTTTAATTTTGAAATATTTAAATTCTAAACCCTAATGTTTTGAAATGTTTCAAAACTTGCCCTCAAGTTTTGGAATTTAAAAGTTGATTAAAAGTTTAATTTAGGAATGTTAAATTCTAAAATCCTAGTATTGTTTTGAAAAGTTCAAATCACACCCTTATGGTTTTATTAATTAGTTAAGGTGTATAATTAAAAGAGATTTAATAAATCCATAAGTTTTGGTTTACAATTTAATTAAATTAAAAGTATAATTATTAAATTTGACCACCTAGTATTTTAAAAGTGTAAAATACACCCTATACTATATATAACATTAAAAGTCTAACATTATATATATGTATGAGTAAAAGTCAGTCTTACCGTTAGTAGGCCTCATTCACAAAGTTGGTCTATAAGGGGTGTTTAAGGAAATTGCCTATAAAATGGCGATTGAATGGGTATCCACTCTTACGCACCGCACTCTTGACTAGTGGAGGGTCGTTATCCGAACGGGTAGGATAGGACAGAAACCTTCCATTATAAGTATAATGAAGAATAAAAGTATCTAAATGTTTTCATAAAATTCTCAATCTTAGTTACTTTAGGCAAAAGTGAATTGATGCAATTCCATGGTATTACACTCTGTGCCCTTGCTAAGACGTTAGTGGAGCGCGTGTGGTTAACCGGCACACTAAATGGTTCTAAGAAAAGGTAGCAAAGGGTGACTTAATGTTTGTCATAGTTCGGTGGAGCGTGTGTGGTTAACCGGCACATCGAATAGATGACTGTAACATGTGAGGGCACCATGTAAGTTTGCATGGTTATTCACACCCGCTTTGTGATCCTCGACATCCCAGTCACAAACTAGAGGGGCATATTGAGATTTAAACATGCCATTGAAAATTTCAATGTATCTCAAAGGATCTAAGAGTTTTCATAGATTTAAAACTTAAATTTTTTTTCGTTTTGATGGTGGAAAATTAGTGAATCGTCATTCACTTACCTTCAAATGTTCTGCAATTAGGGTTACGGCATCCCTCTCCCGTGTTGTAGAATATTGTGTTGGGTCCTAACCTTAGTATATCATTTGGGTGATTTACTAAGGACTCAATAAATCAACTAACTTGAATTCATGTTCTCCCGTTTTGTAGATGTCAAAGTACGACAACTATGGTCTTCCCAAATCCTGTGGAACAAGCATTCCACATGAAGATGATATTCCACAATTCGATCGAGGAACAAGAAATCATGCTTCACTTCTTCCTCCTCCTCCCGTTATTCTCCCTAACCCAGAAGATCGAAGAATTGAAAGGTTCAATGTCACTAAAGCCCTATTGGAAATGAAACATGAAGATGGTAAACCCGTGTCTGCCCACGTTCTAGGAATGAAATCACACATCGATAGGTTGATAATGTTGGGTGCATCATTCCCTGATGAGTTGGCTATAGGTTGGGTTCTACAGTCACTCCCTGAATCATATAATGAGTTCAAAAGAAAGTATTATATGATGGATCATGATGCAAACCTCATTGAACTAACTTACATGCTCATTGCTGCTGAATCAGAAATGATTTGGCAAAGCAATGGAGCATATTTGTTAGGAAAGTCAACCAACCATGCTTCCGAGGACGTTCTAGGAGAACCGACCTGCGTTTGCTGCCAAGAGAAAGGGTGTTGGATACAAGTCTGCCCTAAGAGCCTGAAGAGTCCAGAAGATGGGAGAGTCAAAGAGTATGGCCGTGCTTCAGGTAAAATCCACTATCTAACTCAATTAAGTTCCTATTCATTGATACATAATGTGATAAGATTGCATTTGAATGTTTTGCAGGATCAATGAAAATGGAGGAAGCTTGATGAAAGAGCAAGATGGATCTAATCACGAAGAAATGGATCTCGATCGCATGGATTCGAAGATTAGATTTTGAGCTTAGAAAGTTATGATAAAGTTGTTAGGAATATTGAAATTACATAGTTTTTCAGTTGATTTTGCATTGTAAGGACAAAATGTTTTCCGCTGCTTTTATGAATAAAATAAATTTTGACTTATTTATTTACTTATTTCCTTTCAATGAAATCGTTATGAAAAATTGATGTTTGCGTATTTCTACAACGAATAGATGTGATTCTTAATTATGTTAATGTCAAGAATTTACCAAATAGGGAAAGTTTCTCATCGCCCAAGTTTCAAGTGGACAGAAACTTGGAATCATGCAACAAGTATTGTATGATGAATGAAAAAAAATTTCACATTTGGAAGTTAGACTAATTCATTGACAAAGCATCAAGTGAAGGACTAGGAGATCAAGTATACAAGGTTGTGTGTTGATCAAGTCCACCTCAAGAGTAACAAAGATATTCGTCATGATTTACTAAGGTTAAGTAAATATGATTACACCTATGAGATTAAGTGTAATTCTTAGTTTATTGAAAGAGTTTAAATCAATAGCAGAACGAATAAGAAGAATCAAGTAGGCAGAAAGATAAAAGTTTCTCCATTCTATGAAGAAGGGAGAGTACCTTTTATTATGTTTTATGATAGGTCTTAATGATTAAGAACCATATCTCAATTGATCCTCTAAGTGAGTCTTAGAGCAATGGTATGTCTAAGAAGAGGAATCAAGAATTGAAGAAATGGTTAAATCAAGAAATCAATCGTACTTCGTTCCAACACAAGTCTTAGAGTTAAGATTGTGACATAGAGTGACAAGTCTTAAGAAGGTTTATAACAAATGTAGAATATGGAAAAGGTTTTTCTTATTCTTGCACATTTGAAATTGGAAAGTTGTGATGTCTTGGATAAGACAAAGATCAACTAGGACCAATTTTGTGAAGTTTTTTTGTCTTGATAAAAGCTACACTAACTCTTGAATATTTGTTTGTCAAGAAATGGTTATAGACAAAATAATCTTATATGTCAAGGAGTGAGTGTGAGTCTTAATGGTCTTGAAAAGTTTCAAGAACTAATCAAGAATAAACCTTATCGATCATCACTAGCACACGACTTGAGGTTTACAACCTATCGTGTTGACACTATCTTGTTTCTATACAATTCCAATTGAGTTAATTATGCATGTGAGTTCTATGAGTTCTCATTTGAATGCATAAATGGAAAGGACCTTGATCGATGAAAAGTACATTGATAGGAAAGGGTGAGCTGCTTAACTACTTGGAAGACATGGTGGGCAGCCGTGTTACCATAAGGCAAGAAATCAAGATTGAGAAAGTTCGGTCCATATGAGTTTGAATTTGTCGTAAACTTTGACAAATTCACATGGATAGAAACACATACACCATTAAAATCTAAGTGTCATAGGATTTTCTCCTTCATGAAAATGACTGTGAGAAAATGCTTTCACTAAGAGAGATTTTAAGAAGATAGTAATTGTAAAATTGCATTCTCAAATTTGATTATGGTTACGGTATCCCTTTCCATAATTCGAATTGTGAGATTTGGCAATTAGTCTTAATTGTTTAAGACACACATATGAGCTATCTTGGATAAAGGTATATGAGATTAAGAAGCCTTGATAAAGGATTATCAAAGCATTAGGTATTAGAAACATGAACTTAAGAAATTCAATAAGTATTGTTTTTCTGTAAGTTAAGCTGTTTTCTAAATACATGTCAAAGCTAGTGGGAGCATAAGTGTTATGTTTATAATAATCATCATGATAGTGGGAGCATAAATGTTATGATTGTATGATTATTAAGGCAAGTATTACAAGTTAGCAATATTAATTATAGAAAACAAGAGTTATACTTTGCAAAGTAGTAAGGGTGTAAAGTTGTTTTGCTATAATTAAGGGAGAGAATATTGTACTTCGTTTCAAAATCTAAAGCTTAGATTGAGAAATTTTAATAAATTTAGTCAAAGGATACATAGTGCGTTCTTAAATTTCGATTATGATTACGGGATTCCTCTTCAAATTTCGAATTATGAGAACGTAGCACGTAAAATATTATGGCAGAAGATTGATAAAGTATCAAATCTTTATGTAAGACATTATGCATCGTGTCCCATACGCCTCGGGTATAGGATCAATTGCGAATGCTATAATATTTGACCATTCTAAAATTTTCCAAATGTCTAGCGCATTTAGAGGGAAAAAGGACAAGAATCGGTTTTGACTAAGATAATTAAACAACTATCAAAGGACAATCCAAGGTTCGCCGAGGGTTGGTCGCTTGTGAGTAGTTGGAAGTATGATATTGGATGGAGCATATCGACATTGTTATGAATAGATAAGATTCTATTGAGAATGAGTTGTCATATGATAAGTATGGAAAGGTTTCCATATTGGGAGTTAGATATTGAGAATTTATGTCTAAGATTAGAAACTTTTATGCAAAAGGATGTTCAAAGGAATGTACTTTGAGTGAGAGAAATCACATCTATGGAATTGTCTTGTAACAATCTCTGATAGAGGACTTTGTAATTTCATTGGCAATAGTCATTGTGACTTTAGGGCAGTGACATTACAAAAGGATCATTGCATAAAATGTTAGAATCTAACATATTCTATAAGTGGCAAGAATTTGATATTCTTACACTTGTGATAGGAACTGGGAGTTGTGAAATGAGTATGATTGGAAATGTGTTCATTTGATCTATTTCATAAAGTAAGGACCATAGGTAAACATTGTGTGCTTGCTAAGAGCATGGGACAAGTATAGTTATGATTCAAGTAAGAAGTTGATTACCGGAAACAACAAATAATGAGTAATCGATATGGTGATAAATAAAAGGTGTTTTATTTATACTCAAAGGTTTGAGACCATATAGGATTAGTATTATTCTTGTGTTTCACTTTGCATGTTTTGACTTCCAGAATAATTTAGTTGGTTCATAACAATCAAATTATTCGAACGGACCACAGTCATTTATATGTTGGAAGTAGGTATGAATGAAGACTGTCATGAATTGGTGTGTGGATTGTCTAAACTATATTAGACATAAGCAATTGTTTGCTGCAACGTTCATGAGTGCTTATGAATATGATTTGAGCATTGGATTAAACCCACGCTCACTTGGATCACTTCATGGATTTTATCATGAGTGATTGGTGAGACGATAACATCTTATATTCTTGAAATCGAGATGTGTGAGTTGTATCTTGCGTGTCGATTGCACATTGATAATATGTAAACGCACCAGTAACTTGGTGTTATAAAACATATTGTTGTGTGTGATTTGGTGAGTAAGTGTAAGCGAGCATTGAGTCAAAGTTTATTCGTTCCTTTTATCCAAAGTAGGATAAAAGCAATATCTGTGGGCCCCTCGATGATTTAGTGATGGCACCTAAGTGCTTCACCAAGCCGGGACTAAATTGATGTGTTCAATTGTAGTCTGTTGTCAGTCGTCATAAATCTGAATTCGGGAAACAACACATAGACAAAGAGAATGATTTAGATCCATGTCTCAGTCTCTAAGATAATATCTAGAATGGAGGAATATATGATCCATTCTCTGAAGGACACGCGTATCTGATGTGATCAGAGTTGACAGTGGCTTTAGAAAGCTACGATTGCATATCAGGATCTGAAGTCATACGCAGAATAGTTATTAGACTTATCCAAGTGGGAGACTGTTGGATTAGTGTCTAAGTCCATAACTATTTTGGTATGTACTTGACCCGATGGTGCATGGTCCTTTTGGGTTGCCTTCACCAAAGCAACTTGATAGGATAAATTATGGAGAGAAAGGATTAAATATGATTTATTAATATATTATGAGAATAATATATTAAAGGAGAAATCATATTGTTTAATTAATATTAGTCAAGAATTAATAAGAATTAAGTTTGTGACTAAAAGAGATTAATTAAACTTAAGGGACTGGAATTGTAATTATAAGATAATTGCAATTGGGCTATGGATAACCTTATTATATTAGGTTGGACGAATTCTATGGGGAAACTCATTAGAAATCGTCCAAGGCCTATTAAGGAAGGGTCCATGGGTTGCTTAGGGCCTAAGCATCCAAATTAGGGTTTCCTAGTTCAAAACTCTAATAGCCTACATGTATAAATAGTGCCCTTAAGCCTCAAAAACGTGGTGAACTAATCCTCTAGGGTTTCCACACGTTTTTGGGCAGCTCCTTCTCTTCTCTTCTTCATCCTCTAGCTCTTGGTGTTTGTGAGCCATTAGAGGAGTGACATTTGTGACTCTAAGCTTTCTAAAGTCAATACAAGAAGGAATTGAGATTTTTATTACTATATAACAATCAAGGTATGATCTAAACCCTTATTCATATGTTATATTGATTAGATCTAGGGTTTTAAGTCTTGGATTAAAAGCATGTACAATAGAGAAACCTAGATCCAAGCTTTAGGGTTTGCATGAGCACATAGGATGTCTTTTGGCTAAAACTCATCAAGTTGGGCCCCAGGTATATCAGCCATTTAGGGTTTTAGATTGGGTGGGTCGGGTTGCATATTGCTTGGATCTTCCAAATGAGCTCAATCAGATTCATAGCATGTTCCATGTCTCTCAGCTTCTGAAGTGCTTAGTGCATGATTCTGCAGTTATACCGTTGGAGGATATTCAGGTGGATGACTGCCTGAATTACTTTGAGAGATCAGTGGCAATCCTTCACCGAAAGACGAAAACCTTGAGGAACAAGGATACTTAACTGGTGAATGTCCAATAGCAGCATGGAAAGGGTTCAGAGTGGACTTGGAAGCCAGAAAATCAGATGAGGAAGCACTACCCGGAGTTATTCAGAGCAGCGGACATTAAGGACGAAGTCTGATGAAAGTGGGGGAGAATTGTAACATTCATTTTCTGGTATGTCTCTTCTAAACCCTAAGTGATAATTCCTTTCTTTTTTTGGCCTTCAAGCTAGTACGCGGGGTGTACAGGGTTGTACGCTTAGCTTACTAGCCCGAGGATGATCACACCTTGGGACCACATATGATGGGCGTACATTATGTATGCATGGCGTACATGTGGTTAATGAAGCCCTAATTTTTGAGGGTATGCACCCTATTTAAGTCATATGATAGCCTCATTTGGTCATGTTTAAACAGACTCTATCCCCTCTTGTCCAGAAGTCGAAACCCTAGTGAGATCTTGAGGTTTTTAAGCCATAAAGTTTGTTGGTTAGCGCTTTGTGAATGAGAAGAAGCGAACCATTTGGATTTGTACTTGGATCTAAGATTTGTTCGCCATTTTCTATACGTGTGAGGTAAAAAGCTTCCATTTTGCTAATCTATGATGTTACTGATGGATTTGGAGCATTACATCAATCCTATGGTGCACATGCAAACCTTAAAGCTTTGGATCTAGTTTGTCTAATTGTACATGCAATAATCATCAAAGCTCATAAACCCTAAATCTAGCATACTATAATCCAAAATTAACATATGATTAGGGTTAGGAATATTACCTTGATTGTTATGTAGCAATAACAATCACAAACCTTCTTGATCTTGACTTCTGAAAGCCTAGTGCCCCAAGTGTTGCATCTCTAATGGAGTCACAAACACCACTAACAACAAGGATGAACAAGAGAGAGAGGAAAGGCACCAAAAACGTCCAAGATCTTCTAAATAATGCTTAGCCACGTTTTTGGGAGCCTAGGGGTTCCGTATATAGTTAAGGCTTCTAGGGTTATCAACTTGGAAAACCTAATCCAGTTGCTTAGTCCTTAAGTAGCCCAAAGATCCTTCCAGAAGGCCCCTTGGACGATTTCGCTTCCATATGGATCATAAGCTCAACTTTGTAACTATCTTATAATTACAGTATCAGTCCCCTTTATTTAATTAATCTATTTTGACCACAAAATTAATTCTTGATCAATATTAATTAAACAATATGATTTCTCCTTTAATATATTATTCTTATAATATATTAATAAATCATAATTAATCCTCTTTCTCCATAATTCATCCTATCAGTTGCTATGGTGAAGGCAACCCAAAAGGATCATGCTCATAATCAGGTCAAGTACATACCAAAATAGTTATGGGCTTAGACACCTAATCAAACAGTTCGATCTAGTTATGGGGCCATTTTATGCTTTTTTAGTCCATGGAATGATTGTTGAGCCTATTGATTCACTCCAAAAGTGGTTGATGATAGATCTAGGGTTCTCTTGGTCCCTTCGTCCATAAAAATGCAAGCTTTGAAGTGTTTATGGACTTATGCATGTGTTAGGAACTCTTATTAAGTTCCTTCGAGCTATGAAACCTCATTAAGCCACACATGCATGTAAAGTTGCCAACTTTACGTGATAAACCACCTTAAGGAAGTCAAATCTAAGTGTTAGGTTGGAGTCTTAACCTATTAAGGGCCTAATGATGGAAGTTGGCCAAGCTGTGGGTACGTTGGCGATATAAGCTGATACGCTGCGCGTACAAGCCCCTAAATGAGTACGATAAGCGTACGAGTTGATTACGCTGTATATGTACTTAGTAGTAGGCTTTGGAATTTTGGCTTCTCGGTAATGGGCCAATATTAGACCTTAGTACTCTTGGGCCTTGTTGGGTTATCAGAATTATCTTTTGGGACTCTTTTGGTTGAAGGCCCATGAAGGAATTTGGGCCAAATTTGGAAAATTGGGCCATATTTGAGTTGTGGGTGGTTATTTTGGAATTTGGGCCTTTTAGACAATTGGATTGGGCCTAGGCCTTAGGCCAAGTTAGAGAAAGCGTAAAAGGGTCTTTTACCCTACATTGGGCTCTTAGTGTGAGTTAGGATCCAATCATTAATAGGATACTATTTTGTGATTATAGCGTAGGGATTTTAGCAAGCCAGCAGTCAAAATTTATCTGTGAAGATTCAGTAGTCCGAGGTGAGCTTCCTCACTGTGCTTGGCGGGTCGAAGGCTCTATTGTCGGCCCATAATTGTCATGTTTAGGATGCAAGATGTATGTGTGACTTTTGCATAGGGTTGTGGATTCTATGTTACCGGGCATGGCCCGATGACGGGCGAGGCCTGATGCCAAGCAGGGACCTGATGACCATCTTTTATGATATGTATCTGTTAAATATGGCATGTGTTATGTTTATGTGTATTTACTAGGCAAGACCCGATGTCGGGCGAGGCCCAATGACTATCCTGCATGTTATTATCTTAGCAATTATTCCTTGTAATTATGATATTATGTTTATATTTCTTATGAATATCAGGTAGGGCCCGATGATTGACAAATTTGTATACCGAGTGAGGTTTGATGTCAGGCGGGGCCCGAAGATGTGCGGGGGCCCAATGTATGTTTGATATGTATGGTATGTGGTATTTTGAGAAACTCACTAAGCTTTAGGATTACGGTTTTCAGTTTATGTTTTAGGTACTTTCGGATCGAAATGGGAGAGCCTGGGGTGATTGCAGAGCACACACCATATTTTTTCCGCATTTTGAGATTTACTCTGATATGATATGATGTATTGTCATACTTTGGTATTTTGGATTGTCTGAACATGTTTGGATTACTGTTTTTATAAAATTAAAAATGTATAATTTGGGTCTTATTTCTGGGACGTTACACATATCACGGGTAGCACTCATATCAATCCACCACTCATTAGAGTTAGATTCCATATAGTTCACTTCAGAAATCATTTCATTCCGAATGGTGACATTAAGTGTTTAGAATTAGAATTTTCATAAAATATTTATGCCTCCTACTTGGACAGAACACAATAGACTATAAATAATCAAAAACTATTGTCAATCTAAAAATCTATTTCACCAATTCTGAAATTTGAAATCTATTTTTGAAATTCTATACACTAAAAATTAAATTTTTGAAAACTAGATAATTCTAAAAACTATTTTTGAAATATGAAAACGAAGTTGTTTTTATGTAAAAATGAAACTATTTTTTCTTTTCAGTAAAATCAAAGCTATTTTTCAGCAAAACTGATGTTGTTTTTGGATAAATAGAAGTTGTTTTTAAAGCAAAAACCGATAGAAATGCTATTTTTAGAAAATCTCAAGTTGTCTTCGTTAATTTTGAAATTCTAAAATGCAAAAATCAGAAAATTATGTATGAAGTTTGAAAGACTATAAATTGTAATTATGATAAACAAATTATCTTGCTTCTAAAAAGTTTCATGAAATTTGATACTTCAATTCTGATGCATAAAATCTTAAACTTGTTTTTTGATGCAAAAAACTTATGAAATTTCAGATTTATAATGCTTAGATTCTGATTTCTGATAGAAACCTGATGGACAATTCTAACGCAAATCATATCTTATATTTTTAAAGCATAAAATTTATATATAATTCGGATGTAAACTAATGCTTAGAATCTAATAGTAAAATTCAGATGTTAGAAATCTGATAAAAGAAAACAGATGTTGATATTAAAATTTCTAATGCAAAAATCTGATACAAATTGTGATTTTGAAATCTAATGCATTTTCGGATAAAAAATTTGATGTAGAAATTTTTTTTATGAAAACTTTAATGCAATTTTTTTTTCCTTTCTATCAAAATCGAACAATAGCAAAAACTACAAAAACCGACTAGTAGAAAAGAACAAAAACAAAAGAAAAAATTATTATTTGTTTTATACAAATGAATTTGTTTTAAGATTGTAGGAATAATATTACGGAAATGTACGAAATAAAAGAATAAAACAGAAACTGTTGAGGCATAATGTCCTTCAAAAAAATTTGCCTACTATCGGATGTTTGTTTCCAACAACTTGGAATGATTCTTAAAGATCACCGAACCTAACAAAGTCTTGAATTTTACCTTCAATGTAGCAAGAATTAAACTAATGAAGAAGAATGTGAGAGGCGTTTTTCTTGAATTCTAGTATCGTGTACTTTCAAATTGGTTGTAGAGTGGTGGTATTGATATTACACATTCTATAACTGCGAATTTATGACGAAATTAAACACCTCTATTAATCACAAGATTAATGTGTTTTTAATATGGGTTTTGTAAGTAAAATCATAATCAACTAACAGTTACAAAAAATATATAGTTTGCAACAGGATCCCTAAACTTTTCTTGGTCCATGGGTAGTTCATTTGTATTTTCACCCCACCGTTTATGTACAAGAAATGACCTTGGTTCCGTAAGTCTTACAAGACGTAAAAGTTTTTCTACTTACAAACCCAGTTCTTTTTGCCTTCTCTCATATATGTGGGATGGTTAAAACCCACTTAACTTGTTTTCTCAATTACATTACTTTAGCAATTATTTTCTCATTGTGATGTACCAAAACGAAGGTATCGCAGAGAAGAATACAAACATATAAACATTTATTATTTTAACAATGTTTATAGTTTGCATTTCTTTATCAATAATTAGGAAAACCCATTTTTATAATTTGCTGAAAACCAATTTTCCGACAAAAACCTCCTTAGTCAACTCTAGTCCCCTCTAAACAAGTCATCATCATTTATTTCAATAATGTAACTATCACTTTCTCTCCAACAATTCCAACAATATGGTTTAACATAATTGGAAAAAACATATTAAGATAGATATAAAAATTTTTTGAGACAAAGTTTCCACTTGTCATATTAGGAACATTGGCATGTCTTTTTGTATATATTAGGCACTCTTTTTTACAAGGATCCGCACTATTACACTTTTCATGGACTTCCTATTCAGCTTGAGTCTCTATTCTTTACCACCCGTTCTAAACCACAATATATATTAGTATATCTTATATAGTATCATAGTTTGTTTTATATTCTTAGCCTAATATACGGGTACATGTTTTATTAGTACCACCTTATTGTTGGGCCTTTTTAACATGTATTGCATTTACATTTAGATAAATAAGACTCACAAAACATAAAAAACATGTAGCCAAGTAAAGATAGTTTATTTATTTCGTTATATATTTATCAATAAAAGAAGGGTACTACTATATATATATATAGGGTTAGGTTCATGTGAGATGGCCTAATTTTGTGAGACCGTGAGACGCATTTTTTTTATTTTTTTTTATTTTTTTTAGTTAATTCAAGTTCCGAAAATAATATTTAAATTTTTTTTTTTTGATTTTTCCATTTATTTTGCATTTTAAAATTATTTTTAGAATATGTACAGTATAATATTCTATTTAGAACAAGGTTCTAAATAACGTAAGGCGTGACTTGGCGGCAATGTCAAGCCTCAAGCTTTTCCGAGCCTTGGCGAGTCACGTCGTTTGTAAGGCGTGACTTAAGGCGGCAATTTTGTATATAATTCATATTTTTATATGTATTTTCTACTATTATTCATTTTTATACACATATATGGGTCAAGGCGGCGTTTTGACAAAGCTTGGCGGTACATGCAAGCCTTGGAGTCATGGCGTGCCATGGTGGAGCCATGACGAGCTTTTTAGAACCTTGATTTAGAATATTTCACGTATTTTTAAAAAAAATAGGATTTTTTTTTTTTATTTTTTTTAGTTAATTCAAGTTCCGAAAATAATATTTAAAAAAAGAATTTTTAGATTTTTCCATTTATTTTGCATTTTAAAATTATTTTTTAGAATATGTCAATGTAATATTCTATTTAGAATATTTCACGTATTTTTCAAAAAAAACGGGATTTTTTTTTAATTTTTTTTTATTATTTCTTTTAGTAAATTCAAGTTCCAAAAATAATATGTAAAAAAAGAATTTTTGGAATTTTCCATTTATTTTGCATTTTAAAATTATTTTTAGATTTGGTCTCACGGTCTCACAAAATTAGAATGGTCTCAAATGAACCTGAACCTCTATATATATATATATATATATATATATATATATATATATATATATATATATATATATATATATATATATATATATATATATATATATTCACTCGCGTAAAAACTCAAACATACATAAACGAAATCATTCATCCACACACATAAGGGTACAGCTTGTAATTAGATGGAGATGTGGGTATGGATTACTCAATAATAATAGCACTTATATTTTAGTAGAACAACATTGTCTAGATGCTGCACATTTCAGCATCTTTGTCGCATAGGTCTTGGCTATCACAACAACAAAAATTATTATCAAATGGGTGACACCTTGTCCCATCACATGGAAGAGCTCCAACATTTTTTGTGTCACTGATTGTAATTTTGCTACCTATGAAACCATAAAATGTTACTATTAGTAGTGAAATAAATTAATTATATATACAACATGTGAACAATGAAAAACTAAACGGAGCTTACATTGATGACAAACAAGCAATATGAGAAAAGATATAGAAATGATGATCAAATGTGATTCGAAGAGTTTAGCCATTATTTTACTTTATCTTTTCAGACTTCTTTTACTTATTTAGTATACAGAGAAAATTTAGTGAACCACAAATCCAACAAATGATATTTATATGCATTTTTAAGGTGGCAAGTAATTGTATCTTTTCCAATTCTAATATATAAAAAATATTTTACTGAAAATTGATAAATATATTCGTTATGTACGACGATCTACCTCTAAATGAAAACGTAATATATATATATATATATATATATATATATATATATATATATATATATATATATATATATATATATATATATATATAAAATGAAATTCAGTAGAGAACCATTATTCACCATGGAAATAAAGAATCAATCTTTATTTAACTTTTAGAGCTTTTTTTTTTTATCAAAAACATAAATACAAAATACAAAAATTCATAACTTTTTATCATTTTTCCAATGGTATGAAATTCGACAGAAAAAAAAGTATTTTTTTTCATCAAATTCACAATGTGAATTTATGTAGATTTATAATATGAATCTGAATTCACACGGTAAATTCAAAAAATATATTTAGCATTCATAATGTGAAGTTATGAATTTAGATATTTTTCGTTTTTTTTTTCGATAAAGAATAAGCTTTAAAATTTGAATAAGTATTTGGTTCCTTGGAGAACTATTAATAATGGTTCTCTATTGGAATATATATATATATATATATATATATATATATATATATATATATATATATCCGTTTTAGTTATGATATTACAAATGTGATTTGATTTTAATATTATTTAGTCTAGAAATATTTATTTATAAAACGTAAAATAATGCCATGAAAATTGTCTTTTAGTATCTGTCATGTATTTAAAAAAACAAAAACACTTACAAAATGTAGGTCGTAAATATATGTTGTTAGAGGCCAATTCGAGATGGTCAATCTCTAAAATAATGCAAATTCGAGATGGCTAAACTCCAAAATATATAAGAAATATAAACATTCATACTTTACTAATAATTCTTCTGCTCCTCATAACGCAATTACATAAGATTTAAATAGTAAAAGAAATAGTAAAAATAAGAAAGTAGTGTTGCAACAATCTTACCATGATCCTACAATTAAAATTATGATTCGTTGATTAAAGACAGTTGGGGGTTAAACTCCATGCAAATGAACGCAGTAATATGAATCGTAGACAAGATTGGCAGCTAAGGTGTGGGGAATTTTAAAATTATAGGTTTGTTATGATAGTGTACGAACTACTTTTAACTATCAATTATTTTCCTTTATAAATATGAACTTACTACATTATTGGAACAAATATTAGTTGCACTACTACAAAATGGGTAAAAAAACCCGGTTAAAAGCTTAAAAGAACCCGGTTTTCGATCGAGTTTTTTATGGGGCGAGTCCTATGTGAGAAATGTTATAAAACCCGGTTAAAAAATCGGGACTTATTAATGTAATATACCCCGGTTTTTACATACGAAAGCGGGTCCTTTCACGCTAAACAGAAGCATTTCCATGTGATCATGTAGCCCGGTTCCCTTGTGCATAACCGGGTTCTAATATGCCAAAGGTTGTTTGTTTCCATACCTATTCATAGTATGTACAACCGGATCTTATAACTATTTTCATTTTTTTTAAATATTTGTTTCTAAATCAATAAACTCAATACCTTTTACCGACATAATTTACATCCCAAATCCATCAGTAATTTGAGTTTTTTTTTTTAAATACAATAGATTTCAAAAATCCTTTTTTTTCTGCCCAACATGCAAAAAAAAACAAATAAACAAATAAAAAACAAAACATCTTTAATAATATGAATCCAAAATATAAATGTACAATAATAATAATCCAATACATTTACCTATTTAAAAAAAACATCTAATACATTTACCTATCAAAAATAACTTTTCTTACCATATTCATTTACAACATGATCTTACTAAACAAAATTTGCCAACATGTAGTAGAGGTAAAAAAACCAACAAAGTAGCTAATCTCCATTAATTTGCCAAAGACAGACTTTGTGTGCATTCAAAATCCTAACTTTATTGATGAAAACTTTATGTAATGGCTAAATGCTTGATGTTGCCTTCTCAATCTCATTGTCAATTCATTTCAGGGATAAACTTCTCTCATACAGAAGGGCAGAACACTCTGGAGAATAACCATTAGCAATTAATAAGAAATTATAGATTACTTAAAAAAATCATGATATAAATCGTCACCTACCTGTGGTAGAGCCAATGTTTTCGAGAAGCTAACTATGAATGACAACTGCCTTTATGCAACCTAAAATGGACGTTTTAGCTGTGAAAAGAAAATAAACATTCAATAAATCCACATTAAGTTATTAACAAACTAACAAATCAAAAATTATTTAAATAACCTTAGCTTGAGATGCAAAAAGGTCCGGTCAAAATTCAAATTCCGTGAAGGGATCATCTTGAACAATTTGTGACAATTGTTTGTTGTTAGGGTTTAGGATTGCAGGTTAATCATATCTAATTCCCCATGGTCAATTCCACCACACTCCAATGTCAACAATCAAGGAGAGTGATGACACATTATATAAATTATACAAAAGCCAAATCTCGAGAGTGGTAGCAGTAGCGATAGTTGTGGTGGTGGTGGTAGTGATGTTAGAGGGAGGGTATTGAAGGGTATTGAACCCGTCCAACCTCAAAACCGCCGACCCCATCTTCTCCAACTTTCCTTATTTGAGTTGTCTCCCCAGTGGGTTACTCAAATTGCTAAACCCTTCTCTTTCTCTCTTGCTTTCATCTCGTACATCATTTTTGTCCTCTAACCCGCTATGACTCCTTTCTCCATAAATCCAACCAAACACATGAATTTGAGGGAATTAGAACCATTTTCTCTCGAATTCCACTCCTTTCCTGCAAACCAAACGCACCTGAATTAACCTTAGAAAAAAATTATTGAGTTCTTGAAGGCGATAAAAATACATGTTTTGTAGTAGCATTCAAAACGAGCTATGTAGTTTTTCATTGAATCGATTTCAACAAAACAATCTTGTAATATACAAAAGAAAAATGTAGTCAAACTATATCATAATATAACTAGTAATGGTAAGTAAATTTTGTTTTATTATGTATAACTAAGGCAAAAATTAAGAAGAAACAACAACCTTAAACAAATAAAATATTAGATAACATGTTATTTAATAAATATATACATACTAGTATACCATTTACTTTTGACTTTTTCAGGGAAGGCAGGATACATCCTTTAAGTTCCCGCCAAAAGTTATGGTAATCGATATACACAAGCATTGAATCACATCTCTTCACTTCGATTCATGCTAATCCCAAAAAATTAGAAATTAATTTCACAACTCTTACATGGTCACAGACTCAAGCAATAGGACGACTCCTCTCAAATACGTCCATTCCGGCTTGAAATCATCAACATATTATCAAGTTCATTCCCTTTGTATTTTGATTTTGTTAATGTAATTGATTTTGTTCGATGTTTTAAAAATCGATTTTTTAGTTGAACCGGTATGGTGACCGATTCACGGTTCAACCGATTCGACCGTCGAATGAACCGGTTTCTATAATTTTCATGTTTTTTTCTATTTTTCTACACATATATACATATATATAAATTATGAATTTGATACTTACAAGTTCAAACATTAAAAATACACATAAAACTACGTTGTAGATGAATTCAAATACATTAAAATAACACATAATCATAAGTTTTAGTGTTTATATCAATCCATATACGTCAAAAAGAAAATAAAGTATAATACCGAAACGAATTATAGGTTTAGATGAACACAAACACATCAAAAAACTTTATAACATTTACCATATGTTTTTATTTAGAGAAAACTAAATAGATTTGAAAAAAATCATCAAAGTTTATTATGCAGATTATTTTTTTTCATGTGTTTTTATTCGGTTTAACCGAGTTTTTCTAAAACCGGCTGGTTCAATCTAGTTCAAAAATCATTGTAAAACCGGTGATAGTTGAACCGCTCTTTCTACCGGTTCCCGGTCCGGTTCGACCGGCCGGTTCAAACCGGTTTTTAAAACATTGATTTTGTTCATGTTCTGATTCCATCTCGAAATTGATGAAGTTTCACAAATTAGGCCTTCAAATCTTCCCAGAATGCTGTAGTTTAAATGAGTAAATAAATAAATAAAGAAACATTCAGTTTAAAACAATTTTGGAGGGTTTTACGATCCCAAATAAAACCCTCATCACTTGCACTTTTTACTTTGGAAATATGTAAATATTCAACAACTGGTCAAATACATATTATGTGTATTAATTCGGCTGTTTTTTTGTACTCATAACTAACCATCAAAATGTCATAACTCAATTCCTTAATCCTCAAATATCAATACACTCTTCCCATAACTCATTTTTCAAAATCGTTGGTTAAAAATCAAGTTCTACAACCATCTCAAATTCACATCCTTATGTCATAAAACACGGTTACATTTAGAAAACCGGGTTATATAACTTCCCAAAAAAAAGACCCGGTTATATCAAAAAAGTCGGGCTATTTAATTTAAACATATGTCCCGGTTTCTTAATTTAAACCGAGTCTTATAATCCTTCCCTTCATAAAACCCGTTTTTTCCGTAATAGAACTCGTTTTTTTCAAAAACCGGGTCCTATGTGCCTTTTTGTAGTAGTGATTTACTCTATCCTGTAAAGGTTTTGATGCATCAAAAATCTATTATGAACAACTTAATTCAATGTAATCTTTATGTTCAAATCACACAAATATTATGTTCAAGTCTCTGAATGAAACCGTTTCATATAATTCAAGACGTTTTAAACGATCTTATTATATGAATGCAAAGTATGCACTCTACTTAGGTATAAACATGGACGAAACAAACTCTTGACAAACATTAGAAACACAAATAGATACATACATGCACACTTTCGTGCGTGTATGTTTTTTGATATTGTTTTAAAAATGAGTTTCTATAAAACCGACTTACTACATTAGGAGGCTGTTTAACCTTTGTTTTTTTTTAAAACTTGAATTTATGGATTTGATACAATTTTTTTTAAGTTTCCACAATTTTTTATAGCTTGATTTTTTTTAAATTGATTTTTTTTTTACCTTTTTACATTTTTTTAATAATATTTTCAGTTTCGGTTGCATCTTTTTTAACATGTTTGATTCTTGTATGAATTTTTTGATATTGTTTGCAATACTTTCTTAATTTTGTTTACTATTTACTTTTTTTATGTTCTTTGAAATTAGTATTTTCTAGAAAAAAAAATTGATAGCTTCTTTTAGATTTTTTCAAAAATTTTAT
The DNA here is from genome assembly GCF_002870075.4 of Lactuca sativa. Classification (NCBI taxonomy): domain Eukaryota; kingdom Viridiplantae; phylum Streptophyta; class Magnoliopsida; order Asterales; family Asteraceae; genus Lactuca; species Lactuca sativa. The sequence continues at coordinate 164,789,195 of NC_056623.2, read as the reverse complement.
ATTTTTGTTTTTTTACATGTGTTTTTTTGTCACACCCCCAAACCAGAACGGCGGAAACGTTCGAGGGTGGACGACGTAATGTACAGTATCATAACAATGAATAATAGTAATCAAGCAAAAACAACCATTCTATTAATAATATAGTATTTACATTGTATTTGAATCACAGATGTTTGACTCCAAAAGTAAATAGCAAAAACAAAGACTTGAAGCTACTATGTTCCATCTTCTCGAACCCTATGTGTGTACCTGTCTACTAGTTTCATGAGAATACAAGTGGTTTTGAAAGTGTATCAACATTTAAGTTGGTGAGTTCATAAGTATTTTGTTTTAAAAAGTATGTTCTTTGTTCTTTGAAAATGTTCATGTTTTTCTCCTGAAAATCCTGTATTTTCTTAATAAGTAATGACTATACAAGTTCCTTTTACGATTACCTAGTGAATACAAGTTCAATATAATCCATATTGAATGGACAGCTGAATGTGTGGATCTTCCCTAATCCCACAACCAAACAAGGAACAGGAAGTAAGGCAAAAATCACACATTCCATTGCCTATCGGATCTTCATGATATATAACCTTAATGTATTCACTAGGTAGCCACAAAATTAACCACAATGATCCTTTTAGATATGTTAAGTGTTTTTCTTCTAAAAATCCTATATTTTCTTAGTAAATGGAATGTAGTCTTATGCTTAAAGAATGAAATATGACGCTTTAAATTCATATAAGTAAAGTGACCAATACCAGTTCCAACTATGATTACTTAGTGCATACAAGTTATATATAATCAAAGATCGAACGAACAGTCGAATGTGTGGATTTGCCCTAAGCCCACAACCAAACAAGGAACATGAAGTAAGGCATAAATCACATATTCCACTGCCTATCGGATCTTCATTTTATATAACCCAAAAGTATCCACTAAGTAATCACACCGAAAAGTAATTAATCGTATTTGTTTCTAGAAAATTCAATTGTAAACTGTTTGTTAGTAAAACAATGATGTTTATCCCGGAAAATTCAATATTTTCCATATAAGTGAGTTATAGTCGTTAATGTTCCAAGACCGAAAATAAAATTATTTTACCATACTTAAATTAATAAAACGTAGCTTTATTATTAAGTAAAACTAGCTGAATACGTGTTTGTCCTGAAAATTGAATGTGGTGTTAATACCCAACCATGATTACTTAGTACATACGAGTTATATATAATCGAGGTCGAACAGACAGTCAATTGGATGATTTTGTCTTAAGCCCACAACCAAACAAGGAACATGAAGTAAGACGGAAATCACACATTCCACTATCTACCGGATCTTCATTATATATAACCCAAACGTATCCACAAAGTAATCATATAGTTACTACTCCTTAAGACTGTTTGAAAAGTATATTACTACATAAACGAGTCGTTGTTTTCTCCATGTAAGTTCATATAACCATACTAATATGACGGATATCCTAATACGACATTTTTCAGACATCAGTATCGTTAATGACATTTTTCAACCCAAAATAACTGTAGCTAACAGTCAGGGCGCGGGATTGTCAGTCTCGTATAGATCTATATACAAACTCATGCTCTCCCTCCAGGAGAATCTGGTTAATAAGTCGGGGCTTTTGTTGGTACTTAGGTAAGTACGCGAAGATGCGTCTCACAAATTTATTGCTTCAACGAGTTCACGAGTAATATAGTGAAAAACCTTTTAGTAAATAAAAATGTAACTTTTTCGTATGCATGTTTATGACGATAAATATTGTGAACTGACCTCGTAAATTATACCTATTATAATTTACATGTTTGTTTTCATATCGTTTTTCTTGCTTAGCAAAATAGTCTGTAATTTCCCTAAATTATACCTATTATAGTTTATATGCATGTTATATATGAGATGAAAACCTTGCAATTTTAACAATTTTAAGTTTATAAGTTTGGTAATAACGTTTATTTAGTATTTTTGCGTAAAGTGTTTATAAAGTATAAGAGAATGTAATAAATGATTTATATTTCTGAACACAATATATCTTGTGTTTTACTTGTATTCCCCTCCTAAAACAAAGAAAAATTTTGGAAAAATGTAGGGGTATGAACTCACTTGTTAAAGTGGTGATTCGGGCAGCACTACGCTTCTAAAAATGATTTTCCTTGATGAAACCGTGAGTTTTTGTTCAAAATCAGGTTTTGCACGGACAGAGTTTCAAACCGAAAAGACTCTTTTCTCAGGGACTTCAGGTGCTCCGGGATTTCTTCTAGTGCTAATGAAGTTCCCTAAGCTTTGGGGTGGTTTAGAGTGGCTAGAGAAGGTGTAAAATGTGAAAAATATTGTCACACCCCCGGACCAGGACGGCGGAAACATCCGGGGCGGGTGACGACATTGAGTAGCATCATAACAATTGAATATAAACGAAACACAGCAATCCACACATCATACATTGAGATAACAACTTACATTGTTTTACATAGTGTATTTGTTCACAAATTACAACAAAAATGACATTAACAAGCAAGTTCCAAAATGCAGCACATTATCCAGTATCCAAGGCTCTAGTACCTGATCACTGTGTTCCTAAAAATACAAGTCGTTTTGAAAAGCATCAACATAGAATGTTGGTGAGTTTATAAACATATTTATAATAAACACTTTGTAAAATCTTTGTTTCTCATAGTCGGTAAAAACTCCAGATAATCCAATATTTTCTATAAAAGTAGTTTGTAAATCTTGTTTTTAAAACCGTGTATAGTTGCATGCATGTTCTTTATTTTTCCTTTGTTACATATAAAAGCGTTGTATTTCCCCAGAAAATCCTATATTTTCTGTATATAAAAGAGTTGTATTTTTCCACAGAAAATCCTGTATTTTCTGTAGATAAAAGAACTGTGTTACCCCATAAAATCCTATATTTTTTTGTATATATAAGAGTTGTGGTCTTAAAACCCTAAGACCGGAGTTGCATCACTTGCTGGAGAAATAAACGAAACATAGTTTACATGCGGTAAAACTGGTAAAGATTCTCGTAAACCCCAATGTTAATATAATCTTACTCTATGTGAGTCGTTATAACCTTACTAATGTGACTCAGGTGTCTGTCCTGACGTTCTTTAGGCGTCAGATACGAATAAGATATTTGTCACCCTACACTGGCCTGTCTAGCTGTAGCGAACAGCTCAGAAGTGGTGTGTCAACCATGTATAGATCTATACACAAATTGTCGCTCTCCCTCCAGGAGACTCTGGTTATAACTACAGGACTTAAGGTGTAAGCTAGGTAGGTATGGCGAAGGAAAGTCTCACAAGAGTCTTAACAGGTTTATGTGGACATTTTGAATAATGCATATAATGTTCTTGAGATAATTGAAAACCCTAGTTTTACGACTCACATTTTCACCGCTTTAAAATATATAATTTAATACTTGTATCGTTAAAATCTCTATGGTGAATCGATAATGGCACGCGAAGATTCCTATCATAAAACTCTATTTTGTTTTTTTTTTCGGTTTTATTAAATTATTTATAACAATGTTTATAAATAATTTCTAGTTGTTCATTTTTACCTACACTTTACTAAACAAAACTTATTTTAACAAAGTGTACAAGTGTTATGGTGGTCTTTTAACACACCCAAGCATTTCGTCTAAATGTTTACAAATATGGTTGGTAAAAATTTATAGATCCAAAAGTTAACCATTTGAGGGTATACTTTCATATTTTACCATTTTACAACTTTTATAACCGAAAATGCATTAACATATTTCCTTGCCAAATTTCATGGTTTTCAACATATGTTAAAGAACCCTTTTTTTCTTGTTTCATTCATAACATGGTGTCAAAATACGCAATATCATGCAAAGATAAACTTTCCTTCAAACACTTGAGACTTATACCATATTTCAAGATTAGGAGTGTTAGCATGGAATGGTGACATTTCAACATAAAAACACATACATACATACATACATACATACATACATATATACATACATACATACATATACATGGAAATATACAAGGCTTTCCAACTAAGAATTGACTTGTATACCCCCCCCCCCCCAAAAAAAAAGAATGAAATGAACACAAACAAGTGTAAAAACACTAGGAGTGGGTTGAAATACTTACCAAGAGGCTAGGAATTACTTGGAAGTTCAAAAGAATTGAAGAACTTAACCTTGTTCTTGAAGAAGTCTGGATAGTGTAATAACAGAGAGAATGAAGAAAAGATTGAAGTGAAAATGAAGTAAAATGGTCTCCAGTCGTGGGTTAAGGGTTACTGGAATGGCTTGGATATTTGGTGGACATTTGAATGAGCTGTATGGAAATTCGGTGGTCCTAACAATGTAAAGCCGAATTTGGCTTTTCCATGGCACTTTTACGTACTGGAAATCAATAAACAACTAATATCCCTTTTAAAAAGTCCCTAGATTGGCCGAACACTCCTTTAAATGTCATGGTATGACTGAATTTACCCGATAAGAGGGAAATCGGTCCTAGTATATGTATATGTTGGAAATTCGGTCCTTAATTGCTTCAAAATGAGAAATTAGTTTGTAGTTTCGGCCTTATATGGGAATTTGGTCTTCAGGAACCCAAACAAAGGAGGAATTTGGTTTTTTGTGGCCCAAAACAAGGTGTGTTTGATTATGGCATTCCATGACCGGCTTCCTAAGTGAAATGGAGGTAAAGTTTGTGCTTTTGTCATTTTTGGTCCCCGAACTAGTGTTGCAAGTTTCCTTCAAGTGTTTTGCTTGTAATTGCATTCAAAATAGGTCCATCTTACCTTAACATATTCTATTATGTTCAAGTTATATGGAGAAAGTGTTGGTGCTTACATACAACCCTAAGTTAAAATTACCAGTTGTGACATCATCCCCTCGTTAGAGGGAATTTCGTCCCGAAATTCGTTCGAGAGTTAGTCACTAAGAACTAGAGAAGAGGTGAGGGTACTTTTGCATCATCTGGTCTTCGCGTTCCCACATGAACTCAAGTCCGCGTTTGGCGTTCCATCAAACCTTCATAATAGGAGTACGGCTTTGCTTTGTTCGTTTCACTTCCCTGTCCATTATCTCAACCGGTTCTTCAACAAAATGAAGGTTTTCATTGATCTCGATCTCTTAAAGGGGAACGATGAGAGTGTCATCAGATAAACATTTATTCAGTTATGATACGTGGAAGGCAGGGTGTATGTTGCCGAGTTCTGGGGGTAGTTGTAGCTTGTAGGCCACCAGACCGATCCTGGCAAGGATCTCGAATGGTCTGATGTATCGTGGGTTTAATTTTCCCTGATTCCCGAATCGGATCATCCCTTTCCAGGGAGAGACCTTGAGTAATACGCGATCATCGACCTGGAATTCCAGATGCTTTCGCCTTTTATCTGCATAGTTTTTTTGTCGATCCCTGGATGCCTTCAGTCGTTCTCTAATCTGAATGATCATCTTAGTGATTTACCTAATGATTTACTGACTGCTTAAAGTGTTGTTGGGTACCAGTCCCTTGGCCAGTTGAGTGTTTCCCACCTCAGGCCAACATAGAGGTGATCTATACTTTCGTCCATATAGGGCCTCGAAGGGAGCGACCTTGATGCTCATGTGGTAGTTGTTGTTGTATGAGAACTCGATTAGGGGCAAGTGGGTATCCTATGCCCTGGAAAAATCTATAACACAAGCTCGGAGCATCTCCTCTAGTGTTTGAATGGTTCGCTCACTTTAACCATCTGTTTGGGGATGGTAGGTGGTGCTCATATCGAGCTAAGTTCCCAAAGCTTGTTGCAGCGACTGCCAAAATCGCAAAGTAAACCTACTATCCTGTCAGATATAATAGATATTGGAATGCCATGTAACCTCACAATCTCTTTTAGGTATATTCGAGTCAACTTCTCTATTTTATATGTCTCCTTAATTGGCAGGAAATGAGCGGATTTGGTCAGTCGGTCGACAATCACTCAAATAGTGTCCAATCCGTTCGCCGATTTGGGTAATTTGGTTATAAAATCCATTATAATCCTCTCCCACTTCCACTCTGGAATTTCATGCTGTTGAAGTAGACCTGAAGGCTTATGATATTCCACCTTAACTTTGGCGCAAGTCAGGCACTTGTTGTCACACCCCCAAACCAGAATGGCAGAATCGTTCGAAGGTGGATGACTTCATGTAGTATCGTAACAGTTGAATACATAGTAAAGAAAGTAAACACAACCATCATATATATAATTTAAGAGTTACATTGTTGGATGATACTTGTTTCAAAAACAAATTAAAATATGATGACAAAATGAGTTTAAAACTGACTCCTTAGCATCACTTCTCCAAAAGCTGAAGTTTACCTGTATTACTGAATCCTTGAGAAATACAAGTATATTTAAAAGAGTAGATCAGCATTTAAGCTGGTGAGTTCATAAGTATTTAATGTCAATGTTTGTATAAATTTAAATAAATTTGTTTGTAGATGTTTGAAAAAACTCCTAGAAAATCTCATATTTCCTACTAGTATAAAAGTAGTCTTCTACTAAGACCCGACTGTTTCGAATGTTGTTTCTAAAATTCCAATATTTTTCCATAAGTGTAAAGTAGTTAAAAAGTTCCAAAAACTATTATGCAATAGTGTTTTCATGCCTAGAATAGAAGATTTATGTATGTAAAAGAATCGCCAAGGCATTAGATAACCCCGTAAATCAATGTCTTTTTAATACTTCATGTGATTTTTATAACCATACAATTGACCCTGACTACCTGTAACAACGTTCTTCAGGCATTGGAATGTTATGACGTTTGTCACCCTAGACCTATTCTCGTCAGACTTTATACCGTTGTGCTACTATTGTTGAGATCTTCGATTCTCATTTAGGTTGTATCGGCTAAAAATCTCTCGATCTCTATTTCGAGTATTTTTGTTGTCTGCTGCTGTACTCGGAACTTGGAAAAATCATAACTTTCTCCTACGAAGTCAGATTTGGACGATCTTTTATATACGCCTATGGTCTAATGATATATACAACTTTCATTTAGATACCTAAGGCTAAATATAATTGTATTGAAACTCCGCGTCTTACGCTTATCAGTATTGTCGGTTTTTACTGTGATTCTTAGATTGGTCATAACTTCTTCGTTATAACTCGGATTTTAGTGTTCTTTATATTTCTGAAACCCTTGATACGATGTTTATCATTTTATGTAACCCAATAGAGACTTTTGAACATTCAAATTTTGATGCAAATTTCATTACATTAAAAGAGATTACAATCCTTGACTTTTTAGGTCATTACATCGATTCGAAAAATATCAGATTGTCACATCATCCCCCGTTAGAGGGAATTTTGTCCCGCAATTAAATATAAAGTTATCATTTGTGGATTAGGGAAAGAGATGCGGGTACTTTTGTTTGATCTGATCTTCGCGTTCCCAAGTAAATTCAGGTCCCCGCTTTGCATTCCAGCGGACCTTCCCAATGGGTATGCGACTTTGTTTTGTTCTTTTAATTTCCCTATCCATGACTTCAATTGGTTCCTCTATGAAGTGGAGACTCTCGTTGATTTTGATTTCGTCTATAAAGATGACGAGGGTCTCATCGGACAAACATTTCTTCAAGTTTGACACATGAAAGGTAGGATGTACATTATTGAGTACCTGCGGTAGGCGAAGTTTTTATGCTACCGGGCCGATCCATGCAAGGATCTCGAATGGTCTGATATATCTTGGGTTTAGTTCCCCACATTTTCCGAAACGTATTAACCCCTTCCAGGGCGAGACCTTCAATAGCACTCGGTCCCAACCTGAAATTCTAAGGGCTTCCATCTTTTGTCCACATAACTCTTTTGTCTGTCTCTTGAAGCTTTTAGTCGTTCCCGAATTTGTACTATCTTCTCAGTTGTTTCTCTTATAAATTTCGGGCCTGTGAGAGCGCTGTCGGGTACTTGTCCCTTGGCTAGTTGCGTGTCACCCACTTCAGCCCAGCACAGTGGTGATTTGCACTTGCGGCCATAGAGGGCTTCGAATGGAGCAACTTTAATGCTGGAGTGATAGCTATTGTTGTATGAGAATTCAACTAGTGGTAAATAAGTATCCCATGCTTTACCAAAATCAATGACACAAGCTCTTTGCATATCTTCCAAGGTTTGTATGATCCTCTCACTTTGACTGTCGGTTTGTGGATAGTAAGCGGTACTCATGTCTAGGTTCGTTCCAAGATATTTTTGTAGTGACTGCCAAAATCGCGAGGTGAACCTACTATCTCTGTCGGAGATAATGGATATTGGTACACCATGTAGTCGTACAATCTCTCGGATGTATGTTCGAGCTAGCTTCTCCATCTTGTCGGTTTCCTTGATGGGTAGGAAGTGTGCGGATTTCGTTAACCTATCGACGATCACCCAGATGGTGTCTAGCCCACCTGCTGTCTTGGGTAATTTGGTTATGAAATCCATGGTTATCCGCTCCCACTTCCACTCGGGTATTTTAGGTTGTTGTAGTAATCCTGAAGGTTTTTGGTACTTGACCTTTACTTTGGCGCAGGTCAGACACTTGCCCACATAGGTAGCGATCTCTGCCTTCATGTTCGGCCACCAATACAATCTCTTGAGGTCCAAATACATCTTGTCTGAACCTGGATGCACAGAGTATCGTGTCTTATGAGCCTCATTCATGACCATGTCTCTGAATCCACCAAACTTCGGAGTCCAGATCCGATCCACGAAGTAACGAACTCCGTCACCCTTGACTTCAAGATTCTTATCCATTCCCCTTAAAGCCTCACCTGTCACGTTCTCTGTCTTCAAGGCTTCTATCTGAGCCTCCTTGATTTGTGTGGATAGGTGGGAATGGATCGTTATGGTTAAGGATTTCACTCGGCGGCCCGAGTATTCCTTTCGACTAAGGGCATCTACTTCCACATTCGCTTTTCCTGGGTGATAACAAATTTCACATTCGTAGTCATTTAACAGTTCAACCAATCGTCTTTGCCTCATGTTGAGTTCCTTTTGATTGAGGATGTTTTGAAGGATCTTGTGATCGATAAAGATTGTGCATTTCGTGCCATAGAGATAGTGTCTCTATCTTTAAGTCGAAAATGACTGCTCCCAGTTCAAGGTTGTGTGTAGTGTAGTTAACCTCGTGCGTCTTGAGTTGTCTCGAGGCGTAGGCGATGACTTTTCCTCGTTGCATTAGAACACATCCAAGACCTTGATTAGATGCATCACAGTAGACCACGAAATCTTCTGTTCCTTCTAGTAAGGACAATATAGGTGCGCTGCATAGGGATTGCTTCAGTGTTTGGAATAAAGCATCTTGTCTTTCTTCCCAATTGAAAATTACACCCTTTTGGGTCAAGGTGGTAAGTGGTTTAGCAATCTTCGAGAAGTTCTGTATAAACCTTCAATAGTAGCCAGCAAGGCCCAAGAATTATCGGATTTCCATTGGGGTCATTGGGGCTGGCCAATTCTCGATTGCCTTGATTTTGGAAGGGTCCACGTGTATCCCGTCCTTGCTAACCACATGACCCAGGAAATCTACTTTCCGAATCCAAAATTCGCACTTTGAGAATTTTGCGTATAGCTTTTCTTTTCTTAGAGTTTCCAAGATTTGTTGGAGGTATTGACCGTGTTCTTCTTTATTCTTCGAATAAATGAGTATATCGTCTATGAACACGGTTACAAATTTGTCCAGGAATGAACGACACATTCGATTCATTAATTCCCTGAACACTGCCCGTTCATTTGTTAATCCAAAGGGCATCACTACAAACTCGTAGTGACCGTAACGAGTTCGAAAGGCTGTTTTGGGAACATCTCCTTCCAAGACTCGCAGCTGATGATACCCGGATCTCAAATCGATCTTTTAGAAATAACTCGCTCCTTGGTGTTGGTCGAACAAGTCGTCAATGTGTGGCAAGAGATATCGGTTCTTGATAGTGAGCTTGTTGAGTTCTCGGTAATCGATGCACATGCGGAAAGATCCATCCTTCTTCTTTACGAACAGAACTGGTGCTCCCCAGGGTGAAAAGCTTGGTTTGATGAATCCTTTGTTGAGTAGTTCATTTAATTGGCTGGATAATTCTTGCATCTCAGCTGGCGCTAGACGATATGGCGACTTAGCTACTGGGGTAGCTCTGGGGATTAAATCGATTCTGAACTCGACTTGTCATGCTGGTGGGACTCTTGGAAGATCTTCAGGGAAGACATCGGGAAAATCGCATACCTCTGGAATGTCTTTGAGGTCTTTCTCTTCTTTTTCCTTATCTACTACATGGGCTAAGAAGGCATAGTATTCCTTACGTAGGTATTTTTAGGCTTTGACGTAAGAGATGATTTGTAAATTGGTACCGGGTTTGTCTCCATAAATGACAAGAGTTTCGCCGTTTGGCAGATTTAGGCGAACGGCCCTTTCTTGACAGAGTATATGATTATGGTGTAGGCTTAACCAATCCATACTGATGATGACATCAAATCTCTTTATAGTGATCGGCATTAGATCGATTTGAAATAAATGTTCGTTTAGACTTAGCGTGCAACCTATGTACATATCATTTGTGCTTTCTGTTCTACTGTTTGCCATTTCTACTGTAAATATCTTATTGAGTGATTGCGGATTCTGTTTTAGTATGTGTTTGAATTTATGACTCACGAAACTCCTCTCCGCACCACAATCAAAGAGTATGCATGCATAAGCGTTATTGAGGAGAAACGTACCCTAACCACCATGGGATCAGATATTGCTTCGTTCTGTCCTATTGCCAGCACTCTTCCCATGCCACCAGCATTCCTTGCCTTAGGGCAGTCCCTCTTGTAGTGTCCAGCCTCCCCACACCCATAACACGCCTGACTCACACCGACTCTAGGGACTTGGGTGATTGGTCGTGCCGGTGCCTTATAGAAACGAGCAGTGTGTCCTTTCTTGTTGCAGTTGTTGCAGTGCATCTCCCGACAATTTCCGTTGTGATGGAAATTGCATTTAATGCACTTCGGTAGGTTCCCAACGTATTTCCTTGCTGGTGAAGAGGTAACAGGAGCAGTAGTGGGGGTAGTAGCGGCATGGACTGCCACTATTTGTTGCTTCTTGGAAGGTTCCTGTGAAAACTGACTCTTCCTCTTGTTCCAAAACTTCTTCTTCTTGTTGTTGTTGGTACTGATGTTGTTGTTGTTGTTTCCTATGGTTTGCTCCGGGACAGCAGTTGTGAAGCCTTGACAGATTCCATGGTTAACGAGAGCTTGTGCCAACTGTTTGGTGCTATCGAAAGTGACTGGTTTGGAAGCTAGTACACTTCCTCAAATCTGGAGTGATAGTCCCCAGATGTATCGTTCGATCTTCTTGCTCTCTAGAGCAACCATGCCTGGGCAAAGGATTGCCAAATCACTAAACCTATTGGTATAGGTCGTGATGTCCAAGCCTACCATAGTAAGGACCCAAAGTTCCTGCTCTAGCTTTTGTACTTCACCCCTTGGACATTACTCTTGCATTAACATTTGCTTTAGATTCTCCCAGCCCATAGAATTTGCCACTACCAGAGTTAGTGACTTGACGTGGCCATTCCACCACGTCAGAGCTCTCTCGGAGAATGTACAAGCGACAAATTTTACCTTTCTCACTTCCAGACATGCACAGATCTCGAAAACCGCTTCTGGATTCTCTATCCTCTGTGATAGAGCTATTATCCCTCTGGATCCATTAAAAGTTATGGGATTGCTATTGGTGAAGTCCTTGAAAGTGCAATCCCCTTAACGACCCTGGTGTTGGCCATTCATAGAGCTATTTACTCCACTTCTGGACCCATTATTACTCATCTGTGCCATTGCAACTGTTACAGCAGCTATCAAGGCGGCATTATCCATTGATGGAGGTGGTGGTGGTGGAGGTGTTGCGTTGTTGACATGGCGTGTAGATCTACGGGGCAGCATCGTGCTGCTAAGGATATAGTATAAAGAACATAAGTCTTTAATGATTTGAAGTTGTGTGTTAATAAATTCGCTATTTTTATCAATTTATAAATTTGACTGACCTACCCAAGGTTTAGAGCTTGACTCATAATAAAAGTTTGCATAGTGATAGATAAACTTATGAATCTGAGTGGTAGTCAAAGAATTTACACACAAAGGAATTTCTTCAGATATATTAAACACATGCCGAGTTACATTTGAAGTTAGGAAAATTTCGACCCTTCTAAGGATCTCCGATACAGAAGTTAAATAAAAGTAATACTTTTAGCCGAGTTCCTATTTTATAACAAAACTTTGGGATTCGGCAAGTATTACTTGCGACGTAAGTTGCGCTTGGAGCTTGACTCCGTGTCTGATTGCTTTGCTTCCATAAGATGCCTATCAAATGTGACTTGCTGTTCCCTTATCTCAGAGAGGGCTGCAATCAGTTGTGCTTGGAATGCGTCGGTTCGGAGTTGGGCATTATCCTGCAACTTTTCTAGTCGACAGATGTCAGAAGTGTGAACTTTTACCTCCACGTTGACTTCATGAATCCGGTCAGCTTGAACCCCGGATTGATAGGACTGATTGGCTAGTTTTCCCACCATGACTAGGAGTGCTTGGTCGGCTGAACCTCCATCCCTGACGTCGTAGAAGTCCTGGCACATACCGTAAGGAGGACGTAACCCTTATTGTTGGCTCCAATGGTGAAGGTGACTTCCCCAGACAGGAGTTGGTCCCTGAAAGTTTTTCCTAACTACGGGAAATTGGGCGACTGGTGGGTTGATTACTTCTGGTTTTGAGTCTGTCCCAGAGTCATTCCCTTCTTCCAACTCTATGGGTTCTTCATCCTCTTCGGGGTCCTCCTCTACCCATCCTCCATTGCCCTGATTCGGGTAGTAGGGGTCCCCTGGTGGGTGGAATCCAACCATTATGTCTGTGCGAGAATAAAGATATGAAAATTGTCTAGAATTTAAAACATGTACATCTAAATACATAAGTTAAACTATTGTATTTACCAAATACTCCTATAGTATTTAAGCTTTTATGTTTGATACTAGTGTTATTTTGGTAAGTTTTGACTTGTTTCTCACTATGACCATCCCTCGACATACATTAGTCCGATTTTGGATAAATATAGTTGATCAGGCTATATTCGTCCCAAATCCGATTACATATTCCGAGACCTAGTCGTAGTGTCCAACTTGTCTTAATAGTTCTTGTGTAGTTCTACTATGAAAATGACTCGTTGTATGCATGTATTTGCGCTTTTACGACCCAAATAACTTAAGCTAAATGAAATGCGGTTTAGGTGTAAAAACGTTTTGTCAGAGAATTTTAAATCCCTATGCATTTATAGTTTCTATATCTTATGTGGTTCGATATACTTAGTTCACTATAAACAATACTCTGATACCAATCTGTCACACCCCAAACCAGAACGAAGGAATCGTTCGAGGGTGGATGACTTCATGTAGTATCGTAACAGTTGAATACATAGTAAAGAAAGTAAACACAACCATCATATATATATAATTTAAGAGTTACATTGTTGGATGATACTTGTTTCAAAAACAAATTAAAATATGATGACAAAATGAGTTTAAAACTGACTCCTTAGCATCACTTCTCTATAAGCTGAAGTTTACCTGTATTATTGAATCCCTGAGAAATACAAGTAGATTTAAAAGAGTAGATCAGCATTTAAGCTGGTGAGTTCATAAGTATTTAATGTCAATGTTTGTATAAATTTAAATAAATTTGTTTGTAGATGTTTGAAAAAACTCCTAGAAAATCTCATATTTCCTACTAGTATAAAAGTAGTCTTCTACTAAGACCCGACTGTTTCGAATGTTGTTTCTAAAATTCCAATATTTTTCCATAAGTGTAAAGTAGTTAAAAAGTTCCAAAAACTATTATGCAATAGTGTTTTCATGCCTAGAATAGAAGATTTATGTATGTAAAAGAATCGCTAAGGCATTAGATAACCCCGTAAATCAATGTGTTTTTAATACTTCATGTGATTTTTATAACCATACAATTGACCCTGACTACCTGTAACAACGTTCTTCAGGCATTGGAATGTTATGACGTTTGTCACCCTAGACATGTTGGTTTAAATGTAGCTAACAGTTTAGGTGCGGGATTGTCAATCTCGTATAGATATATACACAAGTATCACGTTCTCCCTACAATAGATTATGGTTTATGATACAGGACTTTAACTGCATACCCGAAAGTACGTGAAGCTGAACGTCTCACAAAACTTAGTATCAAATAGATTTACATATGAAAAGTTTATTTGTTCTTGTATATGAAAGTATTTCCTTGATATAGTACTTATAGTATGTAAAATCTCTTGAATATCTAGTAAACTATACCTATTATAGTTTTTCTCAAATGTATGATTCGTTGTATGATAAACTCTAATGCAATATTAGCTTGGTATGTAAGTACAACATTTGTAATAACACTATTGAACATTTATACACCAACATATAAATAAAGTGTTTGATATTTGTATAACGACATGTTTTCACTCTTAAAGGACAAAATATTATTGAATAGGTGTTGCATGCGAACGTTTTCATATGATAGTTATGAATCACATATGATTTGTTATATAAAGATAAGTGTAATAAAAGCTTAATGTTTTCCACATGAGAGTAACCATGTGTTTACTTGTATTCTCCCCCTTTGAAAGTGTATAAAAGCATTTATAAAGTATTTGAAAACGTAGTTGTAGGGGTGTGAACTCACTTGATAGATAGAAGAAGGTGAAACGAAAACTGAGCAGAACTTCGACTAGGGAAAGTTGAATTTCTCGGGAATCTCGGGAGTGAAAAACCTTCCTTTGGAACTTAGCTATGAAAACTGGGGCTTCGGGATGGCTTCAGGGGTTTTAAACGCAGAGCTTCGGCACGAGAGTGAGAAGAAATGAGCACTGGAACCCAACACCTTCGGCTGCTATTTATAGCCCTAATTTGGGCGCCACATTGTGGTACACATCACCACGTCATGGTGAGGGATTCTATCCTCTTCCGTTGACGAGACGTTTGCTGACCTGACAGCCTCGGATTTTGTGTCGAAAACTTGTAAAATTCGTAACTTCCGCGTACGAGCTCCGTCCTTAACGTTATTTATATCCACGCGTAGGTGAGATTATGCTCTACAACTCTCGTTTAGACTCCGTCAGCAAATTTTGACTTTATTTTTATTTTTATTTATTTTTATGTAACGGGCCGGGACACGAAAAGTCCGTTAAAAATCCATAACTTCTTCATGTGATGTCTGTTCTCGTCAGACTTTATACCGTTGTGCTACTATTGTTGAGATCTTCGATTCTCATTTAGGTTGTATCGGCTAAAAATCTATCGATCTCTATTTTGAGTATTTTAGCTGTCTGCTGCTATACTCGGAACTTGGAAAAATCATAACTTTCTCATACGAAGTCAGATTTGGACGATCTTTTATATACGCCTATGGTCTAATGATATATACAACTTTCATTTAGATACCTAAGGCTAAATATAATTGTATTGAAACTTCGCGTCTTATGCTTATCAGTATTGTCGGTTTTTACTGTGATTCTTAGATTGGTCATAACTTCTTCGTTATAACTCGGATTTTAGTGTTCTTTATATTTCTGAAACCCTTGATACGATGTTTATCATTTTATGTAACCCAATAGAGACTTTTGAATATTCAAATTTTGATGCAAATTTCATTACATTAAAAGAGATTACAATCCTTGACTTTTTAGGTCATTACATCGATTCGAAAAATATTGGGTTGTCACACTTTCCCACGTAAGTTGCAATATCTGCCTTCATAATTGGCCACCAATAGTGTTGCTCGAGATCCAGGTACATCTTGTCAGAGCCGGGATGGATGGAGTACCTTGTTTTGTGTGCTTCATTCATAATCACGTCTCGAAATCCTCCGAACTTAGGCATCGAGATCCAGCCCGCAAAGTAGTAGGCTTCATCCTCTTGGATGGTCAGGTTCTTGTCCATCCCGCGTAATGACTTGTTTGTGACGTTTTATGGTCTTAAGGCTTCCAGCTAAGCCTCGTTGATTTGTGACAACAAGTGGGAATGGATGGTCACCGTTAGTTTCCTCACTCGACGACCCGAGTATTCTTTCCGGCTTAGGGCGTCAGCCACCACATTAGCCTTACCCGGATGGTACCTGATTTCACATTAATAATCATTCAGTAGCTCGACCCATCTCCGCTGCCTCATGTTCAGTTCCTTTTGGTTCAGGATGTGCATGAGGCTTTTGTGATCTGTAAATATGGTGTACTTCGTACCATAGAGGTAGTGCCTCCAAATTTTTAAGGCGAAGACCACAGCTCCAAACTCGAGACCATGAGTGGTATAGTTTATTTTGTGGGTCTTCAATTGTCTGGATGTGTAAGCTATAACCTTCCCGTGCTGCATAAGTCCACAGCCTAAACCCTGATTTGAAGCGTCACAATATACCACAAAATCTTATGTTCCCTCTGGTAACGATAGCACCGAAGCACTGTAGAGGGCTCGCTTTAGGGTTTGGAAAGCAGCTTCTTGTTTGTCATTCAAATCGAAAGGTGTGCCTTTCTGAGTTAGAGTGGTGAGGGGCTTGGCGATCTTGGAGAAATTATGAATGCACCTCCTATAGTATCCAGCGAGGCCCAAGAATTGCCTGATCTCCGTGGGTGTTCTCGAGGTTGCGCAACCCTCAATAGCTTTGATCTTGGCATGGTCTACATCTATCCCCTCTTCACTGACTACGTGTCCTAAAAACTCCACCATGCGGATCCAAAACTCGCATTTGGACAATTTTGCGGATAACTTCTCTGCCCTTAAGGTTTCCAAAATATGTCGAAGGTGCTGGTTGTGTTCCTCCTTGCTCTTAGAATAAACAAGTATGTCGTCGATGAAAACAATAATGAAGTTGTCGAGGAATGGACGGTAGACTCGATTCATGAGATCCATAAATGTTGCGGGGGCATTTGTCAGACCAAAGGGCATAACCACGAATTCAAAGTGGCCATAGCGAGTCCGGAAAGCAGTCTTGGGAACATCTTCCTCTCGGACACGCAACTGGTGGTAACCGGATCTTAAATCTATTTTGGAGAAAAACTTGCTCCTTGCAGCTGATCAAATAAATCATCGATCCGGGGAAGAGGGTATCGGTTCTTGACGGTAATCTTGTTTAACTCCCGATAGTCGATGCACATTCAGAAGGATCCATCTTTCTTCTTGACAAACAACACCGGAGCTCCCCAAGGAGAGAAGCTCGGCCTGATGAATCCTTTGTCTAGCAACTCGCTCAATTGGCTAGATAGCTCTTGAATTTCGGTGGGGGCTAGTCTGTACGGTGATTTGGCAATCGGTGTGGCTCCAGGTACTAAGTCGATCTGAAATTCAACCTTTCTCTCAGGAGGTATTCTAGGGAGGTCTTCAGGAAACACATCGGGAAAATCACACACCTCCGGGATGTCCTTGATGTTCTTCTCCTCCTTCTTTTTATCTACCTCGTAGGCTAAGAAGGCTTGATTCTTCTTGTGCAAGAACTTTTGTGCCTTGATACACGAGATGAGGCGAAGGTTCGTGCTAGGCTTATCGCCATATATAATTAGGGTTTCGTCGTTGGGGAGGTGAAGGCAAACGGCCTTCTCGTATCACATAAAATCGACATGGTGGGGGCTTAACCAGTCCATACCGATGATCACATAAAAATTTCTAATAGTAACAGGCATTAGGTTGACTTGAAAAGAGTGTTTATTTAATGTTAGTGTGCACCCTATAAATATGTCATTGGTGGTTTCCGTTTTTCCATTAGCCATCTCTTATGTGGACGTTTCATTTAATCTTTGTGGGTTTTGGTTGAGCTGGTGCTTAAATATGTGACTTATGAAGCTTCATTCAGCCCCACAATCAAATAGGATGCATATATATATATATATATATATATATATATATATATATATATATATATATATATAGTTGAGGAGAAACATACCAGTAACTACCGTCGGGTCTTTCATGGCCTCCTCATGTCCTATTGATAGGACCCTTCATGTTCCTCCTATATTTCGACCGTTGGCCTTGGGACTGTTTCGCTTGAAATGGTCGGTCTCTCCGCACCCGTAGCATGCTTGGCTGGCTCCCGCATTGTTGGGTTGGTTGTTTTGTTGTGGTAGGGCTCTGCAGAATCGGGCAGTGTGTCCTTTCCGGTGACAATTGGTGAATTGGAGGTCTCGACATGCACCGTTGTAGTGGAAATAGCACTTTTCACACTTAGGGTGGGAGCCCACATAGGGTCTAGCAGGAGCCAGTGTAGCTAGTGTCGATGCAGCAAGAGTTAGTGTAGCAGGTGTATTAGCAGCGTGGACAACTACCAATTGTTGTTTCTTCGATGACTCCTGACTTTGTTTTCGTCTTTTCTTATTCCAAATTTCCTTTGGTTGTGATTGCTCTTTACCAATTGTTGTTTCTTCGATGACTCCTGACTTTGTTGTCCTCTTTGGTTCAATAGCGGGGGTCATGACACCCTTCTGTACGTCGTGATCCACAAGCCTCTAAGCGAGACATTTGGCATTGTCGAAGGTAATGGGATTAGCAGTCAGAACGTTCCCTTAGATTTGGGGAGACAACCCCCATATGTATCTTTCAATCTTCTTGCTCTCAGGCATAATCATGCCCGGGCACAGAATCACTAGGTCGCTGAACCTAGAAGTGTATGCTTCAATATCTGCCCCCTTCATCGTCAAATTTCACAACTCTTGCTCTAGCTTTTGGATTTCGCCCCGAGGGAAGTATTCGTCAAGCATCATTGCTTTTAGATCCTCCCATGACATAGAGTTTTCTATTGGCAGAGTTAGAGCTTTGATATGGTCGTTCCACCATGAAAGGGACCGATCTAAAAAGGTACAAGCATCAAACTTCACTTTTCTTCTAGATAGTTGCAGATCTCGAAGACAGACTTAGTCTTTTCAAACCAGCGAGTCAAGGATATCACTCCACCAGTGCCGTTAAAAGGTCTCGGTTTTGCGTTAGTGAAGTCTTTGAACGAGCATGCCTTCTGGATCCCTTGATAGTCTCCTTGATTGGAACTTCCGGCCCCGTTTACATTTGACCGCCATTTTTGTTGATGTGTTCAGGTGCAGCGGTAACTGCAGCTTGGAATGTAGTAGAGTTCATCTCGGGGGGGGGGGGGGGGGGGGGGGGGAGGCGGTGACGGTGGTGCTGTCGTGTTGTTCTTTCATGGGTTGTTTCTCCGAGGCATCTTCTGTCATGGAACGGAAAGATGGTGAGTATGTAGTGATCTCGAATATTTGTTGTTATCTAATGGTTGTGGTGATTCAATTGTGCTTATAAGTGAATTGTATTAGGTCAACTAATAACGAAAGTAGAGAGCATAACTGATAGTATCATCACTAATAACATACGTACTTGTTTCATTAACGATAAAGATTTAGTACACATCACGTGAAAATTTGACCTTTATAAGGTCTATAAAAGTTAGATAGCATAATAATCTTGCAAATAGGGTAATCACTTAATTGGAGTGTAGATCCTACACACATAAATCAAAAGAGGAAATGGCCTAGACTACAGCGAACGGTGCGTAAGATAGATCCTACTCACAACAGGTAGTCTCCGGTGATGCTTGTGTTGAGGTCAAAGCGCCTTGAAATTGGGCAAGTTGACGCTCAACGTTTCAAACTCTTTCCTCAAGAGCAACATGGCGCTCCTGATACTCTCTCACCTCCGCTCGCGCAGTGGTAAGATCCTCAATCACCTGCTCTGTCGGGTAATAGTCCAGTTCGAGATCCTGGATGTGAGCATTCGCTCGCTCTGCGACAGCTCTCATTTGCACCATGTGGTTGGCGGTCACTTGAGCCTGATCGCCGATGTCTCTAATTCGTCGAACGATGACTGGAAGAGCACAGTCAGTAGGTCCTCCCTGACGAAGGTCATAAAATCATCGCTCCAGTTTGTATGGCAGTCATTGATTCTGGTGCCAACTCCATCGCTTGATGTCATAGGCTTAAGGGGGTATGGGACCATTGGGTCCTTGTCGCTAAGGTGGTATCCTGTTGACGTAAGGAGGATCGATAACTTCGGACTCTGTGTCCGACCAGTCATCCTCCTCCTCCTCCTCATCCACTTCCTCATCGATGTCTTCCTCTTCTAGCTCTTCCATGGGTTCTTCCTCTGATTCTACTATGGGTTCCCCCTCTGGATCCTCTTATATCCAACCACCATTTCCCTGGATGGGGAAATAAGGGTCTTCAGGCAAATAGAATCCTGCCATGTCGTCTGTACGAGAACGTGAGCATAAGAAGATATAAGAAAGGCGCACGAAATGCCAAAATACTCCTATAGTATTTTAATTGTTTAGGTTTGGTTCCCTGGAGCTTTTGGGTATGAGGTTGGTAAGTTTTAGACTCGTTGTCCACCCGATCACTCCTAGACACATGTTGCTCGTATTTTGAATAAATATAGTTGATCATGCTATATTTATCCTAAATACGATTACATAATTGTCTAAGTTTAATCGAGATGTCCAACTCCTCTAAAGACTTTTATTTGTTTTCTTGTTATAACACTATTCTAATCAGCACATATGTTTGTATTATTTTAGTCAGAGTGTTTTAGACCTATTGTATTTATAATTGTATATCTTATATGGTTGGATATACTAGTTCACTATAAACAATGCTCTAATACCAATCTATCACACCCCCGGACCAGGACGGCGGAAACGTCTGGAGGCGGGTGAATACATTGACTAGCATCATAACAATTGAATATAAATTAAACACAACAATCCACACATCCTACAATGAGATAACAAATTACATTGTTTTACATAGTGTATTTGTTTAAAAATTACAACAAAAATGACATTAACAAGAAAGTTCCAAAATGCAGCACATTATCCAGTATCCAAGGCTCTAGTACCTGATCACTGTGTTCCTGAGAATACAAGTCGTTTGGAAAGCGTCAACATAGAAAGTTGGTGAGTTCATAAGCATATTGTAATAAAAACTTTGTAAAATGTTTGTTTCTCATAGTCAGTAAAAACTCCAGAAATCCAATATTTTCTGTAAAATTAGTTTGTAAATCTTGTTTTTAAAACCGTATATAGTTGCCTGCATGTTCTCTATTTTTCCTTTGTTACATATAAAAGAGTTGTGTTTCCCCATAAAATCCTATATTTTCTATATATAAAAGAGTTGTGATTACCCTAGAAAATTCTATATTTTTTGTACATAAAAGAATTGTGTTTCACTAGAAAATCCTATATTTTCTGTATATATAAGAGTTGTGGTCTTAAAACCCTAAGATCAGAGTTGTGTCACTTGCTTCGAAATAAACGAAACATAGTTTATATTCGGTAAAACTGGTAAAGAGTATATTCTCGTAAACCCGAATGTTAATATAATCGTACTCTATGTGAGTTGTTATAACCATACTAATGTGACTCAGATGTCTGCCCTGACGTTCTGCAGGCGTCAGATACAAATAATATATTTGTCACCCTAGACTGGCATGTCTAGCTGTAGCGAACAGCTTAGGTGTGGGGTGTCAACCCCGTATAGATCTATACACAAATTTCCGCTCTCCCTCCAGGAGACTCTGGTTATAACTACAGGACTTAAGGTGTACGCTAGGTACGTACGGCGAAGGAAAGTCTCACAACAGTCTTAACAGGTTTACGTGGACATCTCGAATAATGCATATAATGTTCTTGAGATAAATTGAAAACCCAAGTTTTACGACTCACACTTTCACCGCTTTAAAACATACAATTTAATACTTGTATCGTTAAAAGCTCTATGGTGAATCGATTATGACAAGTGAAGATTCCTGTCGTAAAACTCTGTTTTGTTTTTTTTTCGATTTTATTAAATTATTTATAACAATGTTTATAAATAATTTCTAGTTGTGCATTTTTACCTACACTCTACTAAACAAAACTTATTTTAACAAAGTGTACAAGTGTTATGGTGGGCTTTTAACACACCCAAATATTTTGTCCAAATGTTTAAAAATATGGTTGGTAAAAATTTATAGATCCAAAATTTAACCATTTGAGGGTAAACTTTCATATTTTACCATTTTACAACTTTTATAACCGAAAATGCATTAACATATTTCCTTGCCAAATTTCATGGTTTTCAACATATATTAAAGAACCCTTTTTTTCTTGTTTCATTCATAACATGGTGTCAAAATATGCAATATCTTGCTAAGATAAACTTTGCTTCAAACACTTGAGACTTATACCATATTTCGAGATTAGGAGTGTTAGCATGGAATGGTGACATTTCAACACACAAACACATACATACACACATATACATGCAAATAGACAAGGGTTTCCAACCAAGAATTGACTTATATTCCCCCCCTCCCCCACCCCAAAATAATGAAAACTTTGAAAATATGGGGTATGAAGCTCACCTTGGTTAATTTGTGGAGAAGTTTGAAGTGTGTTGTGAAGAACTTGGAAGCTTAACACCTAGATGTTCCTGATGAACCCTTGAAGCTCCTAACACCCTAGGAATTTTATACAAGAAATTTGTGTGTGTAAATGGGTACTAAATGAACACAAACATGTGTAAGAACACTAGGAGTGGGTTGAAATACTTACCAAGAGGCTAGGAATTACTTGGAAGTTCAAAGGAATTGAAGAACTTAGCCTTGTTCTTAAAGAAGTCTGGATAGTGTAATAACAGAGAGAATGAAGAAAAGATTGAAGTGCAAATGAAGTAAAATGGTTTCCAGTCGTGGGTTAAGGGATACTGGAATGGCTTGGATATTTGGTGGACATTTGAATGAGTTGTAAATTCGGTGGTCATAACAATGTAAAGCCGAATTTGGCTTTTCCGTGGCACTTTTATATACCGAAAATCAATAAACAATTAATATCCCTTTTGAAAAGTCCCTAGATTGGCCTAACACTCCTTTAAATATCATGGTATGACCGAATTTACCCCATAAGAGGCAAATCGGTCCTAGTATATGTATATGTTGGAAATTCGGTCCTTAATTGCTTCAAAATGAAAAATCGGTTTGTAGTTTGGGCCTTATATGGGAATTCGGTCTTGAGGAGCCCAAACAGAGGAGGAATTCGTTTTTTTTTGGCCCAAAACAAGGTATGTTCGGTCATGGCATTCCATGACCGAATTCTTAAGTGACATGGTGGTAAAGTTTGTGTTTTGGTCATTTTTGGTCCCCAAACTAGTGTTGCAAGTTTCTTTCAAGTGTTTTG
This sequence comes from Lactuca sativa, assembly GCF_002870075.4. Lineage (NCBI taxonomy): Eukaryota > Viridiplantae > Streptophyta > Magnoliopsida > Asterales > Asteraceae > Lactuca > Lactuca sativa. Next base: position 164,766,026 of record NC_056623.2, on the reverse strand, counting down.
CTTGTAATTGCATTCAAAATAGGTCCATCTTACCTTAACATAGTCTATTACATTCAAGTTACATAGAGAGAGTGTTGGTGCTTACATACAACCCTAAGCTAAAATTACTAGTTGTGAAAAAGATGGTAAGTTTCCAAAAGAAATCGGGCAGCCTCGCATTTCTTTCATAGATGGCCAAAGCCTCGGATTACGTTGGGTGTAACTTCGGTACGCTCCTCGGTACGCAGGGAGTACCTTCATACGCGGCGCGTAGGAGCTACGTGGCACATGTTCGGATTCTGGGCTTCGGACATGTCAACCATGCGAGATACGTGTCATCTGTCCGAAGAAAGAGGTGATGTGGTCGGCTCCGGACCAAGCTTCCAAGTACGCGGGGCGTAATCTCGTACGCTGGGCGTACGCCTTCGGTCAGACCTCAAAGTTTCTGCCTCAAACTTCAAAAGTTCATAACTTTCGTATACGAGCTCCGTTTTCAACGTTCTTTGTATCCACGCGTAGGTGAGACCGTACTCTATGAATTTTGTTTAGACTCCGTCAGCTAATTTTAAATTTATTTTTAATATTATATTTTTAACAGGCCGGGACAGGAAAGGTCCGTCGAAAATTCATAACCTCTTCGTTATAACTCAGATTACGATGTTCTTTATATTTTTGGAATCCTTGTCCCGACCACTACCACTTTATGCATAGATATCAGATTTATCTAACATTTTATTTTTGACGCTTATTTTCATCTTAATTATTTTATATCTTTATTACCTCTAAATGAGTTACAATGTTGATCTAGACTTTAACATTGAAAATTTATAGGTACATGGTTGATGTTTGGACCTTGATTGATCTAGAACTTTTCCAGTTGTGACATTTTTAGTATTCTTTCAATATTTTAAGACTATAATTTTTAAAACTTCGGTGTTGAGAAATATTTTTAGTTTGATCAAATCAGTTTTTAAAAATTTCAGTTTACTGTAACAACCTGTAGGTGTAAAAAAACAAACAAGTTTCTTATGACATGCTGCAGCCGTTTGGTCCATCTATTTTGCTACAGATGGTCTGGTGGTCCGTAGACTTCATTAATTTTTGCTTTGAAAAAAACAAACAACACATAGTTAAATTTTTTTAAAAAAAATCACATGCAAAAATTGGTTAATTTGCGACAATCTTCTGGTTCTCTAAGGATTATATATATATATATATATATATATATATATATATATATATATATATATATATATATATATATATATATAATCCTTAGAGAACCAGAAAGACTATCGCAAATTAGCCAATTTATATATATATATATATATATATATATATATATATATATATATATATATATATATATATAGGTTCCGTTGACATACGGTAAAAAATAGAGATCTTGAGAACCAACTTCAGCCACATATTTTCACATTTGCCGCTCTAGCACTCTGGCGTACCGGCATGACGAAAGAGTTATAATCATAAATGATAATGTAGCGCTAACTGTTCCTTTTTCCTCTGCCACCTTCCTGACCACCACAATCGCCACCTCCACCGCCGCCACTACCACCACCACCTCTACCACCAACCAACCCTACCATTGTTACGTTCGTTACCAATACCACCTCCACTTCCGCCACAACAACCTCCTCTGCCACCACCCACCATAATCTTATATGATTAATCAGTTTGTGAACTGACATATATGTGTAATCATTTATGATTAAGCGTATATTTATAAACATATATAATCATATATGTTTATATATTTGTGACATATATTAATTTATGATTAGGTATTATCCCACCACGCCGGTATGTTGGAGCATTATAGTGAAAAATGAGAAATATGTGGCTGAAGTTGAATCTGAAGATCTCTATTTTTTCAGAATCTCAATGGAACCGTCCTCTCTCGCTCTCCCTCTCTCTCTCTCTCTATATATATATATATATATATATATATATATATATATATATATATATATATATATATATATATGTTAGAGGAAGGATCATTTGAGAACTCATAGTTTTCTGAGAACCTAAGAACTAAATGTAACACCCTGTTTTGGATCGTTTTGGGATTTAGGATCATGGCCCATAATTTGGTTATGTGTATGCTTAAAGGCTTTAAGGAAGTAAGGTTTCGGCTTTATTAGAATAAATTATTGTTCGTAAGGAGATCATGGCCTGGGAATTATGTGCTTGTAACCAAGGATGGATTGGGGAAATCTAAGTGGTAGGCCTCTTGTGAGGGTTAAGGTTTTAATTTCGACATGTGGTAGGGAAAATGTATCAATGTTGAAGTGTAGTTTTCTTCAGGATCTTCCCGTGGATATATGGAATGTTGAAATCAGAGTTGAAACAAAGAAGTAGTGACGGTTTGAAGTTGGAGTGTAATTGGATGAAAACTCATCCTCACGAGGTGACAGATTGTGTCATGATGTGAGTGGCTATAGTGAAGAAAGAGTTATCGGACCATCCTCATGAAGTTAGTTATGGATGCTCACGATGTGAGAAGTTCTGTAGCCTAAGTGCACGATCTATTAGGGTTTCTTGCATATTTAAGCCCCTCTAACTCGACTTTATGGTTCATTTCTCACCCTCTATCTCCATCAACCTCAGAAAAACCCTAATCCTCTCTATCTTGGTGATTTTGGCTCATTTTGGGTTGCTTTGGTGGTCTTGGAATGAAGTGAGGAAGAATTGGTGCAAGGACCAAGCAAGCAACACCTTCTTGAGCGTCATATCTTATGGATCTGAAGTTTGGTTTTGATTTATGAACCTTGCATGAGTTTTGGGTCCTCTTCTTGCCATTTGACCTAAGTCGAGTTGAGGACATGCATGGGGAATGCATGTCCATCAAGTAATCATTTTTATGGACCTTTGTTGCCCCTTTTAGCTTTTAGAATAGTTGGGGTTGAAGACATATTGGATTAAGGACTCAGAATATTACGACCTTGCATCAGATGAAGCTCACAAAATGACATAGGGAGTGTCACGACGTGAGAGCAACATATTATGACTCTTTTGAGCTAATGTGCTCACGGCGTAACTAAGGATATTTCTCAGTGTGAGGCTGCCGAGTGAGTCATCCTGGGCCGAATAGTTAAGTTGAGATGAGATGAGTTGCATTCAGTCCGAGTGAGCTCTCATGGCGTAAGCATGGGCTACTCATGACATGAGGCTGAATAATTGGAATATTGGTTGTTGACTTTTGACATGGGTTGACTTTTGGTCAAGATGGAGGATTTCAGTATGTAGTCTAAGTTTGGACCTTGTATGTTGTGATAGCAGTGATGTAGCGGAAGTTGTGTGGCTTTAAGCTGTGGGTTAGTAGTCTTTGTCATTCAGCTGAGTTTTCTCAATATATTGTAAGATACTAGGGTTGGATGTGTTTGTTGTCTTTGTGACTCTTATTCTATTCATGTATGCCTATTTCTTGTATGTGTCTGGGGTGAAGTAGACCCATACGGTTGAAAAATATTGATTGGTTTGAAATAGAGTCGGGGGTGAAATAGACCCAGTACAGCTTTATGTTGAGATATTAGTTGAAATAGACTCGCGGGTGAAATAGACTCGGTATAGCCTTGAGTTTAAATATATGTATGGTATGCGGTATCTTGGGGAACTCACTAAGCTTTGTGCTTATGGTTTTATGTTTATGGTTTCAGGTATTACTAATTTCAAAAGGAAGGGTCTGACTTGATCACATTGGATCCCCTGGAGGTTTATTATGCATTAACTGTTTATGATTTTACTCTGATGTTTTGAGAATATTTGACTCTAATCATCTTTTGGAATAGTAACTGAATGGTTTTAACTTATTTAAAAATGAAATTTTTACTTAGTATTTTTGGGACGTTACACTAAAAGTGGAACGTTGGATCAATTGTTTTGATGGTTCATATGATCAATGGCATACATTGTAAATATCATCAAATTTAATGGTAAATTAGGTTTTTATAGATATAATAATAGAGGTAATATTGGTACAAAAGAAGCAATCCTAAAATCATTTTGTTTCCACAAATTAACAATCTATGTCTATTACATCTCACACACATAAACACACATGTGCTCTCGATTTTCTTTTTCCCTAACCAGATCGTTTCCCCAATTCAGTGTGTTGGATAAATCGTCATTTCCGGTATGATCATCTTTTTTCCAGCATCAGCTCAATTGCTCCCTCGTATCCAACATTAGAATCCATGGTCTCCTTTGTCGATCATTTCCTCAATCAATTGAATCTTGGAAGATTCGTTTTTAGTTATTCATGTATTTGTCAATCTGTCTCCTGCATAGAATGAATTAAGGAATATTTGGTTTCAAAGCGTTAGATCTAATAAAATTTTGTTATTAACCAGGTGGTAGTAACTTTGGATTGTTGTTCGCAGTACCAGTGGTGGTGGGAGTAGTTGCAACAATGTTGAAGATCAAAGGACCATCAGTATGGGACACAGATGAGGTCGTTGAATTCCTCAGACACATGTCTAATCAATTCGGTTAATGGGTGATCCCAGTCTATGTTGGGATCCACACCAACTCCTTCTCTCTATGTCTTCCATACACTGTCTTAATCGAAGTTGGTGCTTCTCTCTTCTTCAGATTCTTTCCAACCTTTCTCTATGTCTTCTCCATCAAAGTTATCGAAAGGTATCATTTCTGTATTTCTCAAGAATTGAACTCCTGCTTTTTATGATTATTAGTAATTACAAGTAGTTGTTTTACTTCAGAATAATTTATTATAAACATGAGTTCTAGTTTATAGTCCTAAGTATCATTCTACCAGCAAGAACTACATATATTATGTATGTGGAATTTGATTTTTGATTCAACATGATAGAAGTTTAAATCCTCAATTTAGATTAGCTTATAATAATCATGAGTTACAGATTGTAACCATAGGGTTTTGATACAGTTTCACCGTAATTGGCATAAAAGCTTTCATTCCACAAAATATTATATATATATATATATATATATATATATATATATATATGTGTGTGTGTGTGTGTGTGTGCGTGCATGCGTGTGACATTTGAATTGTGATTTAACATGGTAGAAGTTTAAATCCTCAAATCACTTTGACAAAGCACAAAGTACTTGTTGAAACTACTCAAACATGAAATTACTAATATGAACTTACCACTATACTAAAGGGATTGAACCAAATACCTACTTGATATAGAATAGAAACACAAGAAATATAACACATCATGGAACATATTAAAAGGTGTGTAATTATAGTTGTTAAGCTAAACCTATTACTAGTTATTACTTTTGGCTATGAAATGTTTGAGAGCATGATAAAACCCGAGCTTGAATACATTTTTTGGTACAAATATATTGATTATGTTTCTCTTTTGATTGCATTTCCTCACAAAGGATGGGACATATGATTTTTGGAATCGGTTTAATGATCGCACTTGGTAGGTGTATATGGATTTATTTTTACTCTTTTCTTAATAGTTAAATCACTTTAAGGTATATTCATCTGTAAATCTTATATAATATCATTACATGTGAATCTTATGTCTTATTAAAGTCATATTCATATATGAATCTTACATGATATACATGTGATTCAAATGTAAATCACATCTGATTCACATGTAAATCACAAGTGAAAAACATATGGATTATATGTGATTAACATATGAATCACATGTAATTCACATATAAATCACAAATGAATAACATATAAATTACATATGACTCAAATATGAATCACATCTAATTCACATGTAAATCACAACTGAATCATATATGAATTACATGAGATTCAATTGTAAATCACATATTAATTACCTCTATATGCACACATGCATTTTATGTGATTGCTATTCATTATTCTATTTTTTAAAATTTTATTGTGAATTTCACATTTGAATCTTAAAAGATATAATTACATGTGAATACTACATGAAATATACATATGTATTTTTGTGAGTGTTCTTGCATTAACCAAATTGTTATAATTTTCTTGTAGATTTTGAAGAATTTGTGGAAAGTATTGAGATGTGAAAGGTGATCAATTGAAGAAAATATGAAAATGTTGACATGAAAACATGAAAACGTTTTGTAAATTTTTCACATTTTTTCTTTTTAATATTTTAATTTGTAACAAATAAAATACGTGTACGATTGTGTTTACTGATTAGTAAATACAAATATTTTTTTTGTAATTTAGTTATGAATACTAAAGTATATGAAATATGTATTTATATGAACATGAAAAAATATGCAGATATGCACCTAAAACATTGATTTTTTTTGGTTAAAAATTATAGTTTTTTATATATATATTTTTGTTTTTTTTAATCTACTGATTTTTAAAAATTTACTAATTTTTAAAATTACCATTTTTTAAAAAATTACAATTTTTTAAAACAAATTATTTTTAACATTTTTAAAAAAAAAAATCATGTTTTAAAAAAAAATTAAAAACAATTGCATTTTTCCAAAAAATCAAAGATTATTATTTTTATAAAAAGCATTCAAATATTTGATTTATACCGTAAAATTTTAGACCTTTTTATTAATACTTCCAATAAAAGAAAAAACTAAACATTACATGGAATTGGTAAGATAACGATCATGCCCTTAATGAGTTAATTTTGATATAAAGGCCCACCTTTAGTTCTCGAATTTTCCGAAACATTGTGTTCCCAACAGATCTCACCATTATATATATATATATATATATATATATATATATATATATATATATATATATATATATATATATATATATATATATATATATATATATATATATATATATAGGGAAGGGTTATATGGAAAACAAAAAAAACCCTAAAATCATAAAAATCCATAAAAAATACTTAGAGATCACAATTTATTTTTACATTATATTTCAAAAGTTCACGTCTTTTTTTATAAATTCGCTGAAAAAAATAGATTTTTTATTTTTAATTTAAATGTTTTTAAATTTTTTTTTTGGTTTCTTTATCAAACAAAATTTTGGCAAATTGTATAGAAAGTTGCGATTTTTAAAAATATAAGATAAAAAAAATTGTGATCTCTAAGTATTTTTATGCATTTTTTGATTTTTAAGTTTTTTATTTTCCATAGAACGTAAAAATAAAAAAAAATGCATAATAAATACTTAGAGATCGCAAATTTTTATTACCTTAATTATCTTCTTAAAAATTGCAACTTGCTACACAATTTGCTAAAAATTTGTTTGACAAAAAAACAAAAAAAATACACATAGTTCACTCCATGGGCGGATCTTATACTAGGGGGGTTGTGGCCCCCCAGATTTTTTTGGCAGAAGTAGTTCATGTACTTTAATTTTATACGTACTAGGCTCAAAATAAAAAATATTAAGTATGGCCCACTTGTTCACCATTTTTTATAGAAATTATATTTCCGACCCCCCCCCCCCCCCCCCCCAAAGAAAAATGAAATATTGAAGTTCCGCCACTGGTTCACTCGATATGGGGAAAATACGTAAGCGTATAACGAGACTTTGAGTTGAAATTTAAAGATATATGTACACAAGAAGAATTCAAAATCCTTTTATGTTATATTTTTATATGTGTAAATACATAAACTAGATGGAATATGAGCATGATACATACAAATTCTTCAAATCATTCTCAAAGTTACTAAAGATTATGACAATTGTACCTAGACATTTGTATAATATTTAGTCATAATCCTATATCCTACCATCCAAATCTCGAGTAAGGGTTATTATATACATACAAATACAACAAATATATACATGAATACATATATGAATCATGGAAGTGGTTCCCACAAACCTACCTTAGATATCTTAAATGAACCATTTGTTATATATAAATCTTTCAATGTATATTCGTGTATAAGTAATGTACCAACTTAATTCTTGACTAGTGCTCTCTTCTTTTCCTCTCTACACAATTTTATAAACACACACACACTCATAAAACATAGCTAGACAATCCATATCAAAGTACTCACATATCTTCAAGATTGGATTGCATTGTACCACCATATTACTTCCATGAATCTAACAAAGATATTCAAGTGTGAATTATTGGTTGGAAACATTCCTCACAATCTCTCTACTCTTCTCTCTCTCGATCTCCCTCTCCAATATACACACATGCACAATATCTAGAAGATATATAGGTTGTACTCACATATATATATATATATATATATATATATATATATATATATATATATATATATTCGATGATTATTTGTACAAACAAATCTCACAAAATCTGCTCTATATATCATTCAAACTAACCTAACACTTCATTCATTCATCCCCCTCTCACCAAAACTCTCTCTCTTTCTCTTTCTCTCTCTCGATGTTGCATTACCGCCAGAAGAAACCAAGAAGACAACCGGAGGCTACTGCCTCCGATTTGCGCCACTACCTCACCCCTGATCACCCTCCCCTACACACTGAGTAGCGAACCCAAACACCCCTTGATCAGGTGTTGAACTCAATGAAAGCAGCCACGAACCATAGCAACTTCTGTTGGTTAGTTCACTAGAGAAAAGAACCATTAAACACCATTGGTTCATCCCTTTCTTCTTGTCTGTTTCAGCAATAAAACTACTCCCTTGTCATCTTCTGTTTCATCCATCGAGTTTCAGGTGAGAATCTCCCTCCCTTTTCGTCGTTTTTAGATTGTAATGTTTTTACACATTTAGGGTGCAATACATGTATGTCGATGCTGAAATTATAGGTTTTGAAAATATGAATCAATATAAGCATATTATGAAAATCTTGTCATAAACTTATAAACATGTATATTTACTAAATTAAGAGACTACAAGTTTTTTTGATGAAAATGTTATGAAAATAAGAAAGATGCAAACTTTTATAAACCATGTACTGGAAAGTAATGTCAAGGTTGGTTGTAAGGAAAAACTACCAGGTTATGATTAACTAGTCATAAGTGGAACTAGCTATAACTAAAAAGTAACATAGAAATCGGGTTTATACGTGTATATATATATATATATATATATATATATATATATATATATATATATATATACATACGTATAAATGGTATAGTGGGTTGTATGCCTAGTGAAAGAATGTATTAGATGCTCGATAAATATGACAAGGATTTCCCAATAAATAATATAGAATCTCCCTCCCTTTTCGTCGTTTTTAGATTGTAATGTTTTTACACATTTAGGGTGCAATACATGTATGTCGATGCTGAAATTATAGGTTTTGAAAATATGAATCAATATAAGCATATTATGAAAATCTTGTCATAAACTTATAAACATGTATATTTACTAAATTAAGAGACTACAAGTTTTTTTGATGAAAATGTTATGAAAATAAGAAAGATGCAAACTTTTATAAACCATGTACTGGAAAGTAATGTCAAGGTTGGTTGTAAGGAAAAACTACCAGGTTATGATTAACTAGTCATAAGTGGAACTAGCTATAACTAAAAAGTAACATAGAAATCGGGTTTATACGTGTATATATATATATATATATATATATATATATATATATATATATATATATATATATATATACATACGTATAAATGGTATAGTGGGTTGTATGCCTAGTGAAAGAATGTATTAGATGCTCGATAAATATGACAAGGATTTCCCAATAAATAATATAGTATATATATTAATGACTTATACATTTCAAAAATATTATGAAACAAAAATAAAAATACAAGATATGAATATACCAAATTGTTGGATAAGGTGTCTAAGTCCATAACTTATTTGGTATATACTTGACCCGACCCGGCATGGTCCATTTGGGTTGCACTTCACCTAAACTATTTATGGATAATTTTATGAGAATTGTATACTTACGATTTATTAATATATTATAAGTTATAATATATTAATATAAAGTCATGTTATTTAATTAGTTTTAATCTTGAATTAATGATGAATTAATTTAGTGATTAAAAGGATGACTAATTAAATCATGGGCTATTATATTCATATGGTGTGGGCTAATACTCATTTGTTAATGGGCGAAGCTTATATGGAAGTCCATGGATGATCCATGGAGATTTTAACCCATGGATCCTTGGAAAGGAAAAGACATGGGTTATTAGGGTTTCACCCTAACCATGCACACTATATAAACAAGCTTATGTTGCATGAAATAGCACCCTTAGAGTCTGTGTGTGTGTGTGTAAGGTGTGGCCGATTTCTAAGAGTGTGTATACTCTCTCATAAAGTTTTCCAAGTCTGTGGTGATTTGTGATTTCCATTTGAGGCATTCACATTATTGGTGCTTGGCTCTCAATCTCCAAGGAATTCAACCCTCATCAAAAGATATGTAAATCATCTAGTTCCTTTTATGTTTAAAAGTTCCCCATGCCATGCTAGATAAGTTATAAACCTTGGAAAAAAAATTTGCATGTATTTAGACAAACATAGATCCAAGGTTTATTAGGGTTGCATGTACACTTAGGAAGTGTTAGAATGCTCAAAACCCAACAGTGGTATCAGAGCCTAGGCTTGTTTGTTTGATACTTAATGCAAAATAGTGGAAAAAAATCGATTTTTTGTTGTCTGCCTGCTGAACTCTCCAAGTTCATGTGTAAACTCATCCTACTCGCTGAGTAGGTTCGTGCACTCGACGAGTAGGAGCCTCAGAATGCAGATTTGTTTACTTTTGATGCTGGAAATGGACTAGAAACATTACCATAAACTGTTTTGGTACTTGAAAACTTGTTTTAGTTGGTGTAATTGTTGTTCTAATCCATTTACAATAGCTTATATCAAAATTTCATGCTTTGTATGTGTTCATATAATCCTTGAAACTTTGATGATCATGTTCATGTTCTTATGAATTTAGAAGATGATAGGAATTATTTGCTGAATTGTTTAGGATTAATTCTTGATCATTTATGTGTTTTAATGGAGACCATAATTTGTCCTCAAGTTATGGAAATTCAAAGGTCATTTCTTTTAAACACACATTTAAACACATAAGTTACATCAAAATGAAGAGTCTTCATTTTTATGAACCTTTAATTCATAAGTTATGAAATGAAAAGTTTTGAATAGTTACAAAACTTGCCCTCAAGTTTTAGATTTTTTAAAGTTTCACACACTTTAATAAACTTTAATTCCAACCCTTAGAGTTTTAATGGTTAAAATTCAACACTTATACTATCTATAACATTAATGGTTAATTATTATATATATGTATAAGAATAAGTCGTTCTACCGTTAATAGGCCTCATTCACGAAGCCGGTCTATAAGGGGGTATAAGGTTGCTGCCTATAAAATGGCAGTTTAATGGGTGTCCACTCTCACCCACCGCTTCCTTGATCGGTTGAGGGTCGTTAGCCTAACGGGTAGGACAATGACTTTAAATCCTCATTAAAAGTATAATGATTATCATAAAGTAACTAAATATTTTAATTCCCAATCTTAGTTACTTTAGGAAAAATGTGAACATGGTGCTAGTCCATGGAATTCACACTTTGTACCTTACCAAGTCGTTGGTGGAGCGTGTGTGGTTAACCGACACACTAAGTTGGACTAGTAAGGATCACGAAGGGTGACTTAATGTTTGTCATAGATCAATGGAGCGTGTGTGGTTAACCGGCACATTGATTAGGTGATAATATTAAGGGTACCAAGTGAATTAGTATGGTTATTCACACATTGTTTTGTGATCCTCGGCATCCCAGTCACAAAATTTGAGAGGGGACACTCGAGATTGAAACATGTCGTTGAAAAGTTCAATGAATCTCAAAAGATCTAGGAGTTTCAAATCCAATTAAAACCTAATAAATTATTTCGTTTTTCATGGTGGAAATTGGTGAATCGTCATTCGCCTACCTTCAAATATTTTATAGCTTGGATTACGACATCCCTCTTCCAATTTATAAAATATTGTGTTGGGTCCTAGCCTTAATATTTCATATTGGGTGTTATATTAAGGATTTTGAATCAACTAACTTAATTATCTCCCATTATAGATACTTGGTTCAGACAACTATGATCTTCCCAAGTCTCATGGAACAAGCTTTCCTCTTAAAGATGATGTCCCTCAACATCATGCTTCTCTTCCTCCACCTCCTCTATTTATTCTCCCTAACCCACAAGTTTAAGGTCACTCAAGCCCTATTGGCAAGCATAGTCTATGTGTGCTCACATCTTGGAGATAAAGTCACATATTGACAAGCCGGGAGAGTTGGGTGTCAAAGTCTTGTGAAAGTTGGATGTTCAATCACTTTCTTGATAACATAGCGAGTCCCTTTGGGACTACTATGAGACAGACTATGACATGACCCTTAGTGATCTTATCTATTTGCTTAGTGCTGCGGAATCAGCAATGATTTGGAACACTAGTAAAGCAAAAAAAAAATTAGCAAATCAACTTCCCAAACCTTAAATGGACATTGACAATGGTAGCATTGGATATCTAGAAAAGGATTTCTCTTTCCAATGGAAAGGGATCGGCCATAGTCAACTCGGTTGACCAAATGGTAAAGAGAAAGGTTAAGTCTAAGATAGTCTCATGTTCCATTACCAAAGGGTCCATATGTTTTATTGCCAAAGGGAGGGACACTGATTTCAAAGCTGCCATATTTACCTGAAAGATCATAAGATTGATCAAGTCAAGAAGTTTGACTCTACTTCAGTTAAAGTCCACTGTCTAACTCTATTAAGTTCCTATTTGGAGATTATTATTACATAATGTGAATGGGTCACATGTTGATGTTTTTAAGAATCAAAGAAAAGATAGGAAGCTTAAAGGAAGTATATGTTGATTCTAATTGCGAAGATGGGTTTCGATCGCATGGTTCGGTGATCAGAATTTTGAGCTGTTGCTTGAGAGTTATGATATATTACTTCGGAATAGATAACAACAAGGTTTTCATATGGATTGTAAGGATAAGTTTTTCCGCAAAGTTTTTAAAATAAAAAAAGGGGTTTTAATTTTATTTATTTTAAAAATATCCTTACAATGGCATTTGTGAAAAATTGTTGTTGATATGTTTCCAGTAATAGCAATATTGGAAAGTGGATTTGATTCTTTCATTTGTGGTAGTGTCTGAATTTACCAAATGAGGAAAGGTTCCCATCACCCAAGTTTCAACTGGACCGAAACTTGGAATCATACAAGTTGTATTGTATGATGGATGAGAATTTTCATCTTTGGAAAATTAAGACTAATTCCTTATATGAACAAGGATAGGACTAAAGAGATCGAGTACACATGCTTTTCCACTGGTCAAGTCCACCACAAAGATTGATAAGACTATTCGTCGTGATTTGCTAAAGATTAGTAAATATGGTTATACTTACAAGTTTAAGTATAATTCTGAAGCATTGAATAGTTTTCAATGTGTGACAGAACGAATGGGAAAGAATCAAATTAGGCAGAAAGATAAAAGTTTCTCAAATCTAAAAAGATGGGAGAGTACTTTAGTATCGTGTTTTATGATCATCTTAATGATTAAGATACCATATCACAAATTCATACTCTAAGGACATCTTAGTGCATTGCTATGACTAAGAAGAGGGGTCATGAATTGTTGGAATGGTTAAAACCAAGAAGATGAATCATACTTCGTTCCAAAACAACTCTTAGAGTCATACTCCAAGATTGTAACATTGAGTGACATAAAGTAAGGTTTAAAACACTTATCAAATGTAGTGTAAAATGTTTTCTACTCATATACATTTGAAATTGGTAAGTTGTGATGTCTTGGATAAGACAAAGACCAACTAAGACCAATTGGGTGAAGTGTTTATCTTGATAAGAATCCTCATTATCCCTTGAATATTTGTTTTGTCGAGGAATGGTCCTTGACTAGGGAAACTTATATGTCAAGAGGACAATGGGAGTCTTAAAGATCCTGAAAGGATTTAAAGATTTAATCAAGAGTAAAACCTGAGTTTTATCACTAGCACACGACTTAAGGTTTGCAACCTATTAAGTTGACATAATTATTGTTTCTATGTCTGTTCCTATTAAGTTGACTATGCATGTGAGTTCTGTTAGTTCTAAACTGTGTGCATAACATGCCTGGAAGCATTGGTGGGCCTTGTGCTACCAGGTGACAAGAAATAAAGATTTAACAGTTTCAATCCATGTAAGGCTGAATTTGTCACTAACCTTGTCTTGTGATTATGGTTTTGACAAATTCACATGGATAGGAACTCATACACCATAAAATCTAAGTTTCATAAGGTTTCTCTCCGATTCATGAGAATGATGGTGAGGAAACGCTTTCACTAAGTAGATTTTAAGTAGATAGCAATTGTGTTATTTGCATTTTTAAAAGTCGTTAGTGGAGCGTGTGTGGTTAGCCGGCACACTAACATGGACTTGTGAAAAATGGCAAAGGTCTAAAAAATTGTGACTATGATTACGGTATCCCTTTTCATAGTTCTTGAAATTGTTTAGACACACATGTGAACTATCTACGGAAGGGTGTATGAATCTAAATTTTAGAAGTCCAACCGATTTCTTAATAGATGTCAAAGCTAGTGGGAGCATAAGTGTTATGCTAATAATCATCATGTTAGTGGGAGCATGATAATTATGATTATTATTATTATTGCAAGCTAGCAATGTTAAATATAGAAAGGGAAAACTACAATAAAGTCCCTACATATTGACCTCATAATCGATTTAGTCCTTATATATTTTTTTATTCAATTAAGTCCCAAATACCGGTAATCGTATTCAGTTTAACCCTTTGACCCGGTCAACAGGTCATCCAACTTTCAAAAATTACATTTTTCGCCCAGATTTAAAAATTTATTACAAATTTGGTCCAAAATTTACACTTTTGGCCCAGATTTAAATTTTTTTACAAATTTGGTCCAAAATTTACCCTTTTTGCCCAAATTTTAGAGCTTTATTATGAATTCATCCTAAATTTAGTTTTTTTACAACTTTTTTTTCTTAAAGTTTTGTTTCTAATATGTTTTTTCTTTTTAAACTCATATTTATACAAAAAAAACATATTTTCACATAAAAATCTTATTTTTTCTATATAAAAACCTTTTTTAAAAAGTTTTTTGTATATAAAATATCTAGTTATAAAAATAGGTTTGGATTATTTGTGTGATATCTCTTAAAAAATCAATTAAGAAATTAAAAGTAAGCCTAAATTATAAAAACAAGTTTGGATTATTTGTTCTTTAATCACATTTATATGAAAGTTTAAACTAGTTACATTATATATGAAAGTTTAAAATATATATAATATAATAATATTATATTTTATTTGTAAGAATTTTTTAAAGAAAAAAGTTAAAATCATAACTTTGATATATTTTTTATAACTTTTTAATAAATATATTATCTAAATAAAGCATATCCAGTCATGACACGTGTCCGATCTAGGTTGTGATTTTTTATTGCCAATCAACCTCTTCTTACTTAGATTATTTATAATCTTGTATTTGCTATATTTTTAATGTCTATTATACGGAATACCGGTTGCAATTTATTATCGGTAAACATGTTTTTAGGGGAGTGAGAAATGAGCAAAAATACAATAGCAACATAAATATATAAAATATTATAACTATCAATAACACAATAGAATACTTCAACTAAAGTTCTAAAGAATTTACACATGAGTTTGGTTAAAAAAAATTACTCAAACACCTAAAACATGCTTGAGTTGAGCTTCACAAGGAAAGTATCACAACCTACTCAAAAACATGATGTCAAAATTTTTTAATAAAATGGTTTTTTTCTATGAACTACAATTAAGAACTGACATTATTTTTCCTATAAATGTGGTTAAAGAACAAATAAATAATATTAAAATGAGTGTAACTAGTTTTTCACAAACTATAACTTTATAGTATAATCTAGGGTTACTTTTAATTTCTTAATTGATTTTTTAAGAGAAATCACACAAATAATCCAAACCTATTTTTTTAAGTAGAAATTTCATATACATAAACTTTTAAAAAAAAGTTTTTATATAGAAAAAATAAGATTTTTATGTGAAAATATGTTTTTTTTGTATAAATATGAGTTTATAAAGAAAAAACATATTGGAAACAAATTTTTGAGAAAAAAAGTTTTAAAAAAACTAAAGTTAGGAAGAATTCATAATAAAATTCTAAAATTTGGGCAAAAAGGGTAAATTTTGGAGCAAATTTGTAAAAAAAAATTATAATCTGGGCCAAAAGTGTAAATTTTGCACCAAATTTGTAATAAATTTTGAAATCTGGGCCAAAAATGTAATTTTTGAAAGTTGATGATCTGTTGACCGTGTCAAAGGGTTAAATTGAATACGATTACCGGTATTTGGGACTTAATTGAATAAAAAATATATAAGGACTAAATCGATTATGAGGCCAATATGTAGGAACTTTATTGCAGTTTTCACTTATAGAAAAACAAAAGTTTCAATTCGTGAAGTTGTAGGGGTTGAAAAATTGTTTTGCTATAATTAAGGGAGAGGAAACTATACTTCAATTCAATTCTAAAAGCTTAGATTGAGATCTTAATCATCTTTAGTCAATGATATATATGTATTTTATGTTTGAATGGTTCAACTTAAGGAAATTCTATATATATTGTGTTATCAAAATTCGATTATGATTACGGCATCCCTCTTCATAGTTAAATTTTGAAAACATGGAAAATAAAAAATATTGCAGCAAAAGACTGGTCTAGTATCATGTCTTTATGTGAGACATCATGAATCATGTCCCAAATGCTTCGGATATAGGATCGATTTCATGTGCTATAATATTCATCATTTCTAAATTTTCCAAATGCTCAGGGCATTTAGAAGGGAAAAGTCTAGAAATGGATATGACTAAAGTGTTTAAGCAATTGTCGAGGACAATCTGAGGTTTGCCAAAGATTGGTTGCTCAGGGACATTTGGAAGTATAGTGTTAATTTTGGCAGGACCATATTGACATTTTCTGAAAAGAGGCAACTCTTGTTCAAAAGTGATAGTCAAAATGGGACTATGGAAATGTCTCCATAGGTGGAAGTTATTCAATCTGTGTAAGATTAGAAAACCTTAATGCAAGAAGGATGTTCAAAGCAATGTACTTTGAATATGAGACTCCGTTTCCATAGAGTTGATCTTCTTTGGAATACTCTGTAATGACTAGTGACAAGGTTTTGGTAACTTTATGCAAAATCATTACAAGAGGAACATTGCATAAAAGTTTAAAATCTAACAGATTTTTGGTAAATGGTAGGAATTAGGAATTATTATATTTACAATAAGGATTTGGGATTGTGAAATGAGCATCATTGGAATCATGTTCAATTGATCTATTTCACAAAGTTAGGATCATAGACAAACATAGTTTGCATACATGGAGTATAGCATAACCATTGTTTAGAAAACAAAGTATACATGCTAGGAGCATGGGACTACTGTTGTTTTATTCAAGTATTAAGTTAATTATTTGAAACATTATACAATGAATAATGTGTAATCAATATGGTGATAAATAAAAGGTGGTTCTATTTATATTCAAAAGGGTTCTGAGACCATATTGGATACGATTATTATTGTGTTTCACTTTGCATGTTTTGACTTCCAGAATAGCTAGGTTATTCTTTCGAATGACTAAGTTATTTAAACACTCCACAGTCGTTCATATGTTGGAAGTAGGTATGAATTAAGACAATCATGAATCGAGGTTGTAGATGGCTAAATGTGTTTAGACATAGCAATGGTTGCTACAACATTCATGAGTGCTCATAAGTTATGAGTATTGGAATAAACCCACGCTCACTTGAATCACTTCATGGAATTTATATCGAGTGATCGTGAGACGATAATATCATATAAGTCTTCAAACCTAGAGATATGAGTTGTTACCTATGAGTTGGTTGTGCATTGATTGCACGTAACGCATCAGTAACTTGATGTTATAAAACGTGCCTTTGTGTACAATTCAACAAGTAGTAGAACAAGCATATGAGTCGAAGTTTATCTGTTCCTTCTAGAAATAGAAGCGATATCTGGGCCCCTCGATGATTTTGTGTTGACCCATGTATCGGGCCCGGTCAGAACCAAATTGATGTGTTCAGTTAAGTTCTTTGTCAAACAAATCAGAAATCAAGAAACAACTGCCAGACAATAAGTAAGACAGTGTTCCATGTATTTGTCCGGCTGATATCATGAGAACAGAGGAATATATGATCACTTATCTAAAATGGCGCTTCATAGTTCAACAGAGTTTTCGAGAGCTACGACTGTCGGTTGGTTCCTGAAGTAATATAGGCAAATAAAGTTATTAGACTTATCCAAGTGGGAGTCTGTTGGATAAGGTGTCTAAGTCCATAACTTATTTGGTATATACTTGTCCCGACCTGGCATGGTCCATTTGGGTTGCACTTCACCCAAACTATTTATGGATAATTTTATGAGAATTGTATACTTACGATTTATTAATATATTATAAGTTATAATATATTAATATAAAGTCATGTTATTTAATTAGTTTTAATCTTGAATTAATTATGAATTAATTTAGTGATTAAAAGGAAGACTAATTAAATCATGGGCTATTATATTTATATGGTGTGGGCTAATACTCATTTGTTAATGGACTAAGCTTATATGGATGTCCATGGATGATCCATGGAGCTTTTAACCCATGGATCCTTGGAAAGGAAAAGACATGGGTTATTAGGGTTTCACCCTAACCATGCACACTATATAAACAAGCTTATGTTGCATGAAATAGCACCCCTAGAGTGTGTGTGTGTAAGGTGTGGCCGATTTCTAAGACTGTGTATACTCTCTCATAAAGTTTTCCAAGTTTGTGGTGATTTGTGATTTCCATTTGAGGCATTCATATTATTGGTGCTTGGCTCTCAAACTCCAAGGAATCAACCCTCATCAAAAGGTATGTAATTCATCTAGTTCCTTTTATGTTTAAAAGTTCCCCATGCCATGCTAGATAAGTTATAAACCTTGGAAAACAAATTTTGCATGTATTTAGACAAACATAGATCCAAGGTTTATTAGGGTTGCATGTACACTTAGGAAGTATTAGAATACTCAAAACCCAACACAAATGACTTATATATGTGACTAAAATGAGTTAAAGTATATTTGACCCATGGCGGTATAAAAAGATAGTTGGAAATGAAAACTATGTGATTATCGTGTGCAAGGTCGTTTCCCTTAAAATAAATGTCCTACTATTTCATTGACGAAAATTATATGATATTAAAACTGTGAGTTTTAATTAAATTCGGATATGAAATTATTATGATTAATCATATCAACAATGTGACATTAAAATACGACTAATATAAATTCCAAAAGTGGTGGCCATTACCGAATGTTGTTTCCCTAAACAATAAAAAATGATTATAATATTTTAGTGAAATACTAACAACGAATGTCAGAGCTAGGATATCTACATTCATCGTTAGAACCTGCTACATTCGGGTATCCCAATATGAATCATTTTATAGGGTAATTCCAAAACCGTAAAGTTCCTTGGTAAAAACCCTCCTAATTATAATATTTTAGTGAAATACTAACAACGTATGTCAGAGCTAGGATATCTACATTCATCGTTAGAACCTGCTACATTTGGGTATCCTAATATGAATCATTTTAAAGGGTAATTCCAAAACCGTAAAGTTCCTTGGTAAAAACCCTCCTGATTATAATCTTTAATCCGCAGAGAACGACTAACAACAAGTATAAGCATTATATTAATGACCTTATATGGTTCGACCACCCGTTTGGGAGTTGCTAGGTACAACTACATCTCACAAGATAGATTTTTGGCGTTGACATTGGTACCATTTAAAAATTACCTTGTGTTATCCTAAGGTAAATAGCTCAAGCATGCCCTATAAAGGTGTCGGTGTAGAGTGTGGTGTCATAAGTTCGGTGATAAATCATTGTATAAACCTAAAAATCCCAATATTGTATGGAAATCAAAACGGTTTCTATATCGGATCCAATTACCCCCACGATTCGGTAAAGAATCAAGGAAAGTAAGAGGCGTTTACCTTACTGATACCTCATTGGCTTTCAAAATAACCATTAGTACGATTCGGTTAAGAATCAAGGAAGGTAAAAGGAGTTTACCTTACTGATATCCCATAGAATTCAAGCTAAATGATATACAAACCGTTAGTAATAATTAACATATAGTAACTTGGGGACCCAAAAATGTAGTTAATTATTAATTCTTATACTAACCATGTGATAGTTAAATGAAGTTCGAAAAAGTGAAAAATGATTATTCTATTGTCTCGAAAAATACATGAAGATTGTCATTTTATATATGCAACTCTTTCCATACAAATATATATTTTCATATATAAAATTGTATGGACTCAAAACCTGTAGAACTCACCAACAATTTTGTTGATGTATTTTAACGTGTATTCTTAGGAAGTTAAGGCAAGAATTCCATGCAAGGAGTACGGGATCATTAACTTATTTTTATGTTTTAAATTATGTTGTATGTCCTCTTTTCGCATCAATGAAGATTCATAGTGAATCATGTAATAATATAAGATATAAGTACAAGTTATGTGGTGAAAAACTTTAAGTGGATGTTGTAATGTTTAATATATGTTATGTGTTTGATATTAAATTTAAGTCACTCGCCTGGCATTTACACCGTTGGTTGGGGGTGTGACATAGTGGGTCGGCATTGGCACCTTCGACCCATATATACTATGAAAGAAACTCACCTCTGACTGAAGGTATCAAATCACACTCAGTGGCTGACTTGCGAAATCCTCTCCCTAGGGCACAAGTATACAACTCTAATTAGAAATTAGGTTAATAGTCTAACCCGAGAGTCCAAACCCTAACCTTGACCAAAAGACAAATGTTGATTAACCCTTGCCTTAATGGGCTTTCCTCACCAAGGACCAAATTCACATTAGTCCAAAGAGACATTCCAAGCCCAAATAAAAGACCCTAAGGCCCAATATAGGCCCAATAGCTCCTAAAATGGCCTAAAGCACAAAATTGTATTGCCACAACATAAAGCTTTGAGGCCCAAATCAACACAATGCAAAGAGCCAAACAAAACTCATGCCCAAAATCACCTAAGCCCATTGGTTGCGTACGTGCGGCATACTTGGCTTGTACACCCAGCATGCACTGGTGTTGATCCAAGGTCAGGACATTGGCCCAGTACGCACATTGTACACTAGATTAGGCATGGCGTACTGGTTAGCCAACCCAAAAATGCTCCCAATACTTAACCCATTTAGTCCTAACGTCCAAAACTTAGATCCAAGTTCATAATAACATCTAAAGCCATAAAGTTGCAAACTTTATGTTTTTGCATGCATTGTTGGGGCTCGAACTACGAATTAATCACTCTAACTCACTTAGGAGGTCACAAACACATCCACGGTCGAGTCTTAACCTCCAAGAAACGATTTTATGACTCTAAACACTTCCATGAGTCCAAAAGGACAACTCAAATGGCCTGGAGTTGCTCATACTCCAAGAAACCAAGCTATGGGACCACAAGATGCCATAATCTACTCTAAACCTAGATCTAAGCTTGTAATGATCAAGGTTCATACTTTATACCTTCAATGGGCTAGAAATGGTGCACAAACTCTGGATCTACAAACTCCTTCTTCTCCTTTGCTTCTTCCTAAACTCCCTTCTTCTTTAAAACCACAAAATAACACCCAAACACAAAAGGTAAGCTCAAAAATGCACTCAATAAATCTAAGTTTCGAGGTTGGCACTAAAAAGGAAATGGAGGCTGACAGGGTAATGGACTTGAGGGACTTAAGTTCTTTAAATAAGGTGAAAACCCTAAAATTTAGGGTTTGTGTCAGGCTTCAGTACGCCCAGCATACGTCGGGATCACCCCCGATGGCATGCATGCATGGAGTAAACCATGCGTACCAATGCCCAGCGTACTCACGAGTCCCCCACAACCTTTTTACTTGAATTAAAATTGAATGACTCTTTAACTTCATACCTGGAGACTCGGGTGCTACAATCATGGTATGGTTAAAATCAAGAGTTTGTAAATGAATCAAATACTCAAAGTGAATGGACACCGTTTGAAACCATTTTATGAAGGATTTGACATGGGAGAATTCGACAACGTAACCTTGGAAACCCCGGTTCATGAAGATTGAAGAAACCGAGACTAAGTCTAATGCATAATAAATAAAGTTTGCTTGAATTTTGGATGCTTCTACGCTTTAAGTAGGTAAAAAATAAAGCATCTTGAGGCTTAACAATGAGTTTGATGAAGTTTGGGAGAAAATAGGATTTTTTGGAGCGAAAAAGAATGAAAAATGTCAAGAAATCAGCAAATTTTTGCGGCCAGGGTCCTCACCCACGCAAAAGTTGCACGACCCAAGGCTTACCCGCACAACTAGTAGCTTAAAATTGCTCCAACACGAGGTGCTCTCTAATGTTTGCGCGCGGCTGAACCCTCAACCGCACAATATTTATGAGACTGCCCTCCCACCCATGCAAAGTATGTATGGTTGAACCCTCACCCGTGCAATATTTACGAGACTGCCCTCCCACCCACGCAACGTATGCAAGATTGATCTCTCATCCGCACAGAGATCTGCAAGGGTGCCCGCGCAAATATGCCACTTCATAAGAAAATTTTGAGCCATTGCATATGCTTCCTTTGCGCGACCAATCTTTCTTTTGTGTGTTTTAAGCGGCCAAGAACTCCACCCACACATCATTATGCCACCCATGTGTTGCTTCCATACCGTCCTCGTGAGCCTCCTCCACCTTGATCCCGATATGATTCTTCCTTACTCTCATCCTAAGCATTGAGGACAATGTTCCATTTTAAGCTTGGGGTGAGGTATTCTTTATTTTATTTGTATTAGAGTAACTCACTTAGGACATTCATAAAATTTCATAAAATTTTCAAAAATATGACATATTTTGTTTCTTTCTTTTCTAATTTTCATACTTTTTAGTTGCGTTCTAGCTTAGGTCTTCATGCATTTTTGTTCTCTCTTGTCTTATCATCCCTACAGATACCATAGTGCCGAGTCATAAGTATTGAATCATAGATTGGTCCTAGCTTTTGATATGGAATTCCTTGTATTTGAAAAATAGGACATGCTATGAGCCTCACAAACCACTTTGAGACCACTTTTGTGGGGGTAAGATGCAGGTAGCTTAATTAGGTCTAGGTGTGGAGGGATGTGGTTGGTCAGGAGGATAAGTGCAAGCAAAGATTAGCCTGGTAAGGTATGTTGAAGACATTGAAGACTCTCATCTTGGTTTTGGGGGGAATACCCCTTAGTACTCTTGAGTCTCGTCCAAGCCTTACTTAGTTAGATTATCACCACCTTTTTAAGATAGGTCATCATTTTTCGAAGGGTCTAGAGTAGATAGATAGATAGGTTATGTTTATAACACCTTAAATTGCGGTGTTTGATGAAATTTGAGGTGGGTCCCCCAATTCACATTTTTGGGACCAAGTTTTTGTGATAACACCCATTTTTGAGTCATTCCCCACCCATTTTACTAGATCTTGATACATTGTCATGATCATTAAGTGTTCATTTTAGCCTCTACCATTACTCCCTTTTCATATAATTGGAGTACTATGCTTTATGGTAAAATTCCTCAGACCTTCCAAGAAGAAAACACAAAAAATGAAGAAATTAGAAATTAAAGACAAAAGGAGACAATAAAGAAGATTCAACAAATGCAACAGAGAAAAGTGAAAAGAGAAAAGCAACTAAAAAAAGAAGAAAAAATGAAGAAAAAGAACAACACAAAAAGAAGACCAAGAATCCAAGTTCAAGACTTCTCTTCAAAAAAAATCAAAAAATCAATGAAAAAGATAAAAATGAAGATAAAAGATCGAGAAGCAAGGAGACGACCAAATAATAGAAGTTCAAGAATGAAGATTTAGATTGTTAGGTTTAGATATAGGTTGAGTAGATTTTTCTTATTTTATTTTATTTTTATTTTGGTGAGTAAAAGCAATGAAGATGACACGGTAAAAGGTAAAGGATAGTACAAGGGAAAAAACCCATGAAGCCAGATGTTTTCTCGGAGGCCGTGCTGCAAACCCTATTTTATTACTATACAGTTTAGTCTGACAAATGTAGGAATCATCTTGTGTGAAGAGGCGTCTTGCCTTCATGCATTATGGTCTACATTGATGATTTAAAGTACCCCCAGGCAGCAAGTGCAGCAATAAAAAAGGAGAGAAATGTGGACAGAAAATCAAGAAGCAAGGAGACTGAAGACCAAATAACATAAGTTCAAGATTGAAGATTTAGGTTGTTAGGTTTAGCTTTAGGTTGAGTAGATTTTTCTTATTTTATTTTATTTTTGATTTCGGTGAGAAAAGGCAATGAATATGAGATAGTAAAAGGTAAAGGACAGTACAAGGGAGAAACCCCTGAAGCCAGATGTTTTCCTGGAGGCCGTGCTGCAAACCCTATTTCGATACTATACACTTTAGTCTGACAAATGTAGGAATCATCGTGTGTGAAGAGGCGCCTTTCCTTCATGCATTATGGACTACATTGATGATTTAAAGTACCCTCGAGCAACAAAGGAGAGCATATGGTTGAATAATTTTATTGGAGATTTTGGATTTGTTCCATCAATCCAAGAACCAACGGAGATTTTCTACGATAACAAGGGTGCGGTAGCTTTGACCAAAGAACCTAAGGATCATGGCAGATCTAGACACATTGAGAAAAATACCACCACATCAAACATATATTGAAAAAACTCCTAGTAAATCGTGTTTCATCAAACGATTTAAGAAGAGAATCCTTTCGATCCTCTCACAAAGGATTTAAGAAAGATCAAGCACTTTGAGCATGCTAGGAGCATTGGGCTAAGAGATGATATTAGATTCTAGATTTTGGTAGTTAGTTGATGTTTGAAACAATGTAACAATAATAAATTGTAATTGAATGGTGATTAATTAAATAGTGACTTATTTATGTTCAAAGTGTGTCATGTCATTTATCAATTAATTTATTCTTGTGTTTCACTTTATATGTTTTACTCCCAAAATATTAATTTAATTAAGATGCCATAGTTAGTCATACTTTAGGAGTAAGTATTGATTTAATACTATCATGAATCATTTGTATATTGTCCATAGGGATTGGACAAAGCATAGGGATTGCTGCAAAATTTATGAGTACTTATAAAATAGGGAGTTTGAGTATTGGTTAAACCCACGCTTAGATATTACTTCATGGATTCAATCATGAGTAATTCTAAGATGATAATATCTTCTATTCTTAAAACATAGATATATAAGTTATTATTTAAAATAGGTTGTGTATTGGTTTACTCCAATGCATCTCACAACTGGGTGTTACAAAGTGTAATTTCATGCATGATTTGGTAACTAAAATAGATTATTATATAGTCAAAGTTTATTTGTTCCTTTTTTCCTTAACAGGAAATGTGATTTCTTTGGGCCCCTCGGTGACTTGATGTCAACATTATAGTGCTATCCCAACCAAGACTAAATTGATGTGCTCAATTAGTAGTCTAATGACGTCATAATAAATTAGAAAATCGGGAAATGAAATCTAGGACAATGAGAATGATTTAATTTCATGTATCGTCTCCATACAGTTTCAAGTAGAATGAAGGGATAGTTGATCACTTATCTTAGGACCAATGTTTAATCAGAGTTTGGAAGTATCTTTCAAAAATAGTTTTTACTGGTTATTCGGAGTTGTATTTATAGTTGTAGTTGGTGACTTATCCAAGTGGGAGACTATTGGATTAAGGTGTTTATGGTCCTAACTAAATTGGTATAATGTTGAAGAATAAAAATAAAGTCCTTTTTGAGTTTCCCTCATAACAAAGAAATGGCTTGGATTGATTAGATGAGAGAGAGAGAGAGAGAGATAAATGATTTATTAATATAATATATGATTAATATATTAGTTATAAATAGTAATAATTAATTAAGAAATAGTCAAAATTAATTTAGATTTAATTATGGTTAAAATAGAATTAATTAAAGGTGCATGGTTTGAGTTGTAATTGTTCAATAGTTGGACAATGGAGAGGATCCAGAACCTTCCACAAAGTGGACGGTTTTGGAGGACCCTATTAGGGCTTCTGGAAGCCTCTATTTGATAATTAGAAAACTAGATAATTACTAAATTTGAACTATTATTCTTATATGTTCAAATTTAGGGTTTCTAGGGTTTACATGCAACTATAAATAGAGCCTTAAACCCTTATATTTTCGACTGACCTATTATTAGGAGCAAATCCAAAAATACCTTCTCTCTCACCTCTCTCCTATCAATCTTAGGGTTTATTTGTTATGGTTGTGAAACATTAGAAGCTTGCATACTATTGGAACTAGGTTTTCCAAGGAGACAAGAAGATTTGATTAGCTTGATTGGAATCAACAAAATTTATGTATCCTTCACCATGAATTTTGATTCATAGGGTTTAGTTTGTGTTTTTCATAAGTATGTTGCTATTAGATTTGAAAAAGACATAGATCCATTTTAAGTTGCATGTATCCTTAAATCCTAAGAGAATTTCCACATGTGTAATTTTTTGTAACCTAAAATCCCCAATAAATAGGGTCTGGAGAAACTCTCACTGATATTCAAAGAGAGTGGAAAACTGATATGGGCTAGTGGTGGGTCTAACTCCATATATCCTAGAGAAAAGGGACTACTCAAAGGACCTAAACTCCTCTTTAACCCGAACAAGATCAACCACCCACTCCCCATCCATCAAAACACCCCAAATAGTGAGCTGATTATGCTTGCGATTAAGAATTCTATGAAAATACCCAAAATTCTCATGTAACAATTGTCTCTTCAACATAAAGTACACCAAAAAAATTCCCAATTTTAACATAATATGGCGTACATTTACATTTAACAATAAGTACAGTTGTTGTCATAGATCCAATACATATAAAATTCGCCTAAGGATTAAGTCGGCTTACAAAGTTTTACAACCAAAAGGATAAACTAGGTCTATTTATGATCACTCCATAGCACTTTTCCTTTTTGTGATATCCTATATCCTATAGCCACCACCATAAATCAAGTGTAAGCTTAAAAATAATAGTGAGTAATAATTTATACAAGTCATTAACAACATTTGACATTAGAAATGTTATTTAACTACATAGAAAATAATCACATTCGTGCAAGTATTCATACCAACAGTTGTGACAACTCGAATCTTTTTCCGTCAATATTAGCCAGATTCCGTTAATAAAATTTGAATTTTATTGAGTTCCGTCAAATTCCTTTGGTTTGGAAAATCATTTAGTTATATAATTAAATTTTATATATGAGTCGGAACCGAAATCATGCGAAAAAACAGAGTTTCCTTTGAAAAATCAATAGTTTTCGGCCTGAGTGATGTTCACGTCCGTAAACCCGTTTACGGTCAGCGACAGGTGGCCCCCACCACCGACCATGGAACCACCCTATAAATATGAGCATCTAGCCCTCATTTACATTTTTTTAGCCGAAAACTCTCCCACCCTCTCTCTCTCTCTCTCTGACCTCTCAACTGTAAACACCAAAACACCCTCTTTTCTTCCGAAAATCATCAAGAATCATCTTTGGAGGTTGTTTTGGAGCATCTAAAACGTGTTTTTGATCGAATTCAACATCATCGTTCCTGAGTTTACGGTCGTACACGCTTCAAATCTTCAAATATTCAAGGGCCGTAAACTGTTTACGGCCGTACACCCTTCAAATCTTCAAAGTTCCTTCAAGAACACCGTTCACGGCCATAAACCCTTCAAGGGGATGTTCACGGCCGAGAACCGTTTACGGTCGCAATCCCTTCATGGCCGCAAACCCTTCTTAAGTAGCGAATTTGGCTGAAAACCCACTTTCCTCAATTCAATCGAGTCTCGGTAACATTCCTAAACGAAAACACTCTAACACTATAAATAATGGTTTCGCAAATAAAATATAATTATGTATTTAATTGTTGATTAGGATCCCGTTAAGTACTGCGTGCATTCAACCAAGGGTTTTCACTCCCAGTCTCGCTATTCGACTAATCACACGACCAACAGTGAGTTCATACCCCTATGCTTTTACTATTGTTAATATTTTCAGGGGGGATACTAGCCAAACACAAATGATTTTGTGAACTTATACAAAAGAATTTCAACAAGTTTAAAACTTATGCAATTGATACAACCAAAAGATTTCCATGTTTTATAAAATATTTAGATATTTTATCCCTTTTGTAACATGCTGAGCATAAGTGACGTTTTCAACGTACAACCATAATTGCATAGTTTTCGGATCAATACACGAATTAATTACACAACATACATGCAAACTATAATAGGTATAGTTTGGGATTTCAATACACAATTTTACATATTCAGAGCTTATAAATTAAAACACATATAAATTATGACAGACTTAGTTTATGATATACACTACTACTTTCAGAATTCAGGAGTACTACATTAGATAATTATTGTTACACTACAAGTATACAACAGATTCAAATACAAGAGAAGAATACAGAACCACACGTAAACTAGTTAATACAGCATTGTAATACAACACTTCAATTTTACCTTTTGGGGTACAGGTTAAATCATTTCATAGTATAACCAGAGTCTCTTGGAGGGAGAGCATGAGATTTGTGAATAGATCTATTCGGTACTGACAAAACCACACCTGAACTGCTAGCTACAGTTACGCAAGCATGTCTGGGGTGACAAATGTCCTTTATCTGACACTTAAAGAACGTCATAAAGGTCACTAGGTCATATCAAGCATGGTTATACGACTCACAATAGTATAAACTAACCTTATTGTTTACGGGATTTCATTCTTCTTTAATTTTATTTTCATTAATAAAACTAGTTCATAATACAACTGGAGGATTCCAGGGATTTCAACTCATAGTTTTATTTTAAGTAATGAAACTACTATATATACTTGTAGTAACCAGGGTTTTCAAACAGAACAGTCTATACATTACTGCTGATAGCCAGGGTTTTCATACAAAAGGGTTTTCATTCAAAACAACCTTATACAATACAGTTGGTGGTAACCAGACATACAAATTAATACACTATACACTACTACAGAACAGAATAATAAACATATATGATAGAAAATATTGGATTTTCTTGGGAAGCATACAAAAATTTTATAGATTCAATGATAGGTTTTCATTACAAAGACATACTTATGAACTCACCAGCTTTTATGTTGATACTCTCTTTTCAAAACCGCTTGTATTCTTAGGAAATCAGTAGACAGGTACCTCGGCAGACTTTTTAGAAGACACAACGTATAGAGTCTCGTCTTTATTTTGCTACTTTTGATGTATATAAATATGAAGCAAACATATGTAAATACCTTTTTATATATTCAATGTAATGGTTGTGTTTACTTTAATTACTATGATGCAGTTGTTGTGATACTACATATGACGTCATCCACCCCCGAACGTTTCCGCCGTTCCGGTTTTGGGGTGTGACAGATTGGTATCGGAGCTATTGTTTATAGCGAACTAAGTATACTAAACCTTACATGGTATACAACTATAAACACTAAAGGGGCTGAAGTACTCTGAAACTAAAAGTATACTTTAAAAATACAAGCATTTTTACAAGAAATATACAAGTATACATACGTACAAGAGGCTAACATAATAAGAACTACATAATAGTATTTAGGACGAGTTGGACACTACGGTTAAACCTGGATAGTTATGTAGTCATATGTGGGGCCCATATAACCAGATCAACTATATTTGTCCGAGATATGATCAACATGTGTTTGGGAGTGACTGTGGTGTCTCAACAAGTCTAAAACTCACCAAATCATATACAAATGAAGCACATAGTTAAAATACTATAGGATTATTTTATGGTACTATATCACTGCACAGAGTCATCACTAGTAGTATAAATCCTTATAAACGAAAGACCTGCAATTCCTTGTTATTTTTAGTAGCTATCATTATAGGTCTTTATTATCGTATATCTTGCTCGAAAGTATTCAATTCATGATCATATAGGAGGCTTATCGTCATTTTCCTCTTGTGTCTTTTAGAAAAAGATGCCTCCCAGAAAGAGACCTAACAGGAAGAACAACAACCCTCCACCGCCACCACATCCTCAGTTTGATCCTGCCATGTTCCATGAAGCAGTTATAGCCGTTGTGGCTGTCGCGATGGCACAAATAAACCCTGGTGGTCCTAGTCGATCGGGAAATGGCACCCATTACAAGAATCTTGACGGCAATCAGGGACACCCGAAGGAGTGTTCCTATAAAGACTTCATGAATGCCAAGCCTAAATCTTTCAATGGTAATGGAGGAGTCATTGCCCTAACCCGATGATTCGAGAAGATCGAATTCATTTTCGAGATTTGCGCATGTTCTAAGGCAAACAAGGTGAAGTTTGCAGCATGCACCTTTACTGATAGAGCATTGACTTGGTGGAATGGTCGGGTTAAATCCCTAACTCTGCTAGTAGCAAATTCCATGGGTTGGGAAAGCTTAAAAGAGCTTATTCTTGTTGAGTACTGTCCAAGGGGCGAGATACAGAAGTTAGAGCACGAGCTCTGGAATCTAAAGATGAAAGGTTTCGACATTGCCACTTATACAGCTAGATTCTGCGATTTGGCTCTTCTTTATCCGGGGATGGTCAACCCGGAAAGCAAGAAAATAAAGAGGTACATTTGGGGATTGACAACCCCAACTTAGGGGAATGTTTTGGCTGCTAAACCCTCCACTTTTGACAGCGCCAAGTGTTTAGCGCAGGACCTGATAGATCACGGTGTTTGTAACAGCCCATTTTTCACATCCAAAAAATTCATTTTTTATAAATTACTTTAATTAAAACATTCGTAGGAAAACATTGTCAAATCATAACATTTCATAAAACTATGAATAATGTCTGAAAATCCAAATCATAAAATAGTGATAATATCAAAGTACAATCCCAAAGAAAACTCATAATGCGGAATCTGAGGTATGTGTATGATGTGCAGCTACCGCGCCGGCTCCTTCCCCTTCGCTGAAGAGGTACTTGAAACAAAACTGAAAACTGTAAGCACGAAGCTTAGTGAGTTCCCCATAGTACCACATACCATACAATATACTATCAGGCAATTCTGGGGCGCCTGACTTACCCAGGTCAAACCATTCTGGGGTGTTTGACGTACCCAGGTCAAGCCATTATGGGGTGCTTGACGTACCCGTCGGTCTATTTCAGCCGACTACCGGGGACTATTTCACCCCCTACTACTACCACATAAACACATAGCATAACATAATGTACTGTCAGACAATTCTGGGGTGTCTGACTTACCCAGGTCAAACCATTCTGGGGTGTTTGACGTACCCAGGTCAAGCCATTCTAGGGTGCTTGACGTACCCGTCGGTCTATTTCACCCGACTACCGGGGACTATTTCACCCCTACTACTACTACCACATAAATACATATCGAAAGCACATAAACATAACAGGTAGCAGCAAACCTAGATAAATATCAAAAAGACAATCATCTAACATACAACTCCTACTAGTGGGCCGGCATTGTGGTCGTAGACCCACCACTACTGGAAGGTAACTCACCTCGTAAGGTTGACTGCTGAAAAACTGCTCGGCAACTGACTGACTGCTACTCCGGTAACCCTCCAGCTATAATCCCACAAAACACTCAGTTAGAATCTGATATCTACACTTAGGGTAAAATGACTATTTTACCCCTAACCAAGTCCAAGTCAAATTCAACTTCCAGTTGACTCGACTCGTCGAGTCAGGCCGCCAACTCGTCGAGTCCCTAACTCTTTACCCGTCCTTATCCACGACTCTACTCGTCGAGATCAGCAACGACTCGACGAGTTCTCCCTTCTTTATGAACGTCGAATGAATCTTCATCTGACTCGTCGAGTCGTATGAACAACTCCTCAAGTTCACCTTCATCTAATAAACAAGTCATGTCCTCGACTCGTCGAGTTGCATGAACAACTTGTCGAGTTCATCTTCAACTGTAAGGAGATTGCCTTGGACTCGCCGAGTCCGTTCTTGCACTCGTCGAGTCCCATGAACTCCAGATCTAAGGCTAAGTCCAATACGTTGGGTCACTCCCTTGGACCCTCTAAAAACCCTTCTGGAGCTCAACTGGGTTCCTTCAAACCTTAATAGAAAAGGGGAGTTCTGCCTCGGACTCGCCGAGTCCCAAGAACGACTCGTCGAGTCGGGCATGTCCAAGTCTCATTTCTCGATTTCCAGCATACAACTCTTGACCAAAAGGTAGATCTAAGCTCCTTCAATCGTTCTAGCACGTAAAGTTACAAACTTTACGTGCATGTATGGGACTTTGAGCTCAAAAGGTCATAAAATAAGCTCTTATGATTCATGGGACCTTACATGGGTGCAAAAGCAACCCTTAACTGCCTTGTGATTCCCTTAATGGCTTGATTCTGAAGTCTCAACCCCCAACCATGCTTGCAATCATGGTTGGTCACCAAAAATGGCTTATAAAAGCCCTAAATCTCCCTAAAAGGGATCTAACAAATGAAAGAGAAAGGTTACAGATTTATACCTCCAATGAACTGTGGAAGATGCACAAACTCGGGTTCCTTTGGTCTTCACTTTTTTCTTCAAGCCTTTCCCTTCCTCCTTATGGTCACAACTAGCAAGATCCACCAAAAATGATTAGTTCTTCTCAAAAACGGCTAGGGTTTGCTTAAGGGAGTTCTAGAAATATTAGGGACAAAAAGGAGGCTGAATAAGTGGTTTAAATAGGGTGCAAACTCTCATCTAGGGTTTTGTCCGAACAGCGCCTACTCGCCGAGTCCGGACGCGGACTCGTCGAGTAGGTCATTAAACTTTTGTGTCCAACACGCCCTGACTCGACGAGTTAGACCTCAACTCACCGAGTCCAAGGCCAAGATGCAAGATACTAGAATAAAATACATACTAGGAACCAGGTGCTACAAATCTCCCCCGCTCATTTTAGACTACGTCCTCGAAGTCTGTTGACCGAGCCCTTCTGATGCTGCCATTGCACCTTCACTAGCTCGACCTTGTTCCTCAGATCCTTTGACTTCCGGTCAAGGATCGCCACAGTCCGCTCAATGTAGTTCAGGCTGTCATCAACCTGAATATCCTCTAGGGGCACCATTGCCGAGTCGTCACTAGGCATTTCTGTAGTTGGGAGATGTGGAAGGTGCTATGAATCTAACTGAGTTCGGCTGGCAGGTTTGGCCGATACGCCACCTTGCCCACCCGGGCTATGACCTTGAAAGGTCCAATATACATGGGGCCCAACTTACCCCGCTTCCTGAATCGAATGACGCCTTTCCAAGGCGACACCTTCAGGAGAACCATATCCCCAACCTGGAACACCAGGTCTAAACGACGCTTGTCGGCATAGCTTTTCTGGTGACTCTGTGTAGTCTGAAGTCTGCTCCTGACCTGTTGAATCCTTTCTGTCGTCTTGAGCACTACATCGGTGCTCCCCATGACCCCTTGGCCAACCTCGCCCCAGCATATCGGGGTCCTGCACTTCCTCCCATATAACATCTCAAAGGGAGGACGATCGATACTCGCGTGGTAGCTGTTGTTGTAGGAGAACTCAGCCAACGGAGGGTAGGTATCCTAATTACCGCCAAAATCTAACACACACGCCCGCAGCATATCTTCCAGATTCTGGATGGTCCGCTCGCTCTGGCCATCCGTCTACAGGTGAAAGGCGGTGCTGAAATGCAGACGAGTACCCAACTCGTCGTGGAATTTCTTCCAATATCTGGAAGTGAACCGAACATCCCTGTCAGAAATCACGGAGACCGGCACCCCGTGTCGAGCCACCACCTCTCGAATATAAATATTGGCCAGCTTCTCGTCCGATATGCTCTCCTGGATCGGTATGAAATGGGCACTCTTGGTCAACCGATCCACGATGACCCATATGGAATCCACTCCCCACGCGGTCCTGGGAAGCTTGTTGATGAAATCCATAGTAATATCTTCCCACTTCCACAGGGGAATATCCAATGGTTGCATCTTGCCGTGTGGCCTCTGGTGCTCGGCCTTGACCTTCCTACAGGTCAATCACCGTTCCACATACCATGCGACATCCCGCTTCATGAAGGGCCACCAATAATCAAGACGAAGATCCATATACATCTTCGTCGCCCCGAGATGAATGGAGAATTGGGATTTGTGCGCCTCCTCCATCAGAACCTGGCGCATGCCTCCGAGGTATGGAACCCACACCCTGCGGTGTAGTGCCAATAATCCCCTGCTATCATAGTCGAATAAGGAAACCTGAGCCACTATACACTCACTCTTCCGATGTTCCTCCTTCATAGCCTCATGATGGGCCTCTCAGATCTTCTCCAATAATGGGATCACTATTGTCATCCGCATGCAGATATCTCTAATCGGTGCTGCCTTGCAGCTAAGCACATCGGCCACCACGTTGGCCTTCCCCAGGTGGTAAAGGATCTCACAATCATAATCCTTCACCACGTCCAACCACCAACGTTGCCTCATGTTCAGATTCGGCTGATCCATGAGATACCTCGGGCTCTTGTGGTCCGTGTAAATGGTACAACGAACCCCATAGAGGTAATGACGCCAAATCTTGAGGGCAAAAACAACAGCTCCTAATTCCAAATCATGCATTGGATAATTCGCCTCGTGAGGCTTCAGTTGCCTCGAAGCGTAAGCAATAACGTGCCCTCTCTGCATCAAAACCGCTCCCAAACCCGCAATAGACGCATCACAGTATACCACAAAATCCTCTACGCCCTCAGGCAGGGCTAGGATCGGCACCTCACACAATCTCTGTCTCAGAGTCTCGAATGTGGCCTACTGCTCGGGTCCCCAACGGAAAACTACGGCCTTTTTCGTAAGTCGAGTCAAGGGCACGGCTATCTTGGAGAAATCCTGGATGAAT
This sequence comes from Lactuca sativa, assembly GCF_002870075.4. Classification (NCBI taxonomy): domain Eukaryota; kingdom Viridiplantae; phylum Streptophyta; class Magnoliopsida; order Asterales; family Asteraceae; genus Lactuca; species Lactuca sativa. The sequence goes on along the minus strand of NC_056623.2, from coordinate 164,731,161 downwards.
ATCCGATAGTAGCTGGCTAATCCCAGGAAACTCCGAATCTCAGTTGGAGACTTCGGAACCTCCCATCTCATCACGGCCTCCACCTTGGTCGGGTCAACCAGAATCCTGTTCTGATTGACAAGGTGCCCAAGAAACTGCACCTCGCGCAACCAGAACTCACACTTGGAGAACTTGGCGTACAAGCTCTCCCTCCTCAGAGTATCCAAAACCTCTCGCAGGTGATCCGCATGTTGCTTCTACGTCTTGTAGTAGACCAAGATATCATCAATAAATACTATCACGGACCAATCCAGCATCGGCCTACATACGCGGTTCATGAGATCCATGAACACGGCAGGAGCATTGGTGAGTCCGAAGGGCATCACCACGAACTCATAATGGACATAGTGAGTCTGAAATGCAGTCTTCTGCACATCCTCCTCTCTGACCCTCATCTGATGGTATCCCAAGTGCAGATCAATCTTGGAAAACCAAGATGCTCCTTAAAGCTGGTTAAAAAGTTCGTCAATCCTCGGGAGTGGGTAACGGTTCTTCACTGTTACCTTGTTCAGCTTCCGGTAGTCTATGCACATGCGATGTGACCCGTCCTTCTTCTTAACAAACAGAATCGGGGCTCCCCAAGGCAAACTACTTGGCCTTATAAATCCTTTGACTAGCAGCTCCTGCAGCTGCATAGAGAACTCCTGCATCTCGGGAGGAGCCAATCGATAAGATGCCTTGGCTATCGGAGCCGCACCAGGGACTAGGTCGATCCTGAAATCCACCTGTCGCTCTAGAGGTATCCCAAGAAGCTCCTCTAGGAACACATCTGCGTAGTCTCGCACCACCGAAATGTCACTCAACGTCGCCTCACTCACCTCCCGGGTATCCATGACATAGGCGACATATCTTGCGCAACCCTGCTGAAGGTAACGCCTGGCCCTCGCTGCCGAACATAAGGTTGGTCCTCGTTGTGGCCTCTCGCCCTGAATCACCAACTCTCCCCCACTTGGGGTCTTGATCCACACCAACTGATGCGCGCAGTCGATCACCGCCCCATTGGGGCTTAGCCAATCCATGTCGATAATAACCTTGTTCCTCCGTAAAGGTATGGGAACCAAGTCTACTAGGTAGCGCTCCTCGAATAATCTCAGCACACAATCTCAGAATAATCACATTCGTGCAAGTATTCATACCAACAGTTGTGACAACCCGAATCTTTTTCCGTCAATATTAGCCAGATTCCGTTAATAAAATTTGAATTTTATTGAGTTCCGTCAAATTCCTTTGGTTTGGAAAATCATTTAGTTATATAATTAAATTTTATATATGATTCGAAACCGAAATCACGCGAAAAACCTGAGTTTCCTTTGAAAAATCAATAGTTTTCGGCCTGAGTGATGTTCACGGCCGTAAACCCGTTTACGGTCAGCGACAGGTGGCCCCCACCACCGACCATGGAACCACCCTATAAATATGAGCATCTAGCCCTCATTTACACTTTTTGGCCGAAAACTCTCCCACTCTCTCTCTCTCTCTCTAACCTTTCAAATGTAAACACCAAAACACCCTATTTTCTTCCAAAAATCATCAAGAATCATCTTTGGAGGTTGTTTTGGAGCATCTAAAACGTGTTTTTCATCGAATCCAACATCATCGTTCCTGAGTTTACGGCCGTACACGCTTCAAATCTTCAAATCTTCAAGGGCCACAAACCATTTACGGTCGTACACCCTTCAAATCTTCAAAGTTCCTTCAAGAACACCGTTCACGGCTATAAACCATTCAAGGGGATGTTCACAGCCGAGAACCGTTTACGGTCGTAATCCCTTCATGGCCGCAAAGCCTTCTTAAGTAGTGAATTTGGCTGAAAACCCACTTTCCTCAATTTAATCGAGTCTCGGTAACATTCCTAAACCGAAAACAAGTGTTTTTCTAACACTATAAATAATGGTTTCGCTAATAAAATACAATTATGTATTTAATTGTTGATTAGGATCCCGTTAAGTACCGCATGCATCCAACCAAGGGTTTTCACTCCCAGTCTCGCAATCCGACTAATCACACAACCAACAGTGAGTTCATACCCCTATGTTTTTACTATTTTTAATGTTTCAGGGGGGAATACAAGCCAAACACAAATGATTTTGTGAACTTATACAAAAGAATTTCAACAAGTTTAAAACTTGTGCAATTGATACAACCAAAAGATTTCCATGTTTTATAAAATGTTTAGATATTTTATCCCTTTTGTAACATGCTGAGCATAAGGGATGTTTTCAACGTACATCCATAATTGCATAGTTTTCAGATCAATACACGAATTAATTACACAACATACATGCAAACTATAATAGGTATAGTATGGGATTTCAATACACAATTTTACAAATTCAGAGCTTATACATTAAAACACATATAAACTATGACAAACTTAGTTTATGATATACACTACTACTTTTAGAATTCGGGAGTACTACATTAGATAATTATTTAAGTATAATTATTGTTACACTACAAGTATACAACGGATTCAAATACAAGAGTAGAATACAGAACCACACGTAAACTAGTTAATACAGGATTGTAAGACAACTCTTCAATTGTACCTTTCGGGGTACAAGTTAAATCCTATCATAATATAACCAGACCTCCTGGATGGAGAGCGTGAGATTTGTGAATAGATCTATTCGGGACTGACAATCCCACACCTGAACTACTAGCTACAGTTAGGCAGGCATGCCTGGGGTGACAAATGTAATTTATCCGACACTTAATGAATGTTGTAAAGGTCACTAGGTCATATCAAGCATGGTTATACGACTCACAATAACATAAACTAACCTTATTGTTTACGAGATTTCATTCTTCTTTAGTTTTATTTTCATCAATAAAACTAGTTCATTATTCGACTGGAGGATTCCAGGGATTTCAACTCATAGTTTTATTTTTAAGTAATGAAACTACTATATATACTTGTAGTAACCAGGGTTTTCAAATAGAACATTCTATACATTACTGCTGATAGCCAGGGTTTTCATACAAAAGGGTTTTCATTCAAAACAACGTTATACAATACAGTTGGTGGTAACCAGACATACAAATTAATCCATTATACACTACTACAGAACACAGTTATAAACATATATGATAGAAAATATTGGATTTTCTTGGTAAGCATACAAAAATTTTACAGATTCAATGACAGGTTTTCATTACAAAGACATGCTTATGAACTCACCAGCTTTTATGTTGGTACTCTCTTTTCAAAACCGCTTGTATTCTCAGGAAATCAGCAGACAGATACCTCGACAGACTTTTGAGAAGACGGAGCGTATAGAGTCTCGTCTTTATTTTGCTACTTTTGATGTGTATATATATATATATATATATATATATATATAAGGCAAAAAGATGTAAATACATTTTTATATATTCAATATAATGGTTGTGTTTACTTTGATTACTATGATGCAATTGTTGTGATACTACATATGACGTCATCCACCTCCGAACTTTTCCGTCGTTCCGGTTTGGGGGTGTGACAACAATTATCGACTTGACACATAGTAAGTCACATGTCTTACTATTTTCACTAAAGTTCATGACATCAATCTGTATTGACTAGACACTTTGTAAGTCACATGTCTCACTACTTCAACCAAGGGTCTTGACACCCATGAATATTGAATAGACACTTAGCAATCACATGCCTCACTATTTCCACCATGGGTCTTCAAACCCATGAATATTGACTAAACACTCATCAAGACACACCATCAGATATCTACTAAGCACTCAACAAGTCCCATCATTTAACCCTGACTAGGATTTTCTCCATCCAAGCCTGGAATCATTATCATAAACAGCATTTACATCAAGATATATCTAAACACATTCTTACGTATAAATTGGAATTAGTTGGTGATATCAACCTTCTATATTTATCTACCAAAAAATGCAATGGTGTCTAAATTTTATCAATACAATAGATAAAATTATCTTACAAAATGGATTAGCCATGTTGCAACACGCAACAAGCAAGCGACTATTATATATTAAACTGGAACTCTCTAATAGATAAAGCTAAAAATGTCAAAATCGGCTGACCGAGTTCTAAAAAGTTAAATGTAGTCTTCAAATAATGTTCTTGTCCAATGCTAGGTCAAATCAATACTTTTTATCATCAAAAATGGTACTTTACAACTATAAAAGTAAACTATTAGATTCAAAAGAATGCATGATGTGCGTAATTTCCTATACTAGTTTTACCAACTATCTAACTAACTATTACGACTTAAGGCAATGGACCTATTCGCAAATAATATAGCACAAACAGTCGGGTATCGAACTCAGGGAACGGATTTAATTTACGAACCTAACTACTGATAGATTAATCTAAAACAAGCAAAAGTTAAAAAGGGTTTTATTTAATTTTCCAAGTTCAGACAAACTTAAACACTTAACTAACAGTTTTAATCAATATTCTAAAAACAATTTCGTTTAGTTCGAATCCACCTTTTCCCTATGGTTAGTTACTAATTATGGATTATTAAAGTTGGTTACCAACTATTATGTAATTAGCAGTTCAACTCCAAATTAACTAATATTTTCACCAATTCATGAACTATCTTGCATGGTTATATACAAGTAAACATAAAATTAGTTACTAATTATAGATAGGCTATGTAAGATTTATCTAAGAAAACACAATTATGGTCACCATTATGTTCTCCATCACATCTAAATTTGTTACTTTTATTACTTATCAAAGATTTGGTCGATCCTAGTTCTAGTAATTTAATGGTCACTAATCACTAGGTAATTAAGTTCATGTAATTTAATAGTCACTAAGCTACACTTAATTTAAATTTAAGCAACAAAATTATAACTTTAGCATGTTAGGTAATGATAATCAAACACAATCACAACACAAACTATTAAAATCCATAAATAAATAAACGAAGCCATAGAGTCAAAGTTTCATCTAGCTATGAGAAAGCAAATAAGTTTAGCTACTCATGGCTGAATACAATAACACAAGTTTAACATAAATAGACATTACTAAAGTAGGTTAAACCGATGTGATGATGTGTTCTTCAATCTCTTAATCTTCAAGAAAATTCTTCTTCAAAAGAATGTTTTGAGCACTTCTCTGACCTCTAAAATCGGATATCTCAGAATACCTTTCCTCCCAAAGCCCTCCAAAAGCTCCTCAAGTCGTAAGAGTGAAGGATTATTTATAATTTTGTAAAATACGTGGCACACGTCATGAGGTTTGGGTCTCACGTCATGAGCTAGGTGTTTATCCGTATCGGGAAATGATTCATACTTCCCGCATGCTAATCTTTTAGAATATCCTCCTCACGTCGTGAGAATTGATCCCTCACGTCGTGAACTTGTTTTTTTCAGCTAAAATCTTCTTCTTTTAAACTTCAATCCTTCAAAGTTCCAATCCTTGTGAATTTTGGTCCATATTCTTCAAGAGTGTCTTTATTGGCTGCAAAATATAATTTAATTCAATAAGTACGAACTATCTTTGCAAATAACCAAAATATTAGTAAAAATGTATTAAGATATTACCTAAAATATGGATAAATATGGCAATATCAAAATACCCCACACTTATCTTTTGCTTACCCTCAAGAAAAACTAATTACTTTTAAATCAAACTTTCATCACCAATATTTCATAAGACAATCTATTTTCAACTCAGCCATTATACCAAGACCTCAATGCGCATATTTGTGTCTAAGGTTCCTAAAAACTGCCAAATCCTAAATACTCACAATCCTTATGAACTTTCACCCCTTAATTTATACGACACTCATTTTTGAAACCCTCCGAATCTATCCTCAAAAATCTGTCTTAAATTAATGTATTTTTGGTTAAGCTACCCAATCATACATAATCTAGATAGAATTACAACTTTTGATACCACAATGGAGCTCTTCGAATTCTTAACTTCTTTGAACATGAGATACAGATTGCAATCAATCTCATTAGTTGTTCAAATTTTGGTAAGGCACCTTAGATGTCTAACTCTCAACACATAAGAGGAGCAAATCTCATCTTAACTACATAAGCCTCTTGCATAGTTCACAACATACCTGAAAATGGCTTTTATAACTACCCAGTTAAGGAACAGCATTTAAGCATATCAAAGCATAGTACTCCCTACACTTAAGCCCCACTATGTATCTTAGGTGTTAAGGATACAAAGATAATACCTTTTAATCAAGCATCATTCATGATAGTGATCCATGAGATGATCTTGATGTGGGTCAGTTCAATACTAGTTCTCTGACAAGTACCTATGAAACTTGGTTACAACCACTTGCCTACTTTCATCTAGTGAGAGTCAACCAATCCAATTTGTATTAGTCTTACTTTATAATTTCTCCCATATTTATAGCCGACTATGAACTTTTAGAATAATAACAATATTCATGGATTAAACATGTTAATATAGAACACAACAAGTATTAATGTGATGACTATATTCCAATATATCATAACATTATTCTAATAGTTGTTATAATGTTCCAATATCCAAATACTAAATACAAATCAAAAACCCATTTCTAGAATAATAAATTCTTATAGTTAAAGAGTGACAATTCATACTTAGCTCAAAAGAATGACTTTATCAATGGATCTGTCAAAATTTAATTTATATGAATTCTACGAATAATATCATCTCCATACTTAACTTTACTCTAAGTATAGTTAAATATCTTGGAGAATATGATTGGTGTTATTTCGTGACATAGAGTCACTTAGCTTGATTAAGTATATTATCGAAGTCACAAAGATTTCTATGTGATCCTTGAATGACAGAAATCAACATAGTTTTTCAATGATCCCATTCATCCAATCATATTTGAATTCAACTTCTAAAGTAGTGTATTATTGTTTTGTAGTAGATTATGTCATTATGTTTTTTCTTGGACCTTATTCCAACAAGACTTACTCTTCATTCCATAATGAAGTCAAATCCAATTATAATTCATAATTATTTATATTTGTTTAGAAGTTAACATCTTATGTAGCTCTTTCCATAAAGATCTTTTCTAAACTGATTGTCTCATATACATTCTCTTAGTTCTTCTAAAGTACTCTTAGAATGCACTCTTAGTCATCCATTGACCTAACCATGTATTCCATTAGTATCCTATGACATGCTTACAGCGTGATCAAATATCATGTCATATGCATAATATGGCGTAAATGATGAATTCATTTGCCAAGCAAATAGAATATAAATCATTTCATCTAGTTCAAGCCTATGAGCTATGTGTTTTTGAGGCTAGCTCAAAATGGTGTTATATGACAATTCCAAGAATTCTCCAAAAGAATCGTGTGTCTTGATCCCTTTCAAGATATTGTCAGTATATGTATAAGGACATGAAACTTTTAACATTCCTTATCACACCCTGCTAAAACGGAAATACGGGGTATGGCAGTACAAAGGGTTTCATAGCAAAAGTTAAAAGACAACACCAACCATAGTATTAAGAATCATTACAAATTTACAATGAGTTTGACCAAATTTTTAAATGAAATTACAATGTAAATTGAAATACAACACATGAGAATGCTCCTAAAAGTGAAGTGTCCCCAAGTGCCACTTACTCAATGATTCCAGAAAATGCATGTAAAACGAGCGTCAACTATAAAAATAGTTGGTGAGTATTCACAAGTTTATAACATAATATAGTTTGAAATCAAGATAATCAGAATATTGATAACAGTTTCCATAAACAAATGTTCATTGCTAAAATAAGTAATAAGTTTTCATTAATAGAAGTCCGTTGCTAAAGCGAGTAATAATGTTTCCATAAATAGAAATATATTGCAAAAATGAGTAATAAGTTTGCATAAACAAAGTTCGTTGTCATCATGAGAGATAAAGTATGTTGCCCAAATGAGATGCAACGTTCATATTCTCATGGGAAATAAAGCTCGTTACTAAAATGAGTAAACAAGTTTCATTGCTATAGTGAGCAACCAAGTTCGTTGCTAAGAAAAGTAAATAAATTTACAATAATAAAAGTTTGTTGCTATAATAAGTAAGCTAGTTTCGTATGTATATGAACAAACAATGAGTTCACAACCAAGCCTATGACCGATGCACTATCAAGATCTATGTTTATCATTCCATAGATTAATATGGTATCATGCACTCAAGCAATCGGGCGAGTGAGGAGTTGTCAATTCCTAATAGCGTTATCCATAATGATCATTGGCTCAAAGAGTTAATGGTTGGAGTAAAGTATAACGGACGGGACTTAAGACGATAAGGCCTTATGTTTCGTGTTGCATAGACATACATAGCAAAATATAGCATTCAAGTTTGATACAAATCAATTTAAATACAACGAACAATAAACAGTTTTTCGGACATGCTTTTCCACCCCAAAACATAAAAACCGAAAATAGGGGAATGCGTGAATACTCACAATGCATTGAGATGATGCAAATGGTGCCTTGAACTACATTCCACACGTACCACTATCGATTCCTACAATAATGGTACACACTAGTGAGTCTCTAATCAATAGTATACTTACTACTACAATAGAATTATGCCAATATTGTGTCAAAATTTAATATTGTTAAGTTACAAACATTTTTCTGTGAAATTTAGATTTCCATGAATCAATTGTTATATAACAATTTAAGTGGAAATTTTCATTATTGAAATGTTAATATTTAACATTTTAAGATGTGTTCCAATGATTAAATATTCAAAAACTAAATAAATTTAGTTCTAAATTCTCCCAAATTTTGTATTTCAATTTTAACCGAAGTCAAAGATGTTAATATAAATTTTCTTGAATATTTGATTTGTCTAACTATTTTTACCATTTTAATTCCTTGAATAATCATACAATCATGGAAAAATAGTAAATTATCATGAAAAATTATTATAATTTTTTTATAAGTGTTTTACAGTGTAAATAATATGGGAAAATTATTTAAAGTCATTTTTGAACAGTAAATCCCTATTTTTAGAATTTAAGTGTGTTTAATACTAAGAAATTAGAAATAATTAGTAAAAAGTTAAGGTAAATCCTCAAAATATTTATTTATGGTTATAATGTAATAAAAGATTTTCTAGTAAATTTTAATGAATTTTGGATAAGTCTAACTATTTTTCACTAATTTAATTCTTTTAATATACATTAAATCTTGGAAAAATAGTAAAAGGTTATGGAAAATTCATAAAAAAAATTTGTGAATCTTATATAATATATAGAATCTTCGAAAAATAATAAATGTTATTTTATAACTTGGAACCCGATTTTTTTTATTTGGCTTAATAACAATAAATAAAAACTAACGCTAAATAGTAATAAAAATTTCTCAAACTTCTTGGGGGATGTTGGTTTACCATATAGGTCATTCATGAATTTTTCCAGAATTTATTTACTAGTGTATATATTTTATATACTTAACATGTAAAAATAAAGAAAATATATATTGAGCTGAAAATTTCCAGAATGCATCTTCATACAATTTAATAACAATGAACAATTGTTTTCTTATTTTTGATGTCTAAAAAATGCCTAAAGGATCAGTAAATTGTAGAGAAAACTTGGTTCTTGTGATTTTGGTAAATATTATTGATGTTACATTGAGAATTTTTGCAACATGTTCCAAAGACTTTTTGAATCTAGATCTTTTTTTCCCTATTAATACATGATGTTAAGTGCTCAAATTAATTTTTTTCTAGATTTTTTATGAGGAATAAGACCTTTGAACATGCAATACAAAAGTAGTATTCATAAAAAGGTGTTGTTTGAGCAACAGTTTTGTAAAAATTGATAAAAATCGAAATATTGTAATTTTCAGCAAGTTCAGATAGGTTTGAAAGCTAACTCACAATATTATATTTCAAAAAAAGAATCTCGAATTTTGGTTAAGAAATTAGTGAGATATGGCAGTTTAAAGTCAGGAAAAGAAATTTGGCTGATTGCATGCATGATGATTGGTTAGAAAAGTGAGTTTTCATCATTTCTTTGAGTAAATTTTTTGAAATATTTTATGAAATCATGATCCATGCATGTTATGGTCATGTTTCCAGAGATCAGATATATTTACAAATCATAATTTACATACATGCATTAAAATAAATAAATAAATCTTATTTCTCAAGAACTCTTAAAAATGAGTTTTATGTTCTTAACTTGAAAACCTACTTTTGTGCTAAGATTATGAACATGCAACCATGTTTTTCTACATGAATAGTGTTAAAACACATCCATGATGTTCTAAAATCCATTTTAACCCAAAGAAAACAAATTTGAAGAAGATGAAGAAGTAGAAGTTGGTTTTTGAAGTAATATGCACATAAAATCATAAGAAAATAGTAGGAACTTGCATGCATGATTTAGTTAGGTGTTTTTACCTTGATGAGTCCTTATGGATGATGAAGATTTTTATACAAAATGGTTGTTTTTGCTAGAAATTTTCGTGGGTAAAAGGAAGAGAAGGAATAGGGGTTTTAGAGAGAATAAAAGAGAGAAAAGAGGGATTCTATCTCTCTGGATAGCTCATCTTTCTCGTCATCTCTTTGGGTTTATACTCTATCAAAATCGTCCACCAAAACACCGAGATGCATTTTGACTCATGAATTATCGACTGGAAAAATCTCTCCCATAAATTATGCATCTATGTTCGTCAGTTTTAGAAAGAAGTGAGAGAGAAGTTTTTAGAGAGAGAAAGAAGAGATGTGCGTGTGTGCTGGAGAATGAGAGCGAAATGAGGAGAGGGGCGATTTTTGAGGTGTAATACGCCTTTCTCATTCATTTTATTTTATAAAATTTAAATTCTTTAATAAAATATCTCAATTTTTATATAAAATGTGCACTAAAATCAAGTTTTTATTCATAAAACCTTCATTTTTTATTTATAATTTAAGGGTAAATGTTAATGAGTTAAATTTTATTTTCCTTGAATGAATTTTCATAATTTAATTATTATAAGATCATATTATAAGGTTCATAAATATTTTTATAGAATTTTTAAGGTTAAATTTCATAAATTTAGGTTTTTAGGGAATTTAGGGTTTTTGAGAGTTTGTAAATCTTTGGATATCAAAATCAATAAAATCTTTGAGACTTCAATTTATCTTATGGTATTATAACTCCTTTATAGTTATAAATAATGTTTGTAACTTATTTTATCAGTTTATTGTCATTCTATGTAGTGGTTTTGAGATTCAAGTGAAATTGAGGAATCAAGTATACTAGTCCTAGCTTTCAACTTTGACTTAAGTTCCAACGAGACTCAGACCTAATTTCTACTACTAGTTCAAATGCATGATGTGTGTATATGATTCATGAAAAGGTGTTCGATTCAAAGAGTGACCCGAAGATGGATATTCACTACAGTTAAGTAGTTGTAGAATTCATATATCAATGTGAAATCTAAGTATACTATCCATCGTTCTAAGTGTTTCCAAGTTTCTAGCAGGTTATAACTTAGCTTCTAGTTACTAAGTCTAGTATGTGTCATGCCTACACGTGCAACTAAGTTTATCAAATCTAAAACTGACTCGAATGTTGACGGTTGTCACATTCCTTTTAACTATCCCTTATATATTTCACATTCCAAGAATGTATCTTCTCCTTCCTAAGTCTTTCATTTTAGAAACACTTTCCGAGTTAAGGCGAAAACGACCTTGCTTAGTCAGACTGTGATTTCAAATGATTAAGTACGTCTTATTCATACAAGATTAGGAATTTCACTATAATCCCACTAGTTCTTAGTAAGCATGCATGTTCTATTCATTTCGATATAAAAACATACCTGGTGGTTTTACATAAAATGTTGATTGTAACATTGAGATGTTTGCTTTATATCCATAAGTGGATCTCAAGCTCTACACATTTTGTTAGGATAACATGGATTAAGTAAACCTCCAAGATCATCTATATAGATATCTTTTAGTATATGTCTGTTAAGAAAAATGGTCTTTCTTGAAATCTATATGCTATATCACATATGATATGAATTTATAGTAAATAATATCCTTGTTGATCTAATCATAGCTACCTGTGAAAAAGGTTTGATCACAGTCAATGTCATGAGTATGATGAGGATCATAGTTAATGACATGAGTATGAGAAAATCCTTTTACTACATGTCTTGCTTTAAATGTGTATGGTTATCCATGTAAAGTATTCTTTCTAGAAGAATTATTTACTCCTTTTGGCCTTGCTATAGGGAGAAATTTTAATCAAGCTCATACTTGATTTATACATAGATTACATCTCATGTTCATGACTCTAAATCATTTATCAGATTCGATATCTGACATAGCATCTTAGTACTTGACGGATTTTACAGAAACCATTAATAAAAGCTCACCAATGAGAGATTCCTCAATTCTCAAGTCATAGATGATTTCTATCACTAATGTGAACAATTTGTGTTTGTGAATAGCAATTATTCAAGTTTAACAATCCTTGTTAAGACTAGTGCCAACTATTACTACACAATTATATGGTTCTTGATCTGCTTCAAGTTCCATGCACCTCCCACTCGCTTTGTCATTAGAAGCTTGCTTTCTACTAACTTAGCTTTCACAAGAATAAGAGAACCTATTCTTGGTGGGTTTGCATATAACAATCTAATCCACATTTAGAGTATTATATATACAAATATGTATTTAGTAGATTTTGGGTTTAAAAGCTTTAGTCCAACATCGGCTTCAAATCCATAAAATATTAAGTAAGATGAGGATGGAGCCTTTCCATACTAAATCTTATAAACTATTTAATTTACTTATTAGTTGGTATTTGTATTCAAGATATAATTAATTGTGATTAAAGTATTATCCTAAAAATATTAAAGAAGTATATTTCTACCAATTAGAAAGTAAATCATACCAAGTAAGATTTAATTCGTCTTTTATTATCATTAAGGCCTTACATGGTTCTTACCGGTTTGTATCTCAATTTTTGAAACCTTCAACAAAGATTTCACAATTATGCTTTACCATGTAAAATATAATTAAAACTACCATAGTTGTTAATAACGTTGATTTGGTATCTCGTGCTTAATCTCAGACATTCATTAGAAAGGAAGTCATACACCAAAGTGTATAGTTCCTTCATTATTTTCTCTACACTTTAGTGAAAATATCATTAAGAATCCTTTATATATAAATAAGGTTCACATATGTCAAATAAACTACATTATTTGCCTTCAAATATCCCTTTCTTGAAGTTGGAATATGTGAATACCATTTATATAATAAAGATAACAATGTCCAAGATGAGTTTGATTTAAAACAAATTTAAGTCAAAAAGTTCTTTGTATATAGACCTTAATTTTATTTATAAAATGTAGATATTTAGTTTAAAATTCTATTAAGAGATCTAGTCTCATAAATAGAAGTTAATCATTTCAGAATATGAATATTATCATTATGAAAAATGATTGAGTAAATTATCAAACATTTGAATAAAATAACTGAGACATAAATTTAGACATGCTAAATTAAAACATACATTGTTCCAAAACAAATAATGTTTTACATTACAAGTTCTTTATGTTCTAAGCATAAATAATAAACTAAACTTCGAGAGTGTAGTTCCAACTTGGTTGTGCTCAGTTGGTTACTCTTCAATAAATATTTGCAAGCCATTTACAAATATAAGATAAAAATTAAGTACCAAGCACTTAAGTGTTATATGAAAAGTATGAGTTCTACATAGTAGATACATGAAGTACTAGTCTCTTCCAGACTTTCTTTTTAGATAAGAGGGACAGTTCCTCTTCTAGTGTCCAGTTTCTTTGCAGAAGAAAGAAGGTCTATCTATGTGTGCCTTTTTGTATCTCTTGGTATTAAAGGAGCCCTCTCTATGAACCGATGGTCTTTTAGGGCACTCTTGGTGACTCATTTCAGCCTTGCATTCTTCCTTTGTATGATCTGGTTCATACCAAAAATCATTATATCTTCGGAATATTTCCTCAACCTGACGACATATAATATGCTTCTAAGCCTTCCAATTGCTCCCAGAGTTCTGGAATAACTGAATACAATATCTCTTTAGAAACATCATCAGAATCATTGCAATGCTTCCACCAAACATTATGATTCGCTATGTCCTTGATATTAGGTTGTTCAGGAATGGGTCCTTTAATAATGTACAACTTATTATCCTTTTGGAGATTTTCTTTCAAAACACGTGTCCATTGGACAATATTATAGACGTTGTATATTAAATGTTCACGTTGATTTACAAGATCATATTAATGAATGGTTGTGAGATTGGATTTGGTTCTCCTCTACAAAATTTTAACAAAATTCATTTAGTATTTTCAATATTTAATCTTCAATAATTAATACCCCTTTAGTTTCCAAATACATTAATTTTCAAAGTCTAGGATCCAAGCAAAACAAATAATTTGTTAGGTATCCTTTATCCCATCCATTTGATTTCAACCTGGTAGATATCGATTATCAATTATATATTGCTATATAATTCCTAGATTTATGGGATCTCTAATAAAAAATTTAATTAGACATGCGTGATCCCATCTATGCCTCGGAACTCTCTTGCTTAGGTATCTTTTATCACGAAAAAATTTCGATCAAATCGTCTAATTTGAAAAACTTGTGTACTCGGCCTATAACTTGGTTATAGAAATCGCGAAGACACACCGACCGTCAAAAGATAACACTAAGCGGTTAGGTATCATTTATCCTACTAGTGCATACAAGAGATGTGCGAGTGTTCTTCAAAATGATTGCATAGATTTGAGGTTTGTAAAAAAAAATGGGTCTTTATATATTTTATAATTCTAGTTTAAAAAACATACGATATCATGTTTATTACATGCATATAATAAACCATGGTAACAATTTTCAAAAGAAAATTACTTTTAATGGTTCTAGATAAAAAAACTAGTTTTTATATAATTTGATGCAATTCAAATTTTAATAAATGGTATTAAGTTTGGGTGCATTTGAACCTTTTATATCTTTAATAAAACTTCATTTTATTACTTATATATTTGGAGTTTGTATAAGTTACAAAAATCACTATTTTAAAACTTATAATTGAGTATTTCAAAATTTGTCGTTATTAACGATTTTATAAAACCGGGTTTTATTTTAAAAATAATAACTTGTTATATCTTATGTCCAATTTTGAAAACCAAACTCCATGTGATGTTGATTTTGTCTAAAATTATTTTAGCATGTGAAAAATTAATTTATCAACCACACATAATAATTGCATAAAATAAACAACACAAAACATGCATAAAAAGATATGTACATAAACATAACCAACTAATGACATTTTTGTGAGCCAACACAAAAGATGTCAAGTCCATTCCTAAATGGACATTTAAGAGGACCAAAAATCTTCTTGTAATGTTGTTGTAGAAGCTCCCGCTTGAGTAAACACTCATTACTTGCAAAATATTGGAAAATCTTCTTTAAAGGAAAAAATTCAGCCACATGCAACACTTTTCAGAAACGAGTTGCAGAAAGTGTTGCATTAGATCAACAACCCTTTAAAGAAAAGGCTACTGTTGACAGCATTCATGACACTTTTCAGAAAGTGTCATATTTATGCCCAGCACTATGTAGTCACGAAAATTGCCTTTTTGTCATCAAAAAATGGCTCCAACTTTATTTCTTGTTAGATCTTCGTACAAATAAATTATTTCTAAAAACTAATCTATTATTTTACAAAAATAACAAGAAAACTAATCTATTTAATTATTACATACCATATGAATACATAAATTACTACAACCATTTTTATAACAAAAACAACAAACACAACAACACAACAATTATAATGGTCATTGGCTAGTTTATGCACATTATACACATCAGCATACACATAAAACAAAATTTGTTTTTATAAGACAACTTTAAATGACAAAAGATGCATGAAACTTTTGTCACATCAAATAACAAATATAAAGTTGTCATAGAAAATATGTATGAACTTATTTTTATACAAAAAAACAAGTTATCAATATTCTCCAAAAACTAAGATTTCCAAAAATCAAAAAATCTAACAAAACTTGCAAGGTGACTCTTGATACCAATTGTTGGGTTTTAGCTCAAAATTAGTTTCAAAACTACAAAGATTGGAAAACGGAAGACTTTAAAATTTAAAACATAACATAAACATTTTAAACCCACCAAGGATCTTCTTGCAAGTTATAGAAAGATTAAAACACCAACCAAAGAAATGATGAAGAAATAACAACCTTTTTTGTTCTTTGGATCCTCTTGGGAGGTGTCACACCTCGAAACCGATGGCGAAAACATTCCGGGGCGGATGACGTCATGTAAAGTATCACAACCAATGTACATAGCAAGCATAGTAACACAACCATTACATTACTTAGAAATATTTACATTTGTTTGAAAGCAAAGTAATACATGTTTTATATATATACATCAGTACGAACAAAAGTAAAGACGAGACTTCTATATGCTCCGTCTTCTCCAAAAGATTGTGGGATACCTGTCTAACGAGAACCTGAGAATACAAGCAG
This sequence comes from Lactuca sativa, assembly GCF_002870075.4. Taxonomy (NCBI): domain Eukaryota; kingdom Viridiplantae; phylum Streptophyta; class Magnoliopsida; order Asterales; family Asteraceae; genus Lactuca; species Lactuca sativa. The sequence goes on along the minus strand of NC_056623.2, from coordinate 164,714,640 downwards.
TTTTTAAAAAATATTAGCATAAAGCTGGTGAGTTCATAAGCGGTTTGTTTCTGGTAAAAGAATAAGTTTCCTTTAGTTTTATGAAAAGTTGTTTCCCAAGAAAATCTCATATTTTCTTATAAAAGTAGTTTGGTTATTCATTTGTTAAACAGCCTGTTCATGAAAAGTAAAGTTATCCCAGGAAAAACCCTTATTTTCCTTAAAAGTTGGTGGTTGGTTATCGATCCGGAATGAAGTGTACAAGTATCTACCATACCTGTATTGTTAAGTGAAGTTTCCCTAAAAGCTTGGTTATCCTTGAAAAGTACATTAGTCTTAACACGTATATAAAACTAATAAGTAGGTAGTGAACTAAATCCTAAGGGTATTACCGATACCCTCTAGTAATCAAAACAGTTATTACTTTAAGGTTAGTTCACTAGGTTCATTATTACTAAAAGTAAATCTCCATTATCTAAATTGCGAGTTCCATAACCATACGATAAACTAGATATGGCGCGTAACGGGGTCAGTATCATTTATGACTTTTGTAACCCGTAGACCTGTCGGTCCCACTGTAGCTAGCAGCAATGTGCGGGGTAGTCAGCCCCGTATAGATCTATACACTCAAGTCACGTTCTCCCTCCATGAGATTCTGGTTACAGGGGTGGTCCTCCACTCGCGTATCTTTATGGAGTGTTACCGAGGACGTGTCTCCAATCTTAAGAATAACGAATTTACAAGTAATAATATGGATAATCCTGTTTTATGAATGGTATGAAATCCTTTGTGAAATATAAAATATAACATTTTATAATGAGTTTCACAATTAGTTTGAAAACTAACTCTGCAAGTTAAACAGTTGGTAATACGGTTTTCTGTGTTAAAAGCATATTGAATATGTAACATTTCATACGAAATAATAAGTTTGAGTACAAGATTCCCTTGTACTTTTTCTTGTATTCCCCCCTGAAAACATGAAAAACACGGAAAATGGTTTAGGGGTATGAACTTACCAGACGAGTATGTGCCGGGTAGGATGCTAAGTGTCAATTTAGGGCTTGAACACGCGCGAGGATCCTATGTAACATGAGGAGATACATAATTGTATCTAATTAGACATTGAACCACTAATTAAGCAAGATGATACACTCCGATGCGCGAAAACACCTTATCTCAAGTGTTAGGAATGATACGGGTTGCATCCAAAGAGTGTATGGCCTAGTTAGGGAGTTTACTCTTCAAGAGTAAACCCTTAGGGGAGATTATGGCCCAAATACCATATCCCCATGAGTTTACGGCCGTAAACTCATGGGTGGAGTGTTTTTGGTTGCTTAAAGGTCTTAAATCACTTGGGGAATTAAGCTAGGTTCAATTCTAGGGCATAGGAAGTGACTAGGGCTTCAAATGGACCATTTAGGGGAGTTCATGGCTGTAAACATAGAGTTTATGGCCGTAAACTCTTACTTGCCCCTTCATTTCATGCTTTGATGGTTCTAGGTTAAGCATACATGTTTCTAGTCCTTTATATAAGCCATGGAGGGAAGTTAGGGCACCATTTGACCTCCTTAAGGGAGTTTATGGCCAAGGGACCAATTCCTTGGGGGTTTATGGCCGTAATATCTTTAAGGTCTTGGTTTCTTTGATGTTTAAGGTCCCTACTTCGATGGTGATTGATTCTATGCATTAATCCAAGCCATAGGAGGTGTTTAAGGGCAATTTAACACCTTAAAAAGGTGTTTACGGTCAATGAATGTTCATGGGCCGTAAACTCATGTGTACTCCCCTTATGACATGTTTTTGGTGTTCTAAGCTCATTCAAGCAAGTCCCTAAGTCATAGCTAAGCACTAGAAAGGTTTTGGAGGGGTTTTGGGCTTCAAAAACCCACTTATGGGTGTTTACGGTTTTGAGGGTGTTCTTCAGTCGTAAACACATAATTTTGAGGCTTTTGAATGATTTAAACACGAATTTGCATGCATAACAAGCTAAACAACAAGCTAGGATGGATCACTTACGATTTTGGAGCTTGAAAGGGGCGTTTTTGGATCAAAATCGACTTGTAGAGAGAGAGTGTGTTATGAGTGGGAAAAGCTTCAAATGGTGACCACTCAATCCCTTATATAGCGGTTGATTTTGTGGCCCAGTGGGAATCTACCCGATCCCGACGTTAAACGGAGTTTATGGTCGTACCCGATTAAACATTCGTAACCCGACTTGGTCGTAAACTAGAAATTTTTCTAAAATAATTCGAGGGTGTATCACATGATTTTAATTCGTTCCGACACTTATGAAGTCATAATAAAAGTTTCAATTTAATTAACCTAATCCAAAATGTTAACGGAAAAATTTAATAGAAACGAGTTTTATTAACGGAAATGGGTTACAGCGACGGAATAAATTTCAGGTTGTTACAGGAGGCTTGGAAGTTGATGAAGAAGGTGGAACCTTTGAGACACCAACAATGACTCAACTTGATGTAGATGCTAGTCCTAAACTCTTAACTCTTAAGCTTTTTGTTCTTATCAAAATAAGAGCACAAAAAGAGCAAAAGATGCAAGTGTTCTTCAAGTTTTCTAACCAAAACTAGAGAGAGTGAGAGAGAGGGAACAAGTTTCGTCCACAAGATTGAAAGAATGAATCACAAGAATCTAAGCCTCGAGTATTAAGCCATAAAGTGTAGATAATAACCATTATATCTTTACACTTTAATCCAACATGTTCCCTATGTCATAATGTGTCTAGACATGCTTTCTTAGGGTGGTTTCTTTTCATTAAACTAATGAAAAACCCATACCCTTCCTCCTACATCATGGTTTCGGCCATATATATATAAAGAAAGGAATTGTTTAAACTTCATAAACTTTAAGTTTATAAAATATAAACTTTGTCTTCAGGTAAAAGACAAAAGGATTTAACTAGTCTCAAAGTTTTTCCATGACTTATTAATTCATACCATATGAATAATATGTTACTTGCTAATGAAAATTAATATTTCCATAAAATAAATAATTTCTAATTTAATTATAAGATTTTTATTGAATATTTGTTAAAATAAATTTCTAATAAATAATCAATTATATCAAGTTGTTGTTAGTGTGACCAAAGGGCTTCTAGCCCAGCAGTATCAGGTGGTGCCCTCTCTCTTTGAGGTCGAGGGTTCAAGTCTCGTTGTGGTCATAAGTGGAATTAGGTGTTAGTTTATGAGTAGATTATATATTTGTATTTGTCGGTTCAAGTAAAATTGTTGTTAGTGTGACCCATTGGTATCATATGTTAATTAACAATATTACTTTAATATTACTCTTTTGGGCATGCAAGACCTTTCAGTGTTAGTCGGTAAGTTAATGGTTCTTTTTTTTGTATTATCAATGTTTGTTGTATTTAATGTACACATGTATTTTAAAATGAAGAAAAAAAGACCTTGTGTACGTCTTGAATCTGTAACATCTAATAAACAATATGCATCTAATAATCAATATGACATGCTAATCCTTATGCCAATCAAAATTGTTATTTTATTCGTAACTCATCTAAAAAACAATTAATTATTTCTAATGACATATTTGTTAAAAAACCAAATATTTCTAATCACATATTTGTTGAGAAGCCAAAGAAATAAAAATATTGATTGGCTTAAAGATTAGCATGTCACATCGTTTATTAGATGTCTCGGACTCGAGACTTACACTAGACTTTTTTTCCTTCCTTTTAAATACATGTGTACATTAATTACAACAAACACTCAAAAAAAAAAAAAAAAAAAAAAAAAAAAAAAAAAAAAAAAAGTCATTGGCTTACTAACTAACACGCCCCCACCCTCAGGTAGAAGTCAGAAGTCACAGTTTCGAATCTTGCCTTTGTTTTTTCCTTTTTCATTTTAAGTTATTACGTTTTAAAATATCTATTACTGACTGGCCAAAGGCTAAAATGAATTTTTTTTTTCTAAAAAACAATGGGAAATGGGAAACAAAAAAAAAAGTTGGGGCTAAATGCAAATTTATATGTAAATGTTGGGGCTAAATGCAAAACCGAGACGTAATAATGACTTGTTGGTGACCGGTCAAGGGCCTGAAAATGAAACATTTTCTAAAATATAATAGCAAATGAATAACTAAAATAAAATTGGGGTTAAATCGAAACGATGATGTATAAATAATGGCTTTTAAGGTATTAACTCAATTCAAAAATGAATGCATGGATTAAGTTTCATAAGTTAATATTAAAGTATATAAACAGTTTGAAAAGAATGGGAATGTTTCATTAAAGCTTATGTTAAAAATGGAGATTTTTTGAAAAGTTAAAAATTACTAAATAGCGTAGTTTGGAGCTTTAGAACTCTAGATGCAGAGCATATCTATAGTAACTTTCTTAGTGAAAGTTGTATTAGACATGATGATGAATCCATAGATAAAAAAATCAACTAAATTCGAGTTTTTATGAAATAGTTATGGGCGTTTGAAGTTAGTTAGGAAAAACATTTTAATGAACATCGAAAAAATAAGAAAAAACTCCAAGTCAAAAAATGTTCCAAAATCTCCAGAGGCCTACTTTGGAGCTTTGAAATGGTGACTTCCTAAAAATACCGATGGTAATATATCAATGGAAAGCCCTTACTTCAAAAGCATAATGAAAAAAAATTAGATCAATCAAGTTTGTATAAGAAAGATACGAAGGTTCAAAGTTGGCAAAAAGTAAAAACTAAACAAAACCGAAATCACAACCTATGAAGGCTCAACTATGATTTTGATTGCTATATATGTCATTAAAAAAAAGTAAAAATAAAAAATGGCTATTTATTGATAAATAATTAAAAAATTAAGCTAAATTTATCTTTTTCTAAAGAAACAAACAAATACCAATTAACCAAATAATACCAACTTATGGTATACACATTTGAGCATATAATGTCACATTTTGTAAGTCATGTGTAACAAACAATAATAAATACTCAAAATCGTTATAATTAATTTCACATAGGAATAAGTTACATTCAGTACATTTTCCATTGCTCCTTATTTTCATACAGTAAATACTCAAATCATTGCTCCTTTCTGTAATCATTAATCAATTTGCTGTTTCTTTCGATACCCTTCGTTCTTCCTCATTCTCAAGGTTGTAGCACTTACATGGTAAGATCAATTGATTAATATTTTTGTTAGTATTTATGTGATATGAAAGTATCTATTATGCCTAAAAGAATTATAAAGTTTCCCAGTTATCACCCCTAAAAATGTGTATTTTTCAAGATTCTTCGTCTTGGGTTTTGAAAGTATGATACCTAAACTAAAAAGCAAATGAAAATAATTGCAAGTTCATTTATGATCATTCTCTCAAAAGGTTTTTTTTTCGTAACTACAACATTGATTTAAACTCAAATTATTAAATATGAAACAAATATCTATCGCGCTTTCATATACTTGTGTATTACATTGCTATATATATATATATATATATATATATATATATATATGTCCATGTCTATACATTTTCATGGATTTTTATGACACGTGTACATGTGGCATGTGCTTTTTTATTTTTATTTTCTTATTTGTGTTTTTGCATATGTGCATTTAGGTGTAATCACATCTCAACAACCGAGGCCTTACGAGTTAAATCCACAAGAAGCATGCAACAAATATGATTTCTAAGGGATTAACATTCCAAGTTGTTCAATTTTCTTGGGTGTATATTGTATAGTTTATAAGAGATATTAGATCTCTTGTTTCCCTAAAGAATTTCAACTAGTGCACAAGTATAAGGTTATGGAACAAAAAATTGTAATGTGATAACAAACTAAGAGATTGTTGGATAAAACTAAAAACCATTTAGTGTCCAATGACTTCAGCCTCTTAATGGTTCAGAGAAGAGGTTGCCTGATTGATTCAGTGACGATGACCTCTGAATGGTTCCATTAAGAAGCTATCACATAACCCCTAAGCATACAACAACTCTTGTTCTTGTTCTTGTTCCTTAGGCGTATAAGGCAATGGTAGGAAATTCTTGGAATCAAGAAATTTATCTACACGAGTTGTAGATGATGAAGCAACAATGGGTGAATCCAATACTGAATCAGGAATTGCCATTATAGTCTCCTCCATCAGAGATTTGAATGTCTACAAACATAATTAAAAATAGCAATTAGCAAATGCAAATCAATAACTATTTTCCTCTTAATGGATTTATGAGAGTATTATATATACGGTTATTTTATTTTTTTCTTTTAAGTCCTGTATGGATAAAGTAGTTGAATGTCTATTTGTGTATTATATACATAAAGGTGGTTTCACCCTCATGTTGAAGTGATGTTAAAAATTGTAATTTTTTGAGTAGATTTTTTTTATTTTTTATTTACTAAAATAAAAAAAATGTACTTGCCTTGCATTGATGGAAAGCAGAATCCGCATTGCGCTTCCACACACCGTTTCCTGGCTCCCCCCAAAATAGTCCATATAAAGGCTACACAAATCAACAAATAAAATAAAATAAATTGCTATTTTCATCCCCAAATTACCTTTTTTATAGATATGATACACAAGTTTCATGATAATGTGGTAAGGTTGAATATGGTTTGATTTAAAACATGAAGAAAGACAAGGGCAAAATGGTCATTTTCATGGAATTAACGGTTACAATGTTAACAAGTCAAGGATGATAAATGCAACGGAAATAAAAAAACAAAAAATGGAACTTCTCTACCATATCCATAAAAAGAAAGAAAGAGATACCGAGGAAGGACAAATTTGTAATTTACTCAGAAAGAAGGAAATAATATTTTTTTTTTACCTTAACCAAATCACGGAGACTTGGTTTACTATTTCCATACATTCCTATGACTGAATCTGCATACACCTGGTACTTCTCCAACACCTACAACAAGATATCAATATCACCCATATTTTATTTTTATATATCAAAAATAAAGGCAATGTACTTTCCATTTTTACCCATAATAGCAATTTTTTATTCCTGATTAAAGAAAATATAGAAACAATAAAAGCAGATTGCTATTTTATGCAAACCTGACGACGAGTGACACCACTAGGTGGGGCCCCATATATTTCAGTGTCAACATTCCCTAACATGGACCATGAACTGTCAAAAAAATTGCACACAATAAGTCAATTAGTCAATTAGTCAAACTCAAATATCATGTTTTTTTTAATTACTTAGGCTATGTTTGGCAGACTAACTGATAGCTGACAAAAAATGACGTTTGGTAAAAACTAGCTGAAAGATATAAAATGACATTTAGAAAAATACGTTTTTTTATAATTAATTAAAGGTATACTCGAAAAATTTAGAAAAGCTCCTGAGTAGCTTTTTAAAAAGCTAGCTTATCAGCTACTTTTTGGTTTGTCAAATCTGACAGTTTATAAAAGCTCGAAAAATAAGCTGGCTTATCAGCTAATTGTGGTGCGTCAAACACAACCTTAATGGACATAATAGGGTAAGCTATATATGTATGTTTCTTTTTTACTAAAAGCAAAAATAATAAATAATATAATAATAATAATAAAATGGTTATTTGTTTATACTTGTGATAGGCAGCACGACCAACCATAACACCATGAGCTCCTTCTTGTTGTGCTGCGCGTACCTAGTAAATTTAATATCAAGAAAAGAAGGTCAAATATATATATTTTTTTACATTTGTTTTATTTTTTAATAAGGTAAAAAAAAGAGATTAGTATTTTCTATGAAAAAGATAAAAGGAAATGAATGCTTACCTCATCGATGCTATTTATGCCTCCATTAATTGTAAATCGGAGGTCTGGAAAGTCGCGAAGGAGGGCATAGAAGTACTCATATCTGCATGAAATATAATTATAAAAACATGGAAGAAGATGTGGGAAAATTTATTTTTTATTATCTAAATAAATAAAATGAAATGAAATTGTCATTTAATTTACATACTTCAAAGGAGGAATTTTGCGATTATCAGCAGGGCTAATTCCATTAAGTAATGCCTTTCTTGAATGTATTATGAAATGTCTAGTTGGCGATTGAGAAGAAACTTTATATATAAAATCACCTGCAAATTAAAAAAAAATCAAAATAACAAAAGATGACAAAAATAGCAAATGTAAATATAGAAAAGTCGTAAAAATATTAATGCGTCTACATACATCTTATATATGATTAAATTCCAAAAATTACACCGATACTATTATTAAGAGTATTTACAAGTACAGATAATTTTTCTTTTTTCGATATGTTTAAATATAACTTCAAAATATTTTTTTCCATAAGAAAATTTCATGGTATTCTATTTTATCCAACTTTTTATTTTACAAAATACATTTTTCTGATATTATTTTATGAAGTATCAAGTATGTACAAAATACAAATACAACTTTATTTCTATATTTGAATATAACATTACTTAGTGGATAGGAAGATAAAAAAATAAAAACATTACATAATCAATATTCTTTGATTATTAAAAAATCAATTTGAATATAAAAACTTTCAAATGATAAACATAAATTTGTTTATTTGTTAAATACATAATACAAATTCCAACTGAACATGAAATATGTCCATATGCAACTTCTTCAACTGTATATCTTAGAGAAAGTTTTATAAAACAAACTGGAGGAATGGATGAAAATAAATAAATAAATAAACGTACAGAGTTGTTCATATGAATCATGATCATCAACACCAATACGACATTTAACACTAACTGGAGCATCCGTATTAGCAGCAATCACACACATAGCCTCAGCAACAAACTTCCCTTGCAAAAATTAACCTAATCAAATTAACAAATAAATACAAAAAACAAAAATAAAAATATGTGTTCTACTTCTACATTGATCAAAAAAGCATGCATCCAAGAAAATCTTTCACAAACCTTTGGATCAAGCATAAGACGCACACCAAAACAACCATGTCCTGCTACCTTTGGACTAGGGCATCCACAACTAACCAAAAAACACAAAACAAAATTCAGCATAGCTCTTGTGCAAAAGACATAAATACCCTCCTCATTTTCAATTTTTCATCACTTGAAATAGCCTAAAAGGAGATGTGTTATGAATAAGAACTCACTTTAAGTTAATTTCATCATAGCCATATCTGTTTGCTAGTCGAGTTGCTTTTGCAAGATTTTCCAAGTTGTTTCCACCAATTTGAAGTACAATCGGATGTTGTTCTGGAGAAAAAGCTAGAAATCTGTCCTGAGCAATCAAAAAGAAACATAAGTCAAAAAGGAACAAATATAATCTTCATATACAGATACATTATTTGAGCAAATATAAGTTCATTTAAATAACTTGCATACCAAATTCTTCTCCTGATAAACAATTGTTTCTGCAGCAAGCATTTCTGTATACAGCCATGCATGTTTAGTTACAAGGCGGGCCATAGTTCTATAATGATTATCTGTCCATTCCATCATTGGGGCAACACTGCAAAACAAGAAAATCAATAATCAAATCATTCAAACTTTCATTCAAAAAAAAATGAACTTTTAACATTGTTTAAACATCTTATAGATATTTTACCTGAACCAAGGAGGTAAATACTGTTCCACAACCATTGAAGATTTGGGATGTGAATGATGGTTTTGTTGGTATGCGTATAACTTCCTTGATTTAGAAGATGAAGTTCCACAAAGTAAATTTGGAGGGAATCTGCGATAGTTATTTTTGGGGAAAATATAAGGAGGTGTAAAAGAAGAAAGCAAAGCATGTCCAGCAGACTTCATCATCCCTCTTTCATGAACCTATCAATTGGATGAAACTAGTATTAACAAGGATTTCCTAATAGCAGCTTTCTGGTTTTTTGATTTATGGAAACAGGGATTGTGACTTCTCTTTAAACCTAACTATTTAAACTTAACATCAACTGTTCCTTCTACTCCAGGAAAGAGATGCAGCTTCCTTATAGGTCAAACATGCTAATTTGAAATTTGAAATTTGATAATCAATTAGCTTTCCAATAATTTAGCATATTTATTAGGTAATCTATGTTCGTTTTGAACTGATAAAGTACTGGCTTTCTACGTATCACCTGAAAATGCTTCTGGAGGTCGGAGGGAGAAATGAATATCAGCAAGAAGCGAAGAACAGACTAATTAGGTATCAACTCCTACTGCAAAGAGATCCGTCTAAATTGAAACTTTTCATCATGAATTTATGATTAACACTTGTGATTTGCTATAAATTCATTAACAATTACCTTAAACTCTGCTAAAACATAATCCAATTCGCAAGTAAAAGGCAATCAATTTCACAAATCGCATGCATTTAGCATAAACATTATTGAAATACACTAAGCCTTAAAAGTTCCAACCCTCATTCAATGGAACCAATTAGCACAAAGTAGGGAATCCTAGCAGACAAAAATCGAAAGCATCAAATTTGCACATCCCAGTAAGGGAATCGTTGCAACTTTCACGGAATATATGTGGAGCACTAAACAGAAGGAAAAAAGGATTGTCGAACCATGGAAGATACTGAAAAACAAAGATAATGAACAACTGAACAGGAATTGATAATAAGGAGTTAGGGTTTTACGTGGAGCAAATCTGTGGTTGAATTGAGCCCTCGACGGAGAGAACGGTTGGCCGCAAAAGTCACTTCGAAGGCGGATGTAAATTTAAAGCGGATTTTCTTATAATTGCAGCTGGACCCCCTCATGGTTTAATTGTATCTGTTCGACCCCTGGTACTTTTACTAGAGCTCGGAATATTTTTGAAAGAAAGTGAACAAATGAAAGATTTCCAAACAAATCTTCCTATTCTAATAAGCAAATATGTGTATTCTCGTATCATTATTAAAACTCCTAATTAATATTATATGTTGTTTATCATGTCACCTGTCAACATATTAATTATCCATTTCAAATTTTAAATTTTAAATTTCTCACCCTAATTACATTAAATTTTAAAAAAATTCACTTTAATTATATTAATTAATAACATTAGATTAAAAAATAAAATTAAATTAATACAGATTATAAGGTGATATAACTTCACGTATTTATTTAAATCAACGATTATAGTTTTATATAACTAAAAAAATATATATGTTAAGTAATAATTTATTTAAAATAATAGATTAATAATTTTGATTTTTAATATGAAAGTTTAATTAATTTTATAATTGTGGTTCTTACGGGTTATAAACTAGTCCTACATAATAAATGAAGGTTTTCTACCACGTGTTACCTCCTCATTCAATACGACACATGGCATTTTTATAATTTTTTTAATTAACTTTATTTCCACTTGGCAAATTGTGGATATTTTGGTTTTTTATCAAGCTGAAAAATATCAAATCTTTAGTGCATTTTACACAAATAAAGGAAACGTGAATATCTCCTCCCGATTTTTGTCAATGAATACATTAAATGCAAATATATAGTATTCCTAAATTACATACACAATTTTTGGAAATCACCACTCAAATTGACGTTTATTTATAGAAACTTATCAAATTTCAATTCAATCACAGCTATTCTTCATATCCTTTCCAAATTCAATTTTGTAAAATATATACAGCTTCAATCCCATTCATATGTCGCGTTTTATTGAGAGATTGAAGGTTTACAGCATCACCACGTTCATCATCAAAGTCCATTATCGCCTCAGGTTAGCATGTGGGATGTTTGACACAATTAGTTTACAGCATCACGAAAATGATTTGATTCTTTTTTATTTGATTTCATGTTTTCCTCTTCTCCTTTCCATGATATGGTTGAATTGTATAGAGATTTATACTAATTATTTACTTATGTTTCACTGCATATAAGTTGTTCGATTAAATGTCTCGAAGAAGTTTTTTTTCCTGCCACACACCTTGTTGCAATTGTGATATGGAATTATACCAAACACCAGATTTTGTTTTTTTGAAGTTGCCATCTTCTACTCACAAGTTTGCAATTCTAAAACTCTGATTATACCATATACTAGATTGTGTACCTGTAGGATTCCATTCTTATGATCTGGGAATCCCGGACTTTATCCATTTTGTTTTGTATAATCGTGAATGATTAGGATTCCATTCCAGAGCATCCATATATGTACGTGTCATTGGAGTCTCTCTGATGATTTGGAAAGATCCAGATCATCATCCAAGTATGATGATATATGGCCAGACTCAAACCATTTCCTTTTGTAAGCTTCTGATTGATAGTGATCATGTTGAAAACCATATTTTGTTATTGGTTGTTTATTTGTTATAGCTTCTACTAATCAGGAGTATTGTTTTCTTTGTGTTTGTTCTAAACAATATATGGTTTTGATCCATCTCTGTGTATTGTTATGGTATAATTATGGTCAAATGAAGGTTGACCAAAATGTTCAAAATAACAATTTGGCAGCAAAAATATTGTTTTGATAAACAAACGGTCAAAACAAAAAGTTTACCAAAAAAGGCCTCAATTGCCCCTAAATAACAAACCGATGTCTGTAACAATTAACAAAACCACAAAATATTTTTCCCCCACAACATGATAAAATTGTCCTCTATTGTCTCTTTTTTAACTTCCACAAAATAAATCTTTGTGGCCAATTAATAATTTATTTTGATGATTAGTTGTTTTATTTCTATTATTTTTATTATTTTTTTATGTCTTATTATATTTTCATGTTTGGATAAAAATAAAAGTATGTTACTTTTTTTTGGTTTAAAAATGTTTAGGTTAAAAATAATATAAGTTGTTTTGGGTTAAAATAAAACATGTCTCTTTTTTTATTTAAAATATAAATGTATTGTTATTTTAGGTAAAACAAAAACAGATATACGATATCTTAAAGAAAATGTTTTTATTTATGGAAATATAATACCTTTTGGTTTTGGTTTTTTATCTGCCATCAAATATTTAAAAAAAAATTGTACTACACTTGCTTTGCTTCATACTTTTTAAAGTATATTCCATTCCAATGATCTGGTAATCATATACTTTATCCATTTTGTTTTGTATAATTATGAATGATTAGGATTCTAGTATAGATTTTTATTATTTATTAGCTAATTATTTGCAAATTATGGACAAAAGGTACTTAATAGTGTTTAAATTGTATTTTCAGTCCAAAAGATATGCCCGGAAGCAAGAAGGAAGTAGGAGAGGTGATCGGAAGCTCGGGAACTAAAGAAAGAAGAAAAGAGTCAAATTTTGAAGCCACTCGGCGAGTCCACACGAAGGTTCACGAAGCAATACGTAAAGTCCTTGCCGTATACAGATTCCACAAGGGGGACTCGGCGAGTCGGTTATCTACTCGACGAGCAAACCCTGTTTTCCGAAAATTATAAATAGAAGTCACATTCCCGAATTGAGGCTGGTTGGAGAATCCTGGTGGAGTTACCTGGCGACCAAGAATACATCTGGAGCTTGGGAAATCGTGAAGAACCCTAATTCTCAATTCCAAGAAGGTTAAGGTAACATAAGTTTACCTTTTCACTTTATCTTTGAATAGAACTATGTTTAGTTTGATTGAATTCGTTTTTAGGCTTTTATCTATTGTAATTATGAACTAATTTCGTTAGCTTCTGTTTAGGGTAGATAAGTTTGCTCCTATGAATTAATTTATGTTTGGATTGATTGTTAATTGGTGAACTTTGTTAAATTAAGCTTGTTAAAGACCCTTATTCATTAACCATAACTATTTTCAGTTAATTGCCAAGTAATTAAGCTGCATGAACATTTCTTAATTGATTACCTCATATGATTTATGTGAAAACATTATTATATGCCTAGGAATAGTGAATGTGAAACTAGGATTAGTTAGAGAATGGGTAAATTAATGTGTGAGCTTGTGTGATAAACCATCAACAAGAGGTTAATTGAATTATTAATTTGATTAACTAATTACAAGTCTTATTTAATCCGAATAATTAAATTAGGGAATTTATTATTTTAATCACTTGATCACTGCTTAAATTAATTTATTTTCTATGGATTGGTAATAGCGAATGTGAATCTAATCAACTTAGTCGGTAACCAATAACAATTAATTCATTGCATCAACATAAAATTAACCATAGGAGTAAAGGAATCGAACCTAAACATAAACCCTTTTGATTACTGAATTTAGTTGATTTTTACTTGTTTTAGTTGTTAGTTATTTAAATTGTGTGTTAGATAGTTTGCTAAAGTTTCTAGTCTTACAAAACTAGAGAAAACCTTTTACTCAATTTAATTTCTTAGTTAATTCTAGTCATTAGTTTAATTTTTCGTTCCTTGTGTTCGATACCCTACTTATTCAACTATATCACTAATAGATAGGTTCACTACCTTTGTGTGTTTAAATATTCATCTCAAAGTAGGACTAAAACTCGTGCAATTATATACACATCAGATTCCATTCCAAAGCATCCATATCCATACCTGTCACTGTGAGTCTCTCTGATGATTTGGAAAGATCCAGATCATCATCCAAGTATGATGATATATGGCCAGACTCAAACCATTTCCTTTTGTAAGCTTCTGAATGATAGTAATCATATTGAAAACAGCATCACAGACCGCATGCCGATGTTTCATCATCATGCTTTTGAAAATTATTCTTATCATTTATTTATCATACTTTTCTGTTATATAACAACCGATCTTCGTTACTACATTTGGTTTACAGCTTAACGGAAAACACCAATGTTACCATGATCAGTGACTTGGCACTTGCACAAGATGAGTACACGATCAAGGTTCGAATCATTCGTCTGTGGAAACAGATTCGTATGATTGGAATGATATTGCTAGACGAAAGGGTACTTTGGATTTTTTTTTTGTTTTTTTTAATACTATTAATTTATACATGTTAATATATAATTATTTTTATGTGTACTATAACTTATTATTATGTTTTTCATCTATTTATAGGGCGCCAAAATTGAATGTAATGTGGATAAACCATTAGCATCCCTACAAGGAAAAACTTTGGAAGAATATGGTGATTACTACATTCAAAAACCCACAATAGGGTTAAATAATGGTGCTATAAAGTTTGTTGATGGTCCACACAAACTATATTTTCTGTATAGCACTAAGGTTATTAAATGAAAAGACTTTTGTGGGGCCCAAAATTCATTTCTTTCATTGACTTCTAACAACTTCATTCTAATTCGATCCAAGACAACGTGTCATTTGGTTAGTGTATTCCCTTCATCCCTTTGCTAATGGATTAAATTATCTAAATTTAATTTCTTACACCATAACAAATACATACTTACACTTTTCGTTGTCTATAATATAGATATTATAGGAAATGTCTTCCAATGTTTTCCATTGGAACCTCTAAAAGACAAACAGGAGCAGAAAATCACACTAAAATTGGAGGATTTAGAGTGAGTTTCATTTTTATACCTATTTTTATTATTCTAATGATGCTTTGTTTTTTTTTTAATTTTCTTTCTTTTTACAGAGGACATGAAGTTTTTGTTACTCTATAGGGACGTTATGCTGATGAAATTGTTGCATATGTTTCAAAGCATCATGGTCATTTTGTAATGATTATTCAACTTGTTAAGTTCAAGAATGTCCGACGTACGTATTTACCATGATACTAATTTGTAATATTTATATTCTTAACATTTTTGTTTTATGAAATTATTAACATTTATACAAATTTAAAATATCCATTTCAGAGCGTCCATATGTCAACAACACGTACTTGTCTACAAAGCTTTTTATTGATGACAACATCAAGGAGATAATTGCTTTCAAAAAAAGGTTTCATGAATTTTCCAAATGATTTCTCGTTTCAATTAAATGTTTTATAAATTCATATTTATAATATATAATATTTATTAAATGGTTAAAAAAATAGTTTACAAGCAAGAAAAAACTCTTCGTGTTCTTCGATCTCACATGCATCGGGATCATCCATCATGTATTCACTACATGATGATTTTGTTCAAAATAACACCTTTTACAAAATATCCGTTGTTCACGAATTGAATGAGGTACATAATTTATCCCTCTATTAATTTAATTAATCCAATACTAAAATATTAACCACCCCTAAATACACCTATTATCATAGATTCCTAAGGAAGTTGTGCGGTAATTCTTGGAACAATAAAGATGTTTGAAGATATTCAAAATTGGTACTATAATGCGTGTACAAAATGCAAGTCAAATGTTAAAATAATTGATGTTCCAAATGAGACGCTCAATGGCTTGGGCCAGTTGAAGAGAAAAAGATGATGTTGTGTCCAAAAGACAATTGCAATGGCAAAGATGTTATTGCTGAACCAAGGTATGTAACAAAAAAAAACTTTTTCAACAATTTTTGGTTGATGCTTATACAATGATTGAAACTGAGAGACTATATTACAAGCGCAATCAGCATAAAGTTCTTAGATGTGAATCCTATAAAACATTATGAAACGTACAAAGTGATGGTGGTACTGATATTTCCAACATCGGAAAAGGTGTTATCTTGCCTTCTTCATTTACAGGTGATGCACGCTACATGATGCAGTTCAGTCTAACACTTCAATAAAAGTCAAACTCATTGATGTTATCTTTTAACACAATTAGGAGTTTATTTGAGCGTTCTGAGCCTTGTACACTTAAGGAATAAGTGTTGGGGTTTATCTGCTGAATCTATAGCTCAAAGAACAAGTCTGGAACACCTTGACCAGGAGTTCACGGCCACCACATGGGAGTTTACGGCCCTAAACTCCATGTGGGCCATAAACTCCTCCTATAAGTTGAAGTCTTGGCCATTTTGTTCATTCCTTCCATCCTCTTGGCCCAAATCCTCTCAACTATCATCCCGATCTTCGTCCCCGATCTTCAAATTTCGTAAGTTTATTGTCCTAACTAGTTGATATATTGCATGAACTAGTAATCTTACATGATTTCATCCATGAAATCATTCCATTTTGTAGATATTCAAGTTTCACCAAGAACACACACTAGTGTTCTTGGCCAAAAACGACCACTCAAGCTCCTAGATCGTAAGTACTCTTGTTCCAACTCATTGTACACTAGGTTTAACATGTTTAGGCGTAGAAAACATAAGGAAACACATGATTCAAGGAGTTTACGGCCAAGACATGTTCTTGGGCCGTAAACCCCTTTTAAGGGTGCAAATGACACCTAACACCTTAGTAAGCCTTGGAACTTAGCATAGAACCTTACACCATTGAACTAGGGACTTCAATACACGAATTGGTACTTCATACCATGAGTTTACAGCCATAAAGTCATGGGGGAAGTGGTCCCCGGGCCGCAAACTCCATACAAGGCCATTCTTGGACCTTAAACCCACCCAACCTCTTGTTTAATCCTTGGAACACTTAACCAATCAAGTCATAATAGTTTTAAGCTTCATTTGGTGATCCAAATGAGAGTTTAGGTCCAGGAGTAAACTCCTATGGGCCGTAAACTCCAAAAGGTATGGTCTATGGACCATAAACTCTGTTATAAGGCCTTGCACTCCTTTGTTGCAACCCAATGGCCTCCTAACACTTTGACCAAAGTGTTTTCCTCACATTAGGATGTTTATACATGTCTAATTAGTGTTATAATCACTAATTATATATATACATATGTCTTCATATGTTATTAGGATTATTGTGTGTGTCTAAGTCTTCACTTAACACCAAGCACTTGTCCGACACTTCCATCCGATCCACTCACTGCAGGTGAGTTCATACCCCTTAATTAACCTTTTAAATATTTCTAAATGTTTATAAATGCTTTATGGGGGATACAAGCTGAATCATGCTAGTTGTTACATCAATCGCATGTGATTAATAACTCGCATGCAAATGGATTTACGATACGTTAACTGTTCTACCAAACAGATCTCTTCAAATGACCTTCTTAAACGTTTTTATATGTTTAAAACTCTTTATTAAACTGTCTTACATACTGTATGTTTCCTTTTAAACTCTGTTACAACTGTGTTTTAAACAAAGGTTTTTCCTTATACTTAAACTGTCTTATCAAACAAAATACTTTCAAATCGTTTTACAAACTGACATCAAGTCATCGTTTTTTTGTATTAAACTTTTCGAAGGTTTTAAAAAACTTCTTTTATGCTTTTATATTACCAAATGCATACCCACATATGTATATTTATATAAGTAATGTTTAAAGGACTTAGGAAGGCTAGCTCACTTTATTTCCTTTTCCTCGTTTGGATGTGGCTTTAGGGTATCGGTTATTCATCCAAATGTCGTCCAAATATTAGTTATATATCATGTATACATATATAGACATAAAAGTTCCATTAGTCAGTTCAGTACCTTTGGGTAGCAAAGGCATACTTCGTTTATACACGTACATTACTAGTAACTATAATAGGCATAGTTAGGAGATACTACTTACCAATCCAAGTACAAGGAATCACACAAGAGTCAGTTCATTCATGAGTCTATACTAATACATTACATGTTACATGAATACGCTTACATGAATACGTTTACATAGATACGCTTACATGAATACGCTTACATGAATATGTTTACATAGATACGCTTACCTGAATATGCTTACATGAATACGCTTACATAAATACGATTACAATACACGATAACAAAACATACATAACAAGGTGCTATAGCATGGAACAATTTTAGGATCTAACTATACCAATGAATCACTAATGCATTGTTATAGTTATATTGGGTATACACGATCATAGTAATGTGGATGTTTGCGGCTTGCAATCATTGCAGGGGTCGCGTTTGGTTCCCAAAATCTCTTGACAGGGGAGCATTTAGCATGGGATCTAGCCATCACATTATCCCTTAAACCTCAATTAAGGCAAAATAGTACAAAAGTAGTCACTTATTACAAATACTACAGTACTTACACTGTATATACGACAATTACATAAGGATATAAAACTCCAGTTAATATATTATTAATACCTTTACTATGTGTAATATTCACATAATCATGAGGTAGATTAGATAATAATAATAATAATAATAGTCATACATTCGGGTCTTGGTAGAAGGCTACTTTCAAAACAGTCGGGTCTTGGTAGAAGGCTACTTTCAAAACAGTCGGGTCTTGGTAGAAGACTACTTTCAAAACAGTCAGGTCTTGGTAGAAGATTACTTTTTATACTAGTAGGAAATATGGGAATTTTCTAGGGTTTTCAAACGTTTGCAATTAATTACAAACATTTTCACACTTATACAAACTTTTCTCCAAATGTTTACAAGTCTTTACTTTACAATTTTTACAAGACAAAGACACATAAATACTTTTGAATTCACCAGCTTTTTGGCTGATACTCGCTTTCAAAATAACTTGTATTCTCAGGTCACAAATAGACAGGTACGACAACCAGGTTTTGTGAAGACGTAGCAGTCGAGACTCGTCTTTTATTTTGAACATTCATTATGTTGTTTATGATATGAAAGAACACACATATATTTAAAATTATAATATTAAAGAAATGGATGATTTTGTTGCTTGTTTATTACTTTACATTGTTGTGATACATTACATGACGTCCTCCGCCCCAGAACGTTTCCGTCGTTCTCGGTTTGGGGTGTGACAGATTGGTATCAAAGCACTGTTTATAGTGAATTAAGTATATCAACCCATAAAAGATATACAAACTATAAATACAATGGGATTAAAAATACTTTGACCAAGATTTTATACTTTTAAATAATGAAATATTTAACTAAATATACGTGCCTGCATTCATACTAAAATCCGTGTCACAATGATAAGAACAAAAGTATTACGATTGTTGAATATCACAGGTAAGCTCGGGGATGTATGGTCAGTCCTGGGAGTGGCATAGCCTAATCAACTATGCTGGTCCGAGGAGTGATTAGCATATGCCCAAGAATGGTTGTGATTTGGCAACAAGTCTAAAAACTTACCAACACTACCACAATGAGAACTCTAGAACAGAACATAAGTCTAAAATACTATATGAGTATTTTGTGTTACTATAAATTCTTAGTTGAGAACTAAAAAGATCTTCATTTCTAGGTCAATAGTTGCTAAGTGGATACATTAAGGTTATATGTAACTAGGATGATATAGACTTAGAATCTGTGAAATTTTGCTTCACCCCAATTCCTTGTGAATTTGGAGTTAAGGTCACTTATCTGAAGGCCTATCCTGTTTTGATTACATATAATTGGTATGCACTTTACAAATAATGATGTAACCAAGGAAGATTATCTTATAATTATCTAGTTAGTTCGTCTAATAATTATTTCTTTACCCCAAATTCTCGCATAGATAACATGGCTGGACTCCATCCCCTTGGCGACCCATACCTTCCGAACAAAGGCAATGCTGGATGGTTTGGAGAAGAACCAGAGGATGATCATCCAATCCCTTTGAATGATCACCATGCTGAAGAACTTACGGATGATGCTAACTCCGAACCCGAAGTTGAGAACCTACCCCCGGTAACTCCCATTCCAAATCCTAACACTTGTCCGGCTTTTCAAGGCCCGACGCCCCCTTGGGTAGAAAGTTTGGAGACATGGAGCGAAGAGCAATATCAACCTATGTCGTTTAATGGAGACCAAAGCTTCTACAACTTAAGCGAAAGAACCTCAGCAGACAAAGTTCTGCCAATCTTAGTCCGTAGAGTTGCCCGAAATGAGATTCAGGGCAGGACAGCTCTTCATCGTATCGCAAAGGTTGATGCCAATGCAGGAATGCATACCATCCGCACCAATCACCTTGAACACATTCATGATAGATCTGAGAGAGACCATGAGACCCTGCTACAAGCACTAGCTGAAACCCGAGCCGAAGTCATAGAGCTCCGAGTACGTCAGAGGGTATACGAAAGATACCTGCTTGACATGGAACGTCAACTGGCTGAACTAAGAGTTCACCATAGGGGTGACCGTCGCCAGTAGGAGATACTTTACTTTCCTTCTTTGTTTTAAAGAATCGTTTTCATGTCTGTGTCCTATATGTAACTATCTTGTATTGTAAGTGCTTTTAGTTAGGCCCTTATACGGCCAAAACCTTTCTACTCCGGATATGATGTAAGACCTTCTACAAGGTCAATTTTCCCCAACTTGTTACGTCATGAATATGGATATTGAAAGTCGGCTAACTTCTGTGTCACTCATTGTTCAAATACTTTCATCATACTTTCGTTGGGGTTTACCTGAAACCCACTCTAGTCTAGTTATTGGACTAGAGAAATTTAGCTCAGGGATCATTCACAATTCTCTTTGAAAGGTTGGATCATGTTATTTACCAACCGATAGTACCCTGGTTTGGACGTCACACGTCTTGAGATCATTCTATGAACTTACTTCTACTCTGTACTAGGAGTGCATCATAGGGACGTAGGTCAAACCCTCGAGAACATACTTCTACTCTTTACATGAACGATCGAAATATATCTAGGGCCAACCTTAATCGCTCACGAACTCCTTATCTTTCGTGTTACAGAATCATGTCATCATCCGGAAATAGTCAGCCGAACAACGAAACCCCCATCTTTCCTATCAACGCCGCTACATTCCAAGCCGCAGTAACAGCTGCCGTGTCAGCTTTCCTTGCACACCTCGGCTCTGGCAACACAAACAAGACTGACAAAGGAGTTGAAAATTCCGATCGTGGTAACGATCCGAGAAATCAACAAATAGTAACAGTCACCAACACCCAAAACAACAACTCAGAGTTCAAGAAACGGAAGCGTCAAGCCCAAACAGAACGCAAGCGATTGAAAAGGCTTGCCATGCGACAACAACCAGTGGCGACTCCTGCCACCTCAGCACCGGTCAAGCGTTATGAGGGAACACTCCCGAAGTGTAACAAGTGTAACTATCATCATAATGGAGCTTGCCGAGTATTGCAATGCAACAATTGCAATAAGATGGGGAACATTGCTCGTTTCTGTAGAACCACTTCCACCACCGAAGCCAGCCAGGCTTGTTATAGCTGTGGTGAGACAGGACACTATCACAGGAATTGTCCAAAAGGAAAGAACAACGAAAGCACCCACGTCCACATAATTCCGACTCGACACTTCACTTCCACCACCAATGCTAGTACCAGCCAGATATGTCACCAATGCGATGAGATTGGGCACTTCAAGAAGGATTGTCCAATAACAAAGAACTCCGGCGCCGACGGGAAGATGCTAAGGATCACTTCCGCAGGAGAAACTACTCCGGACCCACGTTAAATTATCTAAGGCGTTCGTTGTAACAGACTCTTAAACTGTTTAAAACTAGTGCAACTCGAGTCTTATCTTTTGCGATATCCCGTCAGTTAAGGGACCCTCGTGCTACGTATACTTGTCATTTGTAGTATACCTTGTTCGCAGCAATAGTCTTGTAGTAAATCTAAAGTATTGTAACTCTGTTAAAGGTTGCACTGTTGTGTTTTGTCTGTAATGCCTTTATGTTCAAATCTAATGTCTTTACTTCCAAGTAAATCCGACATTATCTTACGACTTGATTCAATTCAATCCTCACAATACCAGTTTCATGCGCACATCTCTTTCTCCGAAAACGCCTTTCTAGCGAAGCCGACAATTCAGAACTCCGAAGTACTTATGCATAGAGTACCTCATGTTTCTTATCTTTTCTGAAGAAACCTTAGCAAACCTCCCTAGAGTACCACTCGTACAGTACGTCAAGTTCAAACCAAGGACCTTTACGGTTGATCTATCGCTAAAGAATGTATACACAGGGGTGGTATATAATCAAGGTTCTACAGGTTTAGAATTGGTGATTCCACTTTAACTTCTTTTCCTCGTTGGGATGTGAGCTTAAAGAAGAATCATTTATTCGACTACCTTTTCAATCTTAATTATATACGACTCGTATACACGAGACTGTGATTGATGAACCATCTATGACTTCTAGTATGAACTTCAGGACGGAGACTGCCCAAGACTACGAGTAATCGCATCGTCATGCGAACAAACTTAGAGCCCAATACGACGCATGTAACCAGATCGCCCTACAGTCTAACACCCACGAAGATACAGGAACTGTCCGGACAGCTTAACGACTACTCAGCAATGGAATGGAAAGATCAAGCTTCTCACCCCGGAGAGCTCCAATCTGATTCTTCAAGAAGATAGGAGGAATGCTTCGTAGAAGCATCGATTATCGGAGACCTTGAACATATTTCCATTAGAAATTATTACCCTCTACCTCGCATGAAGAATTGGTTGACAAACTGCAAGGAACTATTTACCTTTCAGAAATGGGTCTGAGATCCAAATATCACCAGTTGCGAGTTTTAGAGAAGGATGTTCCGAGGACAATCTTCCAAACTCGATACGGACACTACAAGTTCGTAGTGATACCCCTCGGATAGGACCAATACACCCGTAGTATTCATAAACTTAATGAATAGGGTGTGCCATTCTTACTTGGATCAGTTCGTCATTGGCCTTGTAAATGACTTACTTATCTACTCTCGTAGTAAGAAGGAAATCATGAAGAGCATTTACAACAAACAATGGAAACAATACGATCAGATAAGCTTTACGCGTAGTTCTCTAAATACGAGTTTTGGAATTGAAGAGTCAAATTCCTAAGACACACTATTAGTGATGTGGGAATTCTTAAGGACCCTTCCAAAAATCAAAACCGTTGACAAATTTTTAGCACCAAAGACGCCGACGGAAATTCGCCAAATTCTAGGTCTCGCCGACCAACTGTCGTAGTTCATTTAGAACTCCTCACGAATTACGGAACCTCTTATGACTTTAACCCAGAAGGGAGCGACCCTTGACTGGGAAGACAAGCAAGAGGAAGAAACCATTGGAATTCCAAGTGAGAGACCAAATTCTTTTGGAAGTCTCACCCTGGGAAGGCTTGATACGCTTCGAAAAGCATGGAAAGCTAAATCCAAGATAGTTAGGACCTTCGAGATTCTTGCCAGAATCGACCCTGTAACTTCCAAATTCAACTTACTCGCGAACTCAGTAACGTACATTGTACCCTCCACATCTCGAACTTGAAAAAGTACCTTTCCGTCAGGACTCTTTTAATCCCACTCGACGTGATCGTGATCAACAAGAGCCTCGACTTCGCGGAAGAACCTCAGTGACCATGGACCGAGAAGTCAAGTGAGAGAAGCAACGCTGCATCCCATTAGTGAAGGTTCACTGAAATGCCAACCGAGGACCCGAATTCACTTGTGAACGCGAGAACCAATCAATTAGGAAGTATCCCCACCTCCTTGCTCGATTATTCATGCCTACTCCTTTACCTAAATTGTAATTTTAGGATGAAATTCCCTCTAACGGGGGGGTGATCTGACAACCCAAAACTTTCCATCCAGTTCAGTCTAACACTTCAATAAAATTCAAACTCATTGTTGTTATCTTTTAGAACAATTAGGAGTTTATTTGAGCATTCTGAGCCTTGTACACTTAAGGAATAAGTGTCGGGTTTTATCTGTTGAATCTATAGCTCAAAGAACAAGTCTGGAACACCTTGACCAGGAGTTCACAGCCACCACATGGGAGTCTATGTCCCTAAACTCCATGTGGGCCGTAAACTCCTCCTATAAGGTGAAGTCTTGGCCATTTTGTTCATTCCTTCCATCCTCTTGGCCCAAATCCTCTCAACTATCATCCCGATCTTCGTCCCTGATCTTCAAATGTCGTAAGTTTATTGTCCTAACTAGTTGATATCTTGCATGAACTAGTAATCTTACATGATTTCATCCGTGAAATCATTCCATTTTGTAGATCTTCGAGTTTCACCAAGAACACACACTAGTGTTCTTGGCCAAAAACGACCATTCAAGCTCCTAGATCATAAGTACTCTTGTTCCAACTCATTTTACACTAGGTTTAACATGTTTAGGCGTAGAAAACATAAGGAAACACATGATTCAAGGAGTTTACGGCCAAGACATGTTCTTGGGCCGTAAACCCCTTTTAAGGGTGCAAATGACACCTAACACCTTAGTAAGCCTTGGAACTTAGCATAGAACCTTACACCATTGAACTAGGGACTTCAATACACGAATTGGTACTTCATACCATGAGTTTACGGCCATAAAGTCATGGGGGAAGTGGTCCCCGGGCCGCAAACTCCATACAAGGCCATTCTTGGACCTTAAACCCACCTAACCTCTTGTTTAAGCCTTGGAACACTTAACCAATCAAGTCATAATAGTTTTAAGCTTCATTTGGTGATCCAAATGAGAGTTTAGGGCCAGGAGTAAACTCCTCTGGGCCGTAAACTCCAAAAGGTATGGTCTATGGACCATAAACTCCGTTATAAGGCCTTGCACTCCTTTGTTGCAACCCAATGGCCTCCTAACACTTTGACCAAAGTGTTTTCCTCACATTAGGATGTTTATACATGTCTAATTAGTGTTATAATCACTAATTATATATATACATATGTCTTCATATGTTATTAGGATTATTGTGTGTGTCTAAGTCTTCACTTAACACCAAGCACTTGTCCGACACTTCCATCCGATCCACTCACTGCAGGTGAGTTCATACCCCTTAATTAACCTTTTAAATATTTCTAAATGTTTATAAATGCTTTATGGGGGGATAGAAGTTGAATCATGCTAGTTGTTACATCAATCGCATGTGATTAATAACTAGCATGCAAATGGATTTACGATACGTTAACTGTTCTACCAAACAGATCTCTTCAAATGACTTTCTTAAACGTTTTTATATGTTTAAAACTCTTTATTAAACTGTCTTACATACTATATGTTTCCTTTTAAACTCTGTTACAACTGTGTTTCAAACAAAGGTTTTTCCTTATACTTAAACTGTCTTATCAAACAAAATACTTTCAAATCGTTTTACAAACTGACATCAAGTCATCGTTTTTTTGTATTAAACTTTTGGAAGGTTTTAAAAACTTCTTTTATGCTTTTATATTACCAAATGCATACCCACATATGTATAGTTATATAAGTAATGTTTAAAGGACTTAGGAAGGCTAGCTCCCTTTATTTCCTTTTCTTCGTTTGGATGTGGCTTTAGGGTATCGGTTATTCGTCCGAATATCGTCTAAATATTAGTTATATATCATGTATACATATATAGACATAAAAGTTCCATTAGTCAGTTCAGTACCTTTGGGTAGCAAAGGCATACTTCGTTTATGCACGTACATTACTAGTAACTATAATAGGCATAGTTAGGAGATACTACTTACCATTCCAAGTACAAGGAATCACACAAGAGTCAGTTCATTCATGAGTCTATACTAATACATTACATGTTACATGAATATGATGGGTTTTGGTCATAAGACATCCTATGTGCTCATACAAACCCTAAAGCTCGGATCTAGGTTTCTCTATTGTACATACTTTGAATCCAAGACTATGAATCCTAATTCTAGTATATGGAAATCAGAATTCACATGTAAATAGGTTTAAGAACATACCTTGATTGTTATATAGCAATAACAATCCAATTCCTCCTTGAATTGACCTTGGAAAGCTGAGAGTCACAAGTGTCACTCCTCTAATGGCTTACAAACACCATAAGCAAGTGGAGAAGGTATATAGAGAGAGGAGGGAGGTTAGAATTCGTCCTTAGGACCTCTTGGGAAGGGTTGGACGAATTCCTAAGCCCTATGGGGTTTATATAGGTGTAAAGATTAGGGTTTTAGTCCTTATCCATATCTAGTTGCTTGCCCACCAAGCAACCATAAGATAAGTCTTAGAAACCCTTATCCTAGTCGAATTCTAAGGGATTTACACCTCAAATTCGTTCACCATATATATAAGATAATCCTTACCTTATTTTGTAACTATCACATAATTACAATTCAGCCCCTCTAGTTTAATTAATTACACTTGATCACAAAATTAATTCTTAATTAATTATTGACCAATATTAATTAAACAAATATGATTTCTCCTTTAATACATTATTCTTATAACATATTAATAAATCATAATAACCTCTCTCTCTATTTATTTCTCCAATCAAGTTGCTTTGGTGAAGGCAACCCAAAAGGACCATGCACCATCGGGTCAAGTACATACCAAAATAGTTATGGACTTAGACACTAATCCAACAGAATACGCTTACATGAATACGTTTACATAGATACGCTTACATGAATACACTTACATGAATATGTTTACATAGATACGCTTACCTGAATATGCTTACATGAATATGCTTACATAAATACGATTACAATACACGATAACAGAACAGACATAGCAAGGTGCTATAGCATGGAACAATTTCAGGATCTAACTATACCAATGAATCACTAATGCATTGTGATAGTTATATTGGGTATACACAATCATAGTAATGTGGATGTTCCCGACTTGCAATCATCGCAGGGGTCGTGTTTGGTTCCCAAAATCTCTTGACAGGGGAGCGTTTAGCATGGGATCTAGCCATCACATTATGCCTTAAACCTTAATTAAGGCAAAATAGTACAAAAGTAGTCACTTATTACAAATACTACAGTACTTACACTGTATATACGATAATTACATAAGGATATAAAACTCCAGTTAATATATTATTAATACCTTTACTATGTGTAATATTCACATAATCGATGAGGTAGATTAGATAATAATAATAATAATAATAATAGTCGTACATTCGGGTCTTGGTAGAAGGCTACTTTCAAAACAGTCGGGTCTTGGTAGAAGGCTACTTTCAAAACAGTCAGGTTTTGGTAGAAGACTACTTTCAAAACAATTAGGTCTTGGTAGAAGATTACTTTTATTTTGAACATTCATTATGTTGTTTATGATATGAAAGAACACACATGTATTTAAAATTATACTATTAAAGAAATGGATGATTTTGTTGCTTGTTTATTACTTTACATTGTTGTGATACATTACATGACGTCCTCCACCCCAGAACGTTTCCGCCGTTCTCGGTTTTGGGGTGTGACAGAGTTGCCAATAATGTTAAAATTTATAAGAAAAACTTCATCTCCCCTCCCTTCCCCATTTGGAGAAAAGATGACTTAGAGAGATTATGAGAGGGATAATGACAAATTTTATGATTTGAGAGAGACGTAGAAGATAAACTTGAAGATTAGTTGAATAATCGAAGGTATGGATTGCACATTGTACTTAGAATGTACAATTTCACTTGTTTTCTTCTTTGAATTCAACATACAATTTAGAGAATCATCCTAATCTGAATCAGTTCTAAATAAGTTTCTAATTCTATTTCTACCATCTGTTTTAATCTACACTCAAAATCTCCATTGTTTTACTTAATTTGGAGTTTGAATATGTTTCTGAAGCTTTGAAACCCTAAAACTATAAACTCAAAATAGATATTTAATTTATGATATTGGTGATGTATTTAACTTTGTTTCAAGTTTAGTAACTCATTTATATATAGAATCCATCATAGTTAGAGTTTTTCACCTAATTATCTAATTGGAATTGTTAATGTGCTTGAGAGCTTAAATGGATATTTGAATTGAATTTATGACATGATTATTCTTTTTAATTATTTTAAACCTATAAAAGGTCATTAATCTAACTCATAGTGTTCATTGATTCACTAATGTTGATGATCTAGCGTAGAAGTTGATGTTATAGTTTGATTTAAAGATCAAATGGTATCCATTATTTGTAAACAAGTTTTTGAGTTTAAAACCATAACATCATCACATTGGAATCATATATTATGGTTTATTTATGCTTACAAAAGTTTTAGGATATGTTAGGATGTGATGTGTAATTTAATATGATTATATTTTCTCCAAGTTAAATTTATAAAGTTATTCCCTTCACTAGACTATTAAACACACTAGGCAGTGTACCTAATTAGGGGTGAGCAAACCCAAACCAAGAAACCGAGAAACCGACTAAAACCAACGAAACCGAAACCGAAAAAACCGAAACCGAAGCAAAATCGACGGTTCGGGTTTGAATTTTTTAAAAACCGAAAAATCGGGTTCGGTTTCGGTTTTTACTCAGAAACCGACCCATTCAACCCAAGAAACCGACCCATACTTAAAACCGACAAACCGCCCCAAGAAACCGACCCATCCAACCCAAGAAACCGACCCATACTTGATTTGTTTTTTGGTTGTAATAGACTATTTCGGGCTTTGGTTGTAACTTAAATAGACTATTTGTTGTAAGACTCATGTTTTTTGAAGTATTTAACTTAAATTTGGTGTTTTTTGAAGTATTTAACCTGTTGCTTCATTTATGGAAAATAGGTTAAAACCCAAAACCCATGGGTTTAAACCCAGAACCCGTGAAGGTATGGGTTGAACCCAAGAAACCAAAAAACCGCCCAAACCGACCTTAGAACCCGAGAAACCGAACCGACCAGAAACCGATCCTATTGGGTTCTAAAAACCAGAAACCGACCACTTATGGGTTGGGTTGGGTTTGGGTCCAAAACCGACCCAAACCGACCCATGCACAGCCCTATACCTAATCGTGCAATAGTATAGCAATGGTAAGAACGAGTGTCGATCACAAGGAACGGTGTCTAAATTACTTGAATTTACTATTTAACTAACTATTAATCAAATAAGAAAAGGTATGTGTTTTCCTAGTTTTGCAAGACTAGATACTTAATTACCAACTAACTCAAAACTCACTTAATTAAACTAAAACTAAAACTAAGCAAGTAGACAAGTATGAATGTACCAAGACGAGAAAGAGACTTTTGTTTAGCTTCGGATTCGTTGTTATTATGGTTGATTTATGGAGATGCAATGGATTTAGTTTATTTGGCTACCGATTCCTAAGATGACCAAATTGGTATTCACCAATTTAATCCTTTAGCAAACTAATTGTAAGGTCAATGATGGAAGGATCTTTACCAATGATCAATCAAGAAAATGAAATATAGACGAAGATGAGTAGAAGAATGAGTGAAATTGAGCTTGCATACGATTAAAGCTATAAACCGTCTGATACAACTCAATGGACCGAAAGCCACAGTGAACAACTACTGACAAATGACAACCTGACAACCTATTTATACCTACATACATTGACTGAAAACCTTCCTAGACCGAAAACACCAAAAATACCAAAAGACTCCAAATAACAATCTCAAATGCCATAACTCATCTATATATGTATTGTGTAGCCCAAACCATATGCTTTGACCTTTCAATCTCCCCCTTAGTTTGCGGCTAACATGATTTAGTCTTTATCAACCAACATCACATCGGTCCCCTCCATCAATCCACTCCACGTTCCCTTTTGGATAATTTCTGCGACCATCGAAGTGTACTCCTTTGCAGCATGCTCGAAGATATCCTCATCGACTTTAATTTGATGCAGAGACAAGTGATGGATATCCCACTTTCCAAACTGAAGCAGGTCATTTTTGTCATAGAGACGGAAACTGCCATTTGGAAGTTTGATGATAGCGGTAGCTGTTGTTTCATCAAATATCCAATAGAGCATGTTTTCAAGTGACCTGTCTCTGAAGTTTTGTAGCACAGGAACTTGCCTCACTTGGTTAGTAGGAGGCCACATCATTGTTCTGAAAGGTCTATCTGTCTTCGGATCGATAACATCCGGGTATAGCTTGATGATAGACTCGGCAGTCTTCATGACAGGAAATCCCTTCTTTGTCTGATCTTCCAGAAATAACCTGAAGTAAGTTGCTTGAGGATTGCTTGACGGATTCGCAAATAGAGCGTTAACGAGTTCAGTGAGATCAACTCTTGTCCAAGATTCGAAATCATGAGCATTCTTGTAGTAATCAACATTATTCCTCTTCCGTCTCATGACCCACATGTTCAAACGGTTGTGGAATCCCCATGATCTGATTCTAGATCGGTCACCATAGGAATGAACAAATCTCTTCTTTTCAAGGTCAGTACGAGTGCTTTTTGGATGACCTGGAGGCGCGTTGTCATCTGAATTTCGCTTGAACATGATTTGCTTTTTCTTGGAGGATTCTTTCAGCTTTGCTTTCTTGATGGCAATTATATGTGGAGCTTGGACAGGTTCTATGGGAAATTTATCATAAATATTAGTTTTCTTGGATGAGGAGGAGTCACCAGGATGGGTTCCAGATGATGGGTCAACTCGAAGGATTTCCACTAAGGACTTGAATTTGTCACCAAGTTCCTCTATCAGCTTTTGTTTCATGTCAAAGTAGCATGCTGACAGAGCTCCAAGGTGAGTCTCAAGAGCTGAAAGTTTCTTAGTCTTCAGTGACTTATCTGCCTCAAGATCATCAATACGAATAATGAGTTGTGCATTGGTGGCCTCAAGATCAGCAATTCGGGACGAATGTTGACTGATCACAAGGTCTTTCTCGATAAGCTTCTACTTTAACACACCAATCTCTTTTCTCAGCTCAGGCACCAAGGAATCATCATCTCCAAACAAACACTCCTCAAAAGATATTCCTTTTCCGCGAGAGGAATGAGTTGGACTTAATTGCTGGGTCATATGCATAGCTAGCCTCTCAGAGGCAACATCATGATATGGCCTTGGAGGAGATGATCCTTGGCCAGCAGACAAACCACCAGCTTCATGGATTAAGCTGGGACCTTCTTGAGTGGGTACAAATGAGGAAGGGGAAAATGTTGTAGATGGAGGAGTCACGGTAGTTTGAGTTAGGTTGGGAAAAAGTACTCCCAGCCTTGGATCATTTATGCGTCTCTTCAAAGGAGGCTAGGAGGTCAAACTTGTTTGGGAATCACTTACAATGGGCTTGGATGTCGGAACAACTTTGTCAAGGGGAGGAATCCCTGATGATGTGTCCATAGGAATTGATGAATCGGCCATCTAAACGGTAGACGGAGGCACAATCTCTTGAACATCAGCTTTCTCCCTTATCTCCGGTGCTGGATGAGCACCATCATGGATACAGTCGAAGAAGTCATCAAGGTATTCATTTGACAAAAGATTCTCATTTACACCAAAATTCACCGCTACATCATCTATGTCGTAACCGGATAGGTCAAGATCCTCATAATCATCATCTTCTCCTCCTTCACTGAAATCACTTTGAACAACAACATTCGTAAGATCATGCTCTTCAACAACAATAGTAGACAAAGCAACATCTTCATTCTCATGGTCTGAAATGGTGATGACATCATCATTTACATTTCCATGATCTGACGATGCTTGATCTGTAGATACTTGTTCCGGGGACCCGTGAGATTCTGATGAGTCGGCCAGTTCCACAAACTTTCCAAATTTCACGAATGGATACATTCCCTGAAACATGATTTTTCCTTTTCGATTTTGCTTGATGAGGCTTACAGTGTTGGGACCAAATGCTTTCCTATCTAATATATCTCCTATCTTGACCATCTCGGGATATTGATAAAGATTTGAATGAATCTTGGGTACAGCAGAAATTGATCTTTTGACTTCTTGCTGGCATTTGTAGTCATCTCCTCCAAAACGAATTTTGAAAAATTGAAGTCAATTCCCGCAGCCAGTGCAACAATTGCCTGAGTATTCCTTGAAGAGATCTCATCTGAGCCACCCTTCCTTCCAGAAATGCAGTTAACGAACACGTGAGCAGTTAACGAACACGTGAGCTAGAAGGAGGTAATAGCTTCTTCAAGGTAGGTGGAAAAACTCCTTCGTATCCCATCTTCTCGAGATACTTCTCAACTAGATCCAGATTTATATCAGTCGGTTAAGTTGCTTTATCATCAATCTTTAAAACATCCCTGATAAATTGCTCGGTGATAACAACTTTACATCCTTTGATAGAAGCTTCAATGATCACTGAGCCATCTTCTCCTTTCTTGACATTAGCAGACTTCCAGAACTCATTGATTAGTCTCAAATAGATGATTGGGTTCCAGGTCAGTGCTGTGGAGATGCAACATTCCCTTAATCCATACATCATTGACTTGAATTCATTGTGTGCCACTGGAGGATCATCTAGGATAATTGACATGTTGTGACTTTCAGCAACCTTAAGACTTGCCATTTCTGCCTGCACAAACCTAGCCAAGTGAGAAAAAACTTTTGATTATAACAATTTAAAAAATTATTTTCTCAATTAAATCAATTTAATTGGCCATTTGATTTAGAATTTATTAGTCAAAAATGAGTTCTTGGTCAAAACAGTTTAGACTGAAAACTCAATTAACCGAACACAATTGGACCAAAAGCTTCTTAGAATCGAAAACGGCTTAAACATGAGCCGATAAAACTATGAGCCGGTGGACCGAAAACGGCTTGACCGAAAGCCAGTTAGCCGATGGACCGAAAGCCGGTTTTCGGCCGAAAGCTCCTGACAAAAAACAAGTCGACCGAAAGCTCGCCGACAGTTAATTTTTTGATGAATTAGCCTCGATTTCGTGGACGATTCACAGAAATAACAATGTATCCACAGTCGAAAACTTCATACCTGTAAGATTTGAGTATCAATTTCAAGAAATCACACAAAAAAAATTTCGAAGGTAGAGAGAGATTCTGGGGGTTTTCGGTCAGAATGAAGAAAATGAGGGGAGGAACTGATTTCGATGAAGTCATTCCCCTTATAAACCTAATCCATACCCAGATCCATTACCCATGGGCTGTTTCCCCCCCCCCCCCCCCCCCTTTTTTTTAAAAAAATTTTGAGGCCCAAAACCTAAAACATTTTTTAAAAATAAAACTCTTTGAGGATTAAAAATAAAACTAAAATTTGAATTTTAACCTAAATTTCACTTCTATCTGAAATTAATAACCTTTTGAGATGTGGGATCAAAGTTGTTGGACTGTCATTTTCCATTTGTGAGTACCTCTCCTTTCATGAATAGATCTGGTCGATCGCCAGTATTATGGTCCACTTAAACACGAAAAACTGTGACAAATTTTAGATATGCTATCAGTGACTAGACAGATTGATCCTACGTTACTAGATAAAATTCCTAAGGACCATTTATCTGACGACGACCAAGGATACTGTTATCCACCTAAATTGAGCAGCGAGATCTACAGACAATCTATAATTGTTCAATTTTTTGTTGTACTAGACCGTGTTTCCCGCTTCCTGATATACCCCAATAATCAAGGACTTTCGAGATAATCCTTACTTTAGGTGAGCAGACGATTATTAGGAGAGAGGATAGATTTAGAATGCATATGTTGTACACCCAGGTCGGATCTCTTCCAATCACGCAGAGGGTGAAACATATGACTAACTAGAATTTCAGAGGGATTGAGAAGCAGAAGATTGCATATGCTGTGTACCAGGTCGGATTATTAATCACGCTAAGGAGACAACATATGGCTAACAGGTAGAAAGAATAACATAGATAGAAGATGCAGAGAGACATATTTGCATATGTTTCATTCCAGGTCGGATCTTTCGATCACACAGAGGAGGCAACATATGACTAACAGTAGGAAAGAAGGAAAATAACTTTCTACAGACCT
Organism: Lactuca sativa; assembly: GCF_002870075.4. Taxonomy (NCBI): domain Eukaryota; kingdom Viridiplantae; phylum Streptophyta; class Magnoliopsida; order Asterales; family Asteraceae; genus Lactuca; species Lactuca sativa. Next base: position 164,680,415 of record NC_056623.2, on the reverse strand, counting down.
AATTTATCGAAATTCCCCAGTCGCCCCATCAATATCAGAATTAAGGACAAAATCCGTACATTAAGGAAAAATTAAACCACAGTTCTAGATACGGGTTCTCTTAATGTGACCGGTAGATTCTCATGTATATCTCCCTGCTCAATCTACCCAAGCGTCATATTGTTAGGCTAAACGGAACTATCTATGTCAAGATTTATCAAGTCTCTAGATTCCTTAAGTTCATATGTACCTAGTCAAGTCCATTAAACTTTTCGTGCCTACCAGTTCATCAAACACATAGCCTAGACAATTCAGCTTTGGTACCTTACACAGACTCAGATTGTCTGTTATCACAAGTTTTATATCACTTCCCATAATACCTACACAAAAGAAATATCTCAGTAATATTTTTGAGTTTTCTGATTTTCTAATGTTTTTGGATTTTCTGATTTTCTAATTTTAGCAAAAACAAGCTTTTAGTGACCGAGAACGTGATGAACAAATGCTTGTGAGGCCGAGAACTAAATAATGAGCTTAATTGACACCGGTTTGAAGCTCTTATACCAATTGTAAGGTCCTTGATGGAAGGATCTTTACCAATGATCAATCAAGAAAATGAAATAAAGAAAAAGATGAGTAGAAGAATGATTGAAATTGAGCTTGCATACGATTAAAGCTATAAACCGTCTGATACAACTCAATGGACCGAAAGCCACAGTGAACAACTACTGACAAATGACAACCTGACAACCTATTTATACCAACATACATTGACTGAAAACAGGTTTTCGGTCACACCCTGACCGAAAACCTTCCTAGACCGAAAACACCAAAAATACCAAAAGACTCCAAATAACAATCTCAAATGCCCTAACTCATCTATACATGTATTGCCTAGCCCAAACCATATGCTTTGACCTTTCACTAGGTTATTTATTCGGTGATCAAGCGGACAAACTTACGAGTTCACTGGTGTTTGGTTCGAGTTGCTTAGACTTATAATTAATTGACCAATTAAATTTATTGATTCAATTTTATATATGATTTATCGTCATATATTGGCTCCTATACTTTTTTACCCACTTTTCTACTTAACCCTAGGTTTTAATCAAAACTCTAGTCCTACGAATTTGCAAATCACAAGATCATAAGATTCAAATTCAATTAAGAAAAATAGTCATTCTAACCTAATCAAATTCAGCAATAAGCAGATAAAAAGCAGTTATCAAAAGTACTTGAGGTTCTTTAATAATCAAAAGTCAACAAATAACCAAATAACTGAATCCTAACTATGAAATCAACCATGTTTAGTCACCTCATCCTAGCTAAACGAAAGTCATGAGTGTTTAGCTCATGATTTCAGCAAACAAAGTCATAAAATCGAGATTCAAAAGTAAAGACATAACTATTCCTAATGAAAAATCGAAAAGTAGAGTTTAGTTGCCTTTGATCTCCCCCTTCTAATGATTGTGATTGAATTCCTTGCTTCCAGTGCTTAAATTCCAGGGCCTTTGCCTCAAAAAGCTTCGAATTCTCTAGAGTCAAAAGTTCCCATTAGGAGGTTTATGTGAAATATTTATACTTTTCCCGAAAGCAGGGCACCACGTCGTGGTGGGTCCACCACGTCATGGTGATTGTGTTTATCCCGTAATCTCCAAGTCATCGAATCTGACCGGGAATCTTCAAGACGCCACGTCGTGGTAGGATCACCACGACGTGTTGGGTGTATTTTTCTTCATTTTATTGCTTTGGTTCAATCTTCCATCTTCTAGCTTCCTTAATCCAGCTTCCAACTTCCTTTTTGCTCCAAACAAGTCTTTTAGTCCCTACAACACAATTCATAGCAAATTAAGTATCTTTTGTTCTATTAAAGGCATAAAAGTAATTAAAATATTAATGTATGTTGTATAAATATGTGTATAAATATGCACATATCAGGATGTATTTTGACTTAATATATTTAATTTAGAGATAATATTGATAAAATTATTGCCAATAGAGGTTGTGGCTTAATTTTAGAGTGTGATGTAGTCATGTGTGCTTCATCAAGCTATTGAAACAGTAATTCATCTAAATCATTAGGTTACGAATGATTTAATTTATGTTAAACTAGTGATACAAACTACTAGGTCTTTATGTATACATATAAGTCATTTGGAAAGTCTATAAGGTTTAAGAGTAAATACACCAAAGTATAATGCTCAAATAAGACAAAAATCATGAATGGGACGAGTCTAGGCACCACATAAGTTGTGTGGATTCCATATACGAATTAGCACAAGCTGTGACTAGTACTGGAAGGAAATAAAGGCATAATTAAAGTTTTGCTCGGTTGACCCGCTTGACCTCAACCCACCTCCAATAATTCTCAAGTGGCTTATCGAGATTACTTAAAATCAATGTTTCATAACTCACTATTTGGTACTTGTTCGGTCAACAGGGGAGTAACAAGTATCTGGCCTAGACAAGGAGTACTCGGATATGGTATTTTAAAAGAAATTAATTTTGGGGGAATTATATATATGAAAAATCAAAAGTTTATTAAAATTAATAACAAATTATGTGAAATATCAATAAAAAGGATACATGTTTGAATGTTAAACTAGTTTTTATAGAAAAAAATAAAGATTTTAATCATGAAAACTTGAAGATGATAATGAAAGAGAGGAACGCATATACAATTCATTTATCTGATATCTTACTTTAGTTTTAGGGTTAGCATGTTATATAAATTATAAAATATACATATTAATCTTTAAATTCTTGTGTTTTTTACCTTTTTAAGTCAATTTTGACTATTTAACCGAGTTAACCAAGTTTAACCGAGTTGGTCCGAGTTTTACCAAGTGGTCCGAGTTTGATCGAGTTGGTCCGAGTTGGACCGATTTTGACCAAGGTTGACCGAATTATGAGTTATTTGGACGATTTGTCTTAACTCGCCTCAGTAAGAGGCCGAGTCCGAGTACTCGCCCGAGTTAGCCGATTTTTACAACATTGTTTAAAATATAATAATTAAGTTATCATATGTAATATTTATTAAGAAATTAATTTAGAATTAAATTAAGTGTAAACTTATTATATAGGTTGACATGGACGATCAAAAATCATTAAAGTAAAAATTGGATAATTATCGAGCTAAGGTGAGTTATATTGGGAGCACATGTACCTAAACCAATTTCATGCTTTGATTTTGAATTGATTTCACATGCTATACTTATTACTTGCAATATAAATGTTGTAAGTAATTGTTGTTGTAATAAATGTCCAAGTTCATTAACTATTGGTAATATTTCTAATAATAGAATTGTCCTTTTGGGTTGCTGTCATGACCCATTTAAGCAATAAGGATTTAGGAGAAATAATTTCATTAATTTATTATGGCTTAATAATTTAAGTATAAAGTATTTTGGAATAAACTAAATAGTTTTAATTAATTTCAAGGCATTGAATGTTAATAAATTAAAAACGTTTAACTAGTTGGAACATTCCAGAATCCCTAATGGATTAAGGATAGGAAACAAAATTATGGATAAGTATTATCTAAGATTTTTTAGTTGCTTAAGGATTAAGAAGTTAGAATCATATAAATAAGGAGCTAGGGATCAAACCCTAGATGCTCATTTTTTTTCCTTGGAAATTATGTTCTCCCTTTACCCTTCTAAAGGTTTACAAAAAATAAACAATTTCCTAGGGAATTATAATTTTCAAATACCTTCCCTATCCTTGGGTTTCTCCTTATTTCTCTTTTGGTAACTTGGGTGTGAAGTAAAAAAGGGATTCCTATTATGGGTCCTTTCAACCGGTAATATTACTATAAATAGCAGTGTCATCTTGGGTTACACACAAGAATAAAATAAAGCATAACTGAAAAGATATTTAATTGAGGTATTTGTTTTATCAATTAATTAAATGTAAATAAAGAAATATGGAATATTCCAGAATGATTTGAATACCATAGATAATAATTATTATATTTGATAATTATCTCTAGGGTTTTAAATCATCTCCTTAAAAATAAATGGGTCAAATCCCAGTTTTGGAAGGATGAAATCTTAGCCTCTTTACTCCAATTGTCGTAACCCTTGAGAAAACCCTATAAAACCTGACGGCTCGATACCACGACACGGCGCATCATATGTCACGACGTGGTGATGATTATAGTCATCGATTTAAGCTTGTTTCGTGTTGGTTCATGGTGGTTTTTTCAGATTTGCTAAAGTTTTGTGTCTTGGGTGCGATTACAAGACAGGAATTCTCTGTTGGGGTTCCCTAGTCCATTTAAGTGACTTGTCAAAAGAAGAAACCTATGAAGAAAGCAAAGGTATGTTTTTTGATCTATTGAGTTCTAAATAAGTTGCATAGATTAGTTGAGTTTAGATCTATATGTTTCGAGTGTTAGATCAAATTGTTTACCTTCGACAAACATAATCCAATTGGCCAACATTAGTCAACATTGGTGCCTTCGACCCACAAGTGTCACAAAGATAACTATCTTCCAACAAACATAATCCAATTGGCCAACATTGGTGCCTTCAACCAACAAGTATAGTGAAGAGACTCACATGAACTATACAAAAGAATCCCAAAAGCTACCTCAGCAATAAAACATCCAACCCAAGCTTCTCAAATCCAAAACGAGATCAATCCTTAGTCAAATACTCAATTCTACTCAAGTTTGACTAAAATTCAAACTGGTAAAAAATCAACGGTAAAATCTAGGGTCAAGTTTTCCAACAATAGCCCTCCACATCATGGCCTTCCTTGGCCATGTTGTGGGCATACAATGTCAAAACGGTCATTGATTCCCCAATCGTTACGCTGTGGCGGCCTAAGGCCATGCCGTGGTGACTGGTCTGAACAACTGAAACGAGCTTAATCCATTTTCTTCTGATTTCAAGAGCTCCAAAGCTTAGATCTGATCTTTTCCAATGTCTTAATGGATAAAGGTTATAACTTTATCCATTAGGAAGGTCCAAACCATAAAGATTTTGACTTTAAGTCTCAAACGGACCTAAAAATGCATCTTTCTCAACTTAATCCATTAAGTCCAAGTCTCCTACTTTCAAATGACAATCAACAAGATGTCTAGACGGACAAAAATTTCCAACCTTATCCATAATAATGTCATATCTTTCAAAATCTAAACTTCAATACAACAAAATAGCCTAAAAGACCAAGATAACTTGCATGGATAAAAAGGAAGGCAAAAGATCGTAACTTTCCAAGTCCATGAGGTCCAAGAAGCATTCCAAACTAATCAAAAGATGTTGGAGTCCAATCAACTCCAAGATCACTCACAAAATGGACCAAAAGTATCAAAACCCCAAATGACAAGATTTAAAGAATTAGATACCAAGATTGGAACTTTATACTTACAATAGTCTATAAATTTAGTGCCTTTGATGGATCCAAACTTTAAACAACTTTCCATACAACCAAAAGAACCTTATTAATCTTCAAACTTCATCAAAATATCATAAAAAGCATCCAAAAGAGGAGAGATGAGAGAGGAGAAGCTCTAATCTTGAAGGTGGAGGCTAGGGTTTCTCCCAAGGGTTTCTAGATGTGATGGAGGCTGCTAGATGACCAAAAATGAAATACCTTATGCTTATATACATTCAAAACCCTAAAATCATAGGCTTGGGCCCGACTAATCATCGTGACATGGAAATGCTTCATCGTATTGTGGCAACGGTCATGCTGTTGGGACGGTTTTCACCCAAATCCACCTCAACTTCAAAGAACTATAACTTCTTCGTTTTCAACTCAATTTTCAAGGATCCTTATATCCACAAAAAGGTATTGATGATCCCCACACTTCTATATAGATACTTCTGACTTAAAACACATTGAAATAAAATCCTTAATTCATGAAATAAGTCTGGAACATCACTTTTTCCATTTTACCCTTTAACTCCAAAACACAAACCAAGGCCTTAGATCACATAATCAATATTATCAGCATCCAATAGGGTCTAAACTTTATTCCTTTGAAACCTAAGGTGTGACAATAGTCAAAATCGGGTCAAGTCTAAGCCGGTCAAGGTCAACGAGTCAAACCGGTCAACTCAATTAAAACCTTGTATGATAGGGTGTATATTATGTAAATACTGTATAACTCACTATTTTAATGAGAAAACACCACTTGGAAAGTTCATGTGTTTAAATTTCCTTAGCATTAGTGCTGATCAATGAACAAAAACAATAATACAATGTTGCGTACTCATAGGGAGTGCGTAAGATCCTAAATCATGGCACAACGGGGTCTAAAGACCTTGCATTGCGAAGCCAAACACTCTCATTCATCACACACGAAAACACTCTCAATCGTTTTCACATATCTCTTTGTATGTGAAATCTCTCCAAGTATGTCAAATCTCTCCCAAATCTCTCCAAGTATGTCAAATCTCTCCCAAATCTCTCTAAGTATGTGAAATCTCTCCCACATATCTCTTTGTATGTGAAATCTCTCCAAGTATGTCAAATCTCTCCAAGTATGTCAAATCTCTCCCAAATCTCTCTAAGTATGTGAAATCTCTCCCACATATCTCTTTGTATGTGAAATCTCTCCAAGTATGTCAAATCTCTCCCAAATCTCTCTAAGTATGTGAAATCTCTCCCACATATCTCTTTGTATGTGAAATCTCTCCAAGTATGTCAAATCTCTCCCAAATCTCTCTAAGTATGTGAAATCTCTCCCACATATCTCTTTGTATGTGAAATCTCTCCAAGTATGTCAAATCTCTCCCAAATCTCTCCAAGTATGTCAAATCTCTCCCAAATCTCTCCAAGTATGTCAAATCTCTCCCAAATCTCTCTAAGTATGTGAAATCTCTCCCACATATCTCTTTGTATGTGAAATCTCTCCAAGTATGTCAAATCTCTCCACGTATGTCAAATCTCTCCCAAATCTCTCTAAGTATGTGAAATCTCTCCCACATATCTCTTTGTATGTGAAATCGCTCCAAGTATGTCAAATCTCTCCCAAATCTCTCCAAGTATGTCAAATCTCTCCCAAATCTCTCTAAGTATGTGAAATCTCTCTCACGTATCTCTTCGTATGCGAAATCTCTCCAAGTATGTCAAATCTCTCCCAAATCTCTCCAAGTATGTCAAATCTCTCCCAAATCTCTCTAAGTATGTGAAATCTCTCTCACGTATCTCTTCGTATGCGAAATCTCTCCAAGTACGTCAAATCTCTCCCAAATCTCTCTGAGAACGAGGAATCTCTCTCAAATCTCTCTCGAAATCTCTCCCAACTTTCTATAATCACTCGGGGCATCCCGACCCTCGAATTTGGCGAAAAATAGCCCAAGAACGGAAGTCTACGCGAAAAACGGACTTAAGGAAACGAACCCTCTGAACCGAAAGTACTATTCATGAACCGAACCGAAAGCACTATTCATGAGGGTCCGAACCGAAAGTACTGTTCATGAGCTGAACCGAAAGTACTGTTCATCCGAACCGAACCCAGCACTGAAGGAAGGTCCGAACCGAACCAGCATAGAAGGGAGAATCCGAACCGAAAGTACTGTTGATTACTGTTCACAACAGTACCTTCGGTTCTAGCCTGACCTCGGACCGAAGCTTTACCTTCGCGTCGGACTCCTTCCCTTCGGACCGAACCACCCGCCTTCGCTTCCCACTTCGCTTCGGACTGCATCGCATCGGACCGAGCTCGTTTCGCCTTTCGCCTCCCCGCCTCAGCCTACCGCGTCCGAGCCGAGCCCCCATCTGACCGAACTTCGGCCCAGAGACCGAGCCTCGGCCGAGATCCGAAGGGTCTCGCTGGGGCAGCTCGGATTTCGCCCATTTTTGCGTGTTTTTGCGTTTTAAACCCATTTTTAATTATTTTAACATGGGATTTTCACCCAAAACTTTATTTTTAATTATAAGACCCCTAAATTAATGATTTAATCACATTTTAAGGATAAAATCTTATTTAAAAAAGAGTTGGTAAAGTACAAAAGAAGAGTGTTGACCTTACCCTAGTTATGACGCAAGCAACCCCCATGTCCACTCCATGACAACCCACACTCCTCCCCACCATACCTTGTACTTTTTACCTCCCTCACAAGCCACCTCCATGCTTTAAGAGCTGGATATTCACCCTCTCTCCTCATTTCCTCTCATTTGTTCTCATTTCACAAGAAGATCAAACTCCTTTCTCTCTCACTCTCTCTCTCTAGAAATCCGAGATTCAAGGGCTAATCTTGAGAGTTTCCTCCACTTTTGGTAAGCATAATCCATTTCCTTTATGATTATCTCAATTATTTCCACTCAAATCATGGATATCTTACACAAATTCCATTATATTTGTGTTAGAGCTACGAATCTTCAAGCGATTCTTCTAGTGTTCTTGGGTTGAACACTTCTCTTCTTCAACACTTATCTACTGAAATCACACAAGGTGAGTTCATACCCCTACATTTTCATGTTTTCTCAAGTTTTAGGGGGGGGGGGGGGGGGGGGGGGGGGGGGGAATACAAGCCAAAACACCAAGAACATATCTAAATTCTTCTAACAGCTTTCATCAAAAAATTTGGACTCCATTCACGGACTGTTTTGGACATCTTAAACATTTTAGTTTTCAAAACTGTTTTAGGTGCATGTAGTTCCACTTCTTAGCTTTAAAATGACTACTTGCACATCTCCATACAATTTTTCTACAATTTATGGTGATTTTTACAAAACTGCCTATCATTTCAAACACCAATCCGAACCAGTCTGTGATTATGGACTTTTTCACCTAAGTTGCAGGTCATTAAAAATCATGATAAAAATTATGGGTAAACTAGACACATTTTGGGGACTCCCAGAATTTACGGATTTAGTTTTCGACTTCGTATGATTTTTCTATAAAGTTTCAAAAACAGTGTAGAAAGGCTGAAAATTTGTTAACAGCTTGTAATTTTTACTACACTTTGTATTGTGTTGAGCAAAGTGTATATTGTCAAGTTCTAAGTATTGAATGTGATATGTTGTAAATTTTATCATCTTAAACTGAAAATAAGTCACGCATGATAAGATTATTCATTCATTTAGAACACGTATACATACATATAAACTATAATAAGCATAGTTTAATGGATTTTATAATCCTAACACCTTTTCATAAAAGAAGTTCTTATATATTACAAACGTTTTGGATAAAACTATAATAGGTATAGTTTTCAATACATCACATAATACACACGTACGAGAAGGGTACATTCATATGGAAAGGTTTTACACTCCCGCATACAACTTGTAAACTTGTTAACCTAAATTGTGAGACATTCTCTTTCCGTACGTCCGAGTGCGGAATATAAAATCCTGTACGTTATAATCAGAGTCTCCTGGAGGGAGAACGTGATAGTTGTATATAGATCTATATTGGGCTTGACACCCCACACCTAGCTGCTAGCTACAGTTGGACCTGCAGGTCTACGGGTGATAATTGTCATTTCAGTTAATCGACGTCTGAGAAACGTCGTGGCAGGTTCATTAGTCTTAAGTATGATTATAGCGGCTCACATAAGGATATAACAATACATAAAGTTTACGGGATTTTTATAAAACTTTAATGGGTTTTTATGTCGGTTTTTAAAAACCACTTTTATCTCAATAAGTACCGATATTACTGTCTACATTCGGTTTTTGGTATTTATGACTACACATCATTTGAAACCACATTTATAGCTTTAAGTATAGACGATACTTGTTATTTTCTCGGTCCTAAGACTTAGGACTACATATACATCAAGTATTAACAAACAAAAGAAGTTTCGGGAACAACATTTAATTCAAGTGCGTTTATGTCAATTTAAGCACATTTCATTTTCCTTTAATAAGAAAGGTTACTTATACATTTTGGTCATCGGTTATGTGACTACATTACATAAACTTTATAAAGAAAATATCGGATTTTCTGAATACATATCATATCATTTTTACAAGGAAAACAGTCTAATTCTCCAATAAAATCTCTTATGAACTCACCAACCATTGTGTTGACACTTTTTCAAACTGCTTGTATTCTCAGGAAATCGCTAAACAGGTAACCAAATACTTTTGAGGATGGGACGTTGAGGCGTCAAACTTATCTTATTTTGTCAACATATTGTAATTGAATTTGAAACATGTAATACATACAATGATGTAACTTTTTCAATTATATATATGTTGGTTGTGTTTACTTTCTTCACTATTACCATTGTTGTTATGATACTACACATGAAGTCCTCCATCCCTGGACGTTTCCGCCATCCTTGGTTCCGGGGTGCGACATATTGGTATCAGAGCACGGTTTATAGTGAATTAAGTATATCAAACAACATAGGATATACAAACTATAAACACATTTGGGACTAAGAGTCTCTGATTTTAAAACATTCTAACCGGTTATACTTTTCGAAAACGAATAAGTTCTGTTTAAAAAGTATACCTACATGCATTGCATACGCGCGTAGTGTCATAACTAGAAGAACATAAACTAAAAGAAGAGGAGTTGAACGCTACGAGTATGCCTTGGTATGAGTAATCAGTTTTGGGAAGGATATAGCCTGATCAACTATATTAGTCCGGAAAGTGACTTACTCATACCGGGGGATAGCCGTAGGAGGGCAAGAAGTCTAATAACCTAACTTCACCCTACAAAGAGCGCTATAAGAACCAAATCTAAACGTTTAAAATACTATTAGGAGTATTTGTATGTTGCTATATCGCAATATTATTAATATATACCGCTATCCGCTTCTTACCCCTCTATTCTCGCGCAGATGTCATGGCAGGATTTCACCTACCAGGAGACCCATACTTTCCCAACCAGGGAAATGCCGGCTGGATTGAGGAAGAGCCCGAAGAACTGATTGAAGAGGATCCCGAAGAGGATCCCGAAGAAGAGCCCGAGGAAGAAGAAGAGGAGGTAGATGAAGAAGAAGAAGAAGAGGAAGACGACGAGGTGGACATGGATGAGGAGGAAAGTGAAGAAGAGCCAGAGGAGGAAGTCTTCAACCCTCCCTACATTTCTAGGGTGCCTGCAAACCGCTGGGGGCACAATGGGCCTGAGCCCCGTTGGGCAACCATGATCGAAAGGTGGAGTCGGCAACAGCACCAGAGGTCACCCTATGGCGACCAACGAGGTTATTATGACCTCAGCCACGGGGGACCGGCTGACAGAGCTCTCCCCGTTATGACCCAGCACATCACGAACTTGGGAAACCAGAGTAGGGAAATGGCAGACCAGATTCGAAATCTCAGCGCTATTACGGCAGCCACCAATGCACGCACCCGGGATTTGGAGAGGGACTTCTATCCATTGGACCGACTCATCGAGGACCTTACCGCCGCTCGAGCGGAGGTAAGGGAGTACCAGGTGAGACACGCAGCTCTCGAGGAGAGGGTAATCGCGGCTGAGCGCCGGATTGCGGAGCTTCAGGGAGCCTCGACCTCATCCCAGGGCCACCATGGATCAGATGCTTCACGCCACGAGTAGTTTTCGCGCTACTTATATTTTGTTATAAATCTAGGATTTCGAGTAGGCGTTGGTGCTACTCTTTGTGCGAATAGGTTGACCTTCTGACTAAGTGATTCCACTAGTCAAAGGGACTTTTGTTCTACCAAAACTTTATCTTTATATTAATGTAATATAAACCTTTATAAGGTCAATTACCTAAGAACATTATGTACTAGCAAATTATCAATGAATGTGGTTTGTATTTTATTTCTTTTGATGCTGACACAAACAAAGCACTTGACTCTGCTGGAGTCAACACTAATTAATTTATAAGTTTAATTGCATAAACTTGATAATTAATTGCCTTCTAAATTATTAAAAACACGGACAAAATACAATTGAGATGAAACAAGTAACGCTCAACTCGTTTCACCGCTGAAATTTTACCGACAAGTCTTTCTTTTTATATTCTTATGTCAGAACCATGCCGCCAAGGAAAAGACCAAGGCCTTCCGGAAACTCAGCACCGCCCACTCCGCCGCCACCTCCGGAGTTTGATCCGGTAATGTTTCAGGCTGCAGTAACAGCAGCTGTGGCGGCAGCAATGTCGCAAATGGGTACAAACGGTTCCGGCGGTTCCGGATCCGGGAATACTAACTCGAATCAGGGAGACAGTACGGGGCGCACCAAGGAGTGTTCATACAAAGACTTCACTAATGGCAAACCCGATCCTTTCGACGGGAGCGGGGGCGTCATAGCGCTAATGCAATGGTTCGAAAGGACCGAAGCAATCTTCGAAATCTGTGCTTGCCCCGAGGCAAGCAAAGTCAAGTATGCGGCATTCACTTTCACAAGAAAAGCCCTTACTTGGTGGAATGGCCGAGTTAAGTCACTTACGCCTGCAGTGGCTAACTCCATCGGCTGGGAGAACTTAAAAGCGTTGATGCTAAAAGAGTATTGCCCAAGGGGAGAAATACAAAAGCTCGAGGAGGAACTATGGAATCTCAAGATGTCGGGGATGGATCTCGAAGCTTATACAGCCCGATTCAACGACCTAGCACTCCTTTGCCCTGCAATGGTCACTCCGGAGGAGAAGAAGGTAGAGCGATACCTTTGGGGGCTGTCATCCCAGATTCATGACAGTGTTCTGGCCTCGAAACCTACCACCTTTGAAAGTGCCAAGGAATTGGCACAACAACTTATCGATCATAGGGCCAGCCGTGGCACCATGGTCGCCGCCACCAACCAAACGAAAGGAGGAAACAACAAGAGGAAGTTCTGGAACATTAAAAAGAAACAACCGGTAAGGGACCCCGCAAAGAAACAAAGGACAGTTGTTGTCCGTGCAGCCACTATTGCTCCTGCTCCAGCGCCGCCGAAGCCATATGCTGGAAATCTCCCCAAGTGCAACAAGTGCAACTACCATCACAAGGGCGCTTGTCGGGAATTGCACTGCAAAAACTGCGACAAGAAAGGGCATACCGCTCGTTTCTGTAGAGCGCCAGCACGACCAAACAACCAAGTTGCCAATGCGGGGGCAAGCCAAACCTGCTATGAATGTGGTGAAGCAGGAAACTTCAGGAGAAACTGCCCCAAGGCACAAACCCCTAATGGTGATGGTGTAGGGAGAATCCTGACAATGGGACACGGAGAAGCGGTCAAGGATCCCTCGGTGGTTTCTGGTACGTTTCTCCTCAATAACACATATGCATGCATACTATTTGATAGTGGAGCAGAGAGGAGTTTTGTGAGCCATGAATTCAAACAATTACTAAAACAAACCCCTCGTTCATTAAAAGATACATACGTAGTAGAAATGGCTAATGGGAAAGAAGAGCACACTAATGTTATATACTCAGGGTGTACCCTCACTCTAGACAACCATTCGTTTAAAGTAGACCTGATGCCGGTCACAATAAAATGCTTTGACATAATCATCGGTATGGATTGGTTAAGTTCACATCGTGCCGACATTCTATGTTACGAAAGGGCCGTTCGCCTTAATCTGCCGAATGGCGAAACCCTCTTCATCTATGGCGACAAACCCAGTCCAAATTTGCAAGTCATCTCTTGCGTCAAAGCCCAAAAGTACCTCCGAAAGGAGTACCACTCATTTCTAGCCCACATAGTAGATACGAAACGAGAGGTGAAGGATATCAACGACATTCCCAAGGTGTGCAACTATCCGAATGTATTCCCCGAAGATCTTCCAGGTGTACCCTCCGCACGACAAGTTGAATTCCGGATCGACTTAATCCCAGGAGCTACCCCCGTCGCTAAGGCTCCATACCGTTTAGCACCGGCAGAAATGCAAGAACTTTCCAGCCAGTTAAATGAACTGTTAAGCAAGGGATTTATCAGGCCAAGCTTCTCACCCTAGGGAGCGCCGGTCCTGTTCGTAAAGAAGAAGGACGGATCTTTTCGCATGTGCATAGACTACCGGGAGCTGAACAAACTTACTATCAAGAACCGATATCCCTTACCCCGAATCGATGATCTCTTTGACCAACTCCAAGGAGCAAGCTACTTTTCGAAAATCGACTTGAGGTCGGGTTACCATCAACTGCGAGTACAAGAAGAGGATATTCCCAAGACTGCGTTCAGAACTCGTTACGGGCACTATGAGTTTGTGGTAATGCCCTTCGGATTAACGAACGCACCGGCGGTATTTATGGACCTGATGAATCGAGTGTGTCGACCCTACTTAGACAAATTCGTGATTGTGTTCATCGACGATATTTTAATCTACTCCCGAAGCGAGGAAGAACACCGTCAACACCTCCGGCTGATCTTGGAAACACTGAGGGCCAAGAAGCTTTACGCCAAATTCTCTAAATGCGAATTCTGGATTAGAGAAGTGAATTTTCTTGGCCATGTGGTTAGCGAGAAGGGGATACATGTGGATCCCGCAAAAATCCAAGCTATTAAAAACTAGTCAGCACCTACAACGCCGACGGAAATTCGACAATTTTTAGGGCTCGCCGGCTACTACCGAAGATTCATACAAAACTTCTCGAAGATCGCCAAACCACTCACCACCCTGACTCAAAAAGGTGTGGTATTTAAGTGGGGAGATAAACAAGAAACCGCCTTCCAGACGTTAAAACAAGCCTTGTGCAGCGCACCAGTTTTGTCTCTTCCAGAAGGAACTGATGACTTCGTGGTATATTGCGATTCTTCAAATCAAGGTCTCGGATGCGTGCTCATGCAGAGAGGAAAAGTCATCGCCTACGCATCAAGACAGCTTAAAACACACGAAGTTAATTACACCACCCATGACCTTGAATTGGGAGCGGTAGTGTTCGCTCTAAAGATTTGGAGGCACTATCTCTACAGCACGAAATGTACCATCTTCACCGACCACAAAAGTCTTCAGCATATCCTCAATCAGAAAGAGCTCAACATGCGACAACGGAGATGGGTTGAACTGCTAAATGACTACGAGTGCGAAATTCGCTACCACCCGGGCAAGGCCAATGTAGTGGCTGATGCCCTAAGCAGGAAGGAGTATTCGGGCCGCCGAGTAAAATCCTTAACCGTGACCATCCATTCCCACCTGGCCACACAAATTCGGGAAGCTCAATTAGAAGCCTTTAAACCAGAGAATGTGGCGGGTGAGGCATTAAGGGGAATGGATAAGAACTTAGAAGTCAAGGACGACGGAACCCGTTATCTCAGTAACCGGATCTGGACACCGAAGTTCGGTGGGATCCGAGACGTGGTCATGAATGAAGCACACAAGACTCGATACTCCATTCATCCAGGGTCAGATAAGATGTATCTAGACCTCAAGAAGTTATACTGGTGGCCGAATATGAAAGCCAAGATTGCTACATATGTGGGCAAGTGCCTGACTTGCGCCAAGGTCAAGGTGGAATACCAGAAACCCTCAGGACTACTACAACAGCCTGTTATACCGGAATGGAAGTGGGAACAGATAACCATGGACTTTATAACCAAGCTTCCTAAGACTTCGAGCGGGTTTGACACTATATGGGTAATCGTAGATAGATTGACCAAGTCTGCGCACTTCCTACCAATAAAGGAAACCGACAAGATGGAGAAATTAACCAGAATATACCTCAAGGAGATTGTGCGACTGCATGGTGTACCAATATCTATCATCTCAGACCGAGATAGTAGGTTCACTTCGAGATTTTGGCAGTCCCTGCAGAAATCCTTAGGTACTAGGCTAGACATGAGTACGGCCTACCACCCACAAACTGACGGGCAGAGCGAGCGCACTATACAGACATTAGAAGACATGTTGAGAGCATGTGTGATAGACTTTGGTAAAGCGTGGGATACCCACTTGCCGCTGATTGAATTCTCCTACAATAACAGCTATCACACCAGCATTAAAGTCGCTCCATTCGAAGCTCTTTACGGTCGCAAGTGCAGGTCACCCCTATGTCGGGCTGAAGTGGGGGATACTCAGTTAGCTAGGGAGCAAATTCCGAATAGCACCCTCACTGGTCCTGAAATCATAAGGGAGACCACAGAAAAGATTATTCAAATTCGAGAAAGGCTGAAGGCCTCCCGAGATCGACAAAAGAGTTACGCGGATAAGCGACGTAAACCCTTGGAATTCCAGGTTGGCGATCGTGTGTTACTAAAAGTTTCCCCTTGGAAAGGAATGATACGTTTCGGCAAACGTGGGAAACTAAACCCAAGGTACATTGGACCGTTCGAAATCCTCGCCAGGATTGGTCCTGTGGCGTACAAACTTCGATTACCTCAAGAACTCAATAAGGTACATCCCACCTTTCACGTATCGAACCTGAAGAAATGTCTGTCCGACGAGACACTTGTAATACCTCTCGATGAGATCGAAGTTGACGAAAATCTCCACTTCGTGGAAGAGCCAGTAGAGATTATGGATCGGGAGGTCAAAAGAACGAAACAAAGCCGTATTCCCATTGTAAAGGTTCGATGGAACGCTAAACGAGGACCTGAGTTCACCTGGGAGCGCGAAGATCAAATGAAGCAAAAGTACCCGCACCTTTTCCTAAACCCTTAAAGCCCTGGTCAAAGCGTAAATTTCGGGACGAAATTCCCTCTAACGGGGGGATGATGTGACAATAGTCAAAATCGGTTCAAGTCTAAGCCGGTCAAGGTCAACGAGTCAAACCGGTCAACTCAATTAAAACCTTGTATGATAGGGTGTATATTATGTAAATACTGTATAACTCACTATTTTAATGAGAAAACACCACTTGGAAAGTTCATGTGTTTAAATTTCCTTAGCATTAGTGCTGATCAATGAACAAAAACAATAATACAATGTTGCGTACTCATAGGGAGTGCGTAAGATCCTAAATCATGGCACAACGGGGTCTAAAGACCTTGCATTGCGAAGCCAAACACTCTCATTCATCACACACGAAAACACTCTCAATCGTTTTCACATATCTCTTTGTATGTGAAATCTCTCCAAGTATGTCAAATCTCTCCCAAATCTCTCCAAGTATGTCAAATCTCTCCCAAATCTCTCTAAGTATGTGAAATCTCTCTCACGTATCTCTTCGTATGCGAAATCTCTCCAAGTATGTCAAATCTCTCCCAAATCTCTCCAAGTATGTCAAATCTCTCCCAAATCTCTCTAAGTATGTGAAATCTCTCTCACGTATCTCTTCGTATGCGAAATCTCTCCAAGTACGTCAAATCTCTCCCAAATCTCTCTGAGAACGAGGAATCTCTCTCAAATCTCTCTCGAAATCTCTCCCAACTTTCTATAATCACTCGGGGCATCCCGACCCTCGAATTTGGCGAAAAATAGCCCAAGAACGGAAGTCTACGCGAAAAACGGACTTAAGGAAACGAACCCTCTGAACCGAAAGTACTATTCATGAACCGAACCGAAAGCACTATTCATGAGGGTCCGAACCGAAAGTACTGTTCATGAGCTGAACCGAAAGTACTGTTCATCCGAACCGAACCCAGCACTGAAGGAAGGTCCGAACCGAACCAGCATAGAAGGGAGAATCCGAACCGAAAGTACTGTTGATTACTGTTCACAACAGTACCTTCGGTTCTAGCCTGACCTCGGACCGAAGCTTTACCTTCGCGTCGGACTCCTTCCCTTCGGACCGAACCACCCGCCTTCGCTTCCCACTTCGCTTCGGACTGCATCGCATCGGACCGAGCTCGTTTCGCCTTTCGCCTCCCCGCCTCAGCCTACCGCGTCCGAGCCGAGCCCCCATCTGACCGAACTTCGGCCCAGAGACCGAGCCTCGGCCGAGATCCGAAGGGTCTCGCTGGGGCAGCTCGGATTTCGCCCATTTTTGCGTGTTTTTGCGTTTTAAACCCATTTTTAATTATTTTAACATGGGATTTTCACCCAAAACTTTATTTTTAATTATAAGACCCCTAAATTAATGATTTAATCACATTTTAAGGATAAAATCTTATTTAAAAAGGAGTTGGTAAAGTACAAAAGAAGAGTGTTGACCTTACCCTAGTTATGACGCAATGTAACAGCCCAAAATCTCAAGTATTGTTAAATTGCATTTTGGGGTGTTTTAAAGGGAAGACTCGGCGAGTTGGAGCAAGACTCGCCGAGTAGGGTCGCAGATTTGGTCGCGGGTTCGCGACTGGACTCGACGAGTCCAGGTATGGACTCGGCGAGTCGACGCTGTTCAGCAGAAACCCTAGCCGTTTCGTATTGGGTCGTATATAAGAGATCTTATGCCGTCATTGTTCGTCTTTTGGCCGATTGAGGAGAACCCTAAACGACTGTGGCATCTAGAGCAAGCTTGAAGGCCATTAGAGACTTTGAGGGAATTGTAGTGCAAGAAGAGGAAGGATTTTGGCCAAAGGAAGATCAAGGGGATCGAGCTCTGAGGTTTGACGACACAGAGAGTATGTTTTCAGGTAATGTTTCGGATCATTCCTGTTATTTTGATGTGTACACGGATTTAGGGTTTATGAAACCCATTTGGGGTTAGATGGATTGTTGTGTTATTATCCAACGTTTATAATCCTGTATTGGTACCCCTTAGAGGTCCAGAAGGTCCTATGTTTGTATATTCGGGAAAATATGTATCTCAGGAAGCAGTTTGATCGACTGCATGGCGTGGACTCGCCGAGTCGGATGATCAGACTCGGCGAGTAGCTTGAAGATTCACTGGGACTCGCCGAGTTGTTCTTCAGACTCGGCGAGTGGAGTCGGGGTGGCCCCGCGATTCTTCCAGGAGTGACTCGTCGAGTCAAAGAGGATACTCGACGAGTAGAAGGGGAATCTTAGAGGAATGAAGGACGACCAGACTCGCCGAGTCGCCAGGGAACTCGCCGAGTCCAGTCGAGCTGACAATGGAATGTTGACCAGAGTTGACTGGTGTGATTTCTTAGGGTCAGTTATCGTGGAGGATAGGAGTATTAATAAGGGATATATGATGTTACAGGGAGCTTGTAGCTCGGAGGATCAAGTGCAAGGGACTTTAGGAGTTGCTATCTTCCAGTGTCCGCGAGGTGAGTCTTCTCACTATACCTCACCCGGAAGGGTTTGATTGTGTGACCGGAAGGTCAAGTATGTTATGTGTTATGTTTATATGCTATAAATGGAAAGTTAGCTGCTACGCGTGATATACATGCTTATATATGGGCCGGAAGGCAAGGTATTATGTGACAGAAAGGTCAGGTATGATATATGATATATGTGCTTTATGTGTTAGAGTATTTGTATTATGTGTTATATATGTGTATGGGCCGGAAGGCGATATATATTACGGGCCGGAAGGCAAAGTTATGTGGACCGAAAGGTCCGGGCCGGAAGGCAATGTTATGTTATGGGCCGGAAGGCGATGTGATGTGTGATGGACCGGAAGGTCGGCGTGGGTAAGGCCGGAAGGTTTACCCAGCAGGGACGGAAGTCCCCTGAGACACATGGACCGGAAGGTCGGGCCGGAAGGCGTATGTGCGTAAGGTATATTGGGGAACTCACTAAGCTTCGTGCTTACGTTGTTTATGTTATGTTGTTTCAGGTTCTTTCAGTAACGCGGGATGGCAACGGTTCGATTGTACACACCGAAGAAAGAGTTGTGCTTTGGAGGATCCTGGTTGTCTATTCAAATGAAAATGAAACTATATCTTGTAATTCGAATGTGAATAAGATTTTAAAGAAGTGTTTTAATATTAAATTGATTATTTAAATGAAAAATTTTGTTTTTGGAAATCACGGTGTTACAAATTGGTATCAGAGCCTTGGTTTGAGGGATTCGGACGCGCCTACGGGTAAATCTGGACTCAAACTGAGGAAGTAAGAAAAGGTTTTCCAAATAAATGGTTTTTCTAAAGTGAATAAGAGTTCAAAGAGAAAGCAAGAAAGAGCAGTGTGTACAATCAACCAGAGCCAAACGGTGATTTCCCAAAATACCCTTACTTTTGTGTTATGACATATCTATTATGCACTTTATGAGACATTATTGCATGCTAGAGACAGGCTAGGTATTTCATATCTTAGGACTAGAGTGGCCTGATGTGTGATGCCTTAGTCTAGGGTTTGCTGTTATATGTGCGTTATGCTTTTGTGTATATGTGATGAGTGAGAGTATCTAGTTGGAACGCACAAGGGGTAAAGCTACGGGGTACAGAAGTACTTCCGAGGATGAGCCGAGAAGGTGGAGCTACCACAGATGGGGAGTCCTATGTATGCTTCAATGCTCGAATGCTGCTTGCTTTGTGCTTTGTGGAGTTGTCGATGATGGGAGTCAGCTACTAAGTGAGTATGACGATACTCAGGAGGCAGAGGGCTGGCATCATTAGGAACTCTTCAGCAGCTGATAGCAAAGAAGTGGGAGGACGGTGGAAGGGACTAGGGAGTAAACCTAGCCAAATGAGTGCGCTGGTAGAGTAGAGGATTTCGCTGGAAAGCGAGCACGCGCGATGAGATGGGTGAAAGAGCAGGTTTATCAGCTACTTAGGAACTCTGGGATGGTCCGTGTGGAAAGTATGGGTAGATGTGGCAGGTAGTATGGGCCCGTACTACTGAAAGCAGAGGACCCATACTTGATACAGGGGGCATTCTAAAGGTCCTAAGGAACAGATTGAGGGGTGATGTTATGGTTCGGATACCATACATCGGAGCGGATACAGAGTGATGTTATGGTCCGGGCACCATACATTGGAGCAGATTGAGGAGTGGTGCTATGGTTCAGGTACCATACACCGAGGCATGTTGAGGAGGGATGTCATGGGATGAGTACCATGGTTCGTAGTGGATGATGCTTGTGGCTATCTTGTTATCCGGTTATCGATCGGACGAGCACGAGCGAGCGGGATGCGAGGGTTCGCGAGATCCTGCGTGATGAGGTCGCTGCATTGTTGCGGGCTGAGTCGCCAGAATTGTTTGGGTCGATCAGGACCACTATGATTGAAGTAGTTGGATGAGCGATATGCGGCTTTCGCAGAGACGGCTGCCGCGGCGGTTACAGCGGCTGTAGCAACGGCAAAGAAAGGGGCTAGTCGGGGTTTTCAGTATCGGGACTTCTATTATGCGAAGCCTCCCACATTCGATGGAGTTCAGGACTCGATTGTTGCTATGAGATGGTTATCAGACATGGAGGGGTGTTTCTCCACGAGTTTATGCCCTGCTGATCAGAGGGTGGGGTGTGCTCTGAACCTATTGAGGCTCGGGGCGAAGGATTGGTGGAGATTGACCACGAGGTCATTTTCCGATGCGCAGAGGGCTGCAGTTTCATGGGATCAATTTAGAGGGATGTTCAGTACTCGCTATGTTCCGCGGGATGAAAAGGAGAAATTGGCTCGGAAGTTCCTTAAGCTGAAGCAGGATTTGGAGTCGGTGACTGAGAGCACCGGGATGTTTATTGAGAGGGCGACGTTTTGCCCTGAGTTCGCTTCGGAGCAGGCTCAGATGTCCCGATATCCGAGTATGCTCAAGGGGGGGGGGGTATCAGACAGTTCGTGTCTGCGCAGAGGCGCGAGACCGTGATGGTATCGCAGGAGGCCGCCATGTGGCGTGAGTTAGAGGTTGAGTTGCAGTTGCGTGAGATGAGGCAGGCCCCGATGCAGTCGCAGTCGGCGCCGAAACGGCCCATGACCGTAGACGTTAGAATGGGGGATCGGAGCGGTCACACTTGTGGGAAGTGTGAGAGAGATGGCACCGGAGCTTGTTGGCCCAGTGGTGCATGTCGCAAGTGCGGAAAGGAGGGGCACGGTGCACGGGATTGTCGGCAGTCAGTGCCAATTCGAGATTTCAGGATTTGTTATCAGTGTCGGCAGGTTGGACATTTGAGGGTCAACCGTCCACAGTTTCCTGCAGGACCGGTGCAGGCTCTAGCATCGGCCACCTTGAGGAGTTCAGGAGGAGGACAGGATGGAGCAGAGCCCTAGGGCTCAGGGTCGTGCTTCTCGGCTTGCGGCAGAGGGAGACGGAGCAGTGCCGAAGGCAGCTGCGGGTATGATGCTCTCTTGATGTCTTGAGTAACTTGCGTTGATTGTGGCGTATTGTTTGTGCTGGTGTCTGGTGTGGATTTCGATGCGGTATTCGTTGTTTCACGGGTTTGGCATGGTTATGAATTGGTGCTTCAGGTTTTCGCTTGGCATTCGTTGTTCCCTGATGGTTTAGTATGATTATAGTTTGGTGTTTTGGTACCGGTAGCCTTGTGCGGTTTTCGATGCGATATTCAACCTTTGGCAGGTTGTGGGTTTGGTTATGGGTTATTGATTGGGAATTCCGTTGGTCATCGTTCGTGAGGGTTGATAGTGGAGATGCGGCACTGGGTTGAATGACGGGTAGCATCTGCAGTTGTGGAGTGGATAATTGAAAGATCGGATTCTTTTGAGCGGATTGATCAGGGAGGAGATGTGTTTTGCTGAGGGTTGCTTACGCTTGTGGGAAGCAGTCAGTGGGTAAATGTTCTCTTTGTGCAGGATGGTTCTGAAAGGTCGTTAATGACGATCGGTGGCAGTTAGTCAGTGCTTTAGTGGGGGAGAATTGTAAAATTCTCCGGGAGATCGATGAGTATGTAAGGGTGCTTAGCTGCCGGGATTCAGCAGTGTTTGTCAGCGCAGAGTATAGGCCGACGAGAGCGAGTGTCGGGTATGCGGGGCGGGATACAGACCTAGGGCATTCGATTTTGGAGGCCTGAGAGAAGGCCGGGATCAAGCTTGAGTAAGTAATCGGGGTTATGTGATCAGAGTATTGGTATGTTTGAGGAACGTGATGGGTTGTACTGCATTAATCCCACGGGATTATGTTGTGCATGTTTCTAGAGCCGGAACCGGAAGGTTCCCAGAGTTAGAACCTGAGGGTTCGCAGAGTTTGGGTGTACGGACCCACAGAGATATAGCCTCGAGTGGCTAGTATGTGTTATGAGAGTCGGTCCAGTCATACTGGAGACTCTGTTGGTATTGCTGGATTAGCTCGAGATTTGCGGATCGCGTATGTTGCAGTGTGATTGCATTGGAAGGTCTGGCCCCGGGTTATTGATCTGGTTTAGCTGAGGCAGTGATTTTGATGAGTGGAGAGAGTGCATGGGATTGAGAGCCCCTGCAATGAGAACCAGAGTATGTGAATAGCAGTTACGCGAAAAGGGTGGTGTCGCTTGGGGCGAGCACCGTGGCACCGGGTGGAGTGGCATTATGGCCAAGAGGGTTCCTTGGAAAAAGGAAAAGAGGAAGGTGTAACTCCGAAGAGGGTGCAGGTTCACGAAAGTGAAAGCTGCAGAGCAGAGTTATGGTTAGAGTATTTCGAGTATGGTTTTGAGCATCGTGTTCGCGGCAGTGGAGTAGGAATCCATCCGGTTGGGATGTCTGTTGAGGCTCAGAAGGGATGCATGGAGAGAGAGGATTTTAAATTCTCGGTGTGAATCTGATCAGAGTGTAGGGTGGATGTAGTGGTTCATCTTGGGAGATGTTCGAGGATATCATCAGTGTATCGGGTCTTTCCACCTGCGGGTGTTGGGACTAGTTCAGTAGGTGTATGTGATGGCAAGAGGGAACTTGTGAGAGTTGATCTGAGAGGGAGGGCGGATCTCTCAGTCGGTCCGGAATGGGCAAAGTGGGCTTTGGATCGGGGATCCGGTGGTTCAGGGTTTCCTAACCCTTATGGGTTGAGTGATCGTTGAGATTTGGAGCAGAATGCATCGTGGGTAATTTCTGATTACAGAGAGTTAGTGATCGTCTAGAGTAAGCAGGAAAGTTATGCAGGCAGACGCCGTTACGAGCATGTGATTCAGGTCAGCGACTTCGTATTTCTGATGGGGTGCTTCGATTTAGGAAGAGGGGTAAATGGGGGGCCCCGGTATGTCGGGTCTTTTCGTGAAGGTGCGGAGGTAGGAAGGGTGGCCTATCGTTTGGAGCTGTCAACGGAATTGGGACGGATCCATGACACTGGTATGTGTCGCAATTGAAGAGGTGTATAGCGGATGAGTCAGCAGTGGTTCTTCTAGAGAACGATTAGGTGGATGCGAGCATGTGTTACGTCGAGAGGCCAGTGGCCGTCGGAGATCGGAAGATCAAGGTTCTGAGGAACAAGGAGGTACCTCTGGTATTGGTTCAGTAGCGGTCTCGGGAGAGATCGGTAGTGTCTAGGGAAGCCGAAACGTGAGATGCGGGAGCAGCAGCCAGGGCTATTTTCAGAGTGAGACTTCGGGGACGAAGTCTAATTCTAGTGGGGGAGAATTGTAACAGCCCAAAATCTCAAGTATTGTTAAATTGCATTTTGGGGTGTTTTAAAGGGAAGACTCGGCGAGTTGGAGCAAGACTCGCCGAGTAGGGTCGCAGATTTGGTCGCGGGTTCGCGACTGGACTCGACGAGTCCAGGTATGGACTCGGCGAGTCGACGCTGTTCAGCGGAAACCCTAGCCGTTTCGTATTGGGTCGTATATAAGGGATCTTATGCCGTCATTGTTCGTCTTTTGGCCGATTGAGGAGAACCCTAAACGACTGTGGCATCTAGAGCAAGCTTGAAGGCCATTAGAGACTTTGAGGGAATTGTAGTGCAAGAAGAGGAAGGATTTTGGCCAAAGGAAGATCAAGGGGATCGAGCTCTGAGGTTTGACGACACAGAGAGTATGTTTTCAGGTAATGTTTCGGATCATTCCTGTTATTTTGATGTGTACACGGATTTAGGGTTTATGAAACCCATTTGGGGTTAGATGGATTGTTGTGTTATTATCCAACGTTTATAATCCTGTATTGGTACCCCTTAGAGGTCCAGAAGGTCCTATGTTTGTATATTCGGGAAAATATGTATCTCAGGAAGCAGTTTGATCGACTGCATGGCGTGGACTCGCCGAGTCGGATGATCAGACTCGGCGAGTAGCTTGAAGATTCACTGGGACTCGCCGAGTTGTTCTTCAGACTCGGCGAGTGGAGTCGGGGTGGCCCCGCGATTCTTCCAGGAGTGACTCGTCGAGTCAAAGAGGATACTCGACGAGTAGAAGGGGAATCTTAGAGGAATGAAGGACGACCAGACTCGCTGAGTCGCCAGGGAACTCGCCGAGTCCAGTCGAGCTGACAATGGACTGTTGACCAGAGTTGACTGGTGTGATTTCTTAGGGTCAGTTATCGTGGAGGATAGGAGTATTAATAAGGGATATATGATGTTACAGGGAGCTTGTAGCTCGGAGGATCAAGTGCAAGGGACTTTAGGAGTTGCTATCTTCCAGTGTCCGCGAGGTGAGTCTTCTCACTATACCTCACCCGGAAGGGTTTGATTGTGTGACCGGAAGGTCAAGTATGTTATGTGTTATGTTTATATGCTATAAATGGAAAGTTAGCTGCTACGCGTGATATACATGCTTATATATGGGCCGGAAGGCAAGGTATTATGTGACAGAAAGGTCAGGTATGATATATGATATATGTGCTTTATGTGTTAGAGTATTTGTATTATGTGTTATATATGTGTATGGGCCGGAAGGCGATATATATTACGGGCCGGAAGGCAAAGTTATGTGGACCGAAAGGTCCGAGCCGGAAGGCAATGTTATGTTATGGGCCGGAAGGCGATGTGATGTGTGATGGACCGGAAGGTCGGCGTGGGTAAGGCCGAAAGGTTTACCCAGCAGGGACGGAAGTCCCCTGAGACACATGGACCGGAAGGTCGGGCCGGAAGGCGTATGTGCGTAAGGTATATTGGGGAACTCACTAAGCTTCGTGCTTACGTTGTTTATGTTATGTTGTTTCAGGTTCTTTCAGTAACGCGGGATGGCAACGGTTCGATTGTACACACCGAAGAAAGAGTTGTGCTTTGGAGGATCCTGGTTGTCTATTCAAATGAAAATGAAACTAT
Organism: Lactuca sativa; assembly: GCF_002870075.4. Lineage (NCBI taxonomy): Eukaryota > Viridiplantae > Streptophyta > Magnoliopsida > Asterales > Asteraceae > Lactuca > Lactuca sativa. The sequence goes on along the minus strand of NC_056623.2, from coordinate 164,654,742 downwards.
ATCTTGTAATTCGAATGTGAATAAGATTTTAAAGAAGTGTTTTAATATTAAATTGATTATTTAAATGAAAAATTTTGTTTTTGGAAATCACGGTGTTACACGCAAGCAACCCCCATGTCCACTCCATGACAACCCACACTCCTCCCCACCATACCTTGTACTTTTTACCTCCCTCACAAGCCACCTCCATGCTTTAAGAGCTGGATATTCACCCTCTCTCCTCATTTCCTCTCATTTGTTCTCATTTCACAAGAAGATCAAACTCCTTTCTCTCTCACTCTCTCTCTCTAGAAATCCGAGATTCAAGGGCTAATCTTGAGAGTTTCCTCCACTTTTGGTAAGCATAATCCATTTCCTTTATGATTATCTCAATTATTTCCACTCAAATCATGGATATCTTACACAAATTCCATTATATTTGTGTTAGAGCTTCGAATCTTCAAGCGATTCTTCTAGTGTTCTTGGGTTGAACACTTCTCTTCTTCAACACTTATCTACTGAAATCACACAAGGTGAGTTCATACCCCTACATTTTCATGTTTTCTCAAGTTTTAGGGGGGGGGGGGGGGGGGGAATACAAGCCAAAACACCAAGAACATATCTAAATTCTTCTAACAGCTTTCATCAAAAAAGTTGGACTCCATTCACGGACTGTTTTGGACATCTTAAACATTTTAGTTTTCAAAACTGTTTTAGGTGCATGTAGTTCCACTTCTTAGCTTTAAAATGACTACTTGCACATCTCCATACAATTTTTCTACAATTTATGGTGATTTTTACAAAACTGCCTATCATTTCAAACACCAATCCGAACCAGTCTGTGATTATGGACTTTTTCACCTAAGTTGCAGGTCATTAAAAATCATGATAAAAATTATGGGTAAACTAGACACATTTTGGGGACTCCCAGAATTTACGGATTTAGTTTTCGACTTCGCATGATTTTTCTATAAAGTTTCAAAAACAGTGTAGAAAGGCTGAAAATTTGTTAACAGCTTGTAATTTTTACTACACTTTGTATTGTGTTGAGCAAAGTGTATATTGTCAAGTTCTAAGTATTGAATGTGATATGTTGTAAATTTTATCATCTTAAACTGAAAATAAGTCACGCATGATAAGATTATTCATTCATTTAGAACACGTATACATACATATAAACTATAATAAGCATAGTTTAATGGATTTTATAATCCTAACACCTTTTCATAAAAGAAGTTCTTATATATTACAAACGTTTTGGATAAAACTATAATAGGTATAGTTTTCAATACATCACATAATACACACGTACGAGAAGGGTACATTCATATGGAAAGGTTTTACACTCCCGCATACAACTTGTAAACTTGTTAACCTAAATTGTGAGACATTCTCTTTCCGTACGTCCGAGTGCGGAATATAAAATCCTGTACGTTATAATCAGAGTCTCCTGGAGGGAGAACGTGATAGTTGTATATAGATCTATATTGGGCTTGACACCCCACACCTAGCTGCTAGCTACAGTTGGACCTGCAGGTCTACGGGTGATAATTGTCATTTCAGTTAATCGACGCCTGAGAAACGTCGTGGCAGGTTCATTAGTCTTAAGTATGATTATAGCGGCTCACATAAGGATATAACAATACATAAAGTTTACGGGATTTTTATAAAACTTTAATGGGTTTTTATGTCGGTTTTTAAAAACCACTTTTATCTCAATAAGTACCGATATTACTGTCTACATTCGGTTTTTGGTATTTATGACTACACATCATTTGAAACCACATTTATAGCTTTAAGTATAGACGATACTTGTTATTTTCTCGGTCCTAAGACTTAGGACTACATATACATCAAGTATTAACAAACAAAAGAAGTTTCGGGAACAACATTTAATTCAAGTGCGTTTATGTCAATTTAAGCACATTTCATTTTCCTTTAATAAGAAAGGTTACTTATACATTTTGGTCATCGGTTATGTGACTACATTACATAAACTTTATAAAGAAAATATCGGATTTTCTGAATACATATCATATCATTTTTACAAGGAAAACAGTCTAATTCTCCAATAAAATCTCTTATGAACTCACCAACCATTGTGTTGACACTTTTTCAAACTGCTTGTATTCTCAGGAAATCGCTAAACAGGTAACCAAATACTTTTGAGGATGGGACGTTGAGGCGTCAAACTTATCTTATTTTGTCAACATATTGTAATTGAATTTGAAACATGTAATACATACAATGATGTAACTTTTTCAATTATATATATGTTGGTTGTGTTTACTTTCTTCACTATTACCATTGTTGTTATGATACTACACATGAAGTCCTCCATCCCTGGACGTTTCCGCCATCCTTGGTTCCGGGGTGCGACATAAGGCCTTTACTTGATCCATTTACTGTCCAAAATCTTGAAATAAGAAACTTCTCAAAGCAGGATGTTACAAGTTAGCTAGATTGCAAAGACAAACTATGTGACTAAAAGAAATTCAAAAGTGACCCAATGTTGTATTCAATCATTGATGGTTCTCTTGAAGTTTCTTGTGACTATAAGGTGAATTTACCTCATTTTTGGATCCCAATTTCCATAACCACACATGGTAAATACTTAGTAAGTACCTTCACTAATGTAAAGAACATCATAGTCAATTGAGTCATATAAAGATCTAATGACATTAGATATGCGTTTGTAGTTTGGTTTTGGTTTAGGAACTGATGCAATATAGGTATATATTTGATATGACAATCATTAAGTGGAGAAATTAATATTTGACGGAGATCAATCATTTCATTTAGAATATTATTGTGTTCTATTTTTGCATGTTGAACCACTTCAAGAATAATTTTTTATTTAAACATTCACAATCAGTCCTACTCTTGGAAGATAGTATTGAGTTAAGATTTTCATACTATTGGTAGATTGTTCATAGAGATGAACATAGCTAAGTCTTTTGACCAATACTGATGAATACTTGAAAATGGAGATTTTAAGTATTGGAGTAACCACACTTAAAGATTACTCCATGGATCATGTCATGAGTAAATTAAGACGACTATATTTCTTATTCTTCAAATGGAGATGCATGAGGTTTTGTCCTATAATCTGTTGTATCTTGGTTTTTCCCCAACGTTGTCCGTAACCGACATCTATACATGGTTTGACTAGATATTGCATGAGGAATATCACATACCTATGTATTAAAATCTTATTTGATCCTTATGCCAAAAATGGAGAAGTTGATATCTATGGTCCCCTTGATGATTTGGTGTTGACATCTAAAGTACACGGCGAAGCCCTAACTAAAATTAATGTGTTCAATTTAGCAGTTAGAAGTAGTCGTCACAAATATGTGTCTGGAAATATAATCTTGAATGTTAAGATTGACTATATCTATGTCTCTAATTCATATAGATGTCATGAAGATCAAAGGAATTTGAAGTCACTAGTCTTAGAACTGTTTATAGCATTCTTGCGATAAGTACAGTAGTTGTTAATAGCATTCGGGGGACTTGTTTTGTTAATTAATTAATAGTTTAATTAATTAATAGTAAATAAAGGAATATGGAATATTCTAGAATGATTTGAATACCATAGGTAATTATTATTATATTTGCTAATTATCTTTAGGTTTTCAAATCACCTCCCTATAAATAAAAGGTTCAAATCCTGGTTTTGACACTTGAGAAATATACCTCTAAGCTACCAAAGTTCAAAACTCACAAAAAAACCCTAAAGAATCCCTAATTATCATTCCCACATCATGACAGTTTAATTCCCACGTCATGGTCGAATAACAAAATCGAGATTTTGATTCTGTTTGAAGCTAAAGTTTGAGGATTACTTGGATCTGTTTCTTGTTTGCGTATTGGGTTTGATCATAGAAAAGGAATTCTCCTTTAGGTTATCTAGTCCAATCCACTAGCTTGGAGAAGAAGAAGCCAACTAAGAAATCGAAGGTTTTTTTTCTATATATTGAGTATTAGATCAAATTGTTTATCGTTTTCATTGCCTTTTGTTTGTTCTAATGAGGCTCGAAACTCATCAGTTGCATGATGCACATTTGGGAGAGCATGTTCAACCACCTCCATAGATCCATGTGGTTGCTTCGTCTGCTGCGAGTGAACCATCTTTCAGGGGTGTATCATATGTTATTAGTACACAATTTTTAGTGGGTGTGTCCTGAACACAAGAATCCTCTCATGTTGCTCGCCCTCAAGGAGATATGAATAAGTGATGTTCTTTCAAGTCATTTATGGTGTGAAAACCAAATGAATATGAAGGAATTCATGATCTGAATGTGACTATGAAGTGGATCATCAAAACTAATCGAGTTCTTAGAGCTAGTGGTTGTCGTAACGACCAGAAAGTGATTTATGTTTCTCAAGTGCTTAAGGTCCAAGCCCTTATTTGGTGGGAAAAAGTATGTCAGACTTTGGGAGATGACGTAGAGGCTAATATGTCTTTGGAAGAGTTTATCAAACACATCAAGGCAAATTATTGTGCTCCACGTGACATTAAGAAGATGGTGGATAAGTTCTTTGATTTGAAGAAGGGAGAGTTGGCAGTAGAGTAGCACGCGAAGGAGTTCTCTGATAGGATGATGTTTATAGGGGATATTCTCCTAACTAAAAGGGGGTCACATTAGTCGGTTTGTGAACGGTTTACTCGTTGATTATGAAGTGGAAGTGAAGAAAGTCAATACCTTGGATGATGCAATAGTGGCTGCTAAGAACATATAGGACATGATTGCTAGGAAGACTAGAGAAAAACATCAGGTGGGAGAGAAAAGATCTCAATAAGAGCAAGGTGGTTCTAGAAAGAAGGGTCGATTTTCTAGTGGTATCTCAAAGAAGGGGGAGATTCCTAGTTGCAGAAGGTGTGGAAAGTTTCATTATAATGAGTGCAAATTTAGGAGTAAAGTGTGTTACAAGTGTGGAGACCTCAATCACAAGTCATTTGAGTGTAAGAAGGAGATCAAAGATGTAGAATGTTATTTTTGCCATGAGAAGGGGCACATCAACCCAAATTGCCCCAAAAAGAATAGTGGGAGGGTAACTTTAAGTGCTAGTAAGAAGTCGGGACGGTGAAGGTGAGAGCTCATGCATTCTATTTGATTGTAGAAGAAGCTAAGGAGGCACATGATGTGGTGTCAGGTACAATACTTGTAAACTCCCTAATTTCAAGTGTTTTATTTGACTTGGGTGTAGATTTTTCTTTTGTATTTCATAATTTCCGAAAGAAATTTGATATGCCTTTAGTACCCCTTAGTGAGATTTATATAGTAGAGGTAGCAACCGGAGAGCATGTTACGATACGTTAAGGGTACCCAAATTGTTGTATAGAAAAAAATGGAGAAAAGTTTGAAGCAAGGCTTTTTGCCGATAGGGGTGAGAGGTTCTGATGTGGTGCTAGGGATCGATTGGTTGTCAAGGTTGTTAGTTTTCTAAGCATCTAAACACATGATCATAGCAATGGAAACAAAATAAAATTCTATGTGTTCATGCAACCTAAGGATATAATTTTCATGCTATTACTGTTACCCTATAAAAACATAAATAAGGAAGAACTACATACTTCTCTTGCAGCTAGCGACCTTCGAGCTTGTGATATTATGTGTGTCACCTTGTTTGGATGAAAGGATCCAAACCATAACTTCTTCATACAAACTCTGTTCTCGACATTATTTATATCGATGAATTCGTATTTACGAGGAGATCAACTTTTGTTTAGATTGTTTTGTCTAAAAAGCAACCAATCTCCAATTCACTTTTTATGACACACATTATTGTGTCGGGTTGAACGCGAAATTTCGAAAAATCATAACTTCTTCATAACGAAGTAAATTTAGGCGTTCTTTATATCCACGGGATCTTCATCACGACTACAACTTTCGTTAAGATTATTTATCCTAACGATCTTTTATTTTTAAACTTTATTTTATTGTTTCAACGATAAATTCTATAATAAGATTTTCTACAAATATTATATACGCATAATATTTGTCCACATAACGTGTATACAATAAATAAATATGCACATAGTTTGTAACCCGTATAACAAAAAATTATCTTATTAAAGGATTTTAATTATTCAATAAAATGAATAATTATTAGTAAAATCACTTAATCGTTTAGCCCCCACTTACCGGCGTTACAGTAAACAAAGGTGTCAAACACAAAGAGATTTGATATGATTTAATTTAGATAATAAAGCAAATAACTAAATTAAACTTGATTTATAACCAAACTAAAGCAAACGAAACACAACCAACTTGATTTATATCGATTTAAAGTACTTCCATTTAGATTTTGAATCATCTTATTTTCTTATGGTTGATTTATTAGAGTGCAATGAATTTAACAAGTTGATTATTTTGACTAGTTATCTTGATCCGATGAACTAATTCTAATAATTACAAAGAAACTAACACAATGTTCATGTGATTAGCTAACTAAATAACCAATTAAATACTCGAATTATAAATGAATTAATCTAGTGATTTCTTATCAATGATCATGACAATTAATCTAGCATGCATAGATATATAATATTTTCTTACATATTCAAGTTAAAAATTATATTATCTAACCCTAGAATTTGGTCCATCACTAGTCTTAACAATTTATTATAATAAACTAATTAAGATACAAGTTCATATAATTAGATTGGTCCTCTAAATTACAATAAACTTGGTTGTAGATAATAAAAATCGAAGCTTTGTTACATAAGGTAAACTATCAATCATGTGTAATAAATAATCAAACTTTATACATCCATCTAATAAATCAAACCATAGTATTTAGGAACCATCTAAAAGGTTTTATCCCATAATCTCTACTGAAAATAGAAAACAATCATAAAAGTATTGTTAATCATGATGTCTAAGACAAGCCTAATGATTAAATAATTTTTCCAATATTTGATCTTTAAAACGATGTTGATATCGTGTTCTTCAGCCTTCAAATCGACCAAAAAAGGTTATAAACAACTTTTGTCTTTGTACCAAAGGTTTCCCGTGGCTACGCATCGAACTAGGGTTGTGAAATCATATATTTATAAAGTCAACAACGTAGCGTCGCGACCCTTTAAATGTCGTGCCGCAAAAGCTAATCTGCATCCAAGTCGGTCACGATCTTCTTGTTATCGTAGTCCAAATTTTCTGAATATGATGGGGTGCGGCGTGCTTTTGAAGAGGGCATGATGCGCTTTTGATTTTTTCTGCCAGTTTTTGTTTTTCAGTCCTTATCAGCTCCAAATCAGTTCCAACTTCTACATTTTGCTGCAAACCACAAATTTAGCTGTAATTATTCAATTCAAAGCATTTTAAGTATCTTTTATCTTTAATTATATAAATTAAGCATTTTAAGTATCTTTTATCTTTAACATAATTCCATTTCAATATTCCTTATTAAGTTTTTGTTCCTAATGTTAGTGAAGTCATTTAAAAAAATTTGTAGGGTATTTATAAAATAAACTCAATTCACTTGTTGGTAACAGGTAAAATAACAACGAATAGGTAAAACTTGAGTATTTTTTGAAGAAAAAAAAAGTATTTAAGTATTTTCTTTTTTTTGAAAGCTTTGTATTGATTTAGAATCGTCCATGCAAGCATTTGTTTACATTGATAACCCATAAAACATAATGTTATTTGTTTAGAACTTCATTTTATAACCTGAATGATGATAAGTAAAATCTAAGTTATAAGGCAAAAATATTTTTTTCAAGTCCAAACGATAACAACCAAGATAACTTTCAAAACCCAAACCTCGTGCCAACCAATAGCAAAGAAAAAATTGAAAGGTTAAACCCAACCCATAAATAGTTACAAATAAAAATCTACCTCTTCTAATAAATGAAACCTAAAAATGACATGTGTTAGTTTTTTAAATGTCTTTTTGACACGTGTCATTTTTCTATCATTTTTATTATTTCTATTTTTTGGTAAAAAATCAAATTCAATTCAAATTTTGAAAATACAAAATCATATCCTAATAACATTATTATGTTTATTTTGTTTAACAAATTAATACATAACTACTTACAATCGACAATATCTTGGTTTTTTTTTACATTTATTATTTTTTTATCTATATAAAATTTTTAAATATACGGAGCGTAATTTCCACATGTTATAACCTAATTTAAAATATCTTTGACTCATTGTATGAACTATAAATCTACCTACACTTCCCTACTTCATTATTATTAAAACTCTTACATGTCTTTTATTTTTAGGTTAAGCTTTGTAAAGCTATTTCTAATAATGGGAACAAGAAGGACATTTACGTCTTTTCCTCAAACAAGATATCAAAAGCAAATCTTTTATCCATAGGAGAAAATTATATTTTTTGTCAACATCCGTCACAATCTCAGTCTAAGTCCAATGAAAGGAAGAGAAATGCAGGACAACGTAGTGCAAACATGCCACAACAGCCAAGTTAACGTTACCAATCTCAAACTAAGCATTTCGGGTACAATAACACATCTACCAATAACTACACATTAAAAAAAAAAAAAAAAAAAAAAAAAATCATTTCTTAAATTTTTTTTAACTACACACAGATCAACTAACACAACGTAAAAAAAAAATATATTACCACAATCGTTTTACTTTTTACAGTCTCTGCTTCTTTGAAACAAAGCGGATTCCTTGTTTTCCAAGATCCACATTCATTGCTTTTCCATCATCTAAAGTAACCAATACAGTTGACGTATCTTCACAAAATTCAATTATTGTTCCCTTGTGCCTAACATTATATCAAATCACAATTTTCACAAAGGTTAAATGTCATCTCATTTATGTAATTCTAATGACAATTATTGTTTTTTTTAATTAACAATTCTAGTTAAGTTAAAATTTTATTTTCTAAAAAAAAAAACTCACCAGGAATTATTGGATGGGTGATGAACTTCAACGATTTTTCCAATTGCATGTTTTCCCAACTTTTGAATTATCCATTTCGCATCCATGATCTCATCATACGAGTTTCCATCCCCTTTCTTCTTATTTTTATTTTTATTCTTATTATTATTATTATTATTATTATTATTATCTTCTTCTTGAACAAAAGATGATGACTTATCCATAAAAGTCAAAGGTCTCTTTCTCTTTGACCTTTGACCCTTCACAAAGCTCTGATCATCTGAATACGGGTTCTTGAATTTCAGTCTCAACGAAGGCGTAACTTTTTCACTTCCACTGCCAGGTGTCACCCTCCTATTCGTGCTCCTTTTACCAAACGAAACACCGGTTTCATCATCATCATGGTTTAAGCTGTCTCCTGCAGATAAAAATATAAAGAACAAATATATTATTTTTATTTTTGAAAAACTTTGTAATATAAATTAATTAATAAATAATAATCACTACCTTCTACATCAGAGAGCTTAGATGAGTTTGCATTTGCAAGCATGTCCAAATAATTATCTTTTGGTCTTTCTTGTACCATGTCTTCACCACCTGTAATAAGCCACACAAACATATAATAAAATAAAGCAAATATTTCAAAGAGTAAATTACACGAATGGTCCCTATGGTTTAGGGTAATTTGCACATTTGGTTCCCTAACTTAATTTTTTAGCTTCGAAAGTCCCTACTGTTTGATTTTGTTACGCGCTCGGTCCCTGTCTTACCTAAAAATACTATTTTGCCCTTGATTTTTAATTTATTTAAATAAACACAACCCCAACCCCTTACCTTACCTTACCTTACCTACCCCACCTATTTAAATAATAGTCTTTTTAGGGACTAAGCGTGTAATTACCCCAAACCATAGGGACCATTCATGTAATTTACTCTAAATTTCAAATCAAAAATAAATTTTTTTCAAAAACATACGATTTGGAGTGGTCAACGGTTGGTCAACGAGGGAGTTTGACACATCAGACCTTGGAGAATTTATTGAAGTTTTATTATGTCTCCCACCCAAATGTATAACCAATTTTCTCCCCTTAATGTCCTTTGATTTAACATCTTTTCCACTCTCCTCCTTCATTTTATCTTTAAAAAACTTAAAACTTGTCCCAGAAATCTCATTAACAAGCTTGTTTTTGTTTTTATACAAATCCGATTCGCTGCTTCTAAAAGACTCCACATCTTCATCTTTATTACTATTATTATCGCCTGTGATGGATCCAATAGATTGAGCATCACTGTGTCCTTTTTCCTTTCCATATCTTTTAGAAGATTTTTTTTTGTTTTTTTTATTAGGGGATTTGTTATCGGTTATTCCTTTGAGGGAAAACTTTAAGGAATGGCCATATTCTTTTTTTAGAGGAGGGGGTGGGGGTGGGGGTGGGGTATCATCATCTTCATCTGAATAAGGTGAAATTGCAAATATTTCTTCTTGTGTTGGTAATCCTGCTGCAGCTCTTAAGCTAGTGATTAAGTCATGTTCAGCTTTGTCTCTTCTTCTCCAGAGCTCCTGAACAGCATCTTCAAGATCCCGAACCTGAAAAAGTAAATGGATTGGAATATGATTTGGTTGGATGGAATTGAAGGAGGAATGGAATGGAATGAGTTATTACATTCCATGGTCTTGTTTGGTTACACGTGTAGGAAAGAATTGGATTTTCATATGAATTTTTTCATGGTATATGTAAAAATACAATGTATAGTTTTAACTTTAGTCTATACATTATATATATATATATATATATATATATATATATATATATATATATAATGATTTTTTTCATCAACAAAAGCAAAAAAGTAAATAAAGTAAAAGCTTATCAAAAGCCAAATGAAGATAATAACGAAAAGGAAAAAAAAATTGTTTTTGATTTCCTTGTAGAATATAGGGTTAAACTTATAAAAGACCTTATGATTTGTATTTTTTAAGGATTAAACCTCAACTTTATTTTTTTTCCTGAAAAAGACCTTGCATTTTTTTGTTTTTTTCAATTTGGCCGTTTTAGTCATTTTTTTCCTGAAAAAGGTTGTAAAATGTGAGGGCTTTTTCAGGAAAAACTAAAAATGTTGAGGATTTATTCGGAAACAGTTGGAAGGTTGAGGGTTTTTTTCAAAAAAAAGACAAGTTTTTTGGAAAAAAAAAATGAGAAAACACAAGGTGTTTTCAGGAAAAAGAATAAAGATAAGGTTTAGAAAAAACACAAAATATAAGGTCTTTTATGAGATTAACCCTAGAATACAAACTGTAACTTAATTAAAATCGCCAAATTTTTTAAAGATTTGTAACACTAACAAAAGGGTTTTATGCAGAAAAGTCCAATTATTTGGGGAAATTTTTTGATAAAGTTTAAACACAAAAAACCCTGACTATTTAACATTTTGCCCAAATTAACAAAAAAATCCTTTTTTTATTTTAACAGGAAATGACAGATTATGTGATTTTCCCAAAATAATCAGACTTTTCTTTTCAAAAAAAAACATTTAGGACTTTATCAAAAGATTTCCCAATATAATGGGATTTTTCTTCATAAAACCCTTAAAAAATACATAAATAAAAATGGGTTATACTGATACTCCAATAATTTATTACATTTCATGATTGAATAAAGAAAAACACCCCCTAAGGAATGAAGATTAACAAAATGCTTCGAATCATCAGAGTTGTATTCCAATGGAATGACCAATTCCATTCCTTCCATGATTTTTTATTTATAATTAATTATACCTGGTAACATTCTCCACGACATGTAGCACAACTGTATTGCAAGTGATTATCCACTTGAAACTGTAAATACCTTTCATCACTGCATAAATGTTCCACAGTTATAAGAAATATGCATTTTATTTTTTTGGCTATAAGTAAGAAATATCAACAAAATACCCTTTATTTGTTTATTATGGCATCTTACTTCCATTTCTTTCTACTTCAAAAAAAAATCTTATCAAGAGACACTGTAATTTGAAGAATGTAACCACTTATAATATTCCACTTTCAATCTTATTATTATTATTATTCCCAAACTTCATATTTGGATAACATCATGTATGTACACTTTAAACAGATTGTTATAACATTTGTATGTAGATTGTTTCAATATTTAATACTCAATCAACTATATAAACTATCTACCATATGTAAAGAGTTTATTTTTGCATATGCAATAAGTATGTATATAGATGTAACAAAAAATCAAGTTCTTAATAGTTAAATATATGTATTAGAGCTTTCAGTTTAAATACATAAAGCAATAGAAATAATTAAATATATCATAATAAGGTGGAAAGAAAACCTAATTCCATCACAATGACAATGCACCCATCTTTGACAGACATCACAACAAACCATAGGTGTAGATTCAGAGTCTCTATACACCTGTGAATTAATTGATACAAAAACACACTATCAGTTAATTTATAACAATAGATATTTAAAAAATAAATAAATAAAGTTACCTTTAAGCAAACGGGGCAATAATTTCCCTTCACAAATAATCGTCCACAAGCATCACAACAAGTATACCCAAGAAACCACCTTCAAAATGTTATAGTGGTAATGAGTAACAATGATAATATAATGTAAAAGAAACCATCTTTACTTCACAAAAATTGATAAAAAAAGAAAGATTGCATAGTTCTCAAATAGATAACAGAAACTATGAGAAAGAAAAAAAGGAAATAGAAGAAGGGTTTCATATTATTTGATAAAGTAAGATTTTTAACATGATAGAAACTTATTGAAACTAGAAACAAAACTGATTAAAAATATATTTTACAGTAATGTAATGACTTTTCCTATCTTATATTATTATTTTTACTTTGTACGCTATCTACTTAAAATTATTAAATTTGTATTTATATAATAAGTTAAAAACTAAGCATGACAAGAACTTATTAAAACCTCAAACAAAGTTAGTAAAATATACTTTTTGAACTTTTTGAAACATTAAAAAGCAATTTAATTAAAGTTATGAAACTTTTAAAAAATAGGTTAAGTTATAAGTTTCATTCAATTCCACAATGTGAAGGAGAAAAAACAGTCTATAGCCATGGAATGAAATCATTCAAATGGAAGGAATAGAATGGTCCATTCCATTCCATTGGAGATTTCAATTCCATTCCTTCATTAATTCCATCCTACCAAATATAGCAATACCTGAGACTTGATCCATTCCCTGGGACTGTAGATGCACAGCTGTGACACTTTGTATGCTTGGGGCACAAATAAGGTCCTTTACTCACATTCTGCCAAATTTCAAAAAATTAAAAAAACATCATTGATTATAAAACCAAAAAATAATAATAATAATAATAATTAATCCATACTTTACCTTGTGAGGAGGATGCTGACAGTAACAATGATATGCAGCATCACACCTTTTGCAAAACATAAGCTTGTTTGGATCACCTGTTCTTCTGCATACCTATAGTAACAAGTTGTTCAATATATATGCTATTTTTTATATATATGTCACATACTAAATAAAAAAACAATCATTCAATAGGAAATACATTCCTTAATGCATGGACAGGATTGTTACATGTTGAGTAAAAGTTTCATAACATAAAATTACCTCACATATTCGACATGAAGGACATGTCCAAGAAGTCCAATGAAATAAATCTGGAGTCAAGATTTCAATTAGGAAATAGGAATAACAAGATATAAGCAATAATGACATTTATTAGCAAAAACAAATTGTACCTCTATCATGAGCCCATGTTTTCAAACAGCTTCTGTGATACTTCTTGTTACAAGTTTTACATGATAGCATCTTCCTTGCTCTCACACTTCTTTCATTTTCTCCAGAAAAACAAAGGCGACACATTACTTTTCCATTAGAGAGAACTTGCTCTTCTCCAGCTACATCTTTATTTACACCCTGATTTAAACATATGAATGAGAGATGATATGACATCACTTCCCAATGTGTGAATAAAGCTTTGACCATTTAGGTCAACATATTTACCAAAAAAGATGAAATGAAGAAATTATGTGAAGCATGGAGTGGATTAAACTTCTTTTATTCTCTTAATATTGAATCTTTAGATAGTTTACAAGATGATAGTCCATATAATTGAAATTACTTACTAATGTTGCAAATGGTATCTCTATAAACTATAAGCATCACAGTTTGAAGCTTTCAAAATGCAAGAACTAGAAATGTAATTTCAGTTATTTCTATTACAGCCATGGCTTTTCTTCAATACAGAAGCTTGCTGTTATCAGTTACCTATCAGTGAATGGCTTTCCCGATGACTATGACATCAAATTATGCCATGGATTTCATTTTCAAGTTCGTTTTCTATTTAGACTGTTTACACACATACACAGATGCTATAAGAGGATGAACTTTCGTCAATAGAGATGTCTTCTTGGCTTAATTGCTTGTTTCAAAGAGGCTGTGACAGTTTAAAACCTGTTTTTCATAATGATTTCGCTAGACCACACACAATCCTACTCCCCACGCATCTCAACTAACACAGAATTCCGGAATAAATTTATAAAAAATTACGAAAAACCATCTTACCTCCGGATCCCCAGATTCAAATCTCCGAGCATAATCCTCCGCCACCAATGACGCGGCAGCCGCCTTCTTTTGCATCGCCGCCCGCTTATTCTGTGCCGATAACATCTCATCCGCAGCATCTTCACAACCTCCATCAAAAACCACAGCATTAGGAGTCACTGTCACCTGTGGCGGAGGAGGCGTAACATCGACCTTAGGGACAAGAACCTGTACCCTTTTCTTATCGTCTTTAATCAACCATGGATCATCCAAAAACGCCTTGAGCCTATCAATTTCCTCCAAGAACCCAATTTGCCCCTTTTCATTCTGTACCTCCCGTGGAAACCCTAGCGAGCAGTAGCAAATTCGACGACTAGAATCAAGAGAAAGAAACTGTTAGACAAAGATATAGAGAGAGCGGGAAATGTGTATACGCTTGTTATATATACATGGAATTTGGTGGTGAAAAACAGATTACCATGTAATTGGGCAGGCGACGTGAAAGGCCATCGTAGCAATGAGAAATTGAGGGGTTTTTTGATGAGATTTTAAAGGTTTAAGCGATTTTATATTTAAAGTTTTAAAAGGACAGAAAAATTGATGTCCCTGTCACCATATTATTAGTTAGGAATATTATATCTTTAAATTATTTTATACTTTATAAATTATTTATATAAAATCAAATCTTGTTACACACAATTTTATTCTATCATTATCACCCTTAGATTTAATAAACGACACATATATTCGTCATTTCGTGTATGAGTTTATAAACTAGTGTTAACATAAATTTTAAATTGTTGTGTCTTACACGTGTTAAACACAAATTTATATGTTTAAAGATTTATTAGACACAAATTAAATTTGTGTCACACATAACACGTATAGACACATGACATATATATACGCATATAAACACAATTTAGATGCATGTTTTCCTGGCTTAAAAATGGTATTAGAAGATACATGTATAAATTCGTATGATCAGTGTTTTCATGTAACACAGTTAAAATGTGTATATTCATGTCGTGTCATATGTCATATGGCTTAATTACGTGTTGTGCTCATGTTTGATACACATAGCATGTTTTACAATTCATGTCGTGTTCATGTTTTACAAATTTGTTTCATGTGAATTCGTGTCTAACATGTATGCAAGACACGCAAAACATGAATTGCTAGGTCAAATCACCGTCACAACCTTTTTGTCATCTTGATTTGTCCCTTCAGTCTCGTCTCGTTTGGAGAGGTTAAGACGTGTTAAAGCTTGAGGACAACCTCTAAAACTTGCAAAAACTTAAAATGGCTATCCTCCAATATACAACATTATTAAGAGTATTTGTTGTTAGTGAGGTTCACTCATTATATCATTCATATACATCCACATACCACATACTTTCAGATAATCTCATAAAACATATGTTATAACGAAGGTTGTAAAAATCGTTAGGCGGTACTAAGTCGGTCGACTAATGAGAATTACTAAGAGAATAAGTTGTTTAGCAATGCGAATACCTTCAACCTTACAAAAATATCGTCATTTTCATGCATTCTCACTAATTATTATTTATTTTTATTCTCACACATCGTTATTCACTCATTTTCATTCTGACAGAATACGACCCAACAAAACATTCTGACAACATTGACAGAAACTATAATAATAATAATAGGTGTATAATAACCTTATAGACGATTTAATTAGTGAGAATGCGTGTTAATGATAATAGTTATGTAAGATTGAACGTATTTATATTATCAAACAACAAATTTTATTTATCATTCTCATAGCATACGGTATTCGCACAACAATTAGTTAGAATATGCCACACCCTAAAACCAAGAACGGCAGAAACGTTATGGGGCGGAGGACGTCATGTACGTATCACAACAGTGTAAAGTAGTAAACAAGCAACAACATCATCCATCGCATTAATAGTATAATTTTAATACAAGTGTGTTATTTCATAGAATAAAACACCATAACAAATAATCAAAATAAAAGACGAGTCTTGACTGCTCCGTCTTCTCAAAATCTGGTCATCGTATCTGTCTACTAGTGACATGAGAATACAAGTTATTTTGAAAGAGTTTATCAGCATAAAGCTGGTGAGTTCATAAGTATTTTAGTGTCATTCATTTGTAAATAGGAAAGCAAACCCTTGAAATTAGGGTTTTGAGGTTGAGCTAGTAGGCCCGGCGTACCACACGTACGCCCATCGTACTAGCATGGGTTCCACAATTAGATCATATAAGTAAGTTGTGTGTACCCACATGTACACCCAACGTACGAGATGGAATGAGAAACTCACTAAACGGTACCAAATGTGTAAACTCAAATAGGTTAAGGGCTAAAATGAAACACCTAATATTCATATGCTTCACATAACGACTGCTTTTATAACATTTTTCAAGTTTCAACCAACGTGAAACCAACAATTTCCATAATAAGTTACATAATCAAAATGATACATAATTTCATAATAAAATGGTTCTTAAATTCGGAAATCAATTATGTTATCATATCTAACGACATACATAATTCAATAAAAATGATTTATATTTTTGTAATAGTTATAAAAATATAATATATTGTTTATATGTCCATTTTCACTTAAGTTCATGATATATATATATATATATATATATATATATATATATATATATATATATATATATATATAACATCCCAAAAATACGGGCCAAAAATTTCATTTTTCAATCAATATTTAGTAAAATCATTTGTAAATAAACATTGTTTGATCAATCCATTTCATAACATATACTATGTCTGAAAACCAAAACATGTAATCAATCAAAATGTCAGAGTACAAATCCCAGAATGTCTCATGGTGCGGAAAACAAAAGCGTGTGTGTGATGCGCCGCTACCGCGCCAGCTCCTTCCCCTTGGCAGAAGAGGTACCTGAAACAACAACTGAAAACCGTAAGCATGAAGCTTAGTGAGTTCCCCCACTGTACCACATACCATATATCCACATAGCATACATAATGCCAGGAAATTCTGGGGCGACCGACTTACCCGGTACGGCCATTCTGGGGTGCCGACCTACCCGTGTCTAGCCATTCTGGGGTGCTGACTACCCATGTAAAGCCGTTATGGGGTGCTGACTACCCATGTCAAGCCGTTCTGGGGTGCTGACTACTCTTCGGTCCTAACGACCGAACCTCGGGGACTGTTTCCCCCTCCTACTACCACTAACACATATAACAGATCATATTGGCATATAAACATATCATCACATACTGTCAGACATAGTTGGGGTGTCTGACCTACCCTTCAGTCCTAACGACCGAACTCTACTACTAACACATATAACATATCATGCCAGCATATAACATATCAGGTAGTAGCAAACCTAGATGATATCACAAAGACAATCATCTAACATACAACTCCTACTGGTGGGCCGACATTGTGGTCGTAGACCCACCGCTACTGGAAGGTAACTCACCTCGTAGTAGCTGCTAATCTGCGTGGGAACTGTCTGTCTGCTGCTGCTGCTCCGGAAATCTTCCGGCTGTAATTTCCCACAAAACACTCAATCAAACACTGCTAACTGCTCTTGGGGTAAAATGACCGTTTTACCCCTGACCAAGACAAAGTCAAAGTCAACTACCCGACTCGCCGAGTTGGCTCGCCAACTCGCCGAGTCCCTATCCTTCCCATTTGACCTCATACCCGACTCTACTCGTCGAGTTAGGCGATGACTCGACGAGTTATCCTTCTAACTGATGACCAATGATCCTTCATCCGACTCACCGAGTTGTATGAACAACTCGTCGAGTTCGTCTTCATCCGAAGAACACTCTAGCCTGTGACTCGCCGAGTTGTATGAACAACTCGTCGAGTCTGTTCTTGAGGTAAGAAGATTGCCTTGGACTCGCCGAGTCAGGGCATTGACTCGCCGAGTCCCTTCATAGATGAGTTTGGCTTCCGATTCACTGAGTCCACCCATGACTCACAACTCCACTCAGCAAACACGAAAAGGGGAAAACTCAGGGACTCGCGACTCGACTCGCCGAGTCGTTCACATGCAATTACTATACTGTCACACCCCAAAACCACAAACGGCAGAAACGTTCAGGGGTGGAGGACGTCATGTACAGTATCACAACAGTGTAATATAATAAACAAGTAACAACATCATCCATAGCATTATAAGTAGAATTTCAATACATGTGTGTTCTTTCATAATGTACAACAATAAAATGAATAATCAAAATAAGGCGAGTCTTGTCTATGCTCCATCTTCTCAAAAACCTGACCACCGCACCTGTCTAACTGATGACATGAGAATACAAGTTATTTTGAAAGCGAGTATCAACTTTAAAGCTGGTGAATTCATAAGAAATTAAGTGTCGTTGTCTTGCTTATGAAAATCTGTTATGAAAGCCATGTAAACCTTTAAATGAAAGTGTTGAGGTAAGTATGAAATCTCTAGAAAAACCCTTATTTTCTTTAAGTATGAAATTTAGTCTTTTACCAAGACCCAAATGTTTTGTAAGTAAAATGATAGTTTTCCTTTGGTTGATTAGTACTAAAGTACTTAGTCTAACTCATCGTTTATGTGAATATATCACAAAATAAAATAAAGTAAAATGATGAATTTGTCATCTGTCTTTCAAATCCAAAATCGATTACCTCTACTGGAACTTCAAATGGAGGTATAAAAGAAGTTTTTATCATTGTGGTTGTTTTAATGGCATATTCAATGGTGTAAACTAACATTAGAGAGCCTAGTTTATTGATCATATTGATGAATTTTCGATTTTCTTATATTTTTGAATTAATTTTGTTAGGGTCCTGGATCATCACGAGAGCTAAAAGCTATTGAAATAGCTGTTGGGTTTACTAGTTTATCTTCTGGAATAGGGTTTCCATTTTGAGTACAAAACGAAGAGAATACAAGAGACATATGCCAATTTGCAGATTTAGTTAAACTTTCCTGCCATTAGATATTGATTGGGTTTCAGGTATTTTGTGTATAATTTCATAATTATCACCCAACTTTTTTTAGCATCAAATAACTTCATATTTATATAAAATTTGGATTTTTGACTATTTAGAGTGTTTATCCAACATCTAATTTTATATATTTAATTAACATTCACTTATACTTACACATAGTCGATATTTATAAATCTTTAACTAATGTTTTCATCGCAGACCAAGGAAATCCATCAATAATTGATATATTTATGAATCTTTAACTAAACTTGTCTGGTTGAAAAGTCCAACTAATCCTCAAACACAAAATTTTGATATTCGTATAAGTTTTAATATAATATATTAATATTAAATACAACTCATGTTTTGATTATCATTTTATAAAGGGTAATAACGGCTTTTCCTTTCATTTAAGAAAATAGTAGAGATTGCTCATGCCTCCTGTATTGTCTCATCCCATAGAACTCGGAGCAAGTGCTTAAAATCTTATATAATTTTTGTAAATTATTTGTTAGTTTTAGTGTTTTATATCTATAAGATTAACCGTTTTGTTGTTTTTTAGATATTGTGATGCACTCAACTACAAAATTTATTGTTGGACATAGTGATGTCATGGCAATAAATTTGTTTATTACAGTTGGACCTTTAACTCTTTGCCATCCTCCCGGTTCTTTTTGGAACTAGTTTGGTTGGATGTTTTTTAAACTTATCACAGCTTTTGTCACTTTTGGATCCTGGCGTTCTTTTAATGCTTTAAGAAAGTATCGAGATATTGTTTTTAATAGCTTCTTGAACTAGTTTTTATATCTTTTATACAAACCAAACCCCCCACTAACTGAAAAAGGAAATAATTAGATAATCAGTTGGAGTAAAGCTAAGGGTCTGTTTGGTTGGTTGGATGGAATGGAATCACAGAGGAATGGAATGAGTCATTCCATTCCATGATCATGAAACTAACCTCAATGAATATCTAAAGAGCAACTCCGATGCATACATTTGCTAGGAAAGCATTTTAAAATCTAACAAGCCATTTCCAACATTCTTCAATTCCATGTAAATTTCGAAAGCCATCAACTTTAGTTAGAAAGTTTTAAAGAAAATATATATTTTAATATTTTTAGTAATAAATAAAATATCTACATAAAAGAAATTTGAAACATAGTTTTCATTCCATTAAAGGCACTCAAAAAATATGCATTAAAATGCATTTTTTTGAAAATTTCTTTTTTCATATATTAATTTTGAAATTTTAAGGAATATTTTCAGAGACTTAAAAAAATAAACTAAATTAAAAAAACTATGAAATCCAAGTGTTGTTCCATTTTTAGCCTTCTTCATCCTCGTTGATGCTACTGCTTTTGACCTATCAAACCCTTCTCCTACCTTGCTCTTAAATGTCATTGTCATAATCATGGTTGCATATGCATATGTCATATATTTATGAATATGCATATACTTATAAATATGTCATATACTTATTCTTATGCATATACGTATGTCATGTACCTATTCATATGCATATGCATATACTTATGAATATGCATATGTATATATTTATTCTTATACATATGCATATGCTTATTCATATACATATGCATATGCATACGAATATGCATATGTCATATATTTATGCTTATTTATATGCATATGCATACGTATATGTCATATACTTATGAATATGCATATACATATGCTTTTTCATATGCATATGAATATGCATATGTCATATACTTATTCTTATGCATATTCATATAGTTATTCATATGCATATGTATATAGTTATTCATATGCATATGCATATGTATATAATTATTCATATCCATATTTCATATACTTATGAATATGCATATGCATATACATAAGCATAAGCATAATCATATATATTTAATTGCCTTATACATATACTTATTTTTATCCACATGCATATGCATACATTACTCTTATGCATATAGAAGCATTAAAAATGTATGTTTTCTTAAATGTGCATGTGAATATGCATATGTTTTTTTAAATATTCATATACAAAAAGAAAATGAACATGCATTAAAAATGTAGTGATTTGAAAAATTCTTTTTTTCGAATATTAATTTCGAAATTTAATGAATATTTTTGTAGATTTAAAAAATAAATAAATAAATAAATAAATATTTAAAAAAATTCAAATATATGAAAATATGCCTTATATTTCAAAATTAAGATTAAAAAATAAAAAAAATGCATTTTTAATACATATTTATATTTTTTAATGCATATATATATATATATATATATATATATATATATATATATATATGTTTTCAAAAAAATTTGCATATATACAAGCATATAATATTTTGTCAAATTTTTTTTGTAATCCTCTTAGATATATGTATTACCCTCTTTGATCATATTTCCCTTTATTGCTATTTGTCAATTTCCAACTTATTTTTCTTTCTCACATTCTAAATATCCAGATTTTGGGATGTTACACATATTCCCATAGTTATTCATATACATACGCATATAGTTATTCTTATGCGTATGCATATACTTATTCATATACATAAGCATAATACATATGTATTTAATAACCTTATGAATATACTTATTCTTATGCATATGCATATACTTATGAATATGCATATACATATACATAAGCATAATCATATGTATTAATTTGTATTATATATATACTTATTTTTATGCGTATGTATATACATATGTATATGTATAAGCATAATTATATGTATTTAATTGTCATATGTATATACTTATTATTATGCATATATATATATATATATATATATATATATATATATATATATATATATATTCATATTTATATGTATATGCTTACTCTTATGCATATATAGAGGCGTTAAATTTTTTATTTATTTATTATTATTATTTTTAAATATGCATGTGCATATGCACAAGTTTTTTAAAAATATGCATATACTCAAAAAAATATTTTTTTAAATATAAGGAATATTTTCGTTGATTTAAAAAAATAAAAATAAAAAAAAATAAATAATTTTTTTTAAATAAGTGAAGATATACGTTATATTTTGAAATTAAGATTTAAAAAAGGATTTTTTCAAAAAAATGTATTTTTAATGCATATTCATATGTTTTTTTTGTGTAAATATACATTTTCATATATATATATATATATATATATATATATATATATATATATATATATATATATATATATATATATATATATTGAATTTGTTTTAGATATATGTGTGTACATTAACATGTGAAATTTGATAGCTAAATTCATTATAGATAAAAAGTTTGTTGGTTCTCTCCCTCAATTTTGTTCCCTCAATCACTAACAAAACTTTTATTTATTGTAATTAATTTTGGATTACGTTGTTTAAAAAGGGTCAAGCACACCTCCTAACTTAACTAAAACGATTGATATTTATGGATATAAGTATATTTCGATAAAACAATTTGATAGACATGTATACCCTGTAAAACATTTAAAATATTGAAATTGAGGCTGTGAACTCACCCCAATCGTGTGGAACCGTTGATGTAGGGTTGAATCGTGCTCGGGACTCCGGGGACCACTCCAAGGGCAACAACTTCGAGAATATCAGAGAGAGTGATGTTTTGAAGGTGTGATAAATAAGTTTTTTTTTTTTTAAATATAATGATTATTTTCGTTGATTTAAAAAAATAAAAATAAAAATAAAAAATAAATAATTTTTTTAAATAAGTGAAGATATACGTTATATTTTGAAATTAAGATTTAAAAAAGGAATTTTTCAAAAAAATGTATTTTTAATGCATATTCATATGTTTTTTTTGGTGTAAATATACATTTTCATATATATATATATATATATATATATATATATATATATATATATAGAATTTGTTTTAGATATATGTGTGTACATTAACATGTGAAATTTGATAGCTAAATTCATTATAGATAAAAAGTTTGTTGGTTCTCTCCCTCAATTTAGTTCCCTCAATCACTAACAAAACTTTTATTTATTGTAATTAATTTGGGATTACATTGTTTAAAAAGGGTCAAGCACACCTCCTGACTTAACTAAAACGATTGATATTTATGGATATAAGTATATTTCGATAAAACAATTTGATAGACATGTATACCCTGTAAAAACATTTAAAATAGTGAAATTGAGGCTGTGAACTCACCCCAGTCGTGTGGAACCATTGATGTAGGGTTGAATCGTGCTCGGGACTCCGGGGACCACTCCAAGGGCAACAACTTCGAGAATATCAGAGAGAGGGATGTTTTGAAGGTGTGATAAATAAGTTTTGCATTGCCTTATATTTATATTTACTAAGTTCACTAAAGGGTTCAACCACGTGTTCATTAGGGTTTCCATGGTTGGTTCATAAGCAGGTTCAACATCAAGTTCACTAGAGGGTTCTATGCTTGGTTTAGAAACATAAATAGTAAGAGTTTCCACAATACATTTTTAACTATAAGACTCTTGTCGATACTAACTTCGTTTACTGAAACACGGGGAGGTTCAATAGCACCATTCATATGGTTGTGTCATTCGACTCCATAAAACAATCTTATAGAACAAGAAGAGAGTTCAACTAACTCTTTTATCACGATTTTTAATGGGTTAGGTGACATGGCGTGGGTATGAAAACTGGTATGCCATTTTTTTTAAACTTCTATTAACTTGTGTTTGACTATGCATGACTTAAACGGTTTACATCTTGGTCATTACCCAATGCAAACAACCTAAAATCCAAATCACTTAATGGCCATTTAAAGTGATAATACCTAAGCTTACCCTATTTAACAAACCCCAAATCTCCCATCGTTTCATGAATGACATAGATTTGAAATAAGTTAATATTAAGCAAATCCATATATTTTCACTTACCCTTAATGTATTTTCTCATAGGAAAGTTAGTAAACTCTCATCCACAGTGTAACCATATACTGAAAATGGTTGGTTTACCTACTTCAAAAGAAAAAAAGAAAAGGAATTACAACAATGTTTACACATAACATGAAATTACGAAAATACCCCTACCCGCTAGGCACGTGGAGTACTTAAATGGATAAAACAAATGATTAACTTTGATATGGAGTAAATGGGCAACATTTATATGTATAAATGATGATTTGAATTAATTATTAAAAAATAGATAAGTTGGGAGCTTGGACTAACCCACTTAGCTAATAAAATGTATAACAAGAAGATACACAATTTTATTCCAAACATATAACAACCGCGTTCAATAATAACAATAAAAAAAAATATATTGAAAAATAGAACTTCAACCATGGGTAAATCGTGTAATTTTCTCTATTATATTTAAGGTTGTATGAAATAGAGCAAACATAATTCCCATCTCCCCCTCCTACACCGTACTCCTTCCCATTTTGAAATACAACCCTCCTCCTCCACGGCTCGACTGCTAACCCCAGGTTCCTCGCTACTGAACTGGTGAGTTCTCTCCCTCAAAATCACACAAAAATTTGCCTTCACTTCTTTCCACAGCAGCGGTATTCGTTTTCCCCCTTTTTATATCTCCAAGCGTCATTAAATATCAGTAATTCGTTCTATTTTTCCGCTTTTCGTTTTATGCTTTCAGGCATTAGTTGCTCCAAATTGCGTTAACATTCTTCGTTTGTGAGTTGAGGTATTAACCTACATCCTTTCTTCAATTCTTCAAATTAACACAGAGCAAGCTTCGGTTTCGTGTTTGATTTGTTAACCCTAACAAATAGTAACTTCTTCCCATTTTTCAAGAAATCCAACTGGAAATTTGTAGATTTACTACTTAGTGTTTTTCAATTCCAAAAAAAGCTCTAAATCAAAGGGTTATTTTGTTACGAAATTGAACTTTAGGACCGTGATTCCAACTCTGGTGTTCGTAGCGGATTTGTCGATTCTCACGTATATCTTTAGATTTTAGAAACACAAATTGATTGTTCTCTTTCTCCCTTGTGTTACTTCCCAGAGGAAAGAACCATGAATGCCCCAGATCGTTATGAGCGCTTTGTGGTTCCTGAAGGCACAAAGAAGTAAACTTCTTTGTCCATATTTTCATACATATAATGATGAAATGTCACATTGATGATTGCACTCTTTATGCTCACTGTGTTTTCTTTGACAAACGAATGAATTTCTAGGGTTTCCTATGAAAGGGACACAAAGATCATAAATGCAGCTTCCTTCACTATAGAAAGAGAAGATCATACTATTGGAAACATCGTTCGCATGTAAGCTATCTTCTAAATCATACACTTTAATCCTCTAATTAAAAACTCCTATATAAATTTATATCATATGAACAGGCAGCTGCATAGGGATGGGAATGTTCTGTTTGCTGGTTACAAGCTTCCTCACCCTCTTCAGTACAAAATTATTGTTCGGGTTCACACAAGTAGCCAGTCTTCACCAATGCAGGCTTATAATCTAGCCATCAATGATCTGGACAAAGAACTTGATCATCTGAAGGCTGCATTTGAGGTATTTCTTTCTTTTTTATTCTTTCTTTTACATATAAAAAGTTAAATAGCACAAACGTTTACCTACATTTACATTTGCATTTGGATGAATTTGGGGTTAGCCATTCTACACTCTAACAAATATATGCTTTTAGATGCAATTTGAAATAAATGCTCACCAAATTGTTTTCTTACAATCTAGGTGTAGTGTAATTTTAAAAATTGTTTTCTTTTACATATAAGCTGTCAAAAGTTATATTAGTGTTTGTCACTACAGAAAATAGTTAAGTGACTAAATGCAAGAGATAGCAAACTATTTATATCTACTTGTGTATTATAGCATCTTATGGGCAACTTATTTTTGTTTCAATGTTTCTTAGGAAAATTAAAGTTTGCAAGTTTACAAATGCTTTTTTTTTCTTCTATTTTTTCTAAATAAAATGTATTTTTCATTTCTTTCATCTCCTATATTTTGTAGGCGGAGGTTGCAAGGGTTTCTGGGGAGTACTAATTGGGTTGATGGCATATAAGCTATCTTATTTTGGTATGTTACTTTGATGTTAACTGCAAGAAATTGGTGTTTTTCTTTTATCAATTTGCCCTATGTAGGATGTAAGTCAGAAAGTGGTATTGTTTTGGTGTCAATAGTGAATGCCTTTATGTGCAAAAAGTTTAAAACTTGTAACTTTTCCTTTTGATCTATTGATGCCAATATGTGCTTTAAAGGATGTGTTTGTTACATGGGATGCAACTAAGCTTTCTAGGGCTACATTTAGTGATAATTTGCATAGGTGATGTGTCATCTTTTTGGGTGGGACAAAAAATCAACAATTTTTGTCTCATTGATATCGGTCTCAGTATGTTACTTAAACTTCCACCTAAATTTCAACTCGAATCTTGCATTCTTCATTGCTACTTTACAATAATACACGAGAGCTGTATTTCCTAACTAATTTTTACATAATGGAGAATTCTTCGTGCAATCCTTGAAGTTTCCCTCTAAGTTTATGTTGTTGAATAATCAAAACCGAGGCTGTGGTTGAGAAATCCGGAGCCGAAAGAATGTCCCCGATTGGACCCAACTCCGGGCAAACCTCCCAATCATTCATACCCGCAGTTAATGTTGAGTTGACCCTTTCTCCTCTTCCCACAATAAATAAACTATATTCACCCTCTAATGACTTGATAGTTGAATACGTCTCACCGGAATTCAAAAGATACTTTTCCATATACGCAACATGTCCTGTAGCCACATGTCGATCATAAAACTCTGCAAAGTACTCGTCATCTTCCTTCATTTCTTCCTCGTATTCAACAGTGTTGGCTCGGGACCTTGTGATCCTTGATGATGTGTTGCTTCCGCTGGTGTCCAATACGAATCGTATGACGGTGAGTTTCACTCCTGAGTGTCGTGCCACTCGACCTGCGTAAGCAAGTGCTTCGCGATCGTCTTTGCCTGCGATGAAAATGATTGCGGTTTTGATACTTTGGGTTCCTCCTGTTAGTTGGTTTGACCCGAGACCTCGGTCCACTAAAACTCCAACCGAACAAGGTGCATACCGTAAAACCTACATGAAATGAGTAACCTTTTTCATGTCATTATTCAAATTCTTTAAGCAATGTGTATAAATAAATATGTAACGAGGCGTACAAATACATACATACTTTTATGCATTAGAAACATTCTACATTGTATAACGAGACACAATGTGCCTAATGTATGAGAACACACTAATAGGTATCATACGTATTGTATGATACATATTAATACGTATCATGCAAATTGTATGCATTAGGCACGTTCGTGCTTGTACTTGTAATTGTTAGGAACATTATATAGAGAAGATATGGTATTAGTACCTTTCTATTGGCACAATAATTATTAGGAACATTATGTAGAGATATTGTATTATTACCTTTCTATTGACACTTCGAAACGCCAAATGGTTGGCATTGAACTTGCCATCTGGTTGTTGGTTCTTATGGAATGGGAGGATGATTAACGAAACCAACATATCCTCTGCGAGTGTGCAAATTTCGTGATGCATTGTGGCCATTGGACATAGTGTAAGCGTTCTTTGTACATCAATCCCTTCACAATGGTCGTTTACATAAGCTTGTATTGTGTTGGTGATGTTTTCTCTCATCTCTATGACACCCGCATCTGTTATAGTCATCGCGTCCACTCCTTCTCCACGTGCCACCGTGGAAGCTACCGTTTCAGTTAACTCGATCAGATCGTTCACGTAAACTGTCATTTGGGGTTCTTCTGGCCCTTGTGAGATCTCCATGAAGTTAATGGTTGATTGAATGTTTTCGAGGCCATGAATGCATAATACTATTCGCAACTCATTTGATGGATTGAGCCATTGGAGGGCCATACGTTGTGTTGGTGACCGCTTTCTTGCACGTCTGATGATGCTCTTGACAACCATAGGGGCGTAGATGAATGTGAGGAAGCAAACCAATACAATAGCACTGCTATTTGAGGAACTAGATATATTTCTCTACATAAGCAATGAAGATATGGAATGCATGTCAAGACAAAGTTTTAATCATTTTAATCGTTATCTACAAAATTCCGTTTAAGAAAACACCAAAGATTCAAACTTACTTGCTCGGCTAAGAGAGTCATGAAGATGTGGAAGTGACCCTTGATACCTAGAAGTAACCCTACTGCGACCGAATCCTGCCAATGAAACCCTAACATGATCCCAGAAATAATACTGCCGAAAACTTTTCCACCTACTATGATTGCAAAAAGAAAAGCTATGCTAGCCCACGTGAACAAGTTATGACTTTCGAATTCGGAGAAGTCAACTTGAAAACCAACCCAAACCATGAATACCGGAAAGAACAATAGTCCAAAAAAGTACTTAACTTTACCGGTCAACAACTTCGATAGCCTCCCATCACGAGGCATCACGATTCCGGCCAAAAACGTACTTAGCATCATGTTGAAATGTGCTATCCATGGCGAAAGACTGCAAACGAATACAAGACTAGCTATTGAGACAATCAAGTGTGGACCCTTCATTAATTTCCCTTGTGGGTTATGACTATCCACCCATGTCATAAGAAAGGGTATACATTTAGCTGCGAGAATCGTCTGAATGACAAGAACCGCAAGAATAAGAAGTATATCTCTAACTTTTCGAAAAGCAAAATCATCCAACGGATCGAAAACTATGTACCCTAGGGTTAGCATAATAATGGAAATAAGATCGGATATGACAGCAGTCGAAATCAAGAACCGCCCTATATCAGATTTCCCAATCTTGAGGTCGTTGATGATACGTGTGAGGAGGGGGGAGGCGGTTCCCGATAAAACAAGCGAGATCGTGACATCAAACGCAATACTAGGCTCGTAACTTAAATGTAACATCGGAGTTATGAAAAGTGATAGTAGAAAGGTAATTAGTAACCCTGTACATGCCACTTTGGCTTCACGAATGGGTATCCGAACAAATATGTTAGGATCTATCTCAAGACCTATAACAAACATGTGGCAAATCATCCCGAACTCTGCTACATAACCGAGGGCCGTATTTGCGTCATCGTTGAAGTTCTTACGTAGAAAGGGTAGGTTGCTCAAAAAGAATCCTACCTACATCCAAAAAAAATGTTATTGTAATAAATTACAATAATAGAAAGCATGAATGTAAATATACATTTGAATTAATCGAAATTATAAACATTTGGGCTGTTTTTTTAGACTTAATACCATTTAATCTGAACAACAATTTACTTAATATGTAAAGAATGACTCAAGGGATTAAGTGAAAAAGACTTGCTTAATGTGTTAAGATTCTAACCTTTTGACTATATTCTCTTCTTTTTTCCTTCCAAATCCTCTTATATTAAAATCGATGAATATTATAAAATTTGCTTTTAGGTTTGTAAGGGTAAAATGTTATATCAACTCGTTGGGACACTTATCACTTTGCCCATACAAACATCATTATTCATTAGTAGTTCATTCATGCATGGGAAAAAAGATACTCCTTTGTTGATTTAATGAACAAAAACAACACCAACACTAAATCATTAAAGGTTGGATAAACATTCAAACACCCGGAAGTCGAAAAACTACAACAATATACAAAAAAACTCATTTATAAACATATGTTTATGTTTTTAACTAATTTGGTTTTTAGAGATGCCCAAAAGACATAAAGATGATAAAAACAAATACAAACGAGAAAGACACAAGAGAGACATTACAATGGCTTCGGAAATGATGCGGGGTTGGGAGTACGGGCGTAAGAGCATGTGCAATACACTGCACAATGCCAATGTGATGATAAAAATCAACATATTGAACGCGATATTGGCCACTTTCATGACCGTTACTTGGGTGCATCGTGGGTCGTTTGTTGTACGATCTTCTGTGTCCATATTTGATGTTTTGACTCCAAATTTGATCGAAATAGCACATACTATCACACTTTTCTTGAATCCATCGAATTGATCCCAAAAAGATTATTGAAACAAGATGAAAACGATTGAAATTGAAGGGTAAGATAGGATTGGAAGAAGTTAGGGCCATGATGAAATTGAAAATAGGAAGAGAGAGTGATGGCCTCATGAATGATAAATATGAGAGAATCTTGGGAAGAGAGTGAAGCTCCATGTTTTTCTATAATTCTATGTGTTATTAGTAACTTAGATTCTAAATAAGACCATCTTTTGCTTTTACATCGGATGAGCCACTACTTTTTTGAAATTATTTTAGTACACTATTGTTTTTAATAATACTACCCATCGATATAATCTTTATTGTTAAATTTCCGTATTTATGTAGTGGTCATTTAACTTTAAGATTTATGTATTTTTCATTTATTTTGTTGTAAAATATTTTAATAAATTAAATTTACATTATTGTATAATCTATATGTAGAGTTTAATGGAACAGAATTGAGTCTATTTGACAACCGATACAAAATCTAGAATTCTATTCCATTGAATTCCATATTAACCCATGTACCAAACGAACTTTTAGTTATTTTAATGATAGTTTTCTAATCAAGTAGTTTCACTCCTTATATTCATCAGCAACGTGAGTCGTATTTTGATCTTATGATTGGACGTGAACTTGTTATTACTATGCTTTCATTGTTGGTGCCTTTTGTAGCTTTTCTTGAAGGATTTTTTTAATGGGGAAATTATATTGAGGAGGAACATCTCCTAAAGAAGTGAATGAGTGTTACACGGGTTGACTTTATACTAATCCAATCACCATTTAGAGGGTGTTTGGCTAAGCTTATTTTTTTAGAACGACTGAATAGCTAGATAAGGGTTATTAAGCCAATCAACCCATCTAGCAGAAATTTTTGAGTTTCTAAAAATGAACCAATTAAACGAAAAATCAACAATGTTGTCAAAAATCTCATCCCATCATGACATCAACTCTCCAAACATTAGGTCCTTATGAAACCGCCAAATCCTCTAAAGAGCCACAAAGAGAATAGCCTCCGCCATGCTCCTTTTCTTGGCACCTTCTGAAAACGAGTCAATCCAATTAAAAATGTCATCCATTGCCCTCCAAATCGGTTGAACAATATCAAGCCAACAAAAAATCCTTTTCCAAATACTCACCGCAAGCTCATAAGAAACAAAAACATGATCTGAAACTTCCACTGAAGAAGAGCAAATCAGGCATAACAAAGAAGCCAATCCAACCCCTTTACGAATAAAATTCCATCTCGTAGGAAGACGATCCAACAACGCATGCCACACAAATATATTAACCTTCCTAGGGATCAATAATCTTCCTAGTCTTAGAAACCGTAAAGTCAATCGAACCTTGTAAAACCAATCACCATTTATCTTTGACACTAGAAAGGACCACATCTGACAAAATCCTCCTCAACTCATCAAACTGCACTTGCTCATCACCACTTCTTATGGGTCGAAGCTATCACCAGGCTCCCATCGCACGCCACCTTTGATGAATGAAACACATTTATGTCGGATTAGGTGTCTAAGCTCATAACTATAATTGATATATACTTGAATTGATAGTAGCATAGTCCTTTTGGGTTGTCCTCAAAACTACCACCTAGACAGGATGACATTTGGAGAGAAAGATTGAATTTATTATTTGATTAATCAATTGAAGTAAATGATTTATTAATGTATTATGAAAGTAATATACTAATTAGAAATCTTATTATTTAATTAATATTCAATCAGAAATTAATTTGGAATTAAAGGAATTAATTAAAAGTACAACTGTTCAATAGTTGAGCAAAAGGGTCCAAAACCTTCCTAGAAGGCGGTGGACGAAATTCCTAAGATAATTAGGGTTTCTAGATTATCTCAAATAGATAATTAAGAAGGTGGATAATTACCAAGTTTGAAATATTATTAATAATCAGATAAGGCTTAATCAAGGCATCCTTGTTGCACTATATAAATGACCCTTCACCTTTGTATTTTCGGCCACCATATTTTCAGAAGAGAATCCGAAAATATCCTTCTCCTCTCTCCTCTCTCCTCTCTCACACTCTTGCTAGTGTTAGGTGTGAACCATTAGAGGCACAACACTTGTGGTGCTTGCTCTCAAAGCTTCACCAACACTAAAGATTTGAATTGTTATTGCTATATAACAATTAAGGTATGTTTTCTTAACCCTAGTAATTAATTTCGAAGATATACTAGTAGAATTAGGGTTTCCCAATTGATGTTAAAATGTTGTATGTTCAATTAGAGAAAACATAAATCAGGAAATTTAGGGTTGCATGCACACATAGGTTTTTGTTTGTTATGCTAAAAACCCTCACTTTACGTATATTCAAAGCAAATAATCTATCAAACCTCGACATGAAAAGATTTTCTCCCACCCAAATATCTGTCCAAAATCTCGTATCACACCCATTTCCAATAGATTTCATAAGAGTATTTAATGAAATAATACCTTTTTCATGCATCGTATTGACAAACCCCACTATACGGGCCCACATCCCACCACCACGAGCAACCTGAGGACAAAAAATATCTCAATTTTTTGTACCATGGATCGTGTTTACCAACTTAACCCAAATGGAATTAGGATTATGGTAATATCTCCACCACCATTTTTGTAACAAGGCATAATTCAAAGCTTCCAAGCCACCAAGCTGATGACCACCCTTATCTTTAGATGTAATCACTATATTCCAAGAAAAACAAGGAATTTTAGTAGTCCGCTTCGTGGTTCCCTAAAAAATTGTGAACGTAATGATTCTAACTTCTTTTTAATTTGAACAAGCATGCGAAACAAAGAGAGAAAGTACATGCTAATGGGACCTAACACCAGATTTATCAAAACAGAATGACCACCTATCGATTACAAATTTGCCTTGTAACGAGACAACTTAAATAAGAACTTCTCCATAATGAGGTTCCAATTCCGAATATGAGCCATAGAAGACCCCACTGGAAGACCCATAAACACAAAAGGAAAAACACCCAGTTTACATCCTGTCAAAGCAGCCAAAGAGCTCACATTTTCTTCATTAACTCCCACTCCATATAATAAAGATTTTTTTGGTAACACCCATAAAAATCAAGCCAATTTAAAACTTTTTCAAACATCCAAAAGCCATTAGTTATTACAAAATGTTTTCAAAATGGTATAATATCAGAGTATCCCAGAAACCATAAGTCCAAAACACGAGGATGTGTACGGTCACGCCTTCGCCTTGCCGAGACATCTGAAGCAACCGAAACAATAAACTGAAACCGTAAGAACAAAACTTAGTGAGTTCCTCCAAATACCCATACACACAATAATACACATATAATCACAAACAACATATTTTGGGTCCAATCAACCATCGGGTTCGAATACCCCAGGCCCTCAACCATCGGGTTGGAATGTTGTAACGCCCGGGTTTCAGGGCTAAGCATTTTTGACAATGTAATAGTCTAGGTCAACTATTGTAACTCTTTTTGAAGTAATAAAGATGAGATATTTGAGTATTATGTGAAATTATGTGTATTTATGTGCTTATTATTTAATTATAAATGTATAATTAATAAAGAATAAAAATAAGCGTCAAAATTAAAGTATGAGATAAGCCCGATATATTTATATAAAGTTGTAGTAGTCGAAACAAGGATTCCGGGGATATAAAGAACGCCGAAATCCGAGTTATAACGAAGAAATTATGACCTGTCGAAGTTTCGCGACAGAACCAGCACGATACCGAAAAGCGTAAATAGTGAATTTACGATAGAGCGAGATTTAGCCTTAGTGATCTAAATGAAAGTCGTACAACACGTTAAACCAAGAGATTCCATAAAAAGAATGCCCAAATATGACTTCGTATGAGGAAGTTATGATTTTTCGAAGTTTCGGCTTAGAAGTGTATAACCCGAAATCCGAATAATAGAACGAGCGGTTTTTAGCCGACACGACCTAAAAGAGAATCGAAGATCTCGTTAAGAGTAGCGTAACGAGAAAAAGATGGGCAAAAATGGACGTCGGATGAAGAAGTTATGAATTTTTAACAGACCAATCCCGTCCCGGCCTGTTAATAATATAACTTTTAAATAAAGTCAAAATTACCCGACGGAGTCTAAACGAAAGTTGTAGAGTACGTTCCCACCTTCGTGTGGATATAAAGAACGTCGAAAACGGAGCTCGTACGTGAAAGTTACGAACTTTTAAAGTTGAAGCATGAAATTGCGAAGTCTGTTGCTAAATTGATGACGTGGCATGATCTGGACCGTCGCTTGCTAACCATGGTGCTCGCTTCAGATATTGACGTGTCACCCTCGCCTACGCCCCGCGTAACTTTGCGTCTGATCCATCCGATTGTGCGAGACAGCTGGCTTCGGCTGGCGTTCTTATCCGAGGACTACGCCCCGCGTAGAGCTGTACGCCCAGCGTACCGCTGAAGGCTCGCGCCTATAAATAGGTTGCGAAGGTTTCTAGATTTTTCACACATTCTTCACTTCTCTCTCTACAATCTTTCTCTCTCTAAGGTTCCAAACCCTCCCCTAAGCCTAGGTGATCCCCTAGCACCCTAAGGAAGCCGCAAGGCTCCCGGAGTCTCGAGAAAAAGAGTCTTTCGGTTTCGAAACGCTGCTCCAAATAAAGCCCGTTTTTCTTTAAAATCCGTTGTAAGTGAGCTACGCTACGCAATTTTTAATATAGCTTTCAAATAATTATAGTAATGTTATTAGGTCCTTAAAATAATTATTTGGGCTATTATTATGAGTTATATTGAGTGTTATTTAACGTTTGTATAGTACTAATAATAGCTAGACTAATAATTAGTCACGATTGACGTTAGACTAAACCCTAGTGGAATTGATACTAGGTTTTATCGAAGGAAAATTGTTTTGAGAGTATCGAAGCGTTGTCCGAGTGCTGAGTCACCACCTTTCAGGTGAGTGCATAGTTACTTTCAGCTTACACATAGATATGAAGTATTTTATATAAATTACGTGCTATGTGTGCATATTATCTCTATACTTGCTATCTATGCTGGATGAATGTTTTTATACAAGTTTTAAATGATTTAAACTGTATATGTATTTTATATCTACAATAATGTTGGGGTAAAACATGGGTAGATGTAATAAGACGATGTGTGATAAAATGATGAGAGGCCCCGATGTTGTTGTTGTTGATCCAGTCATCTAGCAGAGTATAGATGATGAGCACGGACTCTTCTAGAAAGTCCAGTGGAACGCTGACAGGCTCGCAACCTGTAGGTGTTTGTGAACAATGTGTTCACCGGTGTACTCCATCCCCCTCATGGTTGCCTTTATGACATTTATTGCTGAGGAACCCCCTTAGCAGTAGTGTCCATCCCGATGATGATCCTTGGGATATGTGTTTAGGGACGTAATGTGAGGATAACGGGAATGGGTAATCGGGTTATTGTTGATTGATGAGATTAATAAACTATTTATTGTGGGTTGAAAACCCTATGTGCTCACCAGGCTCCCAAGCCTGACCCACTCAGTTTTATGTATTGCAGGTAGTGGCACTCGAACATAGTTGTGATGTGTTGGGATGAGGGATTACGGATATAGGCCTGTAGATATGAAATAATGTAGTAAGGCTTATATTGTATTGTTTATATTTATGTACTGTATCGCACATGACATCCCGAGTCTTTTAATGAAATACATTTCTAAGGAAATGCTTTTGATAAAATCTTTATCATATTATTGTTTTTGGGACAAAAATTCTGCAAATCTTTTATTAAAAGGTTACTCTGATTTTGAAATAAAGTATAAACAAAACTGGTCTTTTCTGGCCGTGATTTTGGGGATGTCACAGTTGATATCAGAGCATTAGTTTAAGCGAACTAGGAATTTGTAGGATGTGTAGACTTAAACTTAGAATGCTAAGCGATGATTGTAAGGTGTAAGCACTAGCTTATTTTAGGAATTATGCCTAAAATGCTTTTATGTGCTAAATGGTTTGTGCCTGAGATGCTGTTAATTGTTCGGATCTATGGTCTGTTGCCGACCGGATCTGGAAACCTTTTGTGTTTAGGATTCTAAACGTACGACTACGATATTAGAACTAGCATGTAAACGTTTCGGAGAGATAAGGATGATTTGAACATCAGTCCTAAATAAAGATCTAAATTCACCTTATTCGGTGTATAGATCAAGATGGCAAGGACCCGTAGCGGAAACGTGAATGCAAATGAGAATAGAAACCAACCCACAGTGATTGAGCAAATACCAGTTGTGGAAGCCGCTGTGGAGCCAATAACGATGGCTGGAGTGCAAGCAATGATCCAGGCGATGTTGGATCGTCAAATGGAGGAAACCAGGCGTTTGCTCTAGCAAAATCGAGAGGAAACGACCATTCAGATCGAACAGCCCCAGTTGAATGAAGGGCATACTGAGGAGGGAAACTACAGTGGGACTGTTGGTCAAGCCAACCCACCGATAGTTAGGCAAAACCATCAGGATGGAGGAAATGACGGACATGGATGCAAATACAAGGATTTCATGGCATCCAAACCACCGAGTCTATCCGGAAGCCCGACGCTGGTGGAAGTCATGAACTGGATCTCTGAGATGGAGATGATGTTTGAGAGTGTCACACCCCAAAACCAAGAACGGCGGAAACGTTCTGGGGCGGAGGACGTCATGTATAGTATCAACAACAATGTAAAGTAGTAAACAAGCAACAACATCATCCATTGCATTAATAAAATAATTATTATACAATTGTATTCTGTCAAATTTTGATAAACACTAAAGCATAAATCAAAATGAAAGATAAGTCTTGAATAAGCTCCATCTTCCTTTCTCCTTGCATCGGTACCTGTCTATGATGACCTGAGGATACAAGTAATTTTGAAAGCGAGTATCAGCTTTGAAGCTGGTGAGATCATAAGTATTTAGTGGTTAATTTGTATGTAAGAATTTGTAAGTCTATGTATTGTAAGAATTTGTAAGTGTATATGAATTGTAAGTGTTTGAAAACCCTAGAATCCCTATGATTCCTTCTAGTATATGAAGGTGTCTTCTACCAAGACCTATCTGTTCTGTGTGTGAGTGTCTCTTGTAAGAGTATGTATTTTCCAAAGTATAACTATCATTATCCAAAAATATAGTTTGTACAATTGTGTTTAAGTGAGGCTATCACTAAAATATGTAATGGAAAAATTAACGTAGTACTAAAACGTAGCTCTAAAAGGACTACTATCGTACTAACTACCTTAAACCGGATTTTAGGCTAAGGCATTCTGTGATAAATTGCACCATACTATCGACTATAACAACGACATACGAATGGTCGTAATAACGGAATGATGTTTGGCACCCGCAGACCTGCAGGTCCGGCTGTAGCTAGCAGCAAGGTGTAGGATTGTCAATCCAGCATAGATCTATACGCAAACTCAACGCTCCCCCTCCAAGAGACTCTGGCCGCAACTCAAGTCATGAGGTTTTAAGTCATGCTCCGATTTAAATCACAATAAATAACGTATTCTTATATATGTAATGTAATGAACTGTTCTAGCTGTAATGTACGTGCTCTCTACCTAGCAAGTATAGTAATGTAAACGTTCTAGTATAGTTGTATATGTAATGTACAGTAATGTTCTAGAAAGTATTGACTCATGAATGAACTGACTCATTGTATGATATCGCGTTCTAGTAATGGGTCTAGTATCTTCCTGAACTACCCATATGGTAGCTTACTAGTAATCTAAGTGGTATGTATGGACATGGAAGTATACCCTTGCTAACCAAGGGCATGGGATGAACTTGAGGGACCTTTTATGACTGTATATGTACACATGATATATAATTAATATTTAAACAACTTTCGGACGAATACCCAATATCCCACCAGACCACATCTCAAGGCGCGAAAAGGAAATAGGGTGGATAGCCTTCCTAAGTCTTTTAAACATTTCTTATATAACTATACATATAGAGGCATGAAATTTATAATATAAAAGCATAAATAAGTTTTGTAAGACATTTGAAACATAAATATTAGTTTAAGAAAAGATTGACTTGATGTCAATCCATAAAACAATTTGAAGGCATAAGTTTTGATAAAACAGTTTAAATATAAGGAAACATTTGTTTGAAACACAGTTGTAAATAAGTTTGAAAGGTAATGTACAGAGTAAGATGTACAGTGTAATAAGTAGTTTTAAAACATATAAAATGTTTACAAAAATCATTTGAAAGAAACTGTTTGGTAAAACGGCTAATAAGTAGCCAAATCTTTTGAATGCTGTATATTAATCACATGTGATTGATGTAATAACTAGCGTAATTCTACTTATTAATCGCATGTGATTGATATAATACTTAGCATAATTCTACTTGTATCCCCCCCATAAAACATTTAAAAACAGTTTAAAACATTGATTAAGGGGTATGAACTCACCTGCAGTAAGTGACTGGAATTGATCGGACTGTTATCGGAAGGAAGGATTGGGCAAGTGCTTGGTGTCAAGTGAAGACTTGGACACACACAATGATCCTAATTACATATATAAACATATGTATATAAATAATTAGTGATTATAACACTAATTATACAAGTAATAACATTTAAACGCGGGGAAAACACTTTTGGTCAAGTGCTAGGAGGCTAATGGGTTGCAACAAAGGAGTGCAATGCCCCTAGTGGAAGTTTAAGGTCAAAAGAACATATTCATTGGAGTTTACGGCCCAGGGGAGTAAGCTCCTGGCCGTAAACTCTCAACCAAGGCTTGGAATGGTACTTAGAATTTCTACAACCTTAGTGGGAATTGTTTCAAGGACTATACAAGTGTTTGGGCACCATCTTGACTCCTTTGAGGAGTTTACGGCCCAAAGACCCTTTTCCCTTGGAGTTTACGGCCGTAAACTCCCTTGGGAGGGTGATTATGTTGCTTTCAAGTCTCTATAACAACTAGGAACAATTCTAGGCTTTAAGACTTGGCTTTAGGAAGGTTTATGGCACTAAATGGTACCATTTTATGGAGTTTACGGCCTTGGAACCTTTTGGGCCATAAACTCCCTCACACATGGGGTTCTAAATGTTTTAGCTAGTCCATAACTCATCTAGGTACATGCCCTAATTGTCTCTTGGCTTAAGGAAGTGTTTAGGGTGTCCTTTGACCCCTTTAAAGGAGTTTACGGCCCAAGAAATACTCTTGGCCGTAAAATCTTCAACACTTGTGCTTTTCATGAGTTTTCTAGGTTCTAAACACTTAGGAGTACATGCCAAAAATAAAGTCTAAGCCTTAGGGAAAGTTTGAAGGCCTTTTGGCACCTAAAACATGGAGTTTACGGCCTAAGGAGCTACTTGGCCGTAAACTCCCTTCTAGCCATGATTTCTAATGGTTTTGTTGGTATAATGCATGAGTTTAAGGCTTCTAGTTCGAGTTCTAAAGCTTTGAGGGTCATTTGAACCCTTAAGGACCTTAAAATGGAGTTTACTCCCCAAGAACGTTCTTGGGCGGTAAACTCCCGGATCTCACTTATTTGGCAAGCAATCTATGTTATTAAGCATATAACAAGTAGTATAAAACAACTAGAGAAGTAGACTCACAATCTGGGATAAAAACCCGAAGATCCGTGAGAGAGAAATTGGCTTTTCTCTAATTGGAGTTCAACTAATGAACCAATTTGGTTCAGAATTCTATTTATAGTCCTGAGATTTTTGGCAGAAAATATTTCTATTCTCGGAATGGATTCTAATGACCTAGAGTAATGGAATTACAGTTTTTGCACAACATCCTAGTGCATCCACTCTCCTAATATCTCTTTAGATGTAAAACCCTGAAAACTGCCAAACTTATACTCGAAGTCTGAATTTTCACTGCAACTGCTCTACTACTATTGGATTGAAATGGTTTGATTAGAATGGAAATTTCGGGTTGTCACAGAGAGTTGCGAGTGTAGCAACAGGCAGAAGACCGCTCTCGCGGTTCCTCTGTTGAAATCCGGAGTACTAAGCTGGTGGAAGCTACTAGCTGATTCAATGCCCAAAGGTGAAGCAAGCAAGATGTCGTGGGAGGATTTTCTGGTATAGTTGAAGATGCAATACTGCTCTGAGCAGGATCTTCTGGAGATCAACAACGAATTCCAGAATTTGAAGAAGGGAAGAATGAGCGTTACTGAATACGCTGCAAGCTTTACTGAGAAAATAAAGCTTGTTCCTCACCTCGTCCCAACTGAACTCTCCAAGGTTAACAAATTTTCCCTCGGATTACCAGCGGACTTTGTGTTGGATTAATGTCTAAGTCCATAACTATATTTGGTATGTACTTGACCCGACCCGGCATGGTCCATTTGGGTTGCACTTCACCGACACAATTTATATGGATAATCTTTTGAGAATAGTATGTTTATGATTAATATTAATATGTTATAAGTTCTAATATATTAATATGGAATCATATTATTTAATTAGTATTGATCAAGAATTAATTCATAATTAATTAAGTGATCAAAAGGAACTAATTAAATATGGACTCTTATATATATGGAATGGGCCAAGTTCATTTAGGTTGGGCTAAGCTTTCATGGATAGTCCATGGAGTGTTTAACCCATGGATCCTAGGAAATGAAAGGTCATGGGTATTAGGGTTTAACCCTAATCCTCCATACTATATAAAGATGTCTTTGGTTGGTGAAATTGGCACTAGTATGGATTCACTAAAGAAGGGCTAGCCAATTTCACTAGAGAGAACCAAGTAATCATATTCTCTAAAGTATTCCAAGGTGTCTTGGTGATTTGTGATTCCACTTGAGGCTTCCACACTATTGGGGCTAAGCTCTTAAAGCTTGAAGACATCAAGCTACATCAAGAGGTATGTATTCTATCTTGTTACATTCATAGTTTTTGTATGCTAGATTAGGATAATACCTTGGATGTTCTTATTTGCATGTATAATAGAGAAAACATAGATCCAAGGTATTTAGGGTTGCATGTACACTTAGGAAGTGTTAGAATGCTCAAAACCCAACAGTGGTATCAGAGCCACGGGTTGTTTTCTGTTATATTGATGCAAATATTTTATTTTCAAAGTTGGAAAAAAAAAAAGAAAAAAAAACATGAAGTTCGTCAAATTTTAAGATAATTACTTGTTCTTGTGAAAAAATAATTATTTGTAAAATTTGAATAATTTGTTTTATGAGTTGAATTAGGTCAAATTTAATAAAAGATAAAATGATATGATTATTTTTATTAGTTTTAAAAGTTTGATCTAAAGAGTTTTATTTTTTGAAACCTCCATAAGTTATGGATATGAAAAGGTTTTAAAAAAAAAATTGATTCAAAGTTTTTTTTGGAGTTACAAAATTTGGTGTTAATGTTTTAAAGGATTACATAACTTAAGAATAATTTATGGATCACCAAAAGTTTTTTGTGTTATCTTGTTTTATGAGTGAATTTGGATTAATGATGAAAATTATGTGATAGTTGGTTTTAATCCAAATTAATCTAAGAATTGATTCAAAAATGTGTTTTTGTAACTTGTCCTCAAGTTATATGAAAAGTCACATTTAAGAATCATAAAACTCATAAAAATTGGCAAAGGTTACAAAAATGAAGAGTCTAGTTCTAATTAAATGGTTTTATGACTCCATAACTTGTCCTCAAGTTATGGAGGACCAAGAGTCGCTTCATTTAATAAAATAAAATAAAATAAAAAAAAAAAGTTGTAACCTTAATTAATTCCATAAGTTATAAAATAAAGAAAAGTTAATTCTTTTATTAGTTTAAAGTCTTCCATAACTTGTCCTCAAGTTATGGAACTTGAAGAGTTTTTGGATTAAAACTACTTTAAACACATAAGTTATGGAATTAATTAGTTTTGAATAGTTTCAAAACTTGCCCTCAAGTTTTGGAATTTGTAAAGTTTTCACTTATGAATACTTTAATTCCAAGTTAGCCCTTAGAATTTTAAAAGTTAAAATTCAACCCTTATACTTTATAATATTATAAGTTAATAATATATATATGTATAAGAGTAAAGTCAGTCTTACCGCTAGTACGCCTCATTCACGAAGCCGGTCTATAAGGTGGGTATAAGGTTGTTGCCTATAAAATGGCAACTTAATGGGTGTCCATTCTCACCCACCGCTTGCTTGACTGGTGGAGGGTCGTTAGCCGAACGGGTTTGACAGGACTAGAATTCTCCCTTCATTAAAAGTATTAATGATAATACTAAGTAACTAAAATCTTAATAATACCCAATCTTAGTTACTTAGGAAAAATGTGAATAAGGTGCTAACCCATGAAATTACACTTTACACTTTGTCTAAGTCGTTAGTGGAGCGTGTGTGGTTAACCGGCACACTAACTTGGACTTAACAAGGTAGGTAAAGGGTGACTTAATATTTATCATAGTATCGATGGAGCGTGTGTGGTTAACCGGCACATCGATTGAGGGGTAATTTATTAAGGGTACCAAGTGATTTGCATGGTTACTTCACACCTTGTTTTGTGATCCTCGGCATCCCAGTCACAAAACCTGAAGGGCACACTCGAGATTGAAACATGCCTTTGAAAAGTTCAATGAATCTCAAAGATCTAGGAGTTTCAAAACCAATTAAAACCTAATAATTCATTTCGTTTATCTTGGTGGAAATTG
Source organism: Lactuca sativa (assembly GCF_002870075.4). NCBI lineage: Eukaryota > Viridiplantae > Streptophyta > Magnoliopsida > Asterales > Asteraceae > Lactuca > Lactuca sativa. Next base: position 164,611,842 of record NC_056623.2, on the reverse strand, counting down.
GTGAATCGTCATTCACCTACCTTCAAATATTTTATAGCTTGGATTACGGCATACCTCTTCTAAGTTATAAAATAGTTTGTTGGGTCCTAGCCTTAATATTTCATATTGGGTGTCATATTAAGGACTTTAAATCAACTATCTTGAATATCTCCCAAAAGATGTCTGTAATAGACACCTATGATCTTCCCAAATCTAGTGAAACAAGGTTTCCTAAATGAAGATGATGTCCTTTGGAAATCATACTTCTTTCGCCTCCTCCAATTATTCTCCCCAACCCACAAGTTCTTGAAAAATTTAAGGTCACTCAAGCCCTATTGGCAAGGCAAGGTCTAGGTGTGAGCACATCTTTGAGATGTAGTCACATATTGACAAGCCGGGAGAGTTGAGTGTCAAAGTCTTGAGAAAGTTGGTGGTTCAATCACTTTCTAAGTCACATAGTGAGTTCCTTTGGGACACCTATGAAATAGACTATGACAAGACCCTTAATGATCTTATCTAAGATCAACTTTCTTAAAACTTGATGGACATTGACAATAGTGACACAGGAAATCTCGGAAAGCATTCTCTTCCCAATGGAAAGGGATCGGCCATAGTCAACTCGGTTGACCAAATGGTAAAGAGAAAAGCTAAGTCTGTGATAGTCCCGTGTACCATTATCAAAGGGTCCATTGCCAAAGGAAGGGGCATTGGTTGCGAAGCTGCCAAATTTACCTAAGGATGTTAAAGTCAATAAGTTTGACTCTACTTCAGGTAAATTCCACTATCTAACTCTGTTAAGTTTCTATTCTGAGATTCTTGATACATGATGTGACTGGGTCACATGGTGATGTTTTAAGAATCAAAGAAAAAGTGAAGAAACTTAAAGAAAGAATATGCTGAATCTGATCGCATAGATGGATTTCTATCGCATAGTTTGAAAAATCGGATTCTTGAGCTACTTCTTAGGAGTTATGAGATATTGCTTAGGAATAGATAACAACAAGTTTTCATATGGATTGTAAGGATAGTTTTTCCGCAAAGTTTTAAAATAAAAGGAAATTTTTGATTTTATTTATTTTAAAATATCCTTACAATGGCATCTGTGGAAATTTTTGTTGCTTATAAGATTCCATTAGTAGCAAGAGTGGAAGTATGAAATTGATTCTTTCATTTGTGGTAATGTCTAAATTTACCAAATAAGGAAAGATTCTCATCACCCAAGTTTCAATTGGACCGGAACTTGGAATCATGCAAGTTGTATAGCATGATGAATGAGAACTTTCAAGTTTTGGAAAATTAAGACTAATTACTTGTTCACATGGATGTGTGAGTCAAGTAAAGGACTTAGGGATCGGGTACACATTCTTGTGCACTGATTAAGTCCACCACTAAAGATCGATAAGAAGAATAAAATAAGGCAGAAGGATAAAAGTTTCTCAAATCTGAAAAGATGGGAGAGTACTTTAGTATCAGTTTTGTGATCGTCTTAATGATTAAGAAACCATATCAAAATTAGTTCTCTAAGGAAATCTTAGTGCATTCTTATGACTAAGAAGAGGAACTTGAATTGTTGAAATGGTTAAATCAAGAAGATGAGTCATACTTCGTTCCAATACAAGTCTTAGAGTCATACTCCAAGATTGTCATTTGAGTGACATGTCTTAAAGAAGGTTTAAAACACTTGTCAAATGTAAGAGTAAAAGTTTTCTACTCTTGTACATTTGAAATTGGTAAGTTGTGATGTTTTGGATAAAACAAAGACCAACTTAGGCCAATTGGGTAAAGTGTTTTTCTTGATTAGAATCCGCACTATCTCTTGGATGTTTGACAAGGGAGTCTTATATGTCAAGAGGACAGTGGGAGTCTTAAAGGTCTTGAAAGTCTCAAGAACTAATCAAGAATAAAACCTAAAGTTCTTCTCTAGCACACAATTTGAGGTTTATAATCTACTGTGTTGACATATCAGTGCCCATTCCAGTTAAAGTTGGCTTTGCATATGAGTTCTTAGAGTTCTCAGTTTGTTGCATAACAACTTGGAAGCAATGGCAGGCCCTTGAGCTGCCAGGTGGCAAGAAGTTAAGATTGAGTTCAATCCATATGGTTTTGGATTTGTCATTATCTTTGTCTTGTGATTATGGTTTGACAAATTCACATGGATAAGAACACATACACCATTAAATCTAAGTGTCATAAGGTTTCTCTCCGATTCATGAAAATGATGGTGAGGAAACACTTTCACTAAGTAGATTTTAGCTAGATAGCAATTGTGATATTTGCATTCTCAAAGTCGTTAGTGGAGCGCGTGTGGTTAACCGGCACACTAATATGGACTTGTGAGAAGTGGCAAAAAGGTCTAAACATTATGATTACGGCATCCCTCTTCATAATTGTTTAGATACACAAGTGTGCTATCTAAGGGAAGGTGTATGATTTTGATAAAGACTTATCAAAACAATCTAGTATCAGAAATCTGAACTTTGGTAAGAAAGTCAGCTGATTTCTGAGTACATGTCAAAGCTAGTGGGAGCATAAGTGTTATGCTAATAATCATCATGTTAGTGGGAGCATGATAATTATGATAAGTATTGCAAGTCAGCAATGTTAATTATAGAAAACAAAAGTTTCAATTGGGAAAAAGTTGTTTTGCTATAATTAAGGGAGAGGAAATTATGCTTCATCTCAAATCTATAAGCTTAGATCGTGAGGTTTTAATCATTTAGTCAAGGATATATATGAATTTCATGTTGGAATGGCTCAACATAAGGAAATTCTGTATATGGGTCCATTATTTGCGTTCTAAAATTCGATTATGATTACGGCATCCCTTTTCATAATCTGAATTATGAGAACTTGGCAAATTAAAATGGAAATATTATAGCAAAAGACTGGTTTAGTCTTTATGTAAGACATCATGAATCGTGTCCCATATGCTTCGGATATAGGATCGATTACATGTGCTATATTCATCCGTTCTAAAATTTTCCAAATGCCTGGGGCATTAAGAAGGGAAAAGGTTTAGAATTGGATATGACTAAAAGGATTAAACAATTGTCGAGGACAATCTAAGGTTTACCAAAGATTGGTTACTCAAGGACAATTGGAAGTATAGTGATAATTCTGGAAGGACCATATTGACATAATCTGTAAGGAGGCAACTCTTGTTCAGAAGTGATAGTCAAAATGGAATCTGGAAATGTTTCAAAGTTAGAATTTTCAATCTGTGTAAGATTAAGGAAACTTAATGCAAGAAGGATATTTCCAAGGAGTTGATCTCCTTTGGAATACTCTTTAATGATTGTTGCCAAGTCTTTATGACTTTGTGCATAATCATTACGAGAGGATCAATGCATATAAGTTTAGAATCTAACAGATTTCAGTAAATGGCATGAATTTGGAATTCTTGCATTTGCGGTAAGGATTTGGGAGTGTGAAAAGAGAATCATTGAAGTTATGTTCAATTGATCTAGTTCACAAAGTAAGGATCATAGACAAACATAGTATGCATACTTGGTGTGTGGCATGACTAGTGTTTAAGAAAACATAGTGTACATGCTTGGAGCATGGGACAACTATTGTTTTAAATTCAAGAATAAAGTTGATAGCTGAAACAGTATACAATGAATAATGTGTAATCATATGGTGATAAATAAAAGGTGTTTTATTTATGTTCAAAGATTTGATACCATATTGGATTCAATTATTATTGTGTTTCACTTTGCATGTTTTGACTTCCCGAATAAACTAGGTTATTCTTCCGGAATGACTAAGTTATTCAAACCATCCACAGTCGGTCATATGTTGGAAGTAGATATGAATTAAGATTGTCATGGGTTGGCTTGTAGAGGTCTAAGGTGTTGGACAAAGGGCTACAACACTCATGAGTGCTCATAAGTTCTGAGTATTGGATTCAACCCGCGCTCATTGGAATCACTTCATGGATTTTATCACGAGTGATCATGAGACGATAATATCTTATATTCTTCAAACCTAGAGATATGAGTTGTTACTATGAGTTGGTTGTACATTGATTGCACGAAAACGCATTTGGTAACTCGGTGCTATAAAACGTGCCTTTGTGTATGATTCAACAAGTAGTAGAACAAGCCATATGAGTCGAAGTTTATCCATTCCTTTTACTTTCGGGATAAAAGCGATATCTGTGGGCCCCTCGATGATTTGATGATGACAAACGGAAGTGCTCGGCCGGGCCAGGACTGATTTGATTTGTTCAATTAGTCAGTCGTCATAAATCGGAAATCGGGAAACAACAAATGGACAGAGAGAATGATTATAATCCATGTCTCAGTCCATATGATATCTAGAATGGAGGAATATATGATCCCTTATCTAATGGACAAGTTCGTTGACAAGATCAGAGTTCGACAGCAGCTTTAAGAGCTACGATTGCCAGTTAGGTTTGAAGTCATACGCAATAATAGTTTTAGACTTATCCAAGTGGGAGACTGTTGGATTAATGTCTAAGTCCATAACTATATTTGGTATGTACTTGACCCGACCCGGCATGGTCCATTTGGGTTGCACTTCACCGACACAATTTATATGGATAATCTTTTGAGAATAGTATGTTTATGATTAATATTAATATGTTATAAGTTCTAATATATTAATATGGAATCATATTATTTAATTAGTATTGATCAAGAATTAATTCATAATTAATTAAGTGATCAAAAGGAACTAATTAAATATGGACTCTTATATATATGGAATGGGCCAAGTTCATTTAGGTTGGGCTAAGCTTTCATGGATAGTCCATGGAGTGTTTAACCCATGGATCCTAGGAAATGAAAGGTCATGGGTATTAGGGTTTAACCCTAATCCTCCATACTATATAAAGATGTCTTTGGTTGGTGAAATTGGCACTAGTGTGGATTCACTAAAGAAGGGCTAGCCAATTTCACTAGAGAGAACCAAGTAATCATATTCTCTAAAGTATTCCAAGGTGTCTTGGTGATTTGTGATTCCACTTGAGGCTTCCACACTATTGGGGCTAAGCTCTTAAAGCTTGAAGACATCAAGCTACATCAAGAGGTATGTATTCTATCTTGTTACATTCATAGTTTTTGTATGCTAGATTAGGATAATACCTTGGATGTTCTTATTTGCATGTATAATAGAGAAAACATAGATCCAAGGTATTTAGGGTTGCATGTACACTTAGGAAGTGTTAGAATGCTCAAAACCCAACACTTTGGTCCAATGGTCAAGCAAACTACCACTCTGAAAGCCGCCATCTAGGCTGCTAAGAATGTGGAGACCCAAATACGAGAGAAGGGTCTGGAGAGAGCGGAGGTGGGAGAGAAAAGGAAGTTTGACGGATCCTTGAGGTCCGGAAAGAAGAGTAAATTCTCGAAATCTGGTTCGAGAGGAGGAGGACCAGAAGTGAAGTGGTGTGACAAGTGCAAGAAGAAGCACTCTGGGAAGTGTGATGGAGGGGTCACTTGTTTCAAGTATGGAAAGCCTGGACACTATGCCAATGAATGCACGTTCACTATGAAGGTCTATTATGAGTGCAACGAGGAGGGGCACATTTCAAAGGATTGCCCGAAGAAGGAGGCAGGAAGACCCAACATACCACCGAAGCCGAAGGCAAGAGCCTTCCAGATGACGCTCGAGGTTGCGAAGGAGGCAACAGACGTCGCTTCAGGTACCTTTCTTGTAAATGGTTTGCCTGCAAATATACTATTTGATTCCGGAGCCAACTACTCCTTTGTGTCGTGTAAATTTGGTGGGAAACTAGCATTACCTGTAGAAAAACTTGATAATGCCCTAATTGTAGAAGTTGCCAGTGGCAAATTCGTACCTGTTAGTAATCGTATTAGGAACATCGTCATCGACCTAAACGAAAATGAATTCCAAGAAGAGCTATTACCCATAGAGTTAAATGGTTTCGACATCGTCTTGGGTATGGATTGGCTTAGCGCCAACGATGCTGAGATTCAATGCCGAAAGAAGATAGTAAGGGTGAACCCACCCGAAAAAGAATCATTTATGGTGTACGGGGACAAACGCAGAGTGAATCATGGAATCATCACCCTGATGAAAGCCAGGAAATGTTTGTCCAAAGGATGTGCATCATACTTGACATTCGTAATCGATGCTAAGAAGGAAAAGAAAGAGGTGCAGAATATATCGGTTGTGTGTGATTATCCGGAAGTCTTTCCCGAAGATCTTCCCGGATTACCACCTGATAGGCAAGTGAAGTTTCGTATAGACTTGTTACCAGGTACAACACTGATAGCAAAGGCACCTTACCGATTAGCATCGACGGAGATGAAGGAGCTTATGACACAGCTTCGGGAGCTATTGGACAACGGTTTCATTCGACCTAGTTCATCACCCTGGGGGAGCTCTGGTGTTATTCGTGAAGAAGAAGGACGGAAGCATGAGGATGTGCATAGACTACCGAGAGCTGAACAAGGCAACAGTGAAGAACAAGTATCCATTGCCAAGGATTGATGACCTATTCGATCAGTTGCAAGGTTCGAGCTACTTCTCAAAGATCGATTTTAGGTCAGGATATCATCAGCTGAAGGTAAGAGAGCGGGATATTGAGAAGACTGCATTTAGAATGAGATATGGAAACTACGAGTTCTTGGTTATGTCATTCGGACTAACCAATGCTCCAACAACATTTATGGATTTGATGAATAGGGTTTGTAAACCATTCCTCGATAAAACTGTGATAGTGTTCATCGACGACATTCTGATCTACTCAAAAAGCCAAGAGGAGAATGGCAAGCATCTACAGGAAGTGTTGGAAGTGTTAAGGAAGGAGAAGCTTTACGCTAAGTTCTCCAAGTGTGATTTGTAGATCTGAGAAGTCCAATTCTTGGGTCATGTGGTTAACCAGGAGGGAATAATGGTTGACCCCACAAAAATCAAAGCTGTAATGAAGTGGGAATGTCCAAAGAGTCCCACGGAGATTTGATGCTTTCTAGGATTAGCCGGATATTACCGACGATTTATCCAAGGCTTTTCTTTGATAGCTGCTCCATTAACAACATTGACCCATAAAGGAGCTACGTATACATGGAGTGAGAAGCACGATGAGGCATTCGAGACGCTAAAGAAGAAGTTATGTGAAGCACCGATACTTTCTCTACCCGATGGAGTTGAAGACTTCGCGGTTTACAGTGACGCATCTGGAGTTGGGTTGGGTTGGGTTGTGTTCTAACCCAGAGAGAAAAGGTGATAGCATACGCATCTCGACAATTGAAAGAGCACGAAAAGAACTACCCCACTCATGATCTGGAGTTGGCAGCGGTAATATTTTCCTTAAAGATATGGAGGCATTATCTCTACGACACGAAGTGCAAGTTGTTCACTGATCATAAGAGTCTCCAGTATCTCTTTAATTAGAAAGAATTGAACATGAGGCAACGACACTGGCTAGAACTACTCAAGGGCTATGACTGTGAGATACTTTACCACCCCAGTAAAGTAAATGTTGTTGCTGATGCTCTTAGTCGGAAAGTCAACCTTGAAAGGAAAAGGCCAAGAGCGTTGAGAATTGAAGTCATCTCGACGATTATGGAAAGTATCAGGAAAGCTCAAGAAGAAGCTTTACAGAAGAATGACCGAAAGGAAGAACGTTTGGGCAAAACGTTAATATTCGGAACAAACAGTCGAGGATTGAAGGTATTCCAAGATCAGATTTGGGTACCTAAGACGGGAGGAATAAGAGATCTTATGATGGAAGAAGCACACAAGACCATGTACTGAATTCATCCCGGTAGCACTAAAATGTATAGGGACTTAAAACGCTACTACTGGTGGCCGACGATGAAGCTCGATGTTGCGAAGTATGTGGCCGAGTGTGTAACATGTGCGAGAGTTAAGGCACAACATCAGTGACCGTATGGGAGTTTAGAACCTTTACCTGTACCCATGGGTAAATAGGAAGACATCACCATGGATTTTGTGACTAAACTACCTAGGACGAAGAACGGTCACGACATGATTTTGGTAGTCGTGGATCGTTTCACCAAGAGTACACACTTCATAGCAGCCAACGAGAAGTGGTCTATGGATAAGCTCGCAAATGCTTACGTGAAGGAAAGTTTAAGACTTCACGGTGTTCCTCTTATGATTGTATAAGATCGGGATAGTCGTTTCACGTCAAGATTTTGGAGAAGCCTACAAGAGGAATTAGGTACGAATTTGTGTTTGAGTATAGCTTACCATCCGCAAACCAATGGCCAAAGCAAAAGAACGATTCAAAAACTGGAAGATATGCTGAGAGCATGTACCCTCGAGTTCCAAGGGAACTGGGACGAGCACTTACCTCTGTAGAATTCTCCTACAACAACAGTTTCCACTCGAGCATCAAGATAGCACCTTATCAAGCCTTGTATGGACAGAAGTGTCGTACGCTGTTTTGTTGGCTTGAAGCTGGAGAGAAGCAGTTTATGGGCCCCGAGATAGTCCATTAGACTGTTGAGAAGTTGAAGGTGATTAGGGAAAGGATGTTAGCAGCTCAGGATCGTCAGAAGAGCTATGCTGACAAGAAAAGACGACCTATGACCTTTGAAGTTGGGGATTCAGTTTTGCTAAAAGTATCACCGTGGAAGGGACTTATATGATTCGGGAAACGAGGAAAGTTGAGTCCAAGGTTTATTGGACCGTTCAAAGTTCTTCAGAAGATTGGGAACCAAGCTTACAAGCTGGAATTACCCGAAGAACTCGATGGTATTCATAACACATTCCATGTGTGTTATTTGAGGAAATTCATGGGAGATGTTCCCAACCTAATTCCAATCTCAGAGTTAAGGATGGATGAGAATAAAAGGCTGATCGAAGAGCCTGAGGCAATTGTTGACCGTAAGACTAAGAAGTTACGAAGCAAGATGATCGACTTAGTGCTAGTCCGGTGGAAACATTAGAATGGACCGAATCTCACTTGGGAAACAGAGGATGACATGATGAGTCGCTATCCACATCTGTTTGTTGATGCATGATTCCAGGACGGAATCATCCTAAGGGGGAGAGAATTATAAAGCCCGAGTTTCAGGGCTAAACATTTTTGACAATCTAATAGTCTAGGTCAACTATTGTAACTCTTTTTGAAGTAATAAAGATGAGATATTTGAGTATTATGTGAAATTATGTGTATTTATGTGCTTATTATTTAATTATAAATGTATAATTAATAAAGAATAAAAATAAGCGTCAAAATTAAAGTATGAGATAAGCCCGATATATTTATATAAAGTTGTAGTACTCGAAACAAGGATTCCGGGGATATAAAGAACGCCGAAATCCGAGTTATAACGAAGAAATTATGACCTGTCGAAGTTTCGCGACAGAACCAGCACGATACCGAAAAGCGTAAATAGTGAATTTACGATAGAGCGAGATTTAGCCTTAGTGATCTAAATGAAAGTCGTACAACACGTTAAACCAAGAGATTCCATAAAAAGAATGCCCAAATCTGACTTCGTATGAGGAAGTTATGATTTTTCGAAGTTTCGGCTTAGAAGTGTACAGCCCAATATCCGAATAATAGAACGAGCGGTTTTTAGCCGACACGACCTAAATGAGGATTGAAGATCTCGTTAAGAGTAGCGTAATGAGAAAAAGATGGGCGAAAACGGACGTCGGATGAAGAAGTTATGAATTTTTAACGCACCAATCCTGTCCCGGCCTGTTAATAATATAACTTTTAAAATAAAGTCAAAATTAGCCGACAAAGTCTAAACGAAAGTTGTAGAGTACATTCCCACCTTCGCGTGGATATAGAGAACGTCGAAAACGGAGCTCGTACATGAAAGTTACGAATTTTTAAAGTTGAAGCATGAAATTGCGAAGTCTGTTGCTAAATTGATGACGTGGCATGATCTGGACCGTCGCTTGCTAACCACGGTGCTCGCTTCGGATCTTGACGCGCCACCCTCGCCTACGGACCGCCTAACTTCGCGTCTGATCCATCCGATTGTGCGAGACAGCTGGCTTCGGCTGGCGTTCTTATCCAAGGACTACGCCCCGCGTAGTGATGTACGCCCAGCGTACCGCCGAAGGCTCGCGCCTATAAATAGGCTGCGAAGGTCTCCGAAATTTTCACATATTCTTCACTTCTCTCTCTACAATCTTTCTCTCTCTAAGGTTCCAAACCCTCGCCTAAGCCTAGGTGATCCCCTAGCACCCTAAGAAAGCCGCAAGGCTCCCGGAGTCTCGAGAAAAAGAGTCTTTCGGTTTCGAAACGCTGCTCCAAATAAAGCCCAGTTTTCTTTAAAATCCGCTGTAAGTGAGCTACGCTTACACAATTTTTAATATAGCTTTCAAATAATTATAGTAATGTTATTAGGTCCTTAAAATAATTATTTGGGCTATTATTATGAGTTATATTGAGTGTTATTTGTATAGTAATAATAATAGCTAGACTATTAATTAGTCACGATTGACGTTAGACTAAACCCTAGTGGAATTGATACTAGGTTTTATCGAAGGAAAATTGTTTTGAGAGTATCGAAGCGTTGTCCGAGTGCTGAGTCACCACCTTTCAGGTGAGTGCATAGTTACTTTCAGCTTACACATAGATATGAAGTATTTTATATAAATGACGTGCTATGTGTGCATATTATCTCTATACTTGCTATCTATGCTGGATGAATGTTTTTATACAAGTTTTAAATGATTTAAACTGTATATGTATTTTATATCTACAATAATGTTGGGGTAAAACACGGGTAGATGTAATAAGACGATGTGTGATAAAATGATGAGAGGCCCCGATGTTGTTGTTGTTGATCCAGTCATCTAGCGGAGTATAGATGACGAGCACGGACTCTTCTAGATAGTCCAGTGGAACGCTGGCAGGCTCGCAACCTGTAGGTGTTTGTGAACGATGTGTTCACCGGTGTACTCCATCCCCCTCATGGTTGCCTTTATGACATTTATTGCTGAGGAACCCCCTTAGCAGTAGTGTCCATCCCGATGATGATCGTTAGGATAAACAAAACCAGTCTTTTTTGGCCGTGATTTTGGGGATGTCACAAATGCCAACATACTATGAGTCGAATCATCCATCGGGATGGAATACCCCAGGCCTGTTGACTGACGCACGAAGCAGCCTAGTCTTACAATATACACTGACATATATGTCGGGTCCAATCAACCATCGGGTTGGAATACCCCAAGCCCAATCAACCTCTGGGTCCACTCATCCACTTGGATGGAATACCCCAGGTTGGAATGCCAATATATATATATATATATATATATATATATATATATATATATATATATATATATATATATATATATATATATATATAACGGGTCCAGACATCCTCGGGATGGAATACCTTCGGCCCACAACCATCGGGTTGGAATGCCCATATACTACGAGTCCAATCATCCTCGGGATGGAATACTCACGACCCATGTCACACCCCAAAACCGAGAACGGCAGAATACGTTTTGGGGTGGAGGACATCATGTCAAGTATCACAATATATGCAGTATAGTAATCAAAGTACAACAACCATTTCATTAATAGTAATTATTTTACTTATGTTATATTTTATAGCAACATCAAAGTAAATGCAGAGAATAATATAGATGCAGCTTGGTACTAGGCTGACTTCACAAAATCTCCCGGGATGTACCTGTCTATTGATGATTTGAGAATACAAGTTATTTTGAAAGCGAGTATCAACATTTTTACAATGCTGGTGAGTTCATAAGTATTTATTGACATTAGTATAAATACACATTTTTACTCAAAATAACCTCATGAAAGATGGTGGTTTAGAATCTACAGAGTATTAGAGTTCTTTCCAGAAAATCCTATATTTTCTAAATAAAAGCAGTCTTCTACCAAGACCCAGTTGTTTTATATTTAGGGTGTAATTTCCCCAAAAGTACTATCATTATCAAAATATAGTTTTTAATTTAAACGAGTTGTGAGAAAAGCCTCAAGTAAAAATAATAAGGGAAAATCACATCTTTCTTTAGCAGAAACACTGTTGGCTAAAAGTAAATAAAACCTAGACTCTAGGCGGAACGCCTCGCAAAGCTTAGAGGTAAATAAATCATAGACTTCGGGCGGGACGCCTTGCAAAGTCTAAAAATAAGTAAAACATAGACTCCAGACAGTATCAAATGAACGTTACAGCTAGCAAAGTCTAAAACAGGGAAAACACAGACCCCAGACAGTATCAAATGAACGATACAGCTAGCAAGGTCTAAAACAAGGACACACAGACCCCAGACAGTATCAAATGAACGATACAACTAGCAAGGTCTAAAACAAAGAGACACAGACTCCAGACAGTATCAAACGAACGATACAGCTAGCAAAGTCTAAAACAGGGGAAAACATAGACTCCAGGAGGGTATCAAATGAACGATATGCCTGGCTCAGTCTAAATAAAAGGGTGGATAAAGGGGTGAATGTGAACTCGTATGTAACCATGCTGATTGACGATCAAATCCTTGATGACCCTCCAGGTCATGCGATGTATAGTGACATCTGTCACCTACTGGGCCTTACCGGCTCGGACTATAGCTAGCAGTCAAGGTGTGGGAGTGTCTGTCCCGCACAGATCTATACTTATGATGCCCGCTCTCCCTCCAGGAGACTCTGGTTAGACGGCGATGGCACTTGGAAGCGGCGTATCAGGAAATAGAACGTCACATTCTATTTAAAGTAGTATAGTAATAGTATAGACTCACGAATGAACTGACTCTTGTGGAATTCTTCATACTAGAAAGAGTAAATAGAATCTCCTAACTATTCCTATAATAGTTACTAATGTTTCAGGTATACGAATGATGAATGGAAGGATGCCTTTGCTACTCAAAGGAAATGAACTGGTTGATGCAGTTAAAAATCATTTAAAAGGTTAATTCAGGGGTATGAACTCACCTGACGTGGGCGATTCGGATGAACGGACGGTATAGGATACTAAGTGTCAAGTGAGGACTTGAACACACACTCGGATCCTATTTAACAGGTAATGACACATTTAAGTAGCCAGTTCGTAATTAAATAACTAATTAAGCAAGTAAGGACCCTCTAATGCATGAAAACACCTTATTTCAAGTGCTAGGAGTGTTAAGGGTTGCATCTAAGGAGAATATAGTCTCACTTTGGAGTTTACTCCTTAAATGATAGTACCTAGGGGTCTTTACAGTTTCAATACCACTTTCCCCATGAGTTTACGGCCGTAAACTCATGGAAGTGGTGTCATTGGGTGTTTAAAAGTCTAATACCACTCAAGGGATTAAGCTAGACTCGAATCTAGGGCATAGGAAGTGATTTGGGGCTCCAAATGGACCTTTGGAGGAGTTCACAGTCATAAACACATGAGTTTACGGCCGTAAAATCATGTTTTCCCATTCATTTCATGTTTTGTTGTTCCTTGATTAATCATGCCATGTTCTAATCAATTATACAAGCCATAGGGGGTGTTAGAAACATCTTATGACCACTTTATGGAGTTTACGGCCCAAGGACCATTTCCTTAGGGGTTTACTGCCATAAACTCTATGGGGACATGGTTTCTTTGATGTTTAAGGTCCCTCCCTCAATGGTGGTTGATTCTAGGTTGAATTCTGGGCACGAGGAAGGATGAAAAGGCAACTTTGCACCCTTAAAGGGAGTTTACGGCCCAAGAACATCCCTTGGCCGTAAACTCTCATTAATCCTTATTTCTTGATGTTTTCTAAGCCCTAAACATGTTAAACATAGTATTCAATGAGTTAGGATACTATTACTTACGATCTAGGAGCTTGAATGGTCGATTTTGGCCAAGAACACTAGTGTGTGTTCTTGGTGAAACTTGAAGATCTATGAAAACATGAATTTCATGGATGAAAACATGTAAAATCACTAGATTAAGTAGTATATTAACTAGTTGGGACAAGGAACTTACGAGTTTTGAAGATCGGGGACGAAGAACGGGATGATAGTTGAGAGGATTTGAGCCTAAAGGAAAAGAGGGAATGAACAAATGGCTACATTTCTCCTTATATAGTGGAGTTTTCGGCCCACATGGAGTTTACGACCATAAACTCCGATGTGGTGTCCGTGAACTCCAGGTCAATGTGATTTAGGCCTGTTCGTGTTACTATATCTTCGGTAGATAAACCACAACACTTATTCCTTAAGTGTATTGGGCTCAGAATGCTTGAACAGACTTTAAATGGTGCCAAATGATAGCAGGAGTAAGTCTGACACTAATTTGGGTTGACTGGCTGAGCATTCAAAGCAATAGAAAATTTTGGGTTGTCACATCATCCCCCCGTTATAGGGAATTTCGTCCCGAAATTTAGAGTTTAGGCAAGGAAGTAGGCATGAACAATCGAGTAAAGGGATGAGGGTACTTCTTATTCGGTTGGTCTTCGCGCTCCCAAGTGAACTACGATCTTCGCTTGGCGTTCCAGTGATCCTTCACTAACGGGATGCAGATTCGTTTCGTTCGTTTGGCCTCTTGGTCTATGATTTCTACAGGTTCTTCTACGAAGTTGGGGTTCTTAATGATTTCTATCTCGACGAGTGGGATTATGCGGGTAACGTTGGACAAAAACTTTGTCCATATTGGGGACATGAATAGATTAGGGTGGAATTTCAAAAGTAGTCAAGGTCTGACGAGGGTTGGACCAATTCTTATAAGGAATCTCGGATGATCCTAAGTTCTCGGAAAGATAGAGCTTTTCAGTACTTAGAACATAAAGTACTTCTATGGTGAGATCATCACTGGCGTGATCGCCATTTTGAAGTTCTAAAAGTTCTCTCATACTGAGGGTGTAGTTCTCCGGGTTGGTTTTTAGAATGCTCAGGTTATCCTTGGATTCGTATCTCCTACTGAGTGGCTCTCGGAGGTTTTCTAGATCATCGGATGTATTGGCTACACTGACATTTATTGGTTACGGGACATCTATCTCGATTCAGTGCAAAATGGACCTGCACTTCTGACTCTCGAGGTGTTTCTATCAGAAAATCTCCAAATCATTGAGATAGGGTTTTACCAGATGATGTTTAGAGAGTTTTAGTTTTCATCATCGTCTAACAGATACTTTCATAGTATGATTCCTAACTGGAAAGAATCATACTGTTACTCGCTTCGTTGTTTCATGGATATCAGTCTTTGATCAGGGCTAACTTAGCCTTTAGAGATTTTCTGAAGTGTTGGACTATTTCCGGAGGCGGTTCCACTATCTCTGTAGGGATAGTATTCCTTGGAACATCTAGTAGACCAACGCATCTCTAAGGCATGCCCTATTCTCTAAGGTATCGACTCCTTCTAGTTTGTGGGAAATGCGTGTACTTGTTCAACCCATCTACTAACACCTAGACTGGTGTCTAGTTTACCATCTCTTTTAAGATCTGTGTTATAAGGCTTAACGTAACATACCACTTTACTTTACACAAGTATTCTTGGTTGCGGAGGTGATCATGTGGTTCTTAGGGTCCTAGTAATCACTTCGATGAATGCGGTCGATTTGTCTATAGGGTGATGGTGACTTTCCTCGCATGAGGAGGCAATGAATTTCTAGGCACTACTCGTCTATAACTAGATGGACGGAGTGCCTGAGTAGTGCGAGTATGTATTGCAACTACTCTTTCGGTGTTTCAGAGTTTCCTGGATCTAGATTAGTGTTGGATTAGATGTCTAAGCCCATAACTATTATTGGTATGTACTTGACCCGATAGTAGCATGGTCCATTTGGGTTGTATATCATCAGGACAATTTGTTAGGATGGACTTTTGAGAGAAGGTTATTTATGGTTTATTAATATATTATAAGTTATAATATATTAATATGAAATCATATGTTTTAATTAGTATCGATCAAGAATTAATTTAGTGATCAAAAGAGACTAATTAAATATATGGGGACTAATTATGATAATTAGTTATATTTATATGTGTTGGGCTTATGACCCATGTTGGACCAAGTTTATGTATGGATACATAAAGAGTTGGGCCACATGAACCATGGATCATAAAACCCATGGGTATGGATTATGGGTTATACCCATGACCCTTGGAATCCTACATATAAATAGGTTACTCCATAGCCAAAATCACCACTTCTTTTTTTTAGAGAAATATGGAGGTGTTTTGGTGCATGGAATTCTCTCTCAAGAACCACCTTTGTCCTAGGTGTGTTGTGATTCCATTTGAGGCATTTCATACTATTGGTGCTAAGCTCTTAAGGCCAAATACATCAAGACTTCAAGCCACATAAAAGGTATGTTTCCCTAACTAGTATATTATATGGTTTATGTCAAATGCATGCTAGTTATAGGTTTAATGCCTTGGAAACCTTTGCATGTATAATTAGTGAAAACATAGATCCAAGGTATTTAGGGTTGTATGTGCACCATAGGATGTTGTATTATACAAAAACCCAATAGTGGTATCAGAGCCATGGGTTGTTTTCTACTATATTTGATGCAAATGTATTTTTTCAAGTTGATGAAAAAAAAGGAAAAAAAACATGAAGTTTGTCAAGTTTTATGATAATTACTTGATTTTATGAAAAACTAATTAAATGTAAAATTTGAGTCACTTTACTACAAGAGTTGAATTAGATCAATTTATTAAAGGATAGAATGATATGATTATTTTGTTTGTTTTAAAAGTTTGATCTAAGTGGTTTTAAGGAGTTACAAATTTTGTCATAAAATTTTGGAACTCAAAAGTTTTTTTAAAGTTATGATCTTAAGAGTTTTGAAACTTCCATAAGTTATGGATGTGAAATGTCTCATTTATTAACTCTTTAGGTTATGAAGTCCAAGAGTCTTTAAAGGATAATTGTCAAAGTTTCAAGATTTGTATTAGTTTATATGATTATCTAATTTCTTGAAAATTGTTGATGTGAATTATCTTTACTTATGAGTTTAATCTAGATCATAGAAAAATTATTTGATTATTGTGTTAATTGGAATATTTGATCTTAATGGTTTTTATGAACTCCATAACTTGTCCTCAAGTTATGGAAAGTGAAGAGTTTTTCTTTTTAAAGTGTCATTAAGTCTCATAGGTTATGAAAATAGAAGAGTCCCTATTTTTAATGTCATCATTAAATGATTTAATGTCTTCCATAACTTGTCCTCAAGTTATGGAACTTGAATTTTTTTTCATTAAACCTTAATTAAACTCATAAGTTATGAAAAAGCCAAGAGTTTTGAAAGGTTTCAAAACTTGTCCTCAAGTTTTGGAATTTGTAAAGTTACCCCCCATGTATACTTTAATTCCAAACTAGACCTTAGAATTTTAAAAGTTAAAATTCAACCCTTATACTTTATAATATTATATGTTAATAATATTTATATATATGTATAAGAGTGAAGTCAATCTTACCGTTAGTAGGCCTCATTCACGAAGCCGGTCTATAAAGGGGGTATAAGGTTACTGCCTATAAAATGGCAGTTTAATGGGTGTCCACTCTCACCCACCGCTTCCTTAACCGGTGGAGGGTCGTTAGCCGAATGGGTAGGACAATGACTATAATTATCCCTTCATTAAAAGTATTAATGATAAATACTAAGTATCTAAACCTTTTATAAATACCCAATCTTAATTACCTAGGAAAATGTGAATAAGGTGCTAACCCATTAAATTACACTTTGCACTTTGTTTAAGTCGGTTAGTGGAGCGTGTGTGGTTAACCGGCACAATAACTCGTATTTATCAAGGTAGACAAAGAGTAACTTAATATTTATCATAGTATCGATGGAGCGTGTGTGGTTAACCGACACATCGATTGAGGGGTAAACACTTAAGGGTGCCAAGTAATTTGCATGGTTACTTCACACCTTGTTTTGTGATCCTCGGCATCCCAGTCACAAAACCTGAAGGGCACACTCGAGATTGAAACATGCCATTGAAAAGTTCAATGAATCTCAAAAGATCTAGGAGTTTCAAATCCAATTAAAACCTAATAAATTATTTCGTTTTTCATGGTGGAAATTGGTGAATCGTCATTCACCTACCTTTAAATATTCTATAGCTTGGATTACGACATCCCTCTTCCAAGTTATAAAATAGTTTTTTGGGTCCTAGCCTTAATATTTCATATTGGGTGTTATATTAAGGACTTTAAATCAACTATCTTGAATATCTCCCAAAAGATGTTTAGTTCAGACATCTATGATCTTCCCAAATATCTTGGAACTTCACTTCCTCCATCTCCTCTAATTATTCTCCCTAACCCACAACTTCAAGGTCACTCAAGACCTATTGGCAAGGAAAGGTCTAGGTGTGATCATATCTTGGAGATGAAGTCACATACTGACAAGCCGGGAGAGTTGGGTGTCAAAGTCTTAAGAAAGTTAGTGGTTCAATCACTTTCTAAGTCACATAGTGAGTTCCTTGGGACTCCTATGAAACAGACTATGACAAGACCCTTAATGATCTTATCTATTTGCTTGGTGCTGCTAAATCAGAAATGATTTAGTGTACTAGTAAATCAAATTTGATTAGGAGATCAACTTCCCAAAACTTTATGGACAGGGAAAATAGTGACACAGGAAATCCAGAAAAGCATTCTCTTCCCAATGGAAAGGGATCGGTCATAGTCAACTCGGTTGACCAAATGGTAAAGAGAAAGGCTAAGTCTGAGATAGTCCTGTGTACTATTACCTATGGGTCCATATGGTCCTATTGCCAAAAGGAAAGGGCATTGGTTGCGAAGCTGTCAATTTTACATGAAAGATCATAAAGCTAGTAAAGTCAATAAGTTTGACTCTATTTCTGGTAAGGTCCACTATCTAACTTGGTTAAGTTTCTATTCTGAGATTCTTATTACAAGATGTGACTGGGTCACATGTTGATGTTTAAGAATCAAAGGAAAAGTGAAGGAAACTTAAAGAAAGAGTATGTTGAATCTGATTGCGAAGATGGATTTCTATCGCTTGATTGAAGATTGGATTCTAAGCAACTCTTAGGAGTTATGATAGATTGCTAGGAAACAAGTAATAACATAGTTTTCATTTCAAGTTACATTGTAAGAAAAAAGTTTTTTCCGCATTTTAAAATAAATAAAAGTTTGTTTTACTTTATTTTTATCTCCTTACAATGGCATTCATGAAAACTTGATGTTTGTATGTTTATTGCAATATTGGAAATATGAATTTGATTCGTTCATTTGTGGTAGTGTCTAAATTTACCAAATAAGGAAAGATTCTCATCACCCAAGTTTCAATTGGACCGAAACTTGGAATCATGAAAGTTTTATAGTATGATGAATGAGAACTTTCGAGCATTGGAAAAATTAAGACTAACTACTTGTTCACATGGATGTGTGAGTCAAGAGAAGGACTAAGGGATCAAGTACACTTTCTTGTGCACTTGTCAAAGTCCACCACAAAAGATGGATAAGACTATTCGTCATGATTTACTAAGGTTTAGTAAATATGATTATACTTACAAGCTTAAGTATAATTCTGAAACATTGGAAAATTTTCAATGTATGACAGAACGAATAAGAAGAATCAAATTAGGCAGAAGGATAAAAGTTTCTCAAATTTGAAAAGATGGGAGAGTACTTTAGTATCATGTTTTAAGGTCATCTTAATGATTTTGAGACCTTATCACAATTCATCCTCTAAGTACATTCTGATAGTTAAGAAGATGAGTTATGAATTGTTAAAGTGGTTAAATCAAGAAGATGATTCATAATTCATTCCAAAACAATTCATAGAGTTATACTCTAAGATTGTAACTTGAGTGACATGTCTTAAAGAAGGTTTAAAACACTTGTCAAATGTAAGAGTAAAAGTTTTCTACTCTTGTACATTTGAAATTGGTAAGTTGTGATGTTTTGGATAAAACAAAGACCAACTAAGGCTAATTGTGTTAAGTGTCTGTCTTGATTAGAATCCACACTATCTCTTGAATATTTGGCAAGAAAGTCGTATAGGTCAAGGAGACAGTGGGAGTTTAAAAGATCCTGAAAAAGGTTTCATGAAGTAATCAAGAATAAAACCTGTATTTCATCGCTAGCACACAAGTAGAGGTTTATAACCTATCGTGCTGATATTTCTATGCCCATTCTAGTTAAGTTGGCTATACATTTGAGTTCTACATGTTCTCAATTGTTTACATAGCTACTTGGAAGCAATGGCAGGCCCTTGAGCTGCCAGGTGGCAAGAAGTTAAGATTGCACAAGTTCAATCCATATGAGTTTGGATTTGTCATTATCCTTGTCTTGTGACTATGGTATTGAAAATTCACATGTATAAGAACACATACACCACTAAATGTAAGTGTCATAAGGTTTCTCTTCGATTCATGAAAATGATGGTAAAGAAACTCTTTCACTAAGTAGATTTTGAGGAGATAGCAATTGTGGGAATGACAAAAGGTCTAAACATTATGATTACGGCATCCCTCTTCATAATTGTTTAGGCACACATGTGAGCTATCTAAGAGAGGTGTATGATACTGATAAAAGTCTTATCAAGGCAATCTAGTATTAGAAATCTGAACTTTGGTAAGAAAGTCAATAAAGTATTGATTTCTAGAAGTTCAGTTGATTTCTGGGTACATGTCAAAGCTAGTGGGAGCATAAGTGTTATGCTAATAATCATCATGTTAGTGGGAGCATGATAGTTATGATAAGTATTGCAAGTTAGCAATGTTAATTATAGAAAACAAAAGTTTCAATTCGTGAGGTTGTAGGGGTTGAAAAAGTTGTTTTGATATAATTAAGGGAGAGGAAATTATACTTCATCTCAAATCTAAAAGCTTAGATTGAGGTCTTAATCGTATTTAGTCAGGAATATATATGAATTTCATGTTGGGATGGCTCAACATAATGAAATTCTATATACGGGTTCATTATTTGCGTTCTAAAATTCGATTAGGATTACGGCATCCATTTTCAAAATCTGAATTATGAGAAATTGGCAAATAGAAATGGAAATATTATAGCAAAAGACTGGTTTAGTCTTTATGTGAGACATTATGAATCGTGTCCCATATGCTTTGGATATAGGATCGATTACATGTGCTATATTCACTCTTTCTAAGTTTTTCCAAATGCCTGGGGCATGAAGAAGGGAAAAAGGTCTAGAAATTGATATGACTAAAATGATTAAGCAATTGTTGAGGACAATCTAAGGTTTACCAAAGATTGCTTGCTCAAGGACAGTTGAAAGTATAGTATTAATTCTTGAAGGACCATATTGACATAATCTGTAAAGAGGCAACTCTTGTTCAGAAGTGATAGTCAAAATGGAATATGGAAATGCTTCAAAGTTAGAAAGTATTCAATCTGTATGATTAGGAAACTTAATGCAAGAAGGATGTTTCCAAGGAGTTGATCTCCTTTGGAATACCCTGTAATGATTTTTGCCAAGTCTTTAAGAATTTGTGCATAATCATTACAAGATGATCAATGCATATAAGTTTAGAATCTAACAGATTTCAGTAAATGGCATGAATTTGGAATTCTTGCATTTGCAGTAAGATTTGGGACTGTGAAATGAGAATCATTGGAGTTATGTTCAATTGATCTATTT
Organism: Lactuca sativa; assembly: GCF_002870075.4. Classification (NCBI taxonomy): domain Eukaryota; kingdom Viridiplantae; phylum Streptophyta; class Magnoliopsida; order Asterales; family Asteraceae; genus Lactuca; species Lactuca sativa. The sequence continues at coordinate 164,590,362 of NC_056623.2, read as the reverse complement.
CACAAAGTAAAGATCATAGACAAACATAGTATGCATACTTGGTGTGTGGAATGACTAGTGTTTAGAAAAACATAGTGTACATGCTTGGAGCATGGGACAACTATTGTTTTAATTCAAGAATAAAGTTGATAGCTGAAACAATATACAATGAATAATGTGTAATCATATGGTGATAAATAAAAGGTGTTTTATTTATATTCATAAGTTCTGAGACCATATTGGATTCGATTATTATTGTGTTTCACTTTGCATGTTTTGACTTCCAGAATAACTAGGCCATTGTTCTGATTGACTAAGTTATACAAACCATCCACAGTCGGTCATATGTTGGAAGTAGATATGAATCAAGACTGTCATGGGTTGGGTTTGTAGAGGTCTAAGATGTTGGACAAGATGGTGCTACAACACTCATGAGTGCTCATAAGTTATGAGTATTGGATTCAACCCGCGCTCATTGGAATCACTGCATGGATTTTATCACGAGTGATCATGAGACGATAATATATTATATTCTTCAAACCTAGAGATATGAGCTGTTACTATGAGTTGGTTATACATTGATTGCACGAAAACGCATTGGTAACTCGATGTTATAAAACGTGCCTTTGTGTATGGTTCAACAAGTAGTAGAACAAGCCATATGAGTCGAAGTTTATCCATTCCTTTTACCTTCGGGATAAAAGCGATATCTGTGGGCCCCTCGATGATTTGATGATGACAAACGGAAGTGCTCGACCGGGCCATGACTGATTTTATTTGTTCAATTAGTCAGTCGTCATAAATCGGAAATCGGGAAACAACAAATGGACATAGAGAATGATTATAATCCATGTCTCAGTCCATATGATATCTAGAATGGAGGAATATATGATCCCTTATCTAATGGACGCGTCATTGATTTGTTCAGAGTTCGACAGTGGATTTAAGAGCTACGATTGCTAGTCGGGTTATGAAGTCGTACTTGCAATAATAGTTTTAGACTTATCCAAGTGGGAGACTGTTGGATTAGATGTCTAAGCCCATAACTATTATTGGTATGTACTTGACCCGAGAGTAGCATGGTCCATTTGGGTTGCATATCATCAGGACAATTTGTTAGGATGGACTTTTGAGAGAAGGTTATTTATGGTTTATTAATATATTATAAGTTATAATATATTAATATGAAATCATATGTTTTAATTAGTATCGATCAAGAATTAATTTTGAATTAATTTAGTGATCAAAAGAGACTAATTAAATATATGGGGACTAATTATGATAATTAGTTATATTTATATGTGTTGGGCTTATGACCCATGTTGGACCAAGTTTATGTATGGATACATAAAGAGTTGGGCCACATGAACCATGGATCATAAAACCCATGGGTATGGCTTATGGGTTATACCCATGACCCTTGGAATCCTACATATAAATAGGTTACTCCATAGCCAAAATCACCACTTCTTTTTTTTAGAGAAATATGGAGGTGTTTTGGTGCATGGAATTCTCTCTCAAGAACCACCTTTGTCCTAGGTGTGTTGTGATTCCATTTGAGGTTTCATACTATTGGTGCTAAGCTCTTAAGGCCAAATACATCAAGACTTCAAGCCACATAAAATGTATGTTTCCCTAACTAGTATATTATATGGTTTATGTCAAATGCATGCTAGTTATAGGTTTAATGCCTTGGAAACCTTTGCATGTATAATTAGTGAAAACATAGATCCAAGGTATTTAGGGTTGTATGTGCACCATAGGATGTTGTATTATACCAAAACCCAACAATTAGGTCTAGAGGGTATAGGGTACCATCCCTCAGGACTTTTAATTTTCCTCATCCACTCTTCTTAGAGTTTAACCTGTCATCACTTCCAGGTTCCTGGGATCTCCGTTGAGATGCTTAATTCATGGGATCAAGCATGAATGGATGGTCGCAGTCAATGTTCTTGACTCTTACGACTTGGGTTACTTTTCCAACTGAGGTTGTTAGCTATTATGTTGGCTTAACAGGATGACTACAAATTTCGGATTTGTGGTCATTTTAGTAGCTCAGCCCACAGTGGTTCTCTTGAATCCAGTTTTTATTCTATGGAATAGGATGAAGGGTTTTACTATAAGGTTCGTGGTAGAGCTCGTACTTGGCTTAATCACTAATACTTGGTGTATGCAAGCCGTATATAATTGAGATCAACGGGATGTTCAGTTGTGCGACCCCACCCCAAACCCACAACCCAACGAGGAACAGGGAGTAGGGAGGAAGCACACATCTTAAATCTTATTGACCTGAATTATATACCACTCTAATGCATATACCCATTAGTAGTTTGTTAATCCTATGAGTTCTATTTTCTTGATTCACGAACCTGGTTGCGTGGTGCTGCTGGTCTTTCTGGGGGATCCACTGAGTAGGTTTCGGGTGGTTATCGTCTTCTGGAATACCTGTAGTGTCGTTCGCTTCGGTTTCTATCCGTCTAAGGAGGGGTTGGTTAACAGCGCGCGATACCCTTCTCCTGGGTATTTCAGAAGGTTTTAGATAAGAGAGACGACCGACGGATCGCATTAGGTGGTATTATTAAGTTCGGAAGAACCTTTATTTGACGAATTGGCTATGGTGAAAGTTCTCTTTACACAGCACTAGGAATTTACACATGGTTGCACTAAGTCGAACCATGATTGATGGATGTGTCGAAGTTGACATACATCGACCTGATATGGACTGAAGGTCTATAGGACCATGTGCTGAACGGGCACACAAGTTCTTGGTGTCTCGGGTTTCGTCCATGGTATCACTGTCGCGGATACTTGGACCGATAGAATCGACGCGGAACTTTAGGGGGTTCTGATGTTTCAGAATAAGTACTTTTCATTAATGGATTCCTCACGAGGCCTCTTTATAATCACCTAGTATACACTAGTCATGTAACAACGCAAATTTTCAAACAAAATTTTCATTTTTAAAATATAATTATTTCCATTCAAAACAAGGCATAAATAGTTTAAGTATTCTGTCAAATACAAATATTCAAAATCCCAAGATCATAAAAGCATTCTTCAGTGTGTATCGATCACGCCGGCGCCTTCCCACGGTCCTCGCTAGTACCTGAAACACATACATAACAACTGTAAGCATAAATGCTTAGTGAGTTCCCCAATATACAACTTACGCACATACGCCTTTCCAGGCCCTGACCTTCCGGTCGTCAATACTACGCCTTCCGGCCCATAACATATTCGCCTTCCGGCCCACATAACATACATAGCACATATAACAAATATCTCACCACATATAGCATACATATCACATATCATATCTGACCTTCCGGTCACACAGTCAAACCCCTTCCGGGTACAGTATAGTGAGAAGACTCACCTCGCGAAGGCTGAAAGCTAGCAAATCCTGAAATCACCCGTGCACAATCCGACGAGCTACAACCTCCCTATAACATCACATATCTCATTAACACATATATCTTCTAAGTGTGACTATCCCTAAGAAGTCAGACTTAGGTCAACTCTGGTCAACGGTCGACGGTCAACTCGACCGGACTCGGCGAGTACCATGGCGACTCGGCGAGTCTAGACGTCCTCCCCAACTTCCCCTGATGTTCCCTTTCTACTCGTCGAGTATCCCTCTTGGCTCGACGAGATCCTCGTGGAAGAATCGCGGGGCCACCCCGACTCCACTCGCCGAGTCTGAAGAACAGCTCGACGAGTTCCAAACAATCTCCAAGCTACTCGCCGAGTCTGTTCATCGGACTCGGCGAGTCCATGCCATGCAGTCGATCAAACTGCTTCCTGAGATAAGTTTTGTCCCGAAATACACAAGCATGGGACCTTCTGGACCTCTAAAGGTCCTAAGACAGGGTTATAGTCGTTTGGGTAACAATATACTAATCCATCTAATCACCAATTGGGTTCCATAAACCCTAAATTCATGCACACATCAACAATACAGAAAGAATCCGAAATATTACCTGAATATCGCACTCTCTGTGTCCCCAAACCGCAAAACTCGAATCCCTTGCTGTTCCTTTAGCCAAAACTCTTCTCCTCCTTGCACAACAACTCTTCTATAATCAACAATGGCCTATAATCCTTCTCCAGATGCACACAATCGATTTAGGGTTCTTCTCAGAAGGCTAAAATGAACAATGACGGCCAATGAGTCCTTTTTATACGTCCCAAACCTGAACGGTTAGGGTTTCCGCTAAACAGTGTCGACTCGCCGAGTCCATATCTGGACTCGTCGAGTCCAGTCGCGATCCCGCGACCAAGTCTGCGATCCTACTCGGCGAGTCTAGACTCCAACTCGCCGAGTCCCCTCTTAAATCACCCAAAAACATAATTTAATAATACCTGAGATTCCGGGCTGTTACAACTCTCCCCCACTAGGATTAGACTTCGCCCTCGAAGTCTCACTCTGAAAATAGTTCCGGATGCTGCTCCCGCATCTCACGTTCCGGTTCCCAAGTCATTTCCGATCCCTTACGGTGTTGCCACTGAACCAACACCAAAGGTACCTCCTTGTTCCTCAGAACCTTGATCTTCCGATCCCTGATGGCCACTGGTCTCTCGGCATAATTCAGGCTCGCATCCACCTGAATGTCCTCTAATGGAACCACTGCCGACTCATCGGCTATGCATTTCCTCAATTGCGACACATGAAACGTGTCGTGGATCTGTCCCAACTCCGCTGGCAACTCCAACCGATAGGCTACCCGACCTATCCTTGCAATCACACGAAATGGCCCAATATACCGGGGCCCCAACTTGCCCCTCTTCCTGAATCGAATCACTCCTTTCCAAGGAGAGACCTTCAGGAGAACGAAGTCGCCGACTTGAAACTCAAGCTCGGATCGGTGCCTGTCTGCATAACTCTTCTGTCGGCTCTGGGCGGTCAATAACCTCTGTCTAACTTGCTGAATCTGCTCTGTCGTCTGTAGCACGATCTCTGTGCTACCCATCACTCTCTGTCCCACCTCTCCCCAGCAAATGGGGGTCCGACACCTCCTACCATACAACAGCTCAAAAGGTGGCATACCAATGCTCGAATGATGGCTGTTGTTGTAGGAAAACTCTGCTAAGGGTAAATACGCATCCCAGCTACCCCCGAAGTCTAATACACATGCTCGAAGCATGTCCTCCAGCGTCTGAATCGTCCGTTCGCTCTGACCGTCTGTCTGGGGATGGTATGCGGTACTAATATGCAATTTAGTACCCAGCTCCTCATGAAATTTCTTCCAGAACCTGGAAGTGAAACGTACATCACGGTCTGAAACAATCGAAATCGGTACCCCATGCCGAGATACCACCTCTCTCACATATATCTCCGCCAACTTCTCCGCTGAAGAACTCTCACTGATGGCAAGGAAGTGTGCACTCTTCGTCAACCTATCCACAATCACCCAAATTGCATCAACTCCCCTGGTAGTCCTCGACAATTTGGTGATGAAATCCATAGTGATCTGTTCCTACTTCCACTCGGGGATCTCCAATGGCTGTAACTTGCCATGCGGTCTCTGGTGCTCGGCCTTAACCCTACGACAGGTCAAGCACCTCTCGACGAACCATGCGACGTACCTCTTCATACAGGGCCACCAATACTCTTTCCTCAAGTCCAAATACATCTTCGTAGCACCGGGATGGATCGAGAATTTCGATCTATGAGCCTCTTCCATCAAAGTAATACGTGTACCGCCCACGAACGGTACCCAAATCCGGCCCTGAAACGTCATAAGCCCTCGACCATCCTGAACGAACTCTGAAATTAACCCCACAACCCGCTCTTTCTTCTGCATTTCTGGTCGCACCGCTTCGGCCTGTGCCCCACGAATAGCATCCAATACAGGAGTCATCACAGTCAGTCTCAAGCATACATCTCGCAATGGAGTGCTCTCCGCCTTGCGGCTCAACGCGTCGGCTACCACATTAGCCTTACCTGGGTGGTACAGGATCTCACAATCATAATCCTTGACCACATCCAGCCACCTCCTCTGACGCATATTTAGGTTGGGCTGATCCATCAAATACTTCAAGCTCTTATGGTCCGTATAGATCGTACATCGAACCCCATACAGGTAGTGACGCCAAACCTTGAGAGCGAACACTACTGCTCCCAACTCTAAATCATGCATGGGGTATCTCGCCTCATGAGGCTTCAGCTGCCTCGACGCATACGCTATCACATGACCCCTCTGCATCAACACTGCACCCAGTCCCGAAATCGATGCGTCACAATATACTACAAAATCTTCCATCCCTTCCGGGAGAGCTAATACCGGGGCTTCGCACAACCTTTGGCGAAGTGTCTCAAAGGAGGTCTGCTGCTCGGGTCCCCATGAGAATGCAACACCCTTCCGGGTCAATCTGGTGAGTGGCACTACGATCTTGGAGAAATCCTTGATGAATCTCCGATAATACCCTGCCAACCCAAGGAAGCTCCTGATCTCAGAAGGTGACTTCGGCACCTCCCAACTCATCACCGCCTCAACCTTGGCCGGATCGACCAATATCCCTTTCTGATTGACAACATGTCCTAGAAATTGGACCTCCCGCAGCCAGAAGTCACATTTGGAGAACTTTGCATACAGCTTCTCCGACCTCAACACCTCGAGGACCTCCCTCAAATGCTCCTAATGCTGCTCTCTAGATCTAGAATACACCAGAATGTCGTCGATAAATACAATCACTGACCGATCCAACATCGGTCTGCATACCCTATTCATGAGATCCATGAACACAGCCGGGGCATTGGTGAGCCCGAAAGGCATCACCACAAACTCATAATGCCCATATCGCGTCCTAAACGCTGTCTTCTAGACATCCCCATCCCGTACTCTCACCTGATGGTACCCTGACCTCAGATCGATCTTGGAAAACCAAGACGCTCCCTGCAACTGATCGAATAAATCATCGATCCTCGGTAACGGGTAACGGTTCTTGACCGTCAACTTGTTCAACTCCCGGTAATCAATACACATCCGGTGTGAACCATCCTTCTTCTTGACGAACAGAATAGGTGCTCCCCACGGCGAGCTGCTCGGCCGAATGAATCCCTTCCCCAGCAACTCCTGGAGCTGCGAGGACAACTCTTGCATCTCTGGAGGTGCAAGACGATAAGGCACCTTAGCAATAGGCGCTGCCCCCGGAACTAGGTCAATACCAAACTCTACTTGCCTCACAGGAGGTACTCCCGACAACTCCTCGGGGAAAACATCTGAAAACTCGCACACCACAGGAACCTCCTCAACTGATTTCGGTCTCTCGGAAACCTCCCGCGTATCCATCACATACGCCACAAAACCCTTACAGCCCTGCTGTAGACACTGCCTCGCCCTAGCGGCCGAACAAAAAGCTGACCCCGAACGGGTACCTTCGCCGTACACCGAAAGAACTCCCCCACTATGGTCTCGTATAGTCACCAACTGACGCTTACAGTCGATGACAGCGCCGAATCGGCTCAACCAGTCCATGCCCACGATGACACAGACGTCACCCATCGCAATAGGAATCAGGTCAATCGGAAACCCAACCCCGAAAATCTCTAGCACACATCCCCGAAGAACCTCCGTGGCATAAATCGATTTCTCGTCAGCTATAGAAACTCTCAAAGGTCGTCTCAAGGACTCACGATTAACGCTGATATGCTGACTAAAGGCTAAAGATACAAAGGACCTACTCGCACCCGAGTCAAATAACACTAAGGCAGGCACAGAGTTCACAAGGAAAGTACCTACGCATATAATAACATAAGCATAACATCTCGACATTAAAAATAAATACATGAGTTACAACATACCTGCCACAACATCGGGCGCAGCGCGGACCTCCTCCGCAGTCAGCTGAAAGGCTCTCCCACGAGCCCTCGGGGCCTCGACCTTCACCGGTCGAGTCTCAATAGTCCTGGCAGTAGGTGCAGATCCCTGACGAAGCTGAGGGCACTCGGCCTTCCGATGGCCGGTCTGGTTGTAATGAAAGCAAACCGTAAATCCCTTGGGACACTCCCTAGCAATGTGCCCCTCCTTGCCACACTTGTAGCAAGCACCGGCTCGACATGCCCCATCGTGACCCTTGCCGCACTTTCCGCAAGTGCGGCTCTTCGAACCTCCCGTCCTCGAATCGGCGGACTTGATCCGTTTGGCTGCCGGCTGAGACTGAGCCGGCCGCCGGTCTGCCTGCTGTGACTCGGCCTCCTCCCTGGCCTGAGTCTCTAACTCGATCTCACGCTTCCTGGCATTCGCCTGAAGCTCAGTAAAAGTATGGTAAGTGGAGTTTGACACAAACTCCCGGATCTCCCTCCTCAGAACACCCAAGTACCGGCTCATCTGAGCCTGCTCTGTGGCCACCAGCTCGGGGCAAAACATCGCCCTCTCATGAAACTTCCGCGTGATCGCCGCCACCGAGTCAGTACCCTGCTTGAGGGTTAAGAACTCCTGGACCAATCGTTCCCGCTCCACTGGGGGAACGTACTCATCCCTGAACATGGTAGTGAACCCCTCCCATGTCACTGCCGTAGTTTCTGCCAAAGTGAAGTTCGCCGTCACGAACTTCCACCAGTCCTTCGCTCCCAGACGGAGCTGGTTCAAAGCGAACCGTACCCTCAGGTGCTCCGGGCATGAACAAGTGTAGAAGCACCCCTCTATATCTGCGATCCACCTCATCGCAACAATCGGATCCTGCGTCCCATCGAACTCTGGTGGCTTCGTGTTGCTGAACTCTCGGAACAGCAACGAGTCACCCCCCTGTGGCCTAGCAGCGGCCACAGCTGCGGTAGCTGCAGTGGTTGCAGCCTCAGTCAATGCGGCGTACCGCTCATCGAACGTCTCCATTAGGGTGGTCTTAATAGACCCAAACATCTCCGGGATTTCAGCCCGGATCGCCGCCGCTACTTCCTCGTGAATCATCTGACGGATCTCCTCGTCACTCACACCGCTCGAACTCGCTCCGTGGCGTGGTCTAACCATGATGTCTCTGAAATACAACATAAACTATCAGAGACTCCAGCGAGTGTAATCGCACTCGATAACGCAACCCTACTCAGTCTCCGATATCCAGGGATTCTTGCTTGGGCCTCCCACTGACCCGGTGTCCTCGGTAGTACGGGCCCAATACTACCGACCACACCGCATCAACGTTCATCCCATGTCTTCCTCCCCAAACTCCGGATAGTGAGTACTCTACTTCTGATATGCACTATCTACCCGCATACTAGCAAGGCATCTCATATAGGCAAACTTCCCTAGATTAAGGCATCACAAATCAGGCCACTCTAGTCCTATCATGAATACCTAGTCTTCTAGCATGCATAACAATTCATATCATATAATATTGTAAGGTATTTTGGGGATCTTTACCGTTCGGGCGCTGACTGATCGTACACACTGCTTCCTTCTTGCTTACCACAAAACCATTTACAAAAGTTTATGCCTTTATTTAAAGAGTTTCCTCAAATCCTCGGTTTGAGTTCAGTTACCCCCGAAAGTGCACCCGAATCCCTCAAACCAAGGCTCTGATACCAATTGTAACAACGCAAATTTTCAAACAAAATTTTCATTTTTAAAATATAATTATTTCCATTCAAAACAAGGCATAAATAGTTTAAGTATTCTGTCAAATACAAATATTCAAAATCCCAAGATCATAAAAGCATTCTTCAGTGTGTATCGATCACGCCGGCGCCTTCCCACGGTCCTCGCTAGTACCTGAAACACATACATAACAACTGTAAGCATAAATGCTTAGTGAGTTCCCCAATATACAACTTACGCACATACGCCTTTCCAGGCCCTGACCTTCCGGTCGTCAATACTACGCCTTCCGGCCCATAACATATTCGCCTTCCGGCCCACATAACATACATAGCACATATAACAAATATCTCACCACATATAGCATACATATCACATATCATATCTGACCTTCCGGTCACACAGTCAAACCCCTTCCGGGTACAGTATAGTGAGAAGACTCACCTCGCGAATGCTGAAAGCTAGCAAATCCTGAAATCACCCGTGCACAATCCGACGAGCTACAACCTCCCTATAACATCACATATCTCATTAACACATATATCTTCTAAGTGTGACTATCCCTAAGAAGTCAGACTTAGGTCAACTCTGGTCAACGGTCGACGGTCAACTCGACCGGACTCGGCGAGTACCATGGCGACTCGGCGAGTCTAGACGTCCTCCCCAACTTCCCCTGATGTTCCCTTTCTACTCGTCGAGTATCCCTCTTGGCTCGACGAGATCCTCGTGGAAGAATCGCGGGGCCACCCCGACTCCACTCGCCGAGTCTGAAGAACAGCTCGACGAGTTCCAAACAATCTCCAAGCTACTCGCCGAGTCTGTTCATCGGACTCGGCGAGTCCATGCCATGCAGTCGATCAAACTGCTTCCTGAGATAAGTTTTGTCCCGAAATACACAAGCATGGGACCTTCTGGACCTCTAAAGGTCCTAAGACAGGGTTATAGTTGTTTGGGTAACAATATACTAATCCATCTAATCACCAATTGGGTTCCATAAACCCTAAATTCATGCACACATCAACAATACAGAAAGAATCCGAAATATTACCTGAATATCGCACTCTCTGTGTCCCCAAACCGCAGAACTCGAATCCCTTGCTGTTCCTTTAGCCAAAACTCTTCTCCTCCTTGCACAACAACTCTTCTATAATCAACAATGGCCTATAATCCTTCTCCAGATGCACACAATCGATTTAGGGTTCTTCTCAGAAGGCTAAAATGAACAATGACGGCCAATGAGTCCTTTTTATACGTCCCAAACCTGAACGGTTAGGGTTTCCGCTAAACAGCGTCGACTCGCCGAGTCCATATCTGGACTCGTCGAGTCCAGTCGCGATCCCGCGACCAAGTCTGCGATCCTACTCGGCGAGTCTAGACTCCAACTCGCCGAGTCCCCTCTTAAATCACCCAAAAACATAATTTAATAATACCTGAGATTCCGGGCTGTTACAAGTCATGTATAATTAAGGTTAAAAGGACTGTCGATTGAGTGACTCCGTCCTAAATCCACAACCAAACAAGGAACAGGAGATGAGGCAGCATCACTCACTCGAGGTCTATCATTCTTAATTGTAAATGGCCTTAACAAATATACCAAGCCATCATAGCTTTTCCTGATGGATTTTTGAATTTTACAACAGTGCTGCGACTTTTGCCTTAACGAGAGAGTAATTACAATTAGGATTAATCATTTAATGTTGTTGGTTAATTACTTAGGATTGAGAGACGTACCAAAATTCTACCGGGTTCATTGATGCTTCTCCTAGGTATTGGGGTTAGACTCCTCCCGCACCCTTGTCGTTTCTTTCAGTTGGGCAGTCCTTCTTGAAGTGCCCAGTTTCACCACATTGGTGGCATGTTGGACTAGTCCCAACATTGGTGGTTGATGTAATGAACTCAATCGGGGTTATGCAGACACGAGCAGTATGGCCCTTCATGTTGCACCTAACACAAAAGAGTTCTCGATAGGTACCATGATTATGGTAGCTACACTTGCTGCAATGGGGGAGGTTCCCTAGATATGGTCTTCTTGGAGTTGGGACGGAAGGGTTGACAGGGGTATTGACTACCTCAGCTCGTTGCCCTTTGGAAGGTCCTTGAGTCGAGGTACTTCCCTCTTCTCTCTTGAACTTTCTTTTCAGTGGATCTGGTTGGGGTTCTTGGGTGGCTGGGTACGCAGGCGTTGGTTCCTGCTGTCCATCGCTTTGATTGGGATTCTTGATAGGGCTCCTGCTAACGTTGGCATTGTTAGCATTCAGGTGAGCCATGATAGTTGCTACGGCTGCTGAGACTGCCGCTTGAAACGTAGCTTCATCAAATAGGAGAGTCGGTGTCTTGACAGCGGGTTGCTTACGTTTCTTTGGAGGCATGGTTTCTCCTACACGAAAAGGAACACAAACCGATGAAAGACGATGGTTAACTCTAGACGTATCTATCCTTACTATAATAGGCAGTAATTTTTCCGGCCTCGGATATTGGTTATCTGAGTGTCGACCTACATCCCTATGATGAAGTCTGGGAAAATCGGGTAGGAGTAAGAGTATCGGAAAGCCATAAGATGGGAGTCGTTCCTACTAAGTTATCTTTATACTAGAGAGATTCGCTCTCCGGCTTTGGAAAGATTTGAGGACAGTTCGGAACGAAGATCACGGAAGAAAAGGCTCATGAAGACTTATGGCTAAACATTCTCAATCAAGGTTTTGGGATCCGATCTAATCGTATTACTTGCAACGGGGAAAAACGATTTGCCTAGCACATAGTGTGAGTAGTGTAATCACTAACTCACTAAATTATATTATTTTAGGGGTGTATTAGCGCGACGATAGTGAGGAAAAGACACTTCTCGGGTTCCATGTATTGGCTCCCTCTATCTACCTCTTATCCCTGACTGGGACCGACGTTGGTTTTCTTCGGGTAGTTACCTAGGGTTCTCTTCTCGTGTAGACATACTAGATTTCTACTCCGTCTTATTTCCAATTCTGACTCTGAGTGTCATCAATGCCGTACTTCTGATCATGACCCTGAGTGTCATCGCTTCATGATGGATGGCTGGAAATCTCGGAAGTTCAGGCGAATTTCCCACTGATGTCCCTAAAAGGTATATGCACTCAGTGGTTTCAATAGTCTCGTCCTAGTTCATTTATTTCCGAACTGGAAATCTTCTCAATGAACCTCTTTGGGTCTGAATCAACTCTTCTGTCGATCACTGAAGTGGATAAGGTTCTCTAAAGGGTTTTGTGCGAGAATGGAGATGTCTCCTAAGAGATTATTAAAACGTTTCACTGGGTGATCCATATCGAGTTCTGCTACAATTCCATAGTATATACAAATCATATATAACTTAGATCTGATAGATCTTCGAATATGTGATACTACTCTATATCAACATCCAAACAAGGAAAAGGAAGTAGAGTGAAACCACACATTGTAACGCCCGTAGATCCGAGCTAGTCAATTTAGAGACAATAAGTGTCGAAAACGACTTTTCGACAAAGGATTATTTAGAATAAATAATCTTAACCAAGTTGTAGAATATGTCTCAAGGTTTCTGTACATATAAAGAACGCCGAGTTATAACGAAAAAGTTATGACCCGTTGAAGTTTCGCGACGGAACCGACACGATACCGGGAAGCGTAAATAGTGAATTTACGATAGAGCGAGATTTAGCCTTAGCGATCTAAACGAAAGTCATAAAATATGTTAAACTAAGAACATCGATAAAAAGAACGCCAAATCTGACTTCGTATGAAGAAGTTATGATTTTTCGAAGTTTAGGATTAGCAGTATACAACCCGAAATTCGAATGTTAGATCGAGCGGTTTTTAGCCAACACAACCTAAACGAGAATTGAAGATCTCGTTAAAAGTAGCATAACGAGAAAAAGATGGGCGAAAACGGACGTTGGATGAAGAAGTTATGAGGATTTAACGGATCAATCCTATCCTGGCATGTTAATAATATAAAATTTAAAATCTATTCAAAATTAGCCGACGAAGTCTAAATGAAAGTTGTAGAGTACGTTCCCACCTTCGCGTGAATATAAAGAACGTAAAAAACAGAGCTCGTACGAGAAAGTTATGAATTTTTAAAGTTGAAGCATGAAATTGCGAGACCTGATGAAGGATCGATGACGTGGCGCGTTCTGAACCGTCGATCGCTGAAGAAAGCCTCGCTTCGGATCTTGACACGTCGCCCTTCGCTTTACGCCCCGCGTTCGAGTTCGGTACTCCCAACGTTTGAGTTCGGTACGCCCAGTGTACCTCGGTTCTTATCCGTCCGAGTTCAAAGTGCGAGCCAGCTGGTGCGAGCTGGCAACCCTATCCGGAGTTACGCCCAACGTAACCGAAGGCTACACCCAGCATAGGCCGAAGTCAGGCGCCTATAAAAGGCATGTGAGATGTTCCGGATTTCTCACTCATTTCCACCTTCTTTCTCTCACTAGTTTCTCTCTCTAGCTCCCCTAAACCTCACAAAACCCTAGGTAAACCCCCTTAGCTCCCGAGGGAAGCCCCGAGGCTCCCGGAGTCCCGAGAAAAAGGGTCTTTCGGTTTCGAAACGCTGCTCCAAATAAAGTTCCGGTTTTCGATAAAATTCGCTGTAAGTGTGCTACGCTTACGCAATTTTTAATATAGCTTTCAAATAATTATAGGAATGTTATTAGGTCCTTAAAATAATTATTTGGACTATTATTATGAGTTATATTGAGTGTTATTAACACTTATATAATAATAATAATAGTCAGACTAATTAATTTGTCGCGGTTATCGTTAGACTAAACCCTAGTGGTATTGGTACTAGGTTTTATCGAAGGAAAATCGTTTTGAGAGTATCGAAGCGCTGTCCGAGTGCTGAGTCACCACCTTTCAGGTGAGTGCATGATCCCCTTCAGCTTACACATAGATATGAAGTATTTTATATAAATTACGTGCTATGTGTGCAAATTATCTGAATACTTGCTATCTATGCTGGGTGAACGATTTTATACATGTTTTAAATGATTTAAACTGTATATGTATTTTATATCTACAAATATGTTGGGATAAAACATGGGTAGATGAAATAGTTTCTGTGTGACAAAAATAAAATGAGGAAGAGGTAATATAGACCATGAGGTTTGGGTGAGAGGTGAACCATGAGAGAAGCCTTTTTCCCAAGAGATGGGCCCGTCATCCAGCAGAGTATGGATGACAACCACGGACACTTCTAGACAGTCCAGTGGACACTAGCAGGCTCGCAACCTGTAGGTGTTTTGAACTGTGTATTCACCAGGTGTACTCTAAAAGCCATCGACATGTATTGCGAGTGGAGTCTCGGAAACGATACCGTCGATAAACGAGATAAAACCCATTGACGTGTATTGCTAGAGGAGTCTCGGAAACAATACTGTCAATAAACGAGACAAAGCTTGGGAACTATGGATTTAGTGCCCGTTGAGTAAACCTTGGCAACGATGGATTTCGTGCCTATTCCTTAGGATAACCCTTAGGAATAAATAAACGAGGAATAGCTGAATTCTTAGAGTAGAATAAAGAAGATAATGGGGATGGGTAATTGGGTTGATTGCTTAAATATTTAAACATAATAATTATATTATTGTGGGTTGAAAACCCTATGTAATCACTAGGTTTCCCAACCTGACCCACTCAGTTTATTTACATCACAGGTGTTGATATGAAGTCTCATTACACTGAGAGATTAAAGGAGATGTAGATCGCTAGTGTAAATAAATGTAAGTATAGTAATCAAAGTACAACAACCCTTGCATTAATAGTAATTATTTTTCATAGGTTACATTTCATAGCAACATCAAAGTAAATGCAGAGAATAATATAGATGCAGCTTGGTACTAGGCTGACTTCACAAAATCTCCCGGGATGTACCTGTCTATTGATGACCTGAGAATACAAGTTATTTTGAAAACGAGTATCAACATTTTTACAATGGTGGTGAGTTCATAAGTATTTAATGACATTAGTATAAATACACATTTTTATTCAAAATAACCTCATGAAAGATGGTGGTTTAGAATCTATAGAGTATTAGAGTTCTTTCCAGAAAATCCTATATTTTCTAAATAAAAGCAGTCTTCTACCAAGACCCAGTTGTTTTATATTTAGGGTGTAATTTCCCCAAAAGTACTATCATTATCAAAATATAGTTTTTACTTTAAAGGAGTTGTGAGAAAAGCCTCAAGTAAAAATAATAAGGGAAAATCACATCTTTCTTTAGCAGAAACACTGTTGGCTAAAAGTAAATAAAACCTAGACTCCAGGCGGAACGCCTCACAAAGCTTAGAGGTAAATAAATCATAGACTTCAGGCGGGACGCCTTGCAAAGTCTAAAAATAAGTAAAACATAGACTCCAGATAGTATCAAATGAACGTTACAGCTAGCAAAGTCTAAAACAGGGAAAACACAGACCCCAGACAGTATCAAATGAACGATACAGCTAGCAAGGTCTAAAACAAGGACACACAGACCCCAGACAGTATCAAATGAACGATACAACTAGCAAGGTCTAACAAAGAGACACAGACTCCAGACAGTATCAAACGAACGATACAGCTAGCAAAGTCTAAAACAGGGGAAAACATAGACTCCAGGAGGGTATCGAATGAACGATACGCCTGGCTCAGTCTAAATAAAAGGGTGGATAAAAGGGTGAATGTGAACTCATATGTAACCATGCTGATTGACGATCAAATCGTTGATGAACCTCCAGGTCATGCGATGTATAGTGACATCTGTCACCTACTGGGCCTTACCGGCTCGGACTATAGCTAGCAGTCAAGGTGTGGGAGTGTCTGTCCCGCACAGATCTATACTTATGATGCCCGCTCTCCCTCCAGGAGACTTTGGTTAGACGGTAATGGCACTTGGAAGCGGCGTATCAGGAAATAGAACGTCACATTCTATTTAAAGTAGTATAGTAATAGTATAGACTCACGAATGAACTGACTCTTGTGGAATTCTTCATACTAGAAAGAGTAAATAGAATCTCCTAACTATTCCTATAATAGTTACTAATGTTTCAGGTATACGGATGATGAATGGAAGGATGCCTTTGCTACTCAAAGGAAATGAACTGGTTGATGCAGTGAAAAATCATTTAAAAGGTTAATTCAGGGGTATGAACTCACCTGACGTGGGCGATTCGGATGAACGGACGGTATAGGATGCTAAGTGTCAAGTGAGGACTTGAACACACACTCGGATCCTATTTAACAGGTAATGACACATTTAAGTAGCCAGTTAGTAATTAAATAACTAATTAAGCAAGTAAGGACCCTCTAATGCATGAAAACACCTTATTTCAAGTGCTAGGAGTGTTAAGGGTTGCATCTAAGGAGAATATAGTCTCACTTTGGAAAACTTTGGAATAAGAACTTATGACTTGATGTCAGTTTATAAAACAAGATTTGAAAACCTTTGGGAAACTTTTGATAATCTAAAAGAGTAATTCATACTTTAAAATAAGATTTAAAAACGAGATTGAAAAACCTTCAGCTGGATAAAGCAGTTTGACAAGCAAAATCTATTTTGCTATACAGTTATTAATCACATGTGATTGATCTAATAACTGTACAGTTCAACTTGTATTCCTCCCCCTAAAAGCAGTTAAAAATCATTTAAAAGTTTAATTCAGGGGTATGAACTCATCTGACGTGGGCGATTCGGATGAACGGACGGTATAGGATGCTAAGTGTCAAGTGAGGACTTGAACACACACTCGGATCCTATTTAATAGGTAATGATACATTTAAGTATCCAGTTAGTCATTAAATAACTAATTAAGCAAGTAAGGACCCTCTAATGCATGAAAACACCTTATTTCAAGTGCTACGAGTGTTAAGGGTTTCATCTAAGGAGAATATAGTCTCACTTTGGAGTTTACTCCTCAAATGATAGTACCTAGGGGTCTTTATAGTTTCAATACCACTTTCCCCATGAGTTTACGACCGTAAACTCATGGAAGTGGTGTCATTGGGTGTTTAAAAGTCTAATACCACTAAAGGGATTAAGCTAGACTCGAATCTAGGGCATAGGAAGTGATTTGGGGCTCCAAATGGACCTTTGGAGGAGTTCACAGTCGTAAACACATGAGTTTACGGCCGTAAAATCATGTTTTCCCATTCATTTCATGTTTTGTTGTTCCTAGATTAAGCATGCCAGGTTCTAATAAATTATACAAGCCATAGGGGGTGTTAGAAGCATCATATGACCACTTTATGGAGTTTACGGCCCAAGGACCATTTCCTTAGGGGTTTACGGCCGTAAACTCTATGGAGACATGCTTTCTTTGATGTTTAAGGTCCCTCCCTCAATGGTGGTTGATTCTAGGTTGAATTCTGGGCACGAGGAAGGAAGAAAAGGCAACTTTGCACCCTTAAAGGGAGTTTACGGCCCAAGAACATCCCTTGGCCGTAAACTCTCATTAATCCTTGTTTCTTGATGTTTTCTAAGCCCTAAACATGTTAAACATAGTATTCAATGAGTTAGGATACTATTACTTACGATCTAGGAGCTTGAATGGTCGATTTTGGCCAAGAACACTAGTGTGTGTTCTTGGTGAAACTTGAAGATCTATGAAAACATGAATTTTATGGATTTTAACATGTAAAATCACTAGTTTAAGTAGTATATTAACTAGTTGGGACAAGGAACTTACGAGTTTTGAAGATCGGGGACGAAGAACGGGATGATAGTTGAGAGGATTTGAGCCTAAAGGAAAAGAGAGAATGAACAAATAGCCACATTTCTCCTTATATTGCGGAGTTTTCGACCCACATGGAGTTTACGACCATAAACTCCCATGTGGTGTCCGTGAACTCCAGGTCAATGTGATTTAGGCCCGTTCGTGTTACTATAACTTCGGTAGATAAACCTCAACACTTATTCCTTAAGTGTATTGGGCTCAGAATGCTTGAACATACTTTAAAAGGTGCCAAATGATAGCAGGAGTAAGTCTGACACTAATTTGGGTTGACTGGCTGAGCATTCAAAGCAATAGAAAATTTTGGGTTGTCACAGCCCACAACCATCGGGTTAGAATGCCCAGGTCTATTGGCTTTCGCACAAAGCAGATAAGCATCAACCACCAATCAAACATGTACACATATAGCAAATAATCACATAACAGTCTATAGACAGATAAACCGATCTAACAGATCATAGCAATATAATAACATCATATCTACCAGGATATTGATCTAACAAATCATACTAGCATAACATATCAGGATAACAATCTAAAGGGCCGACTTTGGTGCCTTTGACCCTTGAGTATAGTGAAGGAAACTCACCTCACACTACTGAAGTCCCGCGGATAAAACTCCAGGTGCTGGTTGACAGATTCCCGAGCTGTCAACATCAAACAACACCTAATTAATAATTGGGTTCCAAGCCTAAGGTCCAACTCTCACTTAAAAGGCCCAATAGTCAACCAATGGACCAAAGCCCAACATATGGCACAATTTTCGAAATTGGGCCCAAACCTCTAGTCCAGTCCAAACATTTGGCATTCAAATGGCCCAATATATCATAATCATCAAGGCCCAAATTATGGCCCATCTACAGTCTAATTTTCTAAATTGGGCCCAACCCCTCATGTAGGCCTTACCATAAAGCCCATCCAATTATTCTAGTCCATATGATTGTTCTTGAATGGCCCGTTATTGGCCCAATCACCAAAGCCCAAAAGAAAGGCCCAACTCAAGGCCTAAGTGAAATTAGGGTTTTCACATAAAATGACAATTAGGGTTAAGTGTTCCTACTTAACCCATTAAGGACTTAATCCATTAAGTCCAATATTTCCTTATGTTAATTTGCAAATGATTATTAATTAACATTTCAGTTTAGTAATTAATTCAAGTGCAGGTCCCGATAATTTCCCAAAATTAGGGTTTTATGCAATTAGGGTTTCCAACCCAATAGGGTTTCATTGGGCCCACTTGAGTTTCATTGGGACCACTAGGGTTTCGATTAGGCCCATTCTGTCCAAGCATCCCAAACGAGTCAAAACGCAAACGAGGCACACAACCACCAAACACGGCGGCTGGTGGCGCCAACCACTACCTCATGGTGGTGGTGATAAGTTTTCTATTATTATTCCGGCCAATTACAATACATTACATTTTACATCCAAAAACTCAAATAAACACACACACATGCACACACAACCACACACAGCCGCTTTGCGGCGATATGTGGTGGTCAGAGGTGCTAGCCACCACCTCACGGTGGTGGTGGTGGCCCTATTTCGAACTCCGACCAAGCAAAATATACCCTCACGACCTTGATTGGAACACACCCAAAGATACACATACACACACATACTCCCAGAATAGTAACACCACCACCCACCTAATGACATACGACAATGACAATGGCTGAGCTTGCAAACGGTAGTAGTGCTAGTAGCCGACGGCGCTGCACTGTGGTGGCGGAGAAGAGACATGACCTAACGCGAGCAAAAACAGCCTCCACGATTGCATCAACGACGGCGGCAAATTGGAGTGGCGGGCAACAGCAACAGTTCACATCGGAGGTGACGTCAGCTTGGTGATTCCTGACTTCAACAGTGGAGGGGCGGCAAAAGAGTGGTAGAACGAAACTGTTGGATTAATGTCTAAGTCCATAACTATATTTGGTATGTACTTGACCCGACCCGGCATGGTCCATTTGGGTTGCATGGCATCATACACTTGGATAGACTAAATGAGAGAAATAAGACACTTATGGTTATTAATATATTATAAGTTCTAATATATTAATAATAAGAATAATAATATTTAAATAGTATTGATCAAGAATTAGTTATGTGATCAAAAGAAGACTAATTAAATATATGGGTTGATTGTGTAAATCATCCAAAACTTATATAGTGGGCCAAAGCTCCATGAATAATCAATTTGAGTTAAACCCATAGGATGCTCCATGGAGGTTACATAACCCATGGGTCATGGAAATGAAAGGTCATGACAATTAGGGTTTACATGGTGTAACTCTAATTGTAACACTATATATAAGCATCATATTATTCACCAAAATCGGCCACTAGTGTGTGTAAAAGAAGGGCTAGCCGATTTCATGAAGTGTGGATTTCTCTCTAAGTTATTCCAAAAGCATTTGATGTTGTGTGAGCCATTTTAGGTGTCACATTTGAGGCACTAGGCACTCAAGCCCCATGGAGTCAAGCTACACTACAAGAGGTATGTATTCTATGTATATTATTACCCAAGTATCTATGATTGTATGCTAGATAGGGTAATACCATGGAATATTAGTATTTGCATGTATATTAGAGAAAACATAGACCCAATGTATTTAGGGTTGCATGTACACCATAGGAGTGTTAGAATGCTCAAAACCCAATAGTGGTATCAGAGTCTAGGCTTGTTTTCCTGTATACTTGATGCAATTGCAGAAAAATAGAAGTTTTTGTGCTGTCTGGGCAGTGGACTTGACGAGTTCCCTCATGGACTCGACGAGTCCAAGGAAAAACTCATCCAACTCGGCGAGTTGGTTCATGCACTCGACGAGTTGGACCCCGTGACAGCTTATCTTCGAGTTTTGGTGCTGGAATTGGTCTAGAATCATTATCTCAAATTGTTTTGGACTTATAAAAACTATTTTTTGATGTGATAATGATTATGGTAAACCAATTTCAGAGTTGTTATCAAAATTTCAAGTTTTATATGGTTAATTTTATGATTTTTTAAACTGTTGATATACATGTTCTTAAACTTATGAGTTTTGATGATCATAGGAATTATTTGTAACCTTCTTGGTAGTTTAATTCTTGATCATTATGTGTTTTAATGGAGTCCATAACTTGTCCTCAAGTTATGGATAACCAAAAGTCAGAAGTTATTAAATCCATTAAAAGAACACAATGGTTACATAAAATGAAAAGTCGCTCATTTTAATAAGCCATTAAATCATAAGTTATGATAAAAGAAAAACTTCCATAAGTTATGAATTATGAAGAGTCACTTTCTTAATTAGTTTAAAGCCTTCCATAACTTGTCCTCAAGTTATGGGACTTGAAGAGTTTTTTTTAATTAAAACTACTTTAAACACATAAGTTATGGAATTGAAAAGTTTTGAAAGTTACAAAACTTGCCCTCATGTTTTGGAATTTGAGAAGTTTTCTTTTATGAATACTTTAATTCCAAATTAAGCACTTAGAATTTTAAAGAATTAAAATTCAACCCTTATACTATTATAATATTATAAGTTAGTATATATATATATATATATATATATATATATATATATATAAGAGCAAGTCGTCTTACCATTAGTATGCCTCATTCACGAAGCCGGTCTATAAGGAGGGGGGGGGGGTGTAAGGTTGTTGCCTATAAAATGGCAACTTAATGGGTGTCCACTCTCACCCACCGCTTCCTTGATCGGTGGAGGGTCGTTAGCCGAAAAAGGTAGGACAAGAACTATAATTCTCCCTTCATTAAAAGTATTAATAATAAATACTAAGTAACTAAACACTTATAAATCCCCAATCTTAGTTACTTAGGAAAATGTGAATAAGGTGCTAATCCATGAAATTACACTTTGCACTTTGTTTAAGCCGTTAGTGGAGCATGTATGGTTAACCGGCACACTAACCTGGACTTAACAAGGTAGGCAAGGGGTAACTTAATATTTATCATAGTATCGTTGGAGCGTGTGTGGTTAACCAGCACATCGATTGAGGGGTAAATATTAAGGGTATTTGCATGGTTACTTCACACCTTGTTTTGTGATCCTCGACATCACAGTCACAAAACCTGAAGGGCACACTCGAGATTGAAACATGCCATTGAAAAGTTTAATGAATCTCAAAAGATCTAGGAGTTTCAAAACCAATTAAAACCTAATTAAATATTTCATTTATCTTGGTGGAAATTGGTGAATCATCATCCACCTACCTTCAAATATCTTATAGCTTGGATTACAGCATCAATCTTCCAAGTTATAAAATATTGTGCTGGGTCCTAGCCTTAATATTTCATATTGGGTGTTATATTAAGGACTTAAATCAACTTACTTGAATTTATACCATTGAGATATCTAGTTCAGACAACAATGATCTTCCCAAATCAAGCTTTCTAATAAAGATGATTTCCCAAGTTTTTCTCATGGAAATCATACTTATCTTCCTCCACCTCTTTCAATTATTCTCCCTATCCTACAAGCTCAAAGACTTGAAAAGTTCAAGATCCACTCAATCCCTACTCACAATAAAACATAAAAATGGAAGTCATGTGTGCACTCATGTCTTAGGACTGAAGTCACAGATTGTCAGGCTAAGAATGTTGGGTGTCATTGTCGCAAGGAAGTTGGCTATTGACTGGGTCTTTTAGTCACTTCCTGAGTCATGTAGAGAGACTACTATGTGACAGGTCACGACATGACCCTAATGGATCTTTCTTATTTGCTTATTGCCGCTGAATCAAGAATGGTTTGGTGCAATAGTCAAGCAAATATGGATGGAAGGTCTATTTCTCAAACTTCCATGGACATGGAGAATGATAACATTGGAAGTCCAGAAAAGCTTTCTCTTCCCAATGGAAAAGGATCGGCCTTGGTCAACCCGGTTGACCAGAAGGGAAAGAGAAATTATAAGTCAGGGAGAGCCTTTTGTACCATTCCCAAAGAGTCTATATGTTTCCATTGTGAAGAAAAAGAGGCATTGGAATCGAAGCTGCCCTAGCTACCTGGAAGAAAGAAGAATCAAAAGTTTGACTTTGTTTCAGGTAAGTCCACTATCTAACTCTCTTAAGTTTCATTTGAATATTCTTAATACATTTTGATGTATGAAAGGATCAAGCAAAGGGTAGGAAACTTAAAGAAAAGAGTATGCTAAATCTGATCGCGTAGATGGATTTCTATCGCATGGTTTGAAGATCAGATTTTTGAGCTACTTCTTAGGAGTTATGATAGATTACTAGGAAACATGAAATATCAATTGCATTGTAAGGAAATAAGTTTTTTTGCATTTTGAAAAGATAGGTAAAAATTTTCTTAATTTTATATCTCCTTACAATTGCATTCATGAAAACTTGATGTTTGTATGTTTTTATAACAATATTGGAAATGTGAATTTGATTCTCTCATTTGTTGTAGTGTCTAAATTTATCAAATAAGGAATGATTCTCACCACCCAAGTTTCAATTGGACCGAAACTTGGAATCATGCAAGTTGTTTAGTATGATGAATGAGAATTTTCATTTTTGGAAAATTAAGACTAGTTTCTTGTTCACTTGTATATGTGACTCAAGTAAAGGACTAAGGGATCAAGTACACATTCTTGTGCACTAGCCAAATGTTACAACCCGAAATTTCCATTTGTACGAACAATATCTATTCAATAGAAGTCAGTCCAGTTTCAGTGATTTTCAGACTTTTCCGAACAAGTTAGTGTACCTTAGGGTTTACACTTTAGGAGATATCAGGAGAGTGGATGCTCCTGAGTTTGTGAAATTTGGACATTTCAAGTTTCATAATGTTACAGTCTAAGTTCCAGAATAAAAATATTTTCTGTCAAAATATTTCAGGACTATAAATAGTTTTCTGAATTTATTTAATTCATTATTCACAATTCCAACTAGAGAAAAGCCATTTTCTCTCTGACAGATCTTCGGGTTTTTATCCCAGATTGTGAGTAACTCTTTCTAGTAGTGCTAGATTACATATTTGATGCTTATAACATGATTTAGTGGGCTAAATCATGAGATCTAGGAGTTTACTCCCCAAGGTGTTCTTGGGCGGTAAACTCCCGAAACAAGGCCAAAACCGACATTGATGCTAGAATAAGGCCTTAGGACATTAGGTAAACACATTAGGGACATGAAATCACACACAAAACCACCCAAGATTGGGAGTTTACGGCCCAAAACTCTCTTAGGCCGTAAACTCCATTTCAAAGGGCTAAATGGTGGTTTTTGGACTAAAGGACTTTAAGGCTTGCATCTAGATTAATTCCCCAAGTAGCTTAAGGTCTTAAACACTTCAAATGACACAAAAGAAAGTGAGTTTACGGCCCAGAACTCTCCTAGGCCGTAAACTCCATGAAAATGGTCACAAAGGGTGTTTTCATGACACCTAAGGTCCTAGCCCTTTACAAGAAATTGTACCCACTAAATGGAAGGACCAAACCACACCAAAATCACTTAAATAAGTGAGTTTATGGCCAAGACATGGTTCTTGGGCCGTAAACTCCTAAAAAGGGCACTAAGTGGTGCCTAATGCCTTCATATGCTAGGATTAAAAGTCTAGAACACATCCCACTAGTACAAGAGGCTTGAAAACAACCAAGGAACCACCCCAATGGAGTTTACGGCCGTAAACTCCAAGGGGAAATGTCCTTTAGGACGTAAAATCCTATTTGGAGTACTTCTAGGCCTTAAACCCTTCCAAGAACATAGCCACTGGGTTAGAATAATTCTAGAAAGCATATTGGACTTCAAAACACACCAAACACACATGTTTGGGAGTTTACGGCCGTAAACTAAAGAGTTTACAACCGTAAACTCCATGTGTGATGGTTCATGGAGAGTAAACTCTCATATGGGGTCCTTTGGAAACCCTAAACTCAAGTACCCTGTCCCACAATAGCTTAGATGAAGTCCTTACGGCTTAAAACACTTACATAAAGTGTTATCTATATCTAAGATGTCTTAAACATTATCAATTAGTATTTGGTGTCTAATTGAGTGCATATATGTGTGATTATATGTTCATTTGGATCGTAGTGTGTGCACAAGTCCTCGCTTGACACCTAGCAATCCGATATCGTTCAGTTCATTCCAATCACCAACGACAGGTGAGTTCATACCCCGTAAATCAATGTTTTAAAGGATTTTAAATGCTTTAATGGGGGGGGGGGGGGAATACAAGTAGAAACAAACATGTTATTAAATCAGTTTCATGTATTTTATAACTATGTTTTCACTCAGTAGATTTCACATATTTCAAAGGAAGTCACGTGAAATGGTTTTCTATCTTAAAATACTTAGACAACAGAAGTATTAGTTTTGAATTGTATAATGACTTCAAGTCACTTTATATTATTGTTCAAAGCTCCTAGATACCTTGGATAAACA
Organism: Lactuca sativa; assembly: GCF_002870075.4. Lineage (NCBI taxonomy): Eukaryota > Viridiplantae > Streptophyta > Magnoliopsida > Asterales > Asteraceae > Lactuca > Lactuca sativa. The sequence goes on along the minus strand of NC_056623.2, from coordinate 164,564,743 downwards.
TACTTGAACAACAACATACTTTCCAGTTAGCTATCATAGGGATAGTCAGAAGATATAAAACAAGAGTCAGTTCATTCATGAGTCTATACTAGCACATTACCTGATAGATGAGTACCTTTACATATACTTGCATGATACATGAACACGATTACATAAACGCATTACATGAGTACCTTTCCATAGATACACTTAGCTGTATACATTAACAAGATTACTTGTATCTTGCATTACGAGGATGATTTATCAGTACCTTCTGTGTAAATCTTCCTACATATTCCACAGTACCTCGGAATATTTAAGACAGGACCCTATCCCATAGTACCTCGGGATACCTAGATGGGCCTATATCCCACAGTACCTCGGGATATACGTACGGGACTAACCATTCCGGAACCCATCTGTTAGCAACAGTGGGTAATGAACATCTACGGATGCCTACGGTTAATACTTATACTAGGAGTACCTTTAAAGGGACTAACCATTCCTTCCACCTGCTGCTGCTACAGAGGAAGAATTGGACTATCTTCGGATGTCCATTAGGTTATATGTAATATGTTAGCCCCAGTACCTTCGGTCAACATTTACATTCGTTTTGTTAGCACCAGTACCTCAGGCTAACACTTATCTGATTATATTTTTCCTGTTTACTTTATTTTGTGATATCTTTCACGTAAACGATGAGTTAGACTAAGCACTTTTAGTACTAGTCCACAAAGGAAAAATACTTCATTCATACAAAACATTTGAGTCTTGGTAGAAGACTGCACTTCATACATACAAAACCTTCGAGTCTTGGTAGAAGACTGCACTTCATACATACAAACCATTCGAGTCTTGGTAGAAGAATACACTTCATTCATACAAAACATTCGGGTCTTGGTAGAAGACTACATTTCATACATGCAAAACATTGGGTCTTGGTAGAAGACTATGTTGGATTAATGTCTAAGTCCATAACTATAATTGGTAAGACTTGACCCGACCCGACATGGTCCATTTGGGTTGCATGGCATCATGCACTTGGATAGACTAAAAGAGAGAAATAAGACACTTATGATTATTAATATATTATAAGTTCTAGTATATTAATAATAAGAATAATAAGATTATTTAATTAGTATTGATCGAGAATTAATCTAGGATAAATTAAGTGATCAAAAGAAGACTAATTAAATATATGGGTTGATTGTGTAAATCATCCATACTTGTATAGTGGGCTAGCGCTCCATGGATTATCTAGTTGGGCCAAAACCCATATGATGCTCCATGGATGCTCCATGGTGTATTTGAACCCATGGATCCAAGGAAATGGAAAGTCATGACAATTAGGATTTACCCTAATTGTATAACTATATAAGCATCTTATTATTGAGAAAAAATGGGCCACTAGAGAGACTAGTATTATTCTAGAGAGGGCTAGCCGATTTCATGAAGTGTAGAATTCTCTCAAGTTAATCCATGTGTATTTGGTGTTGTGTGAACCATTTGAGGTGTCACACTTGGGGCACTTGGCACTCAAGCTTCATGAAGACTTTCTACACCAAAGAGGTATGTATTCTATCTTGCTATAGTTATTGTTTTGTATGCTAGATTAGGATAATACCTTGGAAGTTCTTATTTGCATGTATAATAGAGAAAACATAGATCCAAGGTATTTAGGGTTGCATGTACACTTAGGAGTGTTAGAATGCTCAAAACCCAACAGTGGTATCAGAGCCTAGGCTTGTTTTCTTGTTATACCTCTAATAGAAGCTAAAAAATCGAGTTTTGTTGCTGTCTGCCCCGCAGACTAGCCGAGTCCATGAATGGACTCGCCAAGTCCAAGGCAAAAAGCATCCAACTCGCCGAGTTTGTTCGTGCACTCGACGAGTTGGAACCCCAGACAGCATAAATTCGACGTTTTTGGCTAGAAATGGACTAGGAACATTACCCTAAGTTGTTTTTGAACTTATAAACTTGTTTTTGATGTGGTAATGTTCATGCTAATCCAATTTCAAAGATAATTATCAATAGATTCATGTTTTGAATTAGTTTAGTGATTAGGCTAATTACATGAAAAAGTTTGATTTGAATTATCTTGTTCTTATGAGTTGCTTAGATTAATAGAAAAGTTAATTGATTATGTGTTTTCAATCCAAATTAATCTAAGAGTTGATTCTAAAATGTGTTTTTGTAACTTGTCCTCAAGTTATATGAAAAGTCACATTTAAGTTTTATAAAACTCATAAAAGTTGGCAATGGTTACAAAATTTGAAGAGTCTTGTCCTTAAGTTATGGAGGTTCAAGAGTCACTTCATTAAGTAATAAAATATGTAACCTTAATTAATTTCATAAGTTATAAAATAAAGAAAAGTTAATTCATTTATTAGTTTAAAGTCTTCCATAACTTGTCCTCAAGTTATGGAACTTGAAGAGTTTTTGGATTAAAACTACTTTAAACACATAAGTTATGAAATTAATTAGTTTTGAATAGTTTCAAAACTTGCCCTCAAGTTTTGGAATTTGAAAAGTTTTCACTTATGAATACTTTAATTCCAAGTTAGCCCTTAGAATTTTAAAAGTTAAAATTCAACCCTTATACTTTATAATATTATAAGTTAATAATATATATATATATATATATATATATATATATATATATATATATATGTATGTATAAGAGTAAAGTCAGTCTTACCGCTAGTACGCCTCATTCACGAAGCCGGTCTATAAGGTGGGTATAAGGTTGTTGCCTATAAAATGGCAACTTAATGGGTGTCCACTCTCACCCACCGCTTGCTTGACCGGTGGAGGGTCGTTAGCCGAACGGGTTTGACAAGACTATAATTCTCCTTCATTAAAAGTATTAATGATAATACTAAGTAACTAAACTCTTAATAATACCCAATCTTAGTTACTTAGGAAAAATGTGAATAAGGTGCTAACCCATGAAATTACACTTTACACTTTGTCTAAGTCGTTAGTGGAGCGTGTGTGGTTAACCGGCACACTAACTTGGACTTAACAAGGTAGGTAAAGGGTGACTTAATATTTATCATAGTATCGATGGAGCGTGTGTGGTTAACCGGCACATCGATTGAGGGGTAATTTATTAAGGGTACCAAGTGATTTGCGTGGTTACTTCACACCTTGTTTTGTGATCCTCGGCATCCCAGTCACAAAACCTGAAGGGCACACTCGAGATTGAAACATGCCTTTGAACAGTTCAACGAATCTCAAAGATCTAGGAGTTTCAAACCAATTAAAACCTAATAATACATTTCGTTTATCTTGGTGGAAATTGGTGAATCGTCATTCACCTACCTTCAAATATTTTATAGCTTGGATTACGACATACCTCTTCTAAGTTATAAAATAGTTTGTTGGGTCCTAGCCTTAATATTTCTGTAACACCGTGAATTTCAAAATAATTTTTCGCAATATAAAAGAACATTTCCCATTTAATTTCATAAAAACATTAAGTTTCAAATTCCAATCTGTATCATACAAATCCCAAGATCACATAAACATATCAAAAATCCCCTGCGTGTGTACAGATCAAGCCGGCGCCTTCCCACGGTCATCGCTAGTACCTGAAACCACAACACTAACACTGTAAGCATGAAGCTTAGTGAGTTCCCCAAAATACCACACATAAAACACATATTAGCCACTCGAGGCTATAACTCTATGGGTCCGTGCACCCAACTCTGTGAACCCTCAGGTTCTGACTCTAGGAACCTTCCGGTTCCAACTCTGTAATCATGCGCATCATAATTCTCATAGAAATAATGTAGTATATCACGCAGCATACACATAGCATACATACACTAACACATAACTCTGATTACCTACTCAAGGTAAAGTATAGTGAGAAGACTCACCTCTTGAATATCAAAAGCTAGCAAATCCCGAAGTCACTCGTGCTCGATCCGCCGAGCTACAATCTCCCTATAACATCGTACATCTCTTATTAACACTTTATCTTCTAAGTTTGACTATCCCTAAGAAGTCAAACATAGGTCAACTCTGGTCAACGGTCAACGGTCAACTTGACCGGACTCGGCGAGTGCACAAGGGCAACTCGGCAAGTCTGGGCGTATTTGCCGACTCCATAGGATTCCCTTCTTACTCGTCGAGTGCTTCCCCGGACTCGACGAGTTCCACCTGGGAGAGTCGCGGGGCCACCCCGACTCAACTCGCCGAGTTTCAAGAACAACTCGGCGAGTCCCAGCTTGACTCGACCACCTGCCAAAACCTTTCCAACTCTCTGCGACTCACTGAGTCGCCCACAACTCGGTCAGGACTACACACTGGGTGTCCTCAAGGACAATCTTCAAGCGACTCGTCGAGTCTGTTCATCAGACTCGGCGAGTCCATGCCATGCACCAGCTAAAACTGGCCTTAGCGGTCAAATCCGTTTCATCCATTCATAGATCTGGCCTTCCCAAGCTTATTTGTCATGTAAAGTCTCAGTCTTGGTTGCCATGCAATGCGTACAAGGCTTATTTTGGGGAAACAACCTCTAATATGACCACCCTAGCTTCTAACTCAAAAGGATGGACATAAAGCTAGTCATATGGGGTCTCCTGGACCTGCTAAAGCCCATATCTAGGTTCCATATCTCCATGGGACCTTTCATACTTCCAATTTAAGCCAAGAAATACAAGAAGAAACCCTAGATTTGACACATCAACACAAAACACGAAGTTTGGCTCTGAAAGTTACCTCAAGAAGGCTCCCTTGATGAATTAGCAACAGATCCACGCTCCCCAACTCCTCAAGTTTGATCCTCTCCCTCCTTTCTTGCAATAACACACAAAATGGTGAACAAATGGCCTCCAAATACACTCACAAGGGCTCACAGACGAATGGGGGCTCTTAGGGTTCAAGGTGGCCGCAAATGAGGGCCATAAGGTCCTTTAAATAGGGCTTAGAACCGGGAAATTAGGGTTTCATTAAATAGCGCAGACTCGCCGAGTCCATATCCTGGACTCGCCGAGTCCAGACGAATCCCGCGTCCAAAAATCGCGACCCTACTCGGCGAGTCTGGGCTCCAACTCGCCGAGTCCCCTCTCAAAACACAAAATAATCAATCAATAAAGATACCTGGAAATCCGGGCTGTTACAACTTCATATTGGGTGTCATATTAAGGACTTAAAATCAACTATCTTGAATATCTCCCAAAAGATGTCTGTAATAGACACCTATGATCTTTCCAAATCTCTTGAAACAAGGTTTCCTAATGAAGATGATGTCCCATGGATATCATACTTCTTTCACCTCCTCCAATTATTCTCCCCAACCCACAAGTTCTTGAAAAGTTTAAGGTCACTCAAGCCCTATTGGCAAGGCAAGGTCTAGGTGTGAACACATCTTGGAGATGTAGTCACATATTGACAAGCCGGGAGAGTTGGGTGTCAAAGTCTTGAGAAAGTTGGTGGTTCAATCACTTTCTAAGTCACATAGTGAGTTCCTTTGGGACACCTATGAAACAGACTATGACAAGACCCTTAATGATCTTATCTATTTGCTAAGATCAACTTCCTAAATCTTTATGGACATTGACAATGATGACATTGGATATCTAGTAAAGCTCTCTCTTCCCGATGGAAAGGGATCAACCATAGTCAACTCGGTTGACCAAATGGTAAAGAGAAAAGCTAATTCTGTGATAGTCTCGTGTACCATTATCAAAGGGTCCATATGTTTGTATTGCCAAAGAAAGGGGCATTGGTTGCGAAGCTGCCCAAATTTACCTAAGGATGTTAAAGTCAATAAGTTTGACTCTACTTCAGGTAAATTCCACTATCTAACTCTGTTAAGTTTCTATTCTGAGATTCTTGATACATGATGTGACTGGGTCACATGGTGATTTTTTAAGAATCAAAGAAAAAGTGAAGAAACTTAAAGAAAGAATATGCTGAATCTGATCGCATAGATGGATTTCTATCGCATAGTTTGAAGATCGGATTCTTGAGCTACTTCTTAGGAGTTATGAGATATTGCTTAGGAATAGGTAACAACAAGTTTTCATATGGATTGTAAGGATAAGTTTTCCGCAAAGTTTTAAAATAAAAGGAAAAAAAATCTTGATTTTATCCTTACAATGGCATTTGAGGGAAAATTGTTGCTTATATGATTCCATTAAGAGCAAGAGTGGAAATATAAAATTGATTCTTTCATTTGTGGTAATGTCTAAATTTACCAAATAAGGAAAGATTCTCATCACCCAAGTTTCAAGTGGACCGGAACTTGGAATCATGCAAGTTGTATAGCATGATGAATGAGAACTTCCAAGTTTTGGAAAATTAAGACTAATTACTTGTTTACATGGATGTGTGAGTCAAGTAAAGGACTAAGGGATCGAGTACACATTCTTGTGCACTGAATAAGTCCACCACAAAAGTTTGATAAGACTATTCGTCATAGTTTACTAAAGCTCAGTAAATATGATTATACTTACATGCTTAAGTGTAACTCTGAGACACTGGAAAAAAGGTTCCAATGTAAGGCAGAGCGAATAAGAAGAATCAAATTAGGCAGAAGGATAAAAGTCTCTCAAATCTGAAAAGATAGGAGAGTACTTTAGTATTAGTTTTGTGATCATCTTAATGATTAAGAAACCATATCACAATTAGTTCTCTAAGGAAATCTTAGTGCATTCTTATGACTAAGAAGAGGGATCTTGAATTGTTGAAATGGTTAAATCGAGAAGATGAGTCATACTTCGTTCCAATACAAGTCTTAGAGTCATACTCCAAGATTGTAACTTGAGTGACATGTCTTAAAGAAGGTTTAAAACACTTGTCAAATGTAAGAGTAAAAGTTTTCTACTCTAGTACATTTGAAATTGGTAAGTTGTGATGTTTTGGATAAAACAAAGACCAACTTAGGCCAATTGTGTGAAGTGTTTTTCTTGATTAGAATCCACACTATCTCTTGGATATTTGACAAGGGAATCTTATAGGTCAAGAGGACAGTGGGAGTCTTAAAGGTCTTGAAAGTCTCAAGAACTAATCAAGAACAAAACCTGAAGGTCTTCCCTAGCACACGACTTGAGGTTCATAACCTATCGTGTTGACATATTCTGTGCCCATTCCAGTTAAAGTTGGCTTTGCATATGAGTTCTTAGAGTTCTTAATTGGTTGCACAACAACTTGGAAGCAATGGCAGGCCCTTGAGCTGCCAGGTGGCAAGAAATTAAGATTGAGTTCAGTCCATATGAGTTTGGGTTTGTCATTATCCTTGTCTTGTGACTATGATTTTGACCATTCACATGGATAAGAACACATACACCATTAAATCTAAGTGTCATAAGGTTTCTCTCCGATTCATGAAAATGATGGTGAGGAAACACTTTCACTAAGTAGATTTTAGCTAGATAGCAACTGTGACATTTGCATTCTCAAAGTCGTTAATGGAGCGTGTGTGGTTTACCGGCACACTAACCTGGACTTGTGAGAAGTGGCAAAAAGGTCTAACATTTATGATTACGGCATACCTCTTCATAATTGTTTAGACACACAAGTGTGCTATCTAAGGGAAGGTGTATGATTTTGATAAAGTTTTATCAAAACAATCTAGCATCAGAAATCTGAACTTTGGTAAGAAAGTCAATGAAGTATTGATTTCTAGAAGTCCAGGTGATTTCTGAGAACATGTCAAAGCTAGTGGGAGCATAAGTGTTATGCTAATAATCATCATGTTAGTGGGAGCATGATAATTATGATAAGTATTGCAAGTTAGCAATGTTAATTATAGAAAAACAAAAGTTTCAATTGGGAAAGAGTTGTTTTGCTATAATTAAGGGAGAGGAAATTATACTTCATCTCAAATCTACAAGTTTAGATCGTGAGGTTTAATCATTTAGTCAAGGATATATATGAATTTCATGTTGGAATGGCTCAACATAAGGAAATTCTGTATATGGGTCCATTATTTGCGTTCTAAAATTCGATTATGATTAGGGCATCCCTTTTCATAATCTGAATTATGAGAACTTGGCAAATAGAAATGGAAATGTTATAGCAAAAGACTGGTTTAGTCTTTATGTGAGACATCATGAATCGTGTCCCATATGCTTCGGATATAGGATCGATTACATGTGCTATAATCATCCGTTCTAAAATTTTCCAAATGCCTGGGGCATTAAGAAGGGAAAAGGTTTAGAACTGGATATGACTAAAAGGATTGAACAATTGTCTAGGACAATCTAAGGTTTACCAAAGATTGGTTACTCAAGGACAATTGGAAGTATAGTGATAATTCTGGAAGGACCATATTGACATAATCTGTAAGGAGGCAACTCTTGTTCAGAAGTGGTAGTCAAAATGGAATCTGGAAATGTTTCAAAGTTAGAATTTTCAATCTGTGTAAGATTAAGGAAACTTAATGCAAGAAGGATATTTCCAAGGAGTTGATCTCCTTTGGAATACTCTGTTAATGATTGTTGCCAAGTCTTTGTGAGTTTGTGCATAATCGTTACAAGAGTATCAATGCATATAAGTTTAGAATCTAACAGATTTCAGTAAATGACATGAATTTGGAATTCTTGCATTTGCAGTAAGGATTTGGGAGTGTGAAAAGAGAATCATTGAAGTTATGTTCAATTGATCTAGTTCACAAAGTAAAGGTCATAGACAAACATAGTATGCATACTTGGTGTATGGCATGACTAGTGTTTAGAAAACATAGTGTACATGCTTGGAGCATGGGACAACTATTGTTTTAAATTCAAGAATAAAGTTGATAGCTGAAACAGTATACAATGAATAATGTGTAATCATATGGTGATAAATAAAAGGTGTTTTATTTATGTTCAAAGTGTTGATACCATATTGGATTCAATTATTATTGTGTTTCACTTTGCATGTTTTGACTTCCCGAATAAACTAGGTTATTCTTCCGGAATGACTAAGTTATTCAAACCATCCACAGTCGGTCATATGTTGGAAGTAGATATGAATTAAGACTGTCATGGGTTGGCTTGTAGAGGTCTAAGGTGTTGGACAAAGGGCTACAACACTCATGAGTGCTCATAAGTTTTGAGTATTGGATTCAACCCGCGCTCATTGGAATCACTTCATGGATCTTATCACGAGTGATCATGAGACGATAATATCTTATATTCTTTAAACCTAGAGACATGAGTTGTTACTATGAGTTGATAGTACATTGATTGCACGAAAATGCATTTGGTAACTCAGTGCTATAAAACGTGCCTTTGTGTATAATTCAACAAGTAGTAGAACAAGCCATATGAGTCGAAGTTTATCCGTTCCTTTTACCTTCGGGATAAAAGCGATATCTGTGGGCCCCTCGATGATTTGATGATGACAAATGGAAGTGCTCGGCCGGGCCAGGACTGATTTGATTTGTTCAATTAGTCAGTCGTCATAAATCACAAATCGGGAAACAACAAATGGACAGAGAGAATGATTATAATCCATGTCTCAGTCCATATGATATCTAGAATGGAGGAATATATGATCCCTTATCTAATGGACAAGTCATTGACAAAGGTCAGAGTTCATCTACAAGGTCAGAGTTCGACAGAAGCTTTTGAGAGCTACGATTGCCAGTTGGTTCCTGAAGTCATACGCAATAATAGTTTTAGACTTATCCAAGTGGGAGACTGTTGGATTAATGTCTAAGTCCATAACTATAATTGGTAAGACTTGACCCGACTCGGCATGGTCCATTTGGGTTGCATGGCATCATGCACTTGGATAGACTAAAAGAGAGAAATAAGACACTTATGATTATTAATATATTATAAGTTCTAGTATATTAATAATAAGAATAATAAGATTATTTAATTAGTATTGATCGAGAATTAATCTAGGATTAATTAAGTGATCAAAAGAAGACTAATTAAGTATATGGGTTGATTGTGTAAATCATCCATACTTGTATAGTGGGCTAACGCTCCATGGATTATCTAGTTGGGCCAAAACCCATATGATGCTCCATGGATGCTCCATGGTGTATTTGAACCCATGGATCCAAGGAAATGGAAAGTCATGACAATTAGGATTTACCCTAATTGTATAACTATATACGCATCTTATTATTGAGAAAAAATGGGCCACTAGAGAGACTAGTATTCTTCTAGAGAGGGCTAGCCGATTTCATGAAGTGTAGAATTCTCTCAAGTTAATCCATGTGTATTTGGTGTTGTGTGAACCATTTGAGGTGTCACACTTGGGGCACTTGGCACTCAATCTTCATGAAGACTTTCTACACCAAAGAGGTATGTATTCTATCTTGCTATAGTTATTGTTTTGTATGCTAGATTAGGATAATACCTTGGAAGTTCTTATTTGCATGTATAATAGAGAAAACATAGATCCAAGGTATTTAGGGTTGCATGTACACTTAGGAGTGTTAGAATGCTCAAAACCCAACAGACTACACTTCATACTTATAGAAAATAAGGGTTTTCTAGGGATTTCATACTTACCTCAACATTTTCACTTAAAGGTTCTCATGGCATTCATAGCAGGTTTTCACAAACAAAGCAATGACACTTATATACTTATGAACTCACCAGCTTTAAAGCTGATACTCTCTTTCAAAGTAACTTGTATTCTCAGGTCGCCAGTAGACAGGTATGGAGGACAGGTTTTGAGAAGACGCAGCAGACAAGTCTCGTCTTTTATTTTGATTGTATATTTTTTTTGGTGTCTTACCACAATGAAAGAACACACATGTATAAAACTTTACTTATAATGCAATGGATGATGTTGTTGCTTGTTTATTATATTACACTGTTGTGATACTGTACATGACGTCCTACACCCCTGAACGTTTCCGCCGTTCGTGGTTTTGGGGTGTGACACCAAAGTACACCACAAAAGATGAATGAAACTATTCATCATGATTTACTAAGGTTTAGTAAATATGATTATACTTACAAGCTTAAGTATAACTCTAAGACATTGGAAAAATTCCAAATGTATGGTAGAGTGAATAATAAGAATCAAATTAGGCAGAAGGATAAAATTTTCTCAAATCTGAAAAGATAGGAGAGTACTTTAGTATCATGATCATCTTAATGATTTTGAGACCTTATCACAATTCATCCTCTAAGTGCCTTCTGATAGCCAAGAAGAGGAGTTATGAATTGTTTAAGTGGTTAAATCAAGAAGAGGATTCATACTTGGTTCCAAAAACAATTCTTAGAGTCATACTCCAAGATTGTAACTTGAGTGACATATCTTAGAGAAAGGTTTCTTAATACTAGTCACATGTAAGAGTAAAAGTATCCTACTCTTGTACATTTGAAATTGGTAAGTTGTGATGTTTTGGATAAAACAAAGACCAACTAAGGCAAATTGTGTGAAGTGTGTGTTTGATTAGAATCTACACTATCTCTTGAATATTTGACAAGAAAGTCTTATAGGACAAGAAGACAGTGGGAGTCTAAAAGATCCTGAAATAGTTTCAAGAACTAATCAAGAATAAAAACCTATAATTTATCACTAGCACACGACGTGAGGTTTATAACCTATCGTGTTGACATTTCTATGCCCATTCTAGTTAAAGTTGGCTATACATCTGAGTTCTACAAGTTCTCAGTTGTTTTCATAACTACTTGGAAGCAATGGCAGGCCCTTATACTGCTAGGTGGCAAGAAGTTAAGATTGTACAAGTTCAATCCATGTGAGTTTGGATTTGTCACTAACCTTGTCTTGTGATTATGGTTTTGACAAATTGACGTGGATAAGAACAAATACACCATAAAATCTAAGGGTCATAAGTTTTCTCTCCGATTCATGAAAATGATGGTGATGAAACTCTTCCACCAAGTAGATTTTAAGTAGATAGTAATCTTTGCATTCTCAAAGTCGTTAGTAGAGCACACTAACATGGACTTATGAGAAATAGCAAAGGTCTAACCAATTGAGACTATGATTACGACATCCCTTTTCATAGTTCTTAAATTGTTTAGACATACCAGTGAGCTATTTACAATAAGGTGTATGATTTTGATAAAGTCTTATCACAACAATCTAGTATCAGAAATTTGAACTTTGGTAAGAAAGTCAATAAAGTATTGATTTCTAGAAGTCCACTAATTTCTGAATACATGTCAAAGCTAGTGGGAGCATAAGTATTATGCTGATAATCATCATGTTAGTGGGAGCATGATAATTATGATAAGTATTGCAAGTTAGCAATGTTAATTATAGAAAACAAAAGTTCAACTTGTGAGGTTGCGAGGGTTGAAAAAGTTGTTTTGCTATAATTAAGGGAGAGGAAATTATACTTCATTTCAATTCTAAAAGGTTTAGATTGAGATTTTAATCATTTTAGTCAAGAATATATATATATATATATATATATATATATATATATATATATATATATATATATATATATATACATATATATATGAATTTCATGGTGGATTGGTTCAACTTAAGGAAATTCCATATATTGCGTTCTCAAAATTCGGTTATGATTACAACATCCCTCTTCATAGTCAAATTTTGAAAACATGGCAAACAAAAATTATTGTAGCAAAAGACTAGTTTAGAATCATGTCTTTATGTGAGAAATCATGAATCGTGTCCTGTTTGCTTTGGGTACAAGATCGATTTCATGTGCTATAATATTTATCCTTTCTTAATTTTTCAAATGCCTTGGGGCATTAAGGGGAAAAAGGTCTAGAATTGGATATGGCTAAAGTGATTAAGCAATTGTCGAGGAAAATCGATGGTTTTACCAAAGATTGGTTACTCAAGGACAGTTGGAAGTACACTGTTAATATTGGAAGGACCATATTGACATATTCCGGAAAAGAGGCAACTCTTGTTTAGAAGTAGTAGTCAAAATAGAATATGGAGTTGTCTCCATAGGTGGAAGTTATATGTGTAAGGTTAGAAAACTTAATGCAAGAAGGATATTCAAAGCAATGTGCTTTGAGACTTCGTCTCCATGGAATTGATCTCCATTGGAATAACCTGTAATGACTGTTGACAAGTCTTTGTGACTTTGTACATATTCATTACAAGAGGGTCTGTGCATATAAGTTTAAAATCTAAACAGATTTCAATAAATGCTAGGAATTTGGAATTCTTACATTTTTCGATAAGGATTTGGGAGTGTGAAAAGAGAATCATTGAAAGTACGTTCAATCGATCTATTTCACAAAGTAAGGATCATAGACAAACATAGAGTGCATACTTGATGTATTGCAAAGCTATTGTTTAGAAAACATAGTGTACATGCTTGGAGCATGGGACAACTAGTGTTTTTTAAATTCAAGTATAAAGTTGATAAAACCGAAACAGTGAATAATGAGTAATCAGTATGGTGATAAATAAAAAGTGTTTTATTTATATTCATAGCATTGATACCATATTAGATTCATTTATTCTTGTGTTTCATTTTGCATGTTTTGACTTCCAGAATAAACTAGGTTATTCTTCCTGAATGACTAAGTTATTCAAACCATCCCCAGTCGGTCATATGTTGCAAGTAGATATGAATCAAGAATGTCATGAGTTGGCTTGTAGAGGTCCAAGTTGGTGGACAAAGTGGTGCTACAACACTCATGAGTGCTCATAAGTTCTGAGTATTGGATTCAACCCGCACTCATTTGAATCACTTCATGGATTTTATCACGAGTGATCATGAGACGATAATATCTTATATTCTTCAAACCTAGAGATATGATTTGTTACTATGAGTTGATAGTACATTGATTGCACGAAAACGCATTGGTAACTCGATGTTATAAAACGTGCCTTTGTGTATGACTCAACAAGTAGTAGAACAAGCCATATGAGTCGAGGTTTATCCATTCCTTTTACCTTCGGGATAAAGGCGATATCTATGGGCCCCTCGATGATTTAGTGATGACACGTGTGAGTGCTTGGCCAAGCCAAGATTGATGTGATTTGTTTAATCAGTCAGTCGTCATAAATCGAAAATAGGGAAACAACAAATGGACAGAGAGAATGATTATTAATCCATGTATCAGTCCATATGATATCTAGAATGGAGGAATATATGATCCCTTATCTAATGGACATGTCACTGACAAGGTCAGAGTTCGACAGTGGCTTTTGAGAGCTACGATTGCTAGTTGGGTTTCGAAGTCATATGCAATAATAGTTTTAGACTTATCCAAGTGGGAGACTGTTGGATTAATGTCTAAGTCCATAACTATATTTGGTATGTACTTGACCCGACCTGACATGGTCCATTTGGGTTGCATGGCATCATGCACTTGGGTAGACTAAATGAGAGAAATAAGACACTTATGGTTATTAATATATTATAAGTTCTAATATATTAATAATAATAATAATAATATTTAAATAGTATTGATCAAGAATTAATTATGTGATCAAAAGAAGACTAATTAAATATATGGGTTGATTGTGTAAATCATCCTTAACTTATATAGTGGGCCAAAGCTCCATGAATAATCAAGTTGAGTTAAACCCATAGGATGCTCCATGGAGGTTAGATAACCCATGGGTCATGGAAATGAAAGGTCATGACAATTAGGGTTTACATGGTGTAACTCTAATTGTAACACACTATATAAGCATCATATTATTCACCAAAATCGGCCACTAGTGTGTGTAAAAGAAGGGCTAGCCGATTTCATGAAGTGTGGTTTTCTCTCTAAGTTATTCCAAGAGCATTTGATGTTGTGTGAGCCATTTGAGGTGTCACATTTGAGGCACTAGGCACTCAAGCCCCATGGAGTCAAGCTACACTACAAGAGGTATGTATTCTATCTATATTATTACCCAAGTATCTATGATTGTATGCTAGATAGGGTAATACCTTGGAATGTTAGTATTTGCATGTATATTAGTGAAAACATAGATCCAAGGTATTTAGTGTTGCATGTACACCATAGGAGTGTTAGAATGCTCAAAACCCAATAGAAACAACGGCAATGGCGGCGTAATGGCAGAAGAGAATGGAGAAGAACTGAACTGGAACAACCACCATGACAGCTGCGGCGTCTAACGATGGCTTCGTATGCAACTGAAGCGGTGCAGCGGCGACACATCTCCGGTCTTCTTCCTCTAGTCTCCCTGACTAACACGACGGTGGTGTTTGATGGCTCACGATTTCGCCGGCAGTAAAGGGTCCACCGGTGTCTTGGTTGATGGGAATGACAGAGAATGGGATGAAAGGTGGTGGCAGCCGGACGATGGAGGAAGGAGAGGTGACGGCTGCAACATATAGTGGTTTAGGTTAGGGTTACCGGGTGGTAACGATTATATATATCCCGCTTCATGAAACTTCACCCCATAATGACAACATTAGCCCCTCTTTTTCCTTTTTCTTTCAAAGCAGATCCACAATTTACCATTTACACCCTGCCTCCTATAATCCTTTACAAATTAAGTCCGAAATTTTACCAATCAGCACCTGCCTCCATAAATCCTTACATATTAAGTAGAAATGATACCAAACACCTCCTGATTTCTAAAATCCTTTGCAAAATAAATCCCGAAATTGCACTTTAACCCCCGGAGATTCGAATCTTGTCATTTGGCTTTCCGAAACCAACACCCCGCTAGTTATTATTTGATTTTTGACTATAATAATATAAAATAATAATAAAAATTACTTCTCGGGGTTCCGACTTTATTATTTAATTATTTTATTTTAAACGAGATGTTACATTTTTGCAGATTAATCTTTTACCCAGAAACAACATAGAAACACTCCAAAAGCTGCACCACATTAACAACATTGGATCTACCCCAGTCAACCAAAAAAAATTATCATCACCATAGATAAAATGAGAAATCATCATATTCCCAATTTTAGCTGCTTTGACAAAACCTACATCAATGACATCCTCCACGACAACATGTAAAAGCCTCCATCACTAAAATGAAGAGGAACAGGGAGAATGAGTCACCCTGACGGAGACCTCTCTCGAGATTATAATCGTAAGAAGGGCTACCATTCTCCAACACTGAGGCTTTAGCCGACACCAGCGCCACACGAATCCATGACACCCATTTCACCCTAAAACCGAGAATCACCATCACCAACTCTATAAAGTTTTGACTTATTGAGTCACAAGCCTTTTCAAAATCGATTTTGATGATCATAAGTTTCCTCTTCCGCTTCTTGAACCAATCTACTATTTTGTTAACCATAAGATGCCCATCTAGAATTTGACGACCTGTAACAAATGCTTAAAAAACACTAATTTCTCATGCCTAACAATACTATCAATAACTTTTACGAAACGGGATGCCATGACCTTCATGATTATTTTATACCGGGCACCGATTAAACTAATCAGCCTAAAATTTGTAACCATGATGGGACTATCAACCATGAGGATAAGAGTTATAAACGAAGAGTTGCACCCTGACAATATCTTCCCCGCTATAAATAACTCTTCCACAATCTCCATCACATCAGTCCCATTTAAGTCCCAATATTTTTTATAAAACCCAAATGAAAAACCATCAGAGTCTGGGGATTTAGCAGAACCGCACTCCTAGACTGCTTCCTTTACTTCTTTCTCGAGAACCATAACCTCCAACGCCTCTTTGTGGGTTCCATTTAACAATTTAAAAATTTTCACTTCTTCTGTTAATGAAAGCACTATTAAGCTTCTGGAGTTTTTCGTAAAAGAACAGATTTTTTTTGCTTAATTCTCTTGGTTTTAGTAACCCACTCCCCTTCCTCCTTGATGCCACTAATAGCAAGTTGGCTTCTCTTTTTATTTATGACCCCGTGGAAAAATTTTGTGTTTTCATCAGCTTCAATTCCCCACTTCACTTTTTCTTTCTGCGCAACATTAGTGATCTTAATCTTTTCAATTTCTTTTAATTGTTGAAGTATTACCCTCTTCTGATCTAATAGGTCCTGAGAATTATCTCACCCACCAACCTTTTATCGACTTCCACCACCATACCCGATAACTCATTTTCTTCACATGAGTACCCGAGAGATAAGAAGACTTCCACAAGTGAATATGCTCCTTTAGAAACTTCATTTTGTTCTTGAAGACAATAAATTTATTAGACCCCATACAAATTTAAGCCTCTACCTGTAATGGTCGGGATCCACATTGTCACACCCCAAACCAGGATGGCGGAAACGTCTGGGGGTGGAATACTTTCATGAACAGTATCACAACATAATTTATAATAGTGAATCAAAGCAAACACAACCATCATAATTATAATTGAAAAGGTTACATTGTTACCATGTATTGTATGTTTCAAACCAATTACTTTATGATGACAAAAATGAATAATATGATGCGTTAACTTCCGATCCTCAAAAACCTTGTGGTTACATGTTTAACAATTTCCCGAGAATACAAGTAGTTTTGAAAAGTGTCAACAATTAAGTTGGTGAGTTCATAAGAGTTTTGTATCTGAAAAATCTGTAACTTTTTTTCCTTGTAAAATTGATAGTGTACGTTCCCAGAAAATCCAATATTTTTCATAAAAATGAGTTTCAGTCTTGAAAACCCTAAGACCAAAAATGTATAAGTATTTCTATACTTAAAATAGTATTATGTAGTTTTATTCTTATATAAACCATATTGTATTGTTGATTCCCCATGTGAGTTATTACAACCATGCTAAAACTGAAGTTGACCTGCTACGATGTTCTTTAGACGTCAGCATGTTAGACATTTGTCACCCCAGACGTGTTAGCTGTAGCTAGCAACTTAGGTGCAGGATTGTTAGTCCTGTATAGATCTATACACACGTGCCACGCTCTCTTACCGAGATTCTAGTTATAATTCAGGACTTTAGTGTGTACTCTGGTAGGTACGATGAAGACTGTATCTTACATAATTGTTTCAATAAGTTTACGTATAGTGTAATGAAAACCCTTGTAAGTGTAAATATCACATTTCCATAGTATTTACATAGTGTAAATATAATTACACTTTTATATTATTATTCGTATTGTATCAAAACGTTAACATGTTTAGATGTTCCTAAGTAACTTATAATTTACATCTAACACAAGTATATGGACATTTAGTATGGTGAAGCCAATTTGCTAGTTTTGGCCCTTTTTTCGTGTGACATCCCCAAAATCACGGCCAGAAAAGACCGATTTTGTTTATGCTTTATAAAAATCAGAGTACTTCATTTTATAAAAAGGTTGCAGAATTTGTTCCCAGAAAAACATGGTGAATACGTTATTAAAACAATTTCGAAGAAACGTATTCGTTTTATTTTAAAACGTTTGGGATGTCATCGTTAATACCGAAACATAAGCATAAACAGAACTTACAATGGTTTACACTAGTGATCTACATTTCTTTTAAATCTCTCAGTGTAATGTCACTTCACTTCGTCACCTGTGATATACATAAACTGAGTGGGTCAGGTTGGGAAAACCTGGTGAGTACATAGGGTTTTCAACCCACAATAATATAATTATTATGTTCAATCAAACAATCAACCCAATTACCCATCCCTATTATCTTCTTTACTCTTTAAGGATTTAACCTAAGAGTCATCTATCCTGCATTCGTTTATTCCGAAGTCCCTTACTTCCAGGGTTATAAGACTGGCACTAAATCCATAGCTGCCAATGTTCGTTCATAAAGCACTAATTCCATAGCTGCTATAGTCTATTCATCGGGTACTAAATCCATAGCTACCAGTCTTTATCTAATAGGTACTAAGTCCATAGCTACCAATGTTCAACAGGTACTAAGTCCATAGCTACCAATTCCTACAGGTACTAAATCCTTAGCTACCAGCGTCTAACTAATAGGTACTAAGTCCACAGCTACCAATTCCGAACAGGTACTAAATCCATAGCTACCAACGTCTAACAGGTACTAAGTCCATAGTTACCAGTGTTTGTCCCATAGGCACTAAGTCTATAGCTGCCAATGTATACTCACATCATCTTCTATCTCTCATCATTCATCTACCCATCTCATACCCACATATTTGTATATATAAAATACGTATACAGTTTAAGTTCTTTAAAACATGTATAAAACGTTCATCCAGCATAGACAGCAAGTATTCAGATAATATGCACACATAGCACGTAGTTTATATAAAATACTTCATATCTATGTGTAAGATGAAAGGGACTATGCACTCACCTGAAAGGCGATGACTCAACACTCGAACAGCGCTTCGATACTCTCAACACAATTTCCTTCGATAAAACCTAGTATCAATACCACTAGGGTTTAGTCCAACGATAACCGCGACAAACTAATAGTCTGACTATTATTATTATTATTATATAAGCGTTAAATAACACTCAATATAACTCATAATAATAGCCCAAATACTCATTATAAGTTCCTAATAATGTTACTATATTAAAACATAAGCTATACTAAAGATGGGTTAGGCGTAGCTCACTTACAGCGGGTTTTCTCGAAAACCGGGCTTCGCTGGAGCAGCGTTGCCGAGCCAAAAGGCTCTTTTCTCGGGACTCCGGGAGCCTCGGGGCTTCCTTCGGGTGCTAGGGGGTTTACCTAGGCTTTTAGGGGGGTTAGGGAGCTTAGAGAGAGAAAGAAGAAGGTTGAGGGGTGAGAAAATGAGGGAACCCGGAACCTCTATTTATAGGGGAGAAATCTGATGGACTCGCCGAGTCTGAGTCATGACTCGCCGAGTTGGTGCATGTGGCATCCTTCTGGTGGTGCCACGTGTCCAATTCTGGTGGTGCCACGTCACCCCCTATCGCGTATCAGCCTTCGAACTTAGAAAAATCATAACTTTCGCATACGAGCTCTGTTTTCGATGTTCTTTATATCCACGCGTAGGTAAAATCAAGATCTACAAATTTCATTTACACTCCGTCGGCTAATTCTCGACCGATCTCAAATTTAACAGTAGGAGGAGTTTAGACTGTTAAATGACCGCGAAGAATTTGTAACTCCTTCATACGAACTCCGTTTTCGTCCATCTTTTTACCGTTGAGTTCCTATTAATGAGATATTCAACTCTCATTTAGGTCGCGTAAGCCAAAAACCGCTTGAACTAAAATTCGAGTTTCGGGCCGTGCACTGCTAAGCCGAATCTTAGAAAAATCATAACTTCCTCATACGAAGTCAGATTTGGGCGTTCTTTTTATCGACGCTCTTAGTTTAACATATTCTACAACTTTTGTTTAGATTTCTAAGGCTAAATCTCTCTCTATCATAAATTTACTATTTACGCTTCCTGGTGCCGTGCCGATTTTGCCGTAAAACTTCGACGGGCCATAACTTCTTCGTTATTACTCGGATTTAGGCGTTCTTTATATGTATGGAAACCTTGTGACATATTCTACAACTTGATTAAGATTATTTATTGTAAATAACCTTTTGTCGAAAAGTCGTTTTCGACCCCTATTGCCTCTAAATTGACTAGCCCGGATCTACGGGCGTTACAATTATCTCCCCCTTAGGATGATTACGTCCCGGAATCATCAACGAAACAGGTTCGTATAATGACTCCATACATCATCTCTTCATCCTAGTTGATAATTATAACCTCTACATTCCTTCAATTCTATCTCTTAAACTCATTGATTGTAAGAGTACTCGATCGTGCACCTGCTCTCTACCTCAGGCTAGACTCCCAATTATGACCTTCAAGTCACAATCTCGATCCTTACTGGATACGAACTTGAGATGATTTCTTTTATTACTACTATGGATCGATGTGTCATATTCTAATGACCTATCATCATATGTTGCAACACTTAGGCTTAGGTCTCTTAGAGTTAAATTCTAAAACAGACTATGCCTTCCTTCATGTTCTAATGTGATATAATCACACTTTAACATTAGGCATTTCTAGCTACCAACTTCTTTAACAACGAGCGCGATATTTCTATTGATCGCTTTGATTTCAACCGTTTGGTTTAAGTCGGACGCTACATCAAACTTGTTTCTCTGAACCACACAACATACTCATCGTAGTCGGACTCGATTCGATATGACCACAAGGGTCGGAATATCAACAATCTTCTTAGTCATTACCGAAACGATGGTAACAACACACTTGAATAAAACGAAATCAATTACTAGCTTCTTGGTAACCTTGTGACTTTCCCTGATCCAAGTGTGAGTCCTGTGCTTCCGGTAGTATAGGGCTCTACTACCATTCACACCTACTCATACTCGTCCCAAGTATTGTCTTGCAGTTTCCCAAGTCACCATGCAGCAAATCACACAATCATTCGACACATCAGATAACAAAACGAAGGTTTCATATTAATTCTTGAAACGATTACATAGGTGTTCAAGTTCACCCTAGACTATGCCTCTACTAGGCTACATCATACGAAACTATGGCTACTGCATAATCCGATCTTCGGGTAAGAAGTGCTCATTCTTGATTCCTCACATGGTTCTCTGCTTCGTCAAGGATCATATGAAATGCCCTTGGCCTTGGTGGCGTTTCTGGTCTTACTGCTTTATTTTTCTTTGGGCAGTCTCTGGACATATGCCCCTTGCCTCCACATCCGTAGCATACTTTATCATCATGTGTGCAGTCTTTGGAATAGTGACCAGTCCTCCCACACTTGTAACAAGTCACTTCTTCATTGCACTTCCCACCATGATTCTTCTTGCATCTATCACACCATCTTGCTTCACCTCCATCTCGTCCTCCAAGCTTTGAGAATTTGCTTTCCTTGTTCGACCTCGAAGATCCTTCAAACTTCCGCTTCTCTCCTGCCTTATCTTTTTCTAGACCTTTTTCTCTTATCTGGGCCTCTACGTTCTTAGCTGCCCTAACACATGCTTTCAAGGTAGTTGTCATTTTGACCATTGGGCCAAAGTCAGTGGGCAGTCCGTTAGCAAACCTATCAATCTTGGAGAGTTCAGTAGGCACCAAGTAGGGGAATAGCTTCATCCTCTCGGTGAATGCGGTGGCATACTCATCAACACTCATCTTCCCTTTCTTCAGGTTCTGAAACTCGTTGTTTAGGTCTATCAGATCTATCTCCGAGCAGTACTGCATTTTCAACTGTTCCAATAACTCTTCCCATGACATCCTTAAGGCTTCTCCTCTTGGCATCGTATCTGCCAATAGCTTCCACCAGCTCAAGATTCCAGTTTTCAGCTGTCTTACTGCGAAGACAGTCTTCTATTTCTCGTTACAGCTGCAGCTCTCAAACACCATCTCCATCTCAGAGATCCAATCCATAATCTCAACCGGCTTTGGGCTTCATGAGAGACTTGGTGGTTTTGCACCCAAGAAATTCTTGTACATCCGCCCATCCTTGTTGTTTCTCCCTTCTGGGCCATCCCTTTTCTCACCTTGAGTCCCTACTTGACTCACTTGGCGGCTGTAGTTCCCTTCCTCAGATTGCTCGGGAACTGGCTCCGTCGGTTCAACATGTACGGTAGGTTCGTCCCTATTCAACATCCGTCTTATTTCTTCCCTTTGTTCAGCTAACATAGCCCAAATCATGGCTTGAACTCCAGCCATGGTGACTGGCTCAGGTGCAACTTCTTCAACAACAGGTATTTGCTGAACCACTGGGGGTTGGTTCCTATCTCCATTTGCATTCCTAGCTCCACTACGGGTTCTTTCCATATTGATCTATACACCAAATAAGGTGAATTTAGACCTTTACTTGACGTTTAAGTCATCCTTATCACTCCGAAACGTTTACATGCTAGTTTTAATACCGTAGTCGTACGTTTAGAATCCTAAACACATAAGGTTTCCAGATCCGGTCGGCAACAGACCATAGATCCAAACAATTAACAACATATCATGCACAAAGCATTTAGCACATAAAAGCAATTTAGGCATCATTCCTAAAATAAGCTAGTGCTCACACCTCACAATCATCGCTTAGCATTCTAAGTTTAAGTCTAGAAATAAATCCATATTCCTAGTTCGCTTAAACTAATGCTCTGATACCAACTGTGACATCCCCAAAATCACGGCCAGAAAAGACCGATTTTGTTTATGCTTTATAAAAATCAGAGTACTTCATTTTATAAAAAGGTTGCGGAATTTGTTCCCAGAAAAACATGGTGAATACGTTATTAAAACAATTTCGAAGAAACGTATTCGTTTTATTTTAAAACGTTTGGGATGTCATCGTTAATACCGAAACATAAGCATAAACAGAACTTACAATGGTTTACACTAGTGATCTACATTTCTTTTAAATCTCTCAGTGTAATGTCACTTCACTTCGTCACCTGTGATATACATAAACTGAGTGGGTCAGGTTGGGAAAACCTGGTGAGTACATAGGGTTTTCAACCCATAATAAAATAATTATTATGTTCAATCAAACAATCAACCCAATTACCCATACCCATTATCTTCTTTACTCTTTAAGGATTTAACCTAAGAGTCATCTATCCTGCATTCGTTTATTCCGAAGTCCCTTACTTCCAGGGTTATAAGACTGGCACTAAATCCATAGCTGCTAATGTTCGTTCATAAAGCACTAATTCCATAGCTGCTATAGTCTATTCATCGGGTACTAAATCCATAGCTACCAGTCTTTATCTAATAGGTACTAAGTCTATAGCTACCAATGTTCAACAGGTACTAAGTCCATAGCTACCAATTCCTACAGGTACTAAATCCTTAGCTACCAGCGTCTAACTAATACGTACTAAGTCCACAGCTACCAATTCCCAACAGGTACTAAATCCATAGATACCAACGTCTAACAGGTACTAAGTCCATAGCTACCGGTGTTTGTCCCATAGGCACTAAGTCTATAGCTGCCAACGTATACTCACATCATCTTCTATCTCTCATCATTCATCTACCCATCTCATACCCACATATTCGTATATATAAAATACGTATACAGTTTAAGTTCTTTAAAACATGTATAAAACGTTCATCCAGCATAGACATCAAGTATTCAGATAATATGCACACATAGCACGTAGTTTATATAAAATACTTCATATCTACGTGTAAGATGAAAGAGACTATGCACTCACCTGAAAGGCGATGACTCAACACTCGAACAGCGCTTCGATACTCTCAACACAATTTCCTTCGATAAAACCTAGTATCAATACCACTAGGGTTTAGTCCAACGATAACCGTGACAAACTAATAGTCTGACTATTATTATTATTATTATATAAGCATTAAATAACACTCAATATAACTCATAATAATAGCCCAAATACTCATTATAAGTTCCTAATAATGTTACTATATTAAAACATAAGCTATACTAAAGATGGGTTAGGCGTAGCTGACTTACAGCGGGTTTTCTCGAAAACCGGGCTTCGCTGGAGCAGCGTTCCCAATCCGAAAGGCTCTTTTCTTGGTACTCCGCGAGCCTCGGGGCTTCCTTCGGGTGCTAGGGGGTTTACCTAGGCTTTTAGGGGGGGTTAGGGAGCTTAGAGATAGAAAGAAGAAGGTTGAGGGGTGAGAAATTGAGGGAACCCGGCACCTCTATTTATAGGGGAGAAATCTGATGGACTCGCCGAGTCTGAGTCATGACTCGCCGAGTTGGTGCATGTGGCATCCTTCTGGTGGTGCCACGTGTCCAATTCTGGTGGTGCCACGTCACCCCCTATCGCGTATCAGCCTTCGAACTTAGAAAAATCATAACTTTCGCATACGAGTTCCGTTTTCGACGTTCTTTATATCCACGCGTAGGTAAAATGAAGATCTACAACTTTCATTTACACTCCGTTGGCTAATTCTCGACCGATCTCAAATTTAACAGTAGGAGGAGTTTAGACTGTTAAATGACCGCGAAGAATTCGTAACTCCTTCATACGAACTCCGTTTTCGTCCATCTTTTTACCGTTGAGTTCCTATTAATGAGATCTTCAACTCTCATTTAGGTCGCGTAAGCCAAAAACCGCTTGAACTAAAATTCGAGTTTCGGGCCGTGCACTGCTAAGCCGAATCTTAGAAAAATCATAACTTCCTCATACAAAGTCAGATTTGGGCGTTCTTTTTATCGACGCTCTTAGTTTAACATATTCTAAAACTTTCGTTTAGATTTCTAAGGCTAAATCTCTCTCTATCATAAATTCACTATTTACGCTTCCCGGTGCCGTGCCGGTTTTGCCGTAAAACTTCGACGGGCCATAACTTATTCGTTATAACGCGGATTTCGGCGTTCTTTATATGTACGGAAACCTTGTGACATATTCTACAATTTGATTAAGATTATTTATTTTAAATAACCTTTTGTCGAAAAGTCATTTTCGACCCCTATTGCCTCTAAATTGACTAGCCTGGATCTACGGGCGTTACATTTCGTCACCAAACGGTAAAAATAGAGTTATAAACTTGGTAAATTTTATTTTTACCGTTTTGTGGATAACAAGTCAAACTAATTTTATATGTTTAAAACAACATATTTTAGGTCAAATGTCACAAAAATGGTACCATAATCTAGTCATGACCATTTTTGCTGGAAAACCCCACTTTTACATAAAAATAGTGGGTTTTTAGGTTTTCTTTTTGTAAAACCAAATCCTTGGTATTTTTAAACTAGTTTCTTAACACATATCCAAAATAACATATTTTGGTTTCTATCCTACAAAAATGATATAATAACTTGGTTAAAACTATTTTTGCTAAAAAAGTCATATTATGTTCATAAAAACCATAGTTTTTATACTTTTGTTTTTGTGACTTTTTCTCAAGAACATATAACATGTTTATACTCATTTTTCGTAGATTTGTATTTTAAACAACATACCACACATAAATGTTTATAATACTAGGGAATAACATTATTTCATATAAATAATACTTTTACACAACTTAAAGACAAAGCATGCGTAACAACTAGTGTTATTATACAAGTTTACTTGTATCCCCCCTCCTAAAACTTGGATAAAAACGTAAATGAGGGGTATGAACTCACCTTGAGTGTGTTTCTTGGTGGATAAAGGGATGAAGATTAAGGTTTTCAAGCTTAGAACACTTAAAGAACACTTGAATGTTGAATTACCCTATGGATATTAGCACATATTAATGTGTGTAATTATAACAAAACTAGTATATATGTGTGTAGAATCACTAGATTAGTAAGGAGAAACTTACCAAAAGATCAAGAACCAACTGATGGAGATTAAATATTGAGAATAAAACTTGGTCTTGAGATGTTGGAGATGAAGAATGAAGAAGATGAAGAATGTGAAGTGAAATAAAGGGGGGGGGGGAAGTTTAAAGAGGGAGGGGGAGGGTAGGGGTGGGTAGGGTATAGGGGTATGAAGGTGTAGGAATTTACTTTATTAAAATAATAATTCTTTAATAAAGTGTGTCATCACCATACGAGACACAAATTGTGTCTTTTATTTTTATAAAAGAATTGGTAAACTTTTATAAAAGTTGGTGATTTTTATAAAAAGTAAGGTAAATATGATGTATAAATCATTTAAATTCAAATTATTATAAAAATTATTATCATCAAATTAATAACTCATTACACGAAAGTTAGGATAATTCCTAATTCTTTTCGTTAGTTTGGGTTGGGCCTTTTGGGCCATGTGGTCCATTAATGGCTTGTATCTTGGATCTTAGGCTCATTAGCAAAGGGAAGAATTTTGGGCCACTATGGAAGGAATTAGGCTTAGGTGTTTAGACTCTTTGTTAGGTTGTGTTATAATCCTAATTTAGGGTTAATTATATCATCGTTTAGTTTGTGGTTTCGGACTGTTAGGCGAGAAGATTTTGTGTTTAGCAGATTGAGGTGAGTCTTCTCATTACACTCATGGGTCGAAGGCACCAAGGCCGACCCATTAATTGATATGAGATGATTAGTAATGGAGTATGTAATTGTTTGCTATTTAATCTATATGTGGACTTATGTGAAGACCATGGGAGGAGCCCATGACACTTGACAAGATCATGGCAGGAGCCCATGGCTTGGGGATACAAGACCATTGGGGTAGCCCATGACATTCCAAATGGAGACCATGGAGGGAGTCCATTGCAAACTTATATGTATGTGTGCATGACATTATGTGATTATATGATTCATGTGTATTTGGAAACTCATTAAGCGTGTGCTTACAATTTTGTTGAATGTTTCAGGTACTTCTGGTTCTAAGGGCAAGAGCCCGACTTGATGGTGCGACGTGTATTCTCCAGTATTTATGCATTTAGTTTTGATACTCTGATGTTTTAGAACACTATGGTCATGTAATGAGATTTTTAGAAACAATTGTGGTTGGTATTTATGATTATAAAAGTTAAAATTTTATTTAAAATTTAGGATGTTACAAGTTGGTATCAGAGCCTTGGTTTTAGAGATTTGGGCACACTTTTGGGCGTGTTAGAACTCAAACTGAGGAAACGGTAAAAATTGTTATTCAAAAAGAAACCAAAAGTTAAATTTTCCTGAAAACGATTTTTGTAAGAAAAAGGGGAGAGTGCAATGCGTGTAATCGGTCGAGATCATGTAAGTGTTCCAAATGTTTTAGCCATGCTATAGTATATATGGAAATTGATGTTGAATGAATTATTTTCTAAGTGCATGCTTTCAAAGTTGTATATGCTTAGGATTGCATAGCCCTAGAATGAGGGAATCTGCCTTATTCCTGTTCCTTGTCTGGTTGTGGTTTAGGGTAGAAGCTTTATTTGATAGTTTATGTGATTCTCTTTGTGTATAACTTACATTCATAGGGCAACCTGCTATGATTGATTTGAGTTTCTAGTTTGATGAGGATTGAGAATTCTAGAATAGTCTAGGATCTGAGTTAGTGTTGTGTTTATGGGTCATGATTTTTGGTTGGATGATTTAGGGATATCAGGTATAGCCTTGGGGATGTTACAAGTAGGTGTGAAAGGTAGTATTAGGCCCATACTACTAAAAGCACAAGACCTGTACCCGAATCAATGACAGATCTGATAGCTCTCAGGAGTCCGGTGGGGAGGAATCCCTTTCGAATTCCTTATCACTGTTATTTGTGATATTTCCAGTTGAGGATGGTGATGATCAGACGAGATTCAGGTTCAGGATCAGGATCAGGTTCAGGCTCTAGTGCAGAGCCCATTGATGAGAGGCTGCACGATCTTATTGCAACCGAGGTTACTCGTGGCATTCTTGACGCTACCCCAATGATTTCTGGTACCATCAAGGAGGGCATCATGGAGATCATGGAGGAGCGAATCAGGTCTTTCCAAGACGAAATTGCTGCAGGCCATATTGGGGCCCGAGCTCCCTCGTTTAGGGAGTTTAAGGCGTGTGGAGTGCCTGAGTTCTTCGGGGCCAGGGATCCCATCAATAGTCGACGTTAGGTGGCAGACATGGAGAATGTCCAACGCATGAGATTTTTCCCCAAGGCAGCAATGGTGGGGTTCGCATCTTGTATGTTGAGGGATCGAGCACGAGGCTGGTGAGAGGAGGTTACCCGCGAGGTGGGATCAGTGGGTGTGGCTGAGATGTCTTGGGAGGAGTTTGTGAGGAGGTTTGATCAGGAGTTTGCACTGTATATTGAGGTGCACCGTTTGGTGAGAGAGTTCCAAGATTTGCAGTAGACTACTGAGACTGTAGTGGAGATCACTGCCAAGTTTCAGGAGAGGGCACTATTGGTCCCATAGTACATTGCGGATGAGGAGATGAAGAAGATGAGGTATCATTCCATGCTGAGGGATGATATCCGGGAGTTTGTGAGCTTTTTGGGGTGAAAGACCCTGAATGACATGGTGGAGAAGGAACAGTAACGGGAAATTGAATTAGAGCTCTGCACAAAGCGGAAGCCGGAGCAGGTTTAGGCAGCAGTGGGTCAGGCCAAGAAGCATGTTACATCCAAAAATATTGTCCCAAAAATTTTGTTTTTAATAATAGATAAAATAGTGATTTCAGTAGCATCCAATCATCTCAAATAAAAACCAATGTATCAATTGTCATAAAATCAGAGTAAAACATCATGTACGGAATCCCAATGGTGTGTGCGATGTAGTCATCCCGAGCTCTTCCCCTTGGAACCAGAAATACATGAAATATAAACTAAAAACCGTAAACACAAAGCTTAGTGAGTTTCCCCCAAAATACCACATACCATACATATCAACCAATAATGAGATACAGGCCCCACCCACACTCCGATAATAGAGAGATACGGGCCTTGCCCACACTCAGATAACGGGCCCCACCCAATGAGATACATGCCCCACCCACACTTGGATAAAAATGAGATACGGGTCCCACCCACACTCATATAATGAGCCCCACCCAATAGACATACATATACAAGCACATACAAGTATCACACAGACAACAAGTATAACAACATGATCAAATAAGGGTCTGCCTTGGTGGCTTAGACCCGCAGAACCTGGTGAGGAACTCACCTCAAATGCTGGATGATAATAGGATAAATCCTTGCTCCAAAAATTAACTCTACTCAACCCCTAAAAATAAACAATCCCTTAGATACCGATCAATATTTGAAAACCCCCCTTAAAAGTCAAACTTGGTCAAAGTCAAAGTCAAAGTCAATGTTTCGAGTTGACTCAACTCACCGAGTTTCCCTTCAACTCGCCGAGTTTCCCCATTAATCAATAGAATCGTGAAAAGTCGATCCAACTCGCCGAGTTCACCCATGAACTTGCCGAGTTTCCCCTTTAATCAGCAGAATCGGGAAAAATCGATCCAACTTACTGAGTTCACCCATGAACTCGCCGAGTTTCTTTAGGAAACACGCCTCTTAATCTATTAAGTTACCAATTGAAGAGGCCTTTAGATCAATCGAAATATCAAACAATGACTATAAACAAGAACAAGAGAGATTCACGAAGAAAAACTTTCACTAAGAAAGATAATCTCACAAAGAGATTATCGTGTGCACAAAGCGACGATTAGGGTTTGTGAAAGGCGTAACCATTCACAAACCTATACAAAACAATATATACTGCTATTCTAGACGATCCCTACAATTCAGGGATACGTCAGCTAATAAAACAAGATAACTAAGGAAACAGGATAAATACAAGATTTGTTACAACGTGCTGAATAGACAACTATTACAAACTGAACTGCCGACGTGCTGGTGCTGACGCTGAGACATATGCTGACGCTGAGTCTGTTTCAAACATTATCATATTCCAAGGCTTGACCTTACAATCTCCCCCAATATGATGATGTTCAAAACAAACTAAATTAAGACACCCCTTGAAAGGAATTCTTCATACTCAGCTTCAGCTTCAACTTTAACGGGCCAGTAAGGACTGTCCAGCAACTCTTGTCTTCTGTTCAGCAACTCCATGGCGATAAGAATGTGAAAATCTCCGGATAAATCTTGATGACTCATGCACATTTGCCTTAAGCCAACAAGGTGAGTGGTTGGAGCTTTTGGGATCTCAGTAGTGCGCTAAAAGCACATCCTCCTGTTTTTGTCAAGGTAGTACATTCCGTGTTCAGGAGCTGAGATGAATTGATGCTGAACTGGATCAACACCAAGAGGAAGAGAATTATTAATCACACTAGTACCAAAGTCTAGAACCAATACATCTTCGCCATCAACATGAAACTTGGTCCTTCGAGATTTAGGAACTGACGACCTTTGGCCAGGATGCTGAGGTCGTTCTTTAGGAACAAGATCCAGACGCTGAACATTTTTGATCAGCAGATGAAGAGCACAAGTCAGTTCGGAAGAATGAGCTGAGGTTTGCTTGGATGCTAGATCGAGCAGTTCCATCCATTCCGAATACCCATATCTGATCAGCTCATCCCTTTTTACAACTTCAGTATAAGAGTGCTGAGAACCTTGACGAGTGATCAGCAACGTAAGGATTTTCTCGCTTCGAGGTTTAGAAGCCTTGACCTTGATGATCTTGTCTCCACACATTCGACGATTAAAAACATCTTCAAATCTCTTTCGATCAATCCGGTCAAGAACACTGTCAGCCTTAGGTTTACTAGAGCCAGTAGGAGGTTGAGAAGACTGAGCCTTGGACTGAAACTCTAGGAACTTCTGCATCTGAGCTTCAAACGATCCCTTGGCCTGAAGTTTGTGCTGAATAAGAGATTCATCAGCTTGAGCAATGTTCTTTAGAAGCTGAGCTTGATTAGCTTCATCAAGAATTTGCTTGACTTGGTCAGGGGACATGTTCCATTCAGAGGCAAGATTTGAAATACTGACAATGGACTTGGGTTTCTTCACAGACGAAGAATTATCATTTTGAGAATGATCCAAGTCAGTATCTGCTGCCTTCCGCTTTCGAGACAGCGGATGGGATTCTTCACTCGCAACGTCTGAATCCTCTCCTTGGACCGGAATGATCGGATCAGCAACAGGATTGGTTAAAATAGGATGCGATTCTTCAAGGTCATCTGAGCTTTCTTGCTGAACTGGAATGAGAGGATCAATAAAGTTCATGTCAAGAATTTGACATTCATCATCAGCTTCATCATGCTCTTCATCATGCTCACTGTCTTCCACATACTTTTCAGTAGCTGCTGGACTATTAGGCCCTGCAAAATCAGAGTCACGAATGACAGGTTCTGTGTTTGGTTCACTATCAGCATGAGTGCTTGGTTCATCATCAGCATGATCATTTGGTTCACCATTAGCATGATCATCAGCGTCAGCATCATCATCAGTATCTCCCCCTTTTTGAGCATCATCAGATTCTGGACTAGAGGGAGGAGTAAGTAAGAGTACCTCCTTGATTTGTTGAACATCAGCCTCAATTCGAAGTAGACGCTGACTGATGTCCCGAGTTAGTGACATCAGTTTTGAAAATGCTGAAGCCGGAAGTTGAACCATATGATTACCATACTGATGCTCCCCCTGAGACTGATGCTCCCCTTGTGAGGGATGCTCCCCCTGAGATGGATGCTCCCCCTGAGGCATGAAATCCTGTGGTGCTGAGGAGACTTTGCCAGTGTCTGAGATGACGTGGTGAGAAAGCTGAGGGGAGAAATGTTCACCGTCATGATGGTCCACCTCTTGATCAGCATGATCCATATGATTACCATCAGCACCTCCTTCATCAGTGTCAACGGTGAGAGAGGGCACAGTGTATGGATTCGCAATCCATTCTCTCATCCTATCCGAGATTCCAATGTCAGTATCCAAAGGATCATCCTGATACATACGAACTGACATTCGAGGGCATTGAATTGGATTCCCAGAGTGAGAAAAGTATTCAGGAGCGAAGAATTTGTCGAACACCAAGGCAATCCAGCGTGGAAAGGGAACATGATCAGCACGCACATTTGCACGTAGAAGCTGAATAAGCTGATCAAAGAAAAGAGCCCCATAATCCAGTCTTTTGTTGAGAAGAAGGGAGCAGACAACTTGTTGCTCATAATTGCTCAGTTGGTCACCAGTGCGAGACTTGTGACCCATACACTTGCATAAAGCACCAGTGAAGAACTTCCAGCCTGGGGTCATGCACTGACGCAGAATAAGAGCTGATCGAGTGCCAGCTTTTGAATGATCATAGCCCAATTGATCAAACATGCGTTTACATCTTTCAATAGTAGGAGGTTCAGAAAAGGGTTCAAAAATTGGTAACCTTAAAGCAGCACTGAGAAGTTCTGCGGTGATGAAGACAGAGTGTCTGCCATGGCCAATGGTTCCGGTGATGGCATTGTTTTCTTCGTTGACTGTTGCAGTATAGTAGAACTCACATACTTGTTCAGGGAAGAACTCGGATGGTACATCACTGATGGCATATCGAAGGCGGCAAGAAGCCAAGAAATTTACGAAATCATCGAGTCCAAGACCTCGATGCACTTCTGGAATGTCAGGGTTAAAGACGACATTGGTGGCCTTGATGTGAATGGGAAGAGGAGGAGAGTTTGGGGCAGGAATGACCCTTCGAGAGGTTGAGGTGTATGTGAACAGAGATGCCGCCATTTGAGAGTATTTTAGAGTTCTAGGGTTTTGAGAGAGGTTCAAGAATTTTGGGAGGAAAAGATAAACCAAAGAAGAAAGAGGTTTAAATATGGAATGAAAAGGGTTTTTAAAAGGTAATGATTATCTTGATTAAAAGGATGATGATCATCTTCATTAATAAGAACGGCGCATCGTAACAACCTGTCAGAATATAAAGTAGCCGTTGGATAAAAGAGCCGTTGACTGAAGGTGAAGCGTCAATCAGTGTTCGCGGAAGCGCTGAGCTCAGTGTCACAAATGTTACATGCTGAAAATGTTTCTCCGTCAATTCGAAGTACAGCTTGCTTATTCAGGGTTAGCAAGGTGATTGGTGCGTGTGATAGATACTAGTTACATTATCTAACCATCGGCACAGAGTGTTGTGAGTTCATCAGTGAGTGGTTTATCTTACTGAATCATTAGACACTGAATAATAGGAGGGTAAAGAAGGGATTGTTGCGTGTGATAAACCTTGGTGTTTTGGTCTAACCATCGGCAAAGATTTTTAGACTCTCATCAGCGTGTGTTTTGGCACACTGAATCACAGAATCAGTGTAAGATTGGTAAGAAGGGGTAGTTGCGTGTGATAGATCTTGGTGTTTTGACCTAACCATCGGAAAAGATTTTAGATTCTCATCAGTGTGTGTTTTGGCACACTGAATCATAGAGTCAGTGTTAGATTGGTGAGAAGAGGTAGTTGCGTGTGATAGATCTTGGTGTTTTGATCTAACCATCGGCAAAGAGTTTCAAGTCGTTATCAGTGTATGGTTTAATACAGTGAATCATTCAACTTTTGTTTACAAGATTTGAAGAAGAGATAAGGATAAGAAATCAAACCAAAGTGCTCAGTAGCAAATATCATCAGTATGTTATCATCAGCACAATGTACATCAGCTTATAAGACAAAATCAAACATTAGCACAATTAAACATCAAAATTAATTACAAGGAAATCATTCCCAGCTCTCCAATAATGTGAGCAGTTGATTGAGAATCCAGTGCCTTTGTGAAGATATCAGCAAGTTGCTCCGAAGTCTTGACATGTTCAAGAACAACTTTTCCTTTTTCAACATTATCTCTGATGAAGTGATGTCTGATCTCGATATGCTTTGTCTTTGAGTGCTGAACAGGATTTTGTGTGATCTGAATGGCACTGGTGTTGTCACAATAGATGGGAGTCTTTGAGAACTTGAACCCATAGTCGAGAAGCTGATTTTGAATCCATAAGAGCTGAGCACAACATCTCCCAGCGGCAACATACTCAGCCTCTGCAGTTGAGATGGCAACTGATGTTTGCTTCTTGCTAGACCAGCTGATGAGACGGTTGCCAAGGAAGTGACATCCACCAGATGTACTCTTTTTGTCTAAATTGCATCCTGCATAATCTGAGTCAGTGTATCCATAAAGTTCAAATGCTGAGTCGCGAGGATACCACAGTGCAAGGTTTTGAGTTCCCTTTAAGTATCGAAAAATACGTTTGACAGCCATGAGGTGAGATTCTTTGGGATTGGCTTGGAATCGAGCACAGAGAATGGTTCCAAACATGATATTAGGACGACTTGCTGTGAGATACAAGAGGGATCCAATCATTCCTCGATACAGAGAGTGATTGACATCAGTTCCAGTTGGATCAGCGTGTAGTTTATCAGTCTTAGATACCGGGGTAGATGCTGGTTTGCAGTCACTGAGAGAATACTTAACAAGCAGGTCAGAGATATATTTACTTTGGCAAATGGAAATACCTGTCTTTTGTTGCTGAACCTCAAGACCTAAGAAAAATGTCATCTTTCCCATCATGCTCATTTCGAACCGTTTAGACATGATCTCAGCAAATTCCTTGCTCAGTGTCTCATTTGGAGAACCAAAAATAATGTCATCGACATAAATTTGAACAAGAACCATATCTGAGCCTTTGCTTTTGATGAAGTGAGTGTTGTCGATTGCTCCTCGTCTGTATCCATTTTCAAGCAGATACGATGTCAGCGTCTCATACCAAGCCCTAGGGGCTTGCTTCAGTCCATAAACAGCTTTGTCTAACCGGTACACGTAATCAGGATGATCTTTGTCTACAAAGCTTGGGGGCTGACTTAGGAAAACTTCTTCTTCTAACACACCATGAAGGAATGCTGTTTTCACATCCATCTGATAGACAATGAAGTTCATGTAGGATGCGTATGCGAGAAACAGTCTGATAGCTTCAATGCGAGCAACTGGGGCAAAAGTTTCCCCATAGTCGATGGATTCAATTTGAGTAAACCCTTGAGCCACAAGCCTTGCCTTGTTTCGAGTAATGATTCCATCTTTATCAACCTTGTTACGATAGACCCAGTGAGTTCCAGTGATAGTCTTTCCAGATGGTCTTGGGACAAGAGTCCAAACTTTGTGCCTTTCAAACTCATTCAGTTCTTCTTGCATGGCCTTGATCCAATCAGCATCTTGAAGAGCTGTGTGTACCTTGTCAGGTAAGATCATTGAAACAAAGTTAACATACATGCAAAAGTTATTAAGTACACTAGATCTAGTTCGGACACCATCATGGATATTCCCTATAATTCGATCAACAGGATGATCCCGATGTACAATGACTGATGCTGATTCCGGAGGAATAGATACTAACACATTATCAGTTTCAGGAGAATCTTCAGCTTCAAGAGTTTCATCAGCACCTAATGAATCATCTGCGGATGTGGCTGCAATATCTTGATTCAAGGAACATGGAACTGGAATGATAGGATCAGAGGAATCAATCTTATCTTCAGCAGAAGGAGCTTCATTGAATGGACAAGAGAGAAGCTCTTGAAAGATATAAGGAGAATGAGTGACTTTTTCATCAGTGTATGATTCCTCATCAAACTTCACATGAATGGATTCTTCAACACATTGCCTGTTCACATGAAAAACACGAAAAGCCTTTGAAATAGATGAGTACCCAACAAAAATGCCTTTATCAGCTTTAGGTTCAAACTTGGATCTTGGGTCACGCTGATTTAGAATATAACAAATGCATCCGAACACATGAAAAAAGGATACATCTGGTTTTCGATCTTTCAGCATTTCATATGGAGTCTTCTTGTGAATCCTGTGAATTAGAGATCGATTCTGAGTAAAACATGCTGTATTGACAGCTTCAGCCCAAAAAGACATGGGAAGACCAGCATGAATCATCAAGGTTCTTCCTGCCTCAATCAGTGTTCTATTTCTTCGTTCAGCAACACCGTTTTGCTGAGGAGTACGAGGAGCTGAGAAGTTTTGTCCAATTCCTTTATGATCACAAAATTCTTCAAGAGTTGAGTTTCGGAACTCAGTACCATGATCACTTCTCAGTTGCTTGACTTTAAGACCTGTCAGTGTCTCATTTTTACGAATCAGTGAGATAATTTCCTGTGCAGCATGACTTTTCTTCTTCAAGAAAACTACCCAAGTAAATCGAGTGAACTCATCAACGACCACTAGAGTATACTTATTTCCACCTAGAGAACGAACAGGAATAGGTCCAAATAGATCCATGTGGAGTAGATGAAGAGGGACTGATATACTGGAACATGACTTGGGTTTGAAAGAGGATTTGGTTTGTTTTCCTTGTTCACATGCTGAACACATCTTGTCTTTCACAACGCTGAATTTGGGGAGCCCTCTAACTAGATCTTGATTGGAAATCTTAGATAGATTCTTGAAGTTCAGATGAGAAAACCTTTTGTGCCAAATCCAGCTGAGATTCGTCTGAGACTTTGTAAAGAAACATTGCATCAGTGCCTTGTCACTTGAGAACATGTCAAGAACATATATATCATCTTTTCTACTTGCTGAGAGTACGATGTTCTTGTCAGTGTTTACAACTCTTCCTTCATTCTTTGTAAAGTGAACTTCATAGTCAGCATCACACAATTGACTGATAGAAATAAGATTGTGTTTGAGACCCTTAACATATGAAACGTTTTGAAAAACCACGTTGTTGCATTTGATATTTCCATATCCCTTAGTGAGCCCCTTTCCATTGTCTCCATAGGTAACTGCAGGACCAGTTTTCTTAACATAATCTTCCAGGAGAGACTTTGATCCTGTCATATGCCTTGAGCAACCACTGTCTAAGTACCAAAGATGCTCCTGACCCTACAGTGCTGAGAAACTAGTTAGAACACACTGACCCATTCGAAGATGGGTCATTCACAAAGTTATTTGAAAATAAATTATAACACTCCTTAGGAAGACAATTTAAAGAGTTTGACTTAAGAGTCCATTTTTCATTCCTAACTTTAATATTTTCAGCTCTTGAGGATGATTTATCAAAAGAACATTCACTGATCTTGTGAGAGGAATCACCACATCTGTAACAAATTCTAGTTCCAAAGTTCTTCTTGGTGAGCAAATTTTTTGATTTAACACATTTTGATATGAAAGATTCACCAATAGAGCTTTCAGTCCTTTTGTTAATCACTGAGTCACGACTGAGATCAGTGTCAGAAAGAATTTGATCAGTGTTAGGAGATGAACTATCAGTATCTGATTTTGACTTATTCTCAGATGGATTGCAATCAGGGAAGTGCTTGAGTTGTTCATGAACAGCATGAAACACTCCATTAGAGATGGGAAAAGCAATAATATTCTCAGTTAGAGGAGTTGGTCTAACAAGATGTGCAGGATAAGATGTAGGATCAATTCCGGTAATTTCAACATTACACTCAGTAATACCATCAGAATTAATAGTACAATATTCATCAATTAAACTTTGATTAATAAAAGAATTACTGACAAACTTATTTTTGAAATTGTTTTTCATCTCATTCATGGAATAGACCTCAGATTCCTTTTCTTGTGATTTAAAAACTTTTTCAGCTTCGGCAAAATTACCCCCAAGAATTTTTTTCACAAGAATGAGGGATTTGAGCTGAGATAATATAATTGGCATTCTTATGAGATTTTGCCCAAGTGTGGAGCACAGTTTGTTCTTTAATCAAAAGATTTTTAACATCGTCAATTTCAGCAGACAAGGATGAATTTGACAAACTGGTGATTCTAAGATTTTCTTGAGTGGACTCAATAATGCTATTTTTTATGGATATATCAGTTTCAAGAAGATCAATTTGATTTTGCAAATTTCTTATGGTTTGATTCTTCTTAGAATTAATGACACCCAAATACTCAAACATTTTGATTTTTTCATTCATTGAATAGGAAACAAAGTTTTTAACCTGGTACATTGAAGAAGAGTCAATGTTGTGCTTTCTGGAATTTTCAGCATCAGACATATCAGTGTCAAAAGTACTCTTGTCTTTATCGGGAATATCCGGGTCCTCTATTTTGACCATGAGACACTTGACTTCATCATCTGATGACTCTTCATCAGTTTTCCATTTTTCTTCTTCAACTACAAGCACTTTATGTTCCAAATTTTCAGCTTTCAGCTTCTCAATCAGCTTGTTGTACTTCTGCTTCCAGTATTCATCTGTGCCTTGTTTCTTTTGTTTACACTCCTTTGCAAAATGATCAGTGCTCCCACAGTTAAAGCACTGAGCCTTCTCTTTCTTATCAGCAACATGCTTTTTATCTGCTCCTGACCCTTTTGAGAACTTTCCACCAATCTTCTTTTGAAACTTTGAGAAGTTTCGACCTGATTTTTCAAAGGTCTTCACAATCAAGGCTGCACTAGCAACAACCTTTTCAATATCATCAGTGTCAGTTTTAGATGAATCAGTGTCTGAGTCACTTTCAGTGTCTGAGTCTGCCACAAGCTTTTTGTTGGAGAACAAAGCTACAGAAGATTCACGTTGAGAATCCTTCATCAGTTCCTTTCGTTGAAGCTTGGATTCTTCATAGTATCGAAGATTTCCATAGAGACTTTGTAAGTCCATAGAGTTGATCTTCTCGCTGTTTTTCAGCACATCAACATGATTCTCCCAACCTGCACCTAGGGAATCCAAAAACTTTTGCACTAGAACAGTTCTATGCTTCAACTGGTCTAGTCTCCGAAGATCGTTAACAAGAGTATTAAATATGTTAAAGGTTTGAGTCAAGGTTTCACCTTTCTTAGCAAAAAAATGTTCATACCTTCGGTTAAGATCATTTATTTGAGTAGCCTTGACTTCTTCAGTTCCTTCAAAAGATACAGTCAGCGTATCCATCATCTCTTTTGCTGAGATGCAATTTTGAACCAGCCCAAAGATGTTGTATGGCAATGAGTAGCTAATAGTGGAACGAGCACGAACATCCAAACCATGTTTTCTCTTGTCGTCTGCCGTCCAGTTTTCTTTTGGAGTTTTCTTCATAGTGCCATCAGGAACATTGTTTTTAAGAGGCTGATACATTGGAACATAAGGACCCTTTTCAACGATGTCCAGCATGTCTTCATCAACAAATTCCAAGGCATATAGAGCCTTTATTTTCCACATAGCAAAATTAGTTTCATCGAAAGGAGGGATTTTAGCAGAAGGATGATTTGACGAGTTTGATGAAGAAGAAGCCATTTGTTTGATAAAAGAAACATGCTCTGATACCAATTGAAGAGGCCTTTAGATCAATCGAAATATCAAACAATGACTATAAACAAGAACAAGAGATATTCACGAAGAAAAACTTTCACTAAGAAAGATAATCTCACAAAGAGATTATCGTGTGCACAAAGCGACGATTAGGGTTTGTGAAAGGCGTAACCATTCACAAACCTATACAAAACAATATATACTGCTATTCTAGACGATCCCTACAATTCAGGGATACGCCAGCTAATAAAACAAGATAACTAAGGAAACAGGATAAATACAAGATTTGTTACAACGTGCTGAATAGACAACTATTACAAACTGAACTGCCGACGTGCTGGTGCTGACGCTGAGACATATGCTGACGCTGAGTCTATTTCAAACATTATCATATTCCAAGGCTTGACCTTACACCAATCTCGAAACTAAAAGGTCCACCACTAAGATCTGAACCAAAATGTCGACTAGAAGGGTAAAGTTTCCAACTTTACCCTTAAGAACCATCCTAATGGGTATAGAACCCAAACCATAAGCTAAAAAGGTTAGGCCTTAAACAATAAGTACTTATTCACCAAGATAAAGCCCCAAAATACAGATCTGGTCCTTAAAGGCTGCAAACACAAGTAAAGTTTCCAACTTTACTCTCAATTATGCTTAGAAGAGGCTCAAATGTCCAAAAGAAGCCATAAGATGTACTTAATGCATGCATGGAGCTCTTAAGACCATAAATTTGGCACCTTTATGCCAAAAGAGCTCAAGAGGACAATAGATCTGGCAGGAAAACACTTGGGATGCCGTTCGACCCCACCAATCATCAAAAGATGGCTAAAAGCATCACAACTAACCCAAAAAGAGATCTAATCAAATAGTAAGCAAGGTTAGAACTTTATACCAAAAATATGCTGGAAATGATGCAAAAAATCTAGATCTTGAAGGCTCCAACTTGAATCACCACCTTGCACCAAGCTTCTCTTTCTTCCAAGGGCTTCAAACACACCAAAATACACTCTCAAAGGGCTCACAACACTCAAAAAGGCTTTAGGGTTTTGAGATTAGGGTTAGGGACTAAGGAGGCTGGAAATGAGGCCAGCACCTGGGATTTAAGGTGTTTAAATAGGGTGCAAAACCCTAAAATTAGGGTTTCTTCCTGAGCAGCTAACTCGCCGAGTTGAGACATCTTAACTCGTTGAGTTGCCTCACTAAACCCCACGGTCCAGGAAACTTCTGCTCAATGAGTTTTTGGCTTCCAACTCGTCGAGTTCTTCAAGGAAAATATAGCAATTGCAAAGATAAATTTGTATAAGGAACTAGGTGTTACAAAGCCTAAGACCTTCGATCTTCTCAGCAGGGG
This sequence comes from Lactuca sativa, assembly GCF_002870075.4. Lineage (NCBI taxonomy): Eukaryota > Viridiplantae > Streptophyta > Magnoliopsida > Asterales > Asteraceae > Lactuca > Lactuca sativa. Next base: position 164,524,146 of record NC_056623.2, on the reverse strand, counting down.
CCAGCAGGGCTGTGGCCATTGTGTCCAGTGTGGTATGCCGCACAGTGGAGCCTATCAAGCACCAGGCTTGGCATATTATGCATGTGGTCAGCCGGGTCACATGAGCCGGGATTGCCCCAAGAAGGGCTTGATTTGTTTCCACTGCAACTAGACCGGTCATTAAAAGGCCGATTGTCTGAGGTTGGTTAGAGTAGGGGGAGCGGTGGCGGCATCTGCACCCGCCACGATGAGGATTGCCGATGGCCGCCTGATCAAGGCGAAAGCTAGTGCGGTGAAGAGCCATGCATTTCAGTTGACTACCGAGGAGACCCGAGCAACGCCAGATGTCATGACTGGTATGTGATCCATTTCTGTCTTGTTTATTTTATTGTTATGCTTATGTTGTTATGATCTTATATAAGGACCTTTTTGGTTAATGGTTTGTTGGCTCAGATTCTTTTTGATTCGGGGGATACCCGATCATTTGTATCTCTTGCGCTCAACAAGAAGTTTCGAGATGCTCCGGGGACTTTGGATTCTGCAATCAAGGTAAAGATAGTGGATGATCTCACCATGAGCAATACGAGGGTATTTCGGAGGAGTGTTCTGAATATGTTCGGGGAGAGGTTTCCTATCGATTTGGTTCTGATTCCTTTGCATGGATTGAAGGTGATCATCGAGATGGATTGGTTGGGGCTTAATCGGGCCATGATAGATTGCGAGCGTCAGTTAGTGAGAGTTTGAACCCCAAGTGGGGGAGAACTGGTTATTCTTGGAGAGAGAGCCTTGCCTTGGCCATCTCTCTGTTTGGCTGCGAGGGCTAGGAGTCTCCTTCAGCAAGGTTGTTCTGGGTTTTTGGCTTATGTTTCGGATACAAGGGTGGAGGCCACGCCAGATATGAGCACGGTACTGATTGTGCGAGATTTTCCTAATGTATTTACCGAGGATTTGCCTAGGGTGCCTCTAAGAGGCAAGTGGAGTTCCGTATCGATTTAGTGTCTGGTGCGGCTCTAATAGCCAAGGCGCCGTATCATCTAGCTCTGCCTGAGATGCAGGAGTTGTCTACGTAGCTTCAGGAGCTGCTAGACCAAGGATTTATTCGTCCGAGCAGTTCCCCGTGGGGAGCACTGATCCTATTCGTGAAAAAGAAGGATGGGTCACACAAGATGTGTATTGATTATTGGGAGCTGAACAAGCTAACAGTGAAGAACTGTTATCCGCTTCTGAGGACTGATGATTTGTTTGATCAACTACAGGATTCATCTTGGTTTTCCAAGATTTATCTTCGGTCAGGGTATTATCAGATGAGGATCAGAGATGAAGACATACCGAAGACGACATTCAGAACTCGTTATGGTCATTACAAGTTTAAGGTGATGCCATTTAGGCTCACAATTGCTCCAGCAACGTTCATTGATCTCATGAACCATGTTTGTAGACCGATGTTGGATCAGCATGTGATTGTTTTCATTGATGATATTCTGGTCTATTCTAAGACTAAGAAGCAACACGAGCAGTATTTGAGGGATGTGTTGGAGACCTTGAGGAGGGAGAGGCTTAATGCCAAATTCTGCAAATATAATTTTTGGTTGCGTGAGGTGCAGTTTCTGGGGCATATCATCAACCAAGATGTAACATATCGACTCCCAGGTATACTTTTTAAAAGCTTTGTATTCATTTTATTGAGGGAACCCGGTGAGCTGGAGCCCCAACTCGCCGTGTCGAACCTAGTTAGCCTGCGTAATTTATGACTTCTACTCGATGAGTTGGTGGACCCCAACTCGACGAGTAGAGGTTGTGCATGGAAACCCTAATTTTTAGGGTTTGTACCCAATTTAAAGGACCTCAAGTCCTTTCCTTCAGCCTCCTTACCACCTTTTGACGGCCAGAAGCAACCCTAATTGATGTAAACCCAATTCTTGAGTGAGTGAGAGGCTAAAGTGTGTTTTTGGTGCATTTGTTGAAGAAACTTGAAGATTAAGAGGCTTGGAATGGAAAGATGCTTGTAGATCCAGTATCTACATCGTATTAGCTTGCATTTGAAGGTAAAAAGTTTTTACCTTGACCTTCCATTTATTAGATTTCTTCTTATGTGAGAATATGGGCATTTTGGTGCAACATGGAGTTACTTTCGGATTTGAGCTTGTGACAAGGGCATAGTTTTAGATATGGACTCCTCTAGGCCCTTATGGACATAAAGCCTCAAGCTTTGGGAAGCTTTGGCCCTTCTCCATGTCCAAAACCTTCTCTTAAGACTAGTTATGAGTGTTTTAGCTTCATGGAGCCTTGCATGCATGTAAAGTTTGCAACTTTATGCGGAAACCATACCCTAGGAGCCTAGATCTACAGTTTGGAGCTTTGGTTTCACGTAAAAGCAATTGAATGAGAAATGGACTGAAGGGAATCGACGAGTTGGATAGCCAACTCGACGAGTTGAGACGGGGTTTCCCCATCTTTTGGATTCTGCATGAACTCAGCGAGTTAAGGAGGTAACTCGATGAGTTGGTTAGGGGTTTCCTGACATTCTGGACACTTCATGGACTCGACAGTTGTCTGGAAACTCGTTGAGTCGACTAGGGTTTTCACGATTTCTTGAGTTCTAAAGGAACTCGACGTGTCAATGAGCTACACTTGACGAGTTGGGTCAACATGGACTGTTGACCTCGACTTTGACCAACGGTTGACCGATTGACTTCCGAGGGTATTTTGGCAAATTAGGTATTTATGGAAGTGGATCATTGGTGGGTGTAGATGTTGGTGTTTGGATCTGTATCTCAGGAGTTTGACATTTTAGTTCCGATCGACATTGTGAGGTGAGTTGTCCTCACCATACTAAGAGGGTCGAAGGCACCAATGCTAGCCCTTTTCGGATTTGTATCCGGGTTTATTGCATGTTGATATATTAGTGACCTGTTAGGTCGGTATCCTAGTATATAGGATGATGCTATGCTAGTGACCTTTTAGGTCGGTATCCTAGTATATAGGATGATGCTATGTTAGTGACATGTTAGGTCGGTATCCTTGTATATAAGATGATGCTATGATTAGTGATCTGTTTGAACGGTTTGACTGTTATATATATGCTAACGTATGATATTTATACGCACATGATTGTTTGATTGGGGGTTGGGTTGAGGCGGCTATGCTTTGTGCTCTAGGAAAACATTCGCAGGGCGGGCCGAATAGACTGCATACCCAGTTAAGGAGTACTAGTCAGGCCAAAGGCACGATGTGTGGTCCGGATAGGCTGAAGGCCTTGAGAGGTGGTCCAGACGTGCTGATGGCTCGGAAAGCAGTCCATATATACTAATGGTGTAACATCCGAAAATTTCACGCCAAATTTAAACTTTTCAAGCATAAATAAAACCAAACAGTAATTGTTTACAAAAGTGTTTTCAATTCATTATTCAATCATAGAGTCCCAAAAGCCAGATCATAAGGATGAGGAGCGGTACGGTCACGCCGTCGCCTTGCCATGAACTCCTGAGGTACCTGAAACAATAAACTAAAAACTGTAAGCCTGAGGGCTTAGTGAGCTACCCCCAAAATACCAATACCACACTGATAGTACCATATCTGTAAAAACCAATTAATCAACATACATAGTGGGCCATCGGCCTGACTGGACCGCCCTACAGGGCCTACATTGCAACTGGATCTACATCAAGCCTTCGGCATGACTCGACCGCCATGTAGGTCTACAGTCTTCCCGGACCGCTCCTAGGGTGTGTTGTCCTTCAGCACAAAGCAGGACTGCCTCAACCCATGCAACAAGCAAATTACCATGTGCGCATAACAAAGATTTACTGGCATATACAAAACATCAAACATATCTATCTCACTGATTACCAAATATAACAATCTCTCATAACTAGAGCACTGACCTAGCAAGTCACTAACATATAATTCCCTACGGATCATAAGAACATAACTTATAGTCTATCCTGATTCTAATCTAACAGATCATATCCACATGTAGCATACCATAATGATAATAACTAAAGGGCCGGCCTTGGTGCCGTAGACCCTATCGATATAGTGAGGATAACTTACCTTGTAGATGTCGACTTGGAAGATAAACTCCAACTCTCGGGTCACTTGACACAGGCTCCACCACCTATTACCATAGTACAATATACTCATAAGTCCTTAACCTTATAAGGTACTCCATAACCCACTTGTAAACCCCTGGCCAAGGTCAAAGTCCTCCGTTAAGGTCAATAATCCATGTTGACCTTAACTCGCCGAGCACCCTCGACTACTCGCCGAGTTCCTTGAAGCACTATCCAACTCGCCGAGTCATCGAGGTGACTCGTCGAGTTCCTCCGATTCTTGATCACACTTTTAAGCCACCTGTAGAGTTTCCTTCTTGCAACTCGACGGATACACACGCATACATATCCTGGAGAAAACTCATCCGACTCACCGAGTTGTTCATACAACTCACCGAGTCTATGACAATCTTCATTGGACTCGCCGAGTTGCTCATCCAACTCGTTGAGTTCAAGGACATCTTCATATGACTCGCCGAGTCAACCTTGCGACTCGCCGAGTTCCTTCAACCCTTAAGCCATACAGACTCATTTAAGCCATGCAATGGCTCCAAATTACAGATCCAAGCTTCTAAAGCATGCTTTTCACATAAAGTTGCAAACTTTACATGTATGCATGGCTAAAAAGGCTCTTAATGGCAATTCTAAGCTCTTAATGGGGTTTCATGCACAAGGAGGGTTTCAATCACCCCCATACCCGCAACTTTATGACTCTAGGACTTAGGAAGGGTCCAGATCTGAAGTTATAACTTCAGATCTAGCCTATAACTCCCCATATCAACTCAAAATCCATAAAACCCTACAACTCAACCAAAAGAAAAGAGATTTAGAAGGAAAGGGAAGTAAAGATTGCAACTTGATATCTCCAGAAGATGCTAGCTAAGGTAAGTTCTGCTTCCCACACCTTCCTTGCTTCAACTCCTTTGCTCTTCAAGCTTTTCCATCCTAGCCATCCTTCTTTCCAAGGCTTAAATCACACCAAGAAGAGTACCACTCGAATTAGGGTTTAACTGAGCTTCTTAAAGACTATAAAGAGGCCAAAGGAGGCTGGGCTCCTTTAAATAGGGGGCAAAACCCCAGGATTTAGGGTTTCATCTGCCAGCTCCTACTCGTCGAGTCCTTTCATGGACTCGGCGAGTAGGTCACTAAACATGCATATCAAACCCGTTGCCACTCGATGAGTAGGGCAACCAACTCGTCGAGTAAGCCTTGAAACCAATTAAATTCTTATTTAAACGATACCTCGGAATTGGGGCGTTACAATTCTCCCCCACTTGAACTAGACTTCGCCCTCAAAGTCTGCTGGAATAAACAATGCTGGGTAATGCTCACGCATCTCCGCCTTCGGCTCCCATGTCCACTTGGATCCCCTCCGATGTTCCCACTGCACCTTCACCAAGGGTATTTCCTTGTTCCAAAGGATATTCTTCTTCCTTTCCAAAATGGACACCGGCCTCTCCACATAATTAAGGCACTCATCGACCTGAATGTCATCCAGTGATACCACTGCCTCCTCGTCCATGATACACTTCCGCAATTGCGAAACATGGAACGTGCTATGAATCCGGCTAAGCTCTTCCGAAAGCTCTAGCCTATAAGCCACCTTGCCAACCCTGGAAATGATCCTGAACGACCCAATAAAACGGTGACCCAGTTTTCCCCTTTTCATGAAACGGATCACACCCTTCCAGGGTGACACCTTCAGGAGTACCATGTCACCCACCTGAAATTCCAACTCAGATCGGCGTTTGTCGGCATAAATCTTCTGTCGACTTTGAGTGGTCTACAAACGATGTCTGATTCGATGTATCTTTTCGGTAGTTTGCAGAACTACCTCTGTCCGTCCCATCACCCTATGCCCAATCTCACCCCAGCAGACTGGGGTTCTACACTTTCGACCATACAACCGCTCGAAAGGCGGGGCGCCAATACTGGAATGATAGTCGTTGTTGTAGGAGAATTCTGCAGGCGGTAGGTGGGAATCCCAACTCTCACCAAATTTAATTATGCACGCCCTCAACATATCCTCGAGGGTATAGATGGTCCGCTCACTCTGCCCATCGGTCTGCTGATGGAAAGTTGTACTAAAGTGCAACCGTGTACCCAGTTCCTCGTGGAACTTCTGCCAAAAACGGGAAGTAAACCTGACATCCCGATCAGAAACGATAGAAACTAGAACCCCATGGCGAGAGACAATCTCGCTGACATACATGTCGGCCAATTTCTCCGCCGACGAACTCTCCCGAATGGCCAAGAAATGGGCACTCTTGGTCAACCGATCCACGATGACCCAAATAGCATCAAACCTCTTCGCAGTCCTGGACAACTTTGTAATTAAATCCATCGTAATTTGCTCCCATTTCCACATAGGAATCTCTAGAGGCTGCAACTTGCCATGCGGCCTCTGATGCTCAGCCTTGACCATCCTACAGGTCAAGCACCTCTCAACATACCCAACGATTTCTTGCTTCATTCCGGGCCACCAATAACTCAAACTCAAATCGCGATACATCTTGGTGACCCTCGGATGGATAGAAAAATGAGACTTATGAGCCTCCTCCATCACTATCTGTCGGATCCCTCCGGACATCGGGACCCAAACCCGACCGTGCCAGGTCAATAACCCGCGGCTATCCTGAACAAACCGGGCGTTCTCGCCCTTAATCCACTCTATCTTCCAGTTATCTGGTCTCATGCTCTCGACTTGAGCATCCCTAATCAAGCTCACAAGCGGGGAATCCATCGATATCCTCATACACTGTGCCGGGGTTGAATACCCAGCTGACTTGCGGCTCAAAGGGTCTGCAACCACATTTGCTTTACCAGGATGGTAAAGGATCTCACAATCATAGTCCTTGACTACATCCACCCACTTGTGCTGCCTCATGTTCAGGTTCGGCTGATCCATGATGTGCCTCAAACTCGTGTGCTCCTTATATATAGTACATCGGACCCCGTACAGATAATGCCTCCAAATATTGAGAGCGAAAACCACCGCACCCAACTCAAGATCATGCGTAGGGTATCTCGTCTCATGCGGCTTCAACTGCCGCGATGCATAGGCTATCACTCGTCCCCTATACATGAGGACCGCCCCTAGACATGTGATGGATGCATCACAAAATACCACAAAATCCTCGACTGCCTCAGGGAGCGTCAACACTGGCGCCTCACACAAACATCGTCGGAGAGTCTCAAATGCCCTCTTCTGCTCAGGGCCTCACCAGAAATCCACCCCCTTCCTTGTAAGATGAGTGAGGGGTACAACGATCTTGGATAAATCTCGAATAAATCTATGGTAGTACCCTAATAAACCTAAGAGACTCCTGATGTCTGAGGGAGATTTCGGAGTCCCCACTGCATAATCGCCTCCACCTTGTCCGGATCGACCAAAATCCCTTCCTTGTTAACAAGATGTCAGAGGAACTGGACCTCTCATAACCAAAACTCACACTTCGAGAACTTGGCATACAACCGTTCTCACCGCAGAACCTCCAGCAGCTCCCTGAGATGCTCCTCATGCTGCTCTTGGGTCTTGGAATACACCAATATATCGTCTATGAACATAATGACCGAGCAATCGAGCATCGGTCTGCAGACCCGGTTCATCCAATCCATGAACACTGCCGACGCATTGGTGAGCCCAAACGGCATCACCACAAACTCGTAATGACCATAACGAGTTCGAAACGTGGTCTTCTCCACGTCTTCCTCCCTCACCTTGACCTGGTGATATTCGAACCTCAAATCAATCTTGGAAAACCAAGATGCACCCTGCAGTTGATCGAAAAGATCATCTATCCTCGGGAGTGGATAACGGTTCTTCACTATTAGCTTATTAACCTCCCTATAGTCGATGCACATCCTATGAGAACCGTCATTCTTCCTGACAAAAAGGATCGGTGCTCCCCAAGGTGAACTACTCGGACGAATAAACTACTTACGCAACAGTTCCTGCAACTGAGATGACCACTCCTGCATCTCTGGCGGTGTCAGTCGGTACAACGCCTTAGCGATAAGGGCTGCCCCCGGCACCAGGTCAATCCTGAACTCTACCTACCTCTCCGTAGGCACACTAGGTAATTCCTATAGAAACACGTCAGCAAACTCTCTAACCACCGGGACCTCTGAAACTGAAGTCTGGTCCCTGACCCGCGTGTCCACCACACACGCTAAATAACCTGCACATCCATGCTGAATATACTGTCGTGCCCCGGCGGCAGAACAAAACCCTGATCCTACTCTGGTCCCCTCACCATATACCACAAGTTCTCCCCCACTTGGGGTTCGAACTACTACTCGCTGTCCCTCACAGTCGATCATGGCGCCAAACCGGATGAGCCAATCCATCCCTACCATCACACATACTTCCCCCATGGGAATAGGAATCAATTCTATCGAGAATGATACCCCAAAAATCTCCAGCTCGCACCCTCGGTAAACTGAAGAAGCAGAAATCTCGTGCTCGTTGGCGATCGAAACTCGCAATGGACACTCAAACTCATCTACCGACACACTGAACTCTCTACTGAAAGTCTGAGATACAAATGACCGACTCGCCCCTGAGTCAAATAAAACCAATGCATGCAAAGAGGTTACTAAAAACGTACCTAAACACAGGCACCAATGATAAGCACAACATAGGTAAAATGACTGAAACAGAAAATAGAACATATTAGCAACCACATCCGGTGCTGCCTTGGCCTCCTCGGCTGTGAGCTGGAAGGCGCACCCCTGACCCTTCGGAGGCTCCGCCTTGACTGGCCTCCCATCTCCAATCCTCAAAGTAGTCGGTGCGGATCCCTGTGCTGGCTTGGTGGCGAGCTGCGGGCAGTTGGTCTTCACATGACCAACCTGATGACAATGATAACAGATCCTCATATCTGTTGAAGGAGCAAACTGTCGACAGTCCCTATCATAGTGCCCCTCCTTGCCACATTTTTGGCACCCACCTCCTGCTCGACAAAACACTTTCACAAGTGTGGCTCTGCTGACCTCCTGTCCGAGTATCAGCGTTCTTGGACCGCTTAAGTGTCGGCTGAGACTATGCTGGAACCTGACGCTGCTCCTTCAAATGCAGCTCTGTCTCCAACTCGCGCCGCCTCGCGACTTCCTGAAGATCCAAAAGAGTCTCACAACGTTGCATAGCAACACACTGTCAAATATCAGTCTTGAGCATACTCAGATAACGAGTCATCTGAGACTGCTCTGAAGCAAACACCGAGTAGAACATATCCTTATCCATGAACATACGAGTGATCTCCATCACTGACTCCCCATCCTCCCTTAATGTCAAAAACTCCTGAGCAAGCCGCTCCCGCTCAACACGTGGAACGTAGCGGGTACGGAACATATCCCAAAACTGCTCCCAAGTGACAACAGCTCGCTAATCATCCGTGTACGACCCTGTCGTCAATCTCCACCAGTCCTTTGCCCCAAGCCTTAGCAGGTTCAGGGCACACTTGACCTTCTGGTCAGCAGGACATGAACACGTGAAGAGACATCCCTCCATGTCAGATAACCACCTCATAGCCCTAATCGCATCCTGTGTACCATCATACATCGGGGGCTTCGTATTATCGAAGTCCTGATATTGAAAAGCCCTGCTGGCTCCTCCTCCAACCCCTACCGCAGTTACAGCTGAAGTGGTAGCAGCGGCAGCTGTCTCTGCTAGAGCTGCATATCGCTCATCAAAGTACTCGACCATCGCGGTCTTAATTGACCCAAACATCTCTGGCAGCTGCGCTCGGAACGCTGAAGCAATCTCTTCGTGCATAATCTCCCGGATCCTGGCATCCAACTCCTTGGTCCCTATCTGTACCACGAGATCAGGTGCTATGGGCATCTCTGACCCTCCGTCTCCTGATCCTGACCCTGATCCGGATCCAGAATAAACACGTCTTGTCACCACCATACTGAAATATATACAAGTCATCAGATAAATAACATAATATCGGGAGACCACGCGTATAGGTCATGTGATTTTAGTAGTACCAGCCCATACTACCATCCACACCTACCCATATTTGTCTTAAGTATCACCACAACACCCTAGCACTATCATCAACATAATATGCGCTCAACCCTTACTCCTAGGGAAACATCTCCCATCCCCCCACTGATCTTACAACTCCTCACAACCCACACATCCATGAAAATTTCATCATCCCCTGCAGCGCTAGTGTATGCTAGCTGCACATAACACTGGACCCAGTAGACTTTCGAATATCCAACCCTACCCGAAGGCCGAATCAACATTCTCAGGCTATAAGGTCTTTATTATGCACAACCGTGATGCATACACTAAACATCTACAATTATGATGTCAATTCCATATACAAGAAACCCTAGGCTAATATGCATCATATAATCAGGCAAATCTACCATGTGATTCCTGAAGATCCCTAGCCCAGCACTAGCATGCTGTTCTAACATATCAAAATATCAAATAACTGTATGGTATTTTGGGGTTCACTTATAGGCTCCGGCTGATCATACCCTTTGCATCTTCCATCCTTTATTTTTAAAACCATTTTAGAATTTATTTTGAAAATTTCCTTGATTTGAGACTGGGTTCACACATATGTTTCCCCCAATTCACTCAAACCAAGGCTCTGATACCAACTTGTAACATCCGAAAATTTTATGCTAAATTTAAACTTTTCAAGCTTAAATAAAACCAAATAGTAATTGTTTACAATAGTGTTTTCAATTCATTATTCAATCAGAATGTCCCAAAAGCCAAATCATAAGGATGAGGAGCGGTACGCTTACGACTTCGCCTTGCCATGAACTCCTGAGGTACCTAATACAATAAACTAAAAACTGTAAGCCCAGGGGCTTAGTGAGCTACCCCACAATACCAATACCACACTGATAATACCATATCTATAATAACCAATTAATCAACATCCATAGTGGGCCACCGGCTTGACTGGACCGTCCTACAAGGCCTACAGTCCAACTGGATCTACATCGAGCCTTCGGCATAATTGGACCACCACGTGGGCCTACAGTCTTCCTGGACTGCTCCTAGGGTGTGTTGGCCTTCAACACAAAGCAGGACCGCCTCAACCCATGCAACAAGCGAATAACCATGTGCGCATAACAAACATTTACTAGCATATACATAACATTGAACATATCTATCTCACTGATTACCAAACATAGCAATCTCACATAACTAGAGCACTGGCCTAGCAGGTCACTAACATATCAATCCCTACGGATCATAAGAACATAACATATAGTCTATCCTAATTCTGATCTAACGGATCATATCCACATGTAGCATACCATAACGATAACAACTAAAGGGCCGACCTTGGTGCCTTAGACCCTATCGATATAGTGAGGATAACTCACCTTGCAGATGTCGACTCGAATGATAAACTCCAACTCTCGGGTCACTTGACACAGGCTCCACCACCTATTACCATAGTACAATATACTCATAAGTCCTTAACCTTATAAGGTACTCCATAACCTACTAGTAAACCCCTGGCCAAGGTCAAAGTCCTCCGTCAAGGTCAATAGTCCATGTTGACCTTAACTCACCGAGCACCCTCGGCTGCTCGCCGAGTTCCTTGAAGCACTATCCAACTCACCGAGTCATCGAGTTCCTCCGATTCTTGATCACACTTTTAAGCCACCCGTAGAGTTTCCTTCTTGCAACTCGACGGATACACACGCATACATATCCTAGAGAAAACTCATCCGGCTTGCCGAGTTGTTCATACAACTCACCGAGTCTATGACAATCTTCATCGGACTCGCCGAGTTGCTCATCCAACTCGTTGAGTTCAAGGACATCTTCATATGACTCGCCGAGTTCCTTCAACCCTTAAGCCATACAGACTCATTTAAGCCATGCAATGGCTCCAAATTACAGATCCAAGCTTCTAAAGCATGCTTTTCACATAAAGTTGCAAACTTTACATGTATGCATGGCTAAAAAGGCTCTTAATGGCAATTCTAAGCTCTTAATGGGGTTTCATGCACAAGGAGGGTTTCAATCACCCCCATACCCGCAACTTTATGACTCTAGGACTTAGGAAGGGTCCAGATCTGAAGTTATAACTTCAGATCTAGCCTATAACTCCCCATATCAACTCAAAATCCATAAAACCCTACAACTCAACCAAAAGAAAAGAGATTTAGAAGGAAAGGGAAGTAAAGATTGCAACTTGATATCTCCAGAAGATGCTAGCTAAGGTAAGTTCTGCTTCCCACACCTTCCTTGCTTCAACTCCTTTGCTCTTCAAGCTTTTCCATCCTAGCCATCCTTCTTTCCAAGGCTTAAATCACACCAAGAAGAGTACCACTCGAATTAGGGTTTAACTGAGCTTCTTAAAGACTATAAAGAGGCCAAAAGAGGCCGCTGCTCCTTTAAATAGGGTGCAAAACCCCATGATTTAGGGTTTCATCTGTCAGCTCCTACTCGTCGAGTCCCTTCATGGACTCGGCGAGTAGGTCACTAAACATGCGTATCAAACCCGTTGCTACTCGACGAGTAGGGCAAACAACTTGTCGAGTAAGCCTTGAAACTAATTAAATTCTTATTTAAACGATACCTGGGAATCAGGGTGTTACAAATGACCCTACGAGGCGGTCCAGTTAGGTTGATGGCTCATTATGCATGTTGTTTATTTGTCTGCTATGACATAACTATGATTTGTATGACGTTGGTATTTTGGGGGACTCACTAAGCTTCGGGCTTACAGTTGTTGATTATGTTTTATGTAATTCTGATGATCGCGAGAAGGCGAATGCGTGATCGTGCACCTCCTTATATTTTTATGATTTGATTCTGGGATACTCTGACATGAAAACATTTTGAAAACAAATTTGTAATAATTGTTGGTTTTTGAATGATTTAAAAAGTTTTAAATTGACATGATTTCTGTGGGTGTTACAAGTTGGTATCTGAGCCTTGGTCTGAGTGAATTGGAGGAAACACTTGTGTGTATCCAGTCTCAAACTAAGGACAAGATTTTAAAATGGTTTTTTAAAATGGTTTTCAAAATACTAAAGGAGGATGCAAGTGTACGATCAACTGGAGCCAGCAAGTAGAACCCAAAATACCTTACGGATTATTTGATTGTGTGATATGTTAGAACAACATGCTAGTACTAGGTTAGGGATCTTCAGAAATTGCATGATAGAAATTTCCTGATTATATGATGCCTGATAGCCTAGGGTTTTTCTTATATAAAATTGACATCATTACTATAGTTGCTTAGTGTATGCATCATAGTTGTACTTAATTAAGATCTTATAGCCTGAGAATGTTTGGTTTAGCCTTATTTCCTATTGTTGTCTAATTAAGGGCTTAGGGTAGGATCAGATATTCGAAATTCTATAGGGTCCAGCGTTATGTATGATTAGCATGCACGAGTGCTGCAGAGTTGGTGAAAGTTTCATCGATGAGTTATGTGGGGTCGTTCGACCAGTTACGGGATATTTAGCCTTCCTCTAGGAGTGAGTAGTGAGTGCTCGCTATGATTATGTATATTGTTAGGGCATTATGATGATATTTGAGACAAATATGGGTAGGTGTGGAAGGTAGTATGGGCCCGTACTACTGAAAGCACATGACCCATACGCGTATCAAGGAAGTGATAACCCGTAGGGTTTAGTTGGTTGTTGGTTCCCTGTTATTTATGCGGAATATCTGATGTCTTCCTGGTATATTTTTAGTATGGTGGTTACGAGGTGATTTAAGACCGGATCCGGGTCAGGATTAGCAGCTGGCGGCAATAATGGGTTTGTTGGATTTGGTGTCTAAGCCCATAACTATTACTGGGATTTACTTGACCACATGGTCTGTAGCATGGTCCTTTTGGGTTGCCTTTACCAATGCAATTTGATATGATGGACTTTTGAGAATAAGGTTATTTATGATTTATTAATATATTACAAGTATAATATATTAATATGAAATCATATTATTATCTAATTAGTATTGATCAAGAATTAATTTGGTGGTCAAAAGAGACTAACTAAATATATGAGGATTGGTTATGTAAATCAATGGTTCTTATAGTGTGGGCCAATGATCCATGATTATGTAGATGGGCTAAACCAATGAAATAATCCATGGAGGTTAAACCCATTGAACATAAGAATGTGAAAGGTCATTAGGGTTTGCAAAGATGTAACCCTAGCACTATAAATAGAACCCTCATATAGCCAATATCGGTTGCACATATGTTGCACCTTCTTTATTAACTAAGAAACTTATTCTCTTAAGCCTCCTCTTGCATATTGGTGTTTGTAAACCATTAGAGGCATCACACTGGAGGTGCTCAAGCTTTCAAAGGTCAAGAACTCTACCCTACTCAAGAGGTAAGCATCCAAACTAAGTTTTATTATATAACTTCAATTGTATGCTAGCTAGGGTGAATGCTTTGGAAAAAAATGCATGTATAATTAGAGAAAACATAGATCCAAATCATTTAGGGTTGTATGTGCACCATAGGAGTGTTATAGTGCTCAAAACCAAATAGTGGTATCAGAGCTTAGGGTTGTTTTATATTATATTTGATGCTTAGTAGTTTTTCAAAGCTGAAAAAGTAGAAATTTTGGCCTCTGACTGTTGAACTCGCCTAGTCCATGAACATAATCGATGAGTCCACTTAGCAACAGAGCAACCCGCCGAGTCCAGTTCATGCACTCGACGAGTTGAAGGCTCTGTTTGCAAAATTTCGAGTTTCTTGGCTTGATTTGGGTTATGAACACTACCACAAAATGTTTTGGATCATTGGAAATGTTTTTTTATGATATGGTAGTGCTTGTACTCATCCAACCACAAGATAATTGTCAAAGTTTTAAAATAATTGTTGTTTTTATATGATAAACAAAATTTCTTTCAAATTGTTGACTTGAAATTATATTGTTTATGAGTTTAGCTATATCAATCTTAAATTATGTGATAATTTTAGTTGTTAGAATATGATCTAAATGATTTTAGTGACTTCCATAACTTGTCCTCAAGTTATCGAAAATGAAAAGTTTCACACATTAAAATGACATTAAACTCGTAACTTATGGAAATGGAAGGACAATTGTCAAATATTAAGATAATAGGTTAAATATTTGTATTATTTGATATGAATTGCCTTGTTATATGAGTTAGATTAGATCAATACAATATTATATGATAATTTTTCCTTGTTAGAATTGATCTAGATGTTTTAATGAGTTCCATAACTTGTCCTCAAGTTTTGGAACATGAAAAGTCTTATGATAAATGTTTTTATGAACTCCATAACTTGTCCTCAAGTTATGGAAAATCAAGAGTCTTTTCATAAAATCCAACATTAACTCATAAGTTATGAAATTGAAGAGTTTTGACAAGTTTCAAAACTTTTCCCTCAAGTTTTGGAATTTGCAAAGTCTCACTAATGAAAGTTTAATTCCAAACCCTAGAGTTTTTAAAGTTTAATTTCAACCGTTATACTATTATAATATTAAAAGTTAATACTTATATATATATATATATATATATATATATATATATATATATATATATAAAAGACAAGTCAGTCCTATTGTTAGTAGGCCTCATTCACGAAGTTGGTCTATAAGGGGGGTATAAGGTTACTGCCTATAAAATGGCAGTTCAATGGGTGTCCACACTCACCCATCGCTTCCTTGACTGGTGGAGGGTCGTTAGCCGAACGGGTAGGATAGGACATTAATTCACCCTCATTAAAAGTATAATGATAAATATAAAGTAACTAAACTTTTATTAAATTCCCAATCTTAGTTACTTTAGGAAAAATGTGAAAATGGTACTAATCCATGAAATTACACTTTGCACCTTGTTAAATCGTAAGTGGAGCATGTATGGTTAACCGGTACACTAATTTGGGACTGACAATGTGTGAAAAAGGGTAACATGATGTTAATCATAGATCAATGGAGCGTGTGTGGTTAATCGACACATTGATTAGGTGATTTTCAACATTGGGTGTACCAAGCTAATCTGCATGGTTATTCACACGTTGTTTGTGATCCTCGGCATCCCAGTCACAAACCGGAAGGGCACAATCAAGATTTAAACATGCCATTGAAAAGTTCAATGAATCTCAAAGGATCTAGGAATTTCAAATCCAATTAAAACTTAATAATCTATTTCGTTTTTCATGGTGGAAATTGGTAAATCGTCATTTACCTACCTTCAAATATTTTACAATTAGATTACGACATCCCTCTTTGCAACTATAAAATATTGTGTTGGGTCCTAGCCTTAATATTTCGTTTTGGGTGTTATATTAAGGACTTAAATCAACTAACTTGAATTTCTCCCATTATAGATGTCTAGTTCAAACAACTATGGTCTTCCCAAATCTGTTGGAAAAGGCTTTCCACATGAAGATTATATTCCACAATATCATAGTTCACTTCCTCCACTTCCTCCAATTATTCTGCCTAACCCACATGTTCAAAGACTTGAAAAGTTCAAGGTCACTCAAGCCCTATTGGCAAGCCAACACCAAGATGGAAGGTCTGTGTGCACACATGTATTGGAGATGAAGTCACACAGTGACAGGCTAGGAATGTTAGGAGTGGTTGTGTCAAGGAAGTTGGCTATTGAGTTGGTTCTTCAGTCACTTCTCAAGTGGTATAGCCAGTTTGTTGAAGACTAGTATATGACAGAGCGACGTGACCCTTATTGATCTTACCTATCTGCTAATTGCTGCTGAATCAACAAGGATTTGGCGTACTGGTAATGCAAAGTTGATTGGAATATCTACTTCCCAAACTTCCATGGACAATGACAATGGAAACGTTGGAAGTCCAGAAAAGTTTTCTTTTTCCAAGTGAAAGTGAAAGGCTAAGTTTCAGATTGTCCCGTGTACTAATCCCAAAGAGTCCATATGTTTCTATTGCCAGGAGAAGGGGCATTGGTTGCGAAGCTGCCGTATGTACCTGAAGGATCAGAAGGATGGTAAAGTCAAAAAGTTTGACTCTGCTTCAGGTAAGTCCACTATCTAACTCTATTAAGTTCTTATTTGTAGATTCTCAATACACATCGTGATAAGATTATATTTGGTGTTTTGTAGAATCAAAGAAAAAAAAAGGAAGCTTAAAAGAAGAGTATGTTGAATCTGATCGTGAGGATTGATTTCAATCGCATGGTTCGATGATCGGAGTTTTGAGCTGCTTCTTAGGAGTCATGATAGATTGCTTAGAAATTTGTAATAGCATAGTTTTCATTTTAATTGCATTGTAAGGAAAATTTTTCCACATTTTTTATAAATAAATAAAATTTTGTTTTTTTATCTTATTCTATATCTCCTTGTAATGTCATTTATGAAAATTGATGTTTATATTGTTAACAATATGGATTTGATTCTTTTGTTTGTGTTAGTGTCAAAATTTACCAAATAAGAGAAGATTCTCATCACCCAAGTTTCAGTTGGATAGAAACTTGGAATTATGCAACTTGTATTGTGTGATGTATGAGAAGCTTCATCTTTGGGAAATTAAGACCAATTCTTTGTTCACATGTATATGTGAGTCAAGTGAAGGACTAGAAGATCAGGTACACTTGGTTGTGCACTGGTCAGGTCCACCACAAAGAACGATAAGACTATTCGTTATGGTTTACTAAAGCTAGTAAATATGGTTATGCTTAAAAGATTAAGTATAACTCTAAGTCATTAAAAAGTGTCAATGTATAGTAGAACGAATAAGAAGAGTCAAAGTCGGTAGAATGATAAAAGTTTCTCCAATCTGAAAAGATGGGAGAGAACTTGAGTATCGTGTTTTATGATCGTCTTAATGATTATGAGAACCATATCACAATTTGATCCTCTATGGACACCTTAGTGCATTTGTTTGGCTAAGAATAGGAATCAGGAATTGTTGAAATGGTTAAACCAATTAAGATGAATCATACTTCATTCCAAAATGAAATCTTAGAGTCATACTCCAAGACTGTATATTGAGTGACATATCATCATACGTAGAGTAAAATATTTTCTACTCTTGTACATTTGAAATTGGTAAGTTGTAATGTTTTGGATAAAACAAAGATCAATTAAGACCGATTGTCAAAAGTGTTTGTCTTGATAAGAAATCGCACTAACTCTTGAATATTTGTTTGTCAAGTAATGTTTCTTGACAGAGAGAAACTTATATGTCAAGAGGTCGGTGGGAGTCTTAAAGATCTTGACAAGTTTCAAGAACTAAACAAGAATAAACCTATTATTAATCACCAGCACACGACTTGAGTTTTGTAACCTATCGTATTGACATATTCTTGTTTCTGTGCCAATTCCAGTTAAGGTTGACTATACACATGAGTTCTATGAGTTCTCAAGTATTTGCATAAGGCTAAGCACCTTTGATCAGTGAAAGTTCATTGATCAGGAAGAATGATCTGCTAAACAACTTGGAAGACATCGTAGGCCCTTGTCCTGCCAAGTGGCAAGAAATGAAGATTGAGTAAGTTCAGTTCATATGAGGTAGATTTTGTCACTAACCTTGTCTTGCGATTATGGTTATGACAAACTCAAATGGATAGGAACATACACACTATAAAATCTAAGTGTCATAAGGTTTATCTCCAATTCATGAAAATGATTGTGAGGAAAAACTTTCACTAAGTAGATTTTTCATGAGTTAGCATTTGTGATATTTGCATTCTCAAATTCGATTATGACTACGACATCACTCTTCATAGTTCAAATTGTGAGAAATGGTAAAAGGTATAAACATTTGAGACTTATTGTTGTAAGTTCTAAAATTGTTTAGACACACATATGAGCTTTCTAATAAAAGATGTGTGAGCTTAGATAAAGACTTATTGAAGCATCTCATATAAGAAATATAAACTTTAGTAAGAAAGTTAATAAGGTATTGATTTCTAGAAGTCCAGCTGATTTCTGGATTTATGTCACAGCTAATGGGAGCATAAATGTTATGCAAGTAACAAAATAATTGTTATGTTAATGGGAGCATGATTATTATGGTAAGTGTTGCAAGTTAGAAATGTTAGTTATAGAAAACAAAGTTTTCAATTCGCAAATTTGCAAGGTTGAAAAGTTGTTTTGCTATAATTAAGGGAGAGGAATTTATACTTCATTTCAAATCTAAAAGCTTAGATTGAGATTTTAATCAAATTTAGTCGAGGATTTATATGAATACCGTGTTGAAATGCTTCAACATTTAAAATTTTATATATGGAAATATTATAGCAAGAGACTAGTAAAGTATCAGGTCTTTATGTAAGACATTATGAATCATGTCCCATATACTTCGGGTATAGGATCGATTGCATATGCTATAATATTCATGTTTTCTAATTTTCCAAACGCCTAGGGCATTAAGAGGGAAAAAGGGACTAGAACTGGATATGACTAACGTTATGAAACAACTGCGAAGAACAATCCAAGGTTTGCCAAAGATTGGTTGCTTATGGGCAGTTGGAAGTATAGTAATGGATGGACCATATTGACATTATTATGAATAGATAGGATTCTATTAACAATGAGTTGTCATATGACAAATATGGAAATGTTTCCATAATCGGTGTTGGGTATCAAAATCTATGAGAAAGTTAGAAACTCTTATGCAAGAAGGATGTTCAAAGGAATGTGATTTGAATATGAGACTTCAGATCTATGGAATTGTCTTGTAACAATCTCCAATGGAAAGTTTTGTCATTGGCAAAGTATCTGTGACTTGTGTACTTAATCACTACAAAAGGATCACTGCATATAAGTCTAGAATCTAAGAAATTAAAGTAAGTGGAAGAACCTGGTATTCTTACACTTACGATAAGGATTTGGAATTTTGAAATGAGTGTCATTGGAAATGTTTACAATTGATGTATTTCACAAAGTAAGGACCGTAGGTAAACATAGTGTGCAAGTTTGGAGCATAGGATATCTATTGTTTTTAATTCAAGTATTAGTTGATAAATCGAAACAATATACAATGAATAATGAGTAATCAATATGGTGATTAAATAAAAGGTATTTTATTTACTCTCAAAAGTTTTGGGGCCATATAGGATTAGTATTATCATTGTGTTTCAATTTGCATGTTTTGACATCCCGAATAATAAGATTATTCAAAACATCCACAGTCGATCATACTTTGGAAGTAGGTATGAAGCAAGACTATCATGAGTTTTCTTGTAGATTGTCTAAGGCGTTAGGCATAGTAATAGTTTGCTACATCATTCACGAGTACTTATGAAATAAGATTTAAGTATTGGATCAACCCGTGCTCACTTGAATCACTTCATGGAATTTATCATGAGTGATCGTGAGATGATAATATCATATAAGTCTTCAAAACTAGATATATGAGTTGTTGACTATAAATTAGTTGTGCATTGATGATACAAAAACACATCAGTAACTTAATGTTATAAAACATATCGTTGTGCATGATTTAATGAGTAGTTAGTACAAGCATATAATGTCGAAGTTTATTTGTTCCATTTTATCCTAAGAGGATCAAAATCGATATCTTGGGCCCCACGATGATTCTGTTTTGACTTATGTGCCAGGCTCGGTTAGAACTAAATAGATGTGTTCAGTTATGTTCTATGTCAGACGAATCGGAAACCAGGAAACAAACTGCTGGACAATAAGTATAGCATTGTTCCATGTATTTGTCCAACTGATATCTTGAGAACAGAGGATTATATGATCCCTTATCTAAGGGATGCGTCACCGACTGGGTCAGAGTTAACAATGGCTTTTGAAAGCTTACAATTGGTAAGTCGGATCCTAAAGTTACCTTGGCAGCTATAGTTATTAGACTTATCCAAGTGGGAGACTGTTGGATTTGGTGTTTAAGCCCATAACGAATACTGAGATGTACTTGACCCGATTGTAGCATGGTCCTTTTAGGTTGCCTTCACCAGTGCAATTTGATAGGATGGACTTTTGAGAATAAGGTTATTTACTAATACTGAGATGTACTTGACCCACTTGTAGCATGGTCCTTTTAGGTTGCCTTCACCAGTGGAATTTGATAGGATGGACTTTTGAGAATAAGGTTATTTATGATTTATTAATATATTACAAGTATAATATATTAATATGAAATCATATTATTATTTAATTAGTATTGATCAAGAATTAATTTGGAATTAATTTTGTGGTCAAAAGAAACTAATTAAATATATGGGGATTGATTATGTAAATCAATGATGCTTATAGTGTGAGCCAATGATCCATGATTATGTAGATGGGCTAAACCAATGAAATAATCCATGGATAGTACATGGAGGTTAAACCCATGGATAGTTCATGTGAAAGGTCATTAGGGTTTGCAAAGATGTAACCGTAGCACTATAAATAGAACCCTACTATAGCCAAAATCGGTTGCACATGTGTTGCACCTTCTTTATGAGTTAAGCAAATTATTCTCTTAAGCCTCCTCTTGCATAATGGTGTTTGTGAACCATTAGAGGCATCACACTTGAGTTGCTCAAGCTTTTAAAGGTCAAGAAATCCATCCTACTCAAGAGGTAAGCATCCAAACTAAGTTTTATTATATAGCTTCAATTGTATGCTAGATAGGGTGAATGCTTTGGAAAAACAAAATGCATGTAGAATTAGAGAAACCATAGATCCAAAGCATTTAGGGTTGCATGTGCACCATAGGAGTGTTATAGTGCTCAAAACCCAAAAGGGTCAACGTTGATAGAGGATCGTGTAAAGGAGATCATCCAGTATGAGGTGGTTGAGATTGTCTGGGGTCAGATTCTAGAGATCTTTGGGTCTATAAAGACTGCCATGATAGAGTATTTTGATGACATATACGTATCCATTGCTGAGACTGCGGCTGCTGCAGCCTCCGCAGCCATGGCGGCTGCAGGTACAGGGGTAGGTCGGACTTTTGTAGTACTTGGACTTCGATAACACGAAGCCCCAGAATTTTGATGGGATTCAGGACTCAATTATAGCCATGAGGTGGCTGTCTGACGTGGAGGGATGTTTCTTTACGTGCTCATGTCCTGCTAATCAGAAAGTCAGATGTGTCCCGAACTTTCTAAGGTCCGGGGCAAAGGACTGGTGGAGGTTCATGATAGGGTTGTACACTAATGATCAGAGGACTGTGGTTACTTGGGAGCAGTTCAAGGATATGCTCCACTCTTGCTACATTCCACAGGTCGAGTGGAAGTGGTTAGCTTAGCAGTTCTTGGAGTTGTGACAGGATTGTGAGACGGTGACAGAGATCACCCGTATGTTCACTGAGAGGGAGATGTTCTACCCAGAGATTGCTTCCGAGTAGGCTCAGATGACATGTTATCTGAGCATGCTCAAGACTTAATTTCATCGGTTTGTTGCTACTAAGTGTTGTGATACATTGCTGGAGTTACAAGAGGCCGCTAGGCAGCGTGAGCTTGAGATCGAGTTATAGTAAAGGGAGCAGAGGCAGGCCCTGACACAGTCACAGCTGACGCCAAAGCGGTCTTAGACCGCTGATTCTAGGTCGGGAGGCTAGCATGGACACACTTGTGGCAAGTGCGGGAAGGGTTACTCGGGGGCTTGTAGATCTGGTAGTGCATGCTGCAAATGTGGCAAGGAGTGGCACTTTGCGAGGGATTGCCGAAAGCTAGCCCTAGTTCAGGATATGAGGATCTGCTGCCACTGCCATCAGGTTGGTCACGTGAAGACCAACTGTCTACAACTTGCAGCCAGGTCGGCACAGGCTCCAATGAATTCTACACTGAGGATTAATGTCGGGAGTTAGGGTAGACCAGGGCCCCCGAGGGCTCAGGGACACGCATTCCAGCTTACGGCCGAGGAGGCTAAGGCAACACCAAATGTGGTCGCTGGTATGTTTCTATTCTTTGTCTTACTGATTATATTTGTTTTATGCTTATATGTGTTGTACCATGTTAGGTATATTCTTAGTGAACTCCGTACCTGCTTTGGCATTATTTTACTCAGGGGTGAGGCGGTCATTTGTCTCTCAGTCATTCAGTAGGGAGTTCGATTTGCCAGTAGGAGAGCTAGAGTTTCAGTTGTGAGTCTCTATTGCCAATGAACATGGGATTTTCACTTCTTCAGTCAATTGGGGTTGTGTGTTGGAGATCTTCGGGGTATCTTTCCTGATAGACTTGATCCTGATTCCCATGATGGATGTATGCGTGATTGTGCGTATGAACTGGCTTAGTCGCTTCGGTTCCATGATTGACTGCGAGGGACAGCGGGTGGTAGTTCGAACCCTAAGTTGGGGAGAACTGGTCATTTTATGTGAGGGTACCAAGTTGGGTTCAGGGTTCTACTCAGCCGCCAGGGCTCAGCAGTATATTCAGCATGGGTGTGCAGGTTATCTAGCATATGTGGTGGATACACGGGACATGGATCAACCCTTGGTTTCACAGGTTCCAGTAGTCAGGGAGTTCATTGACGTGTTTCCGGAGGAGTTTCCAGAGTGCCTCCGGAGACGCAGGTCGAGTTTAGGACCGACCTAGTGCCAGGTGCGGCCCCTATCGCCAAGGCACTGTAACGATTGGCACCACCAGAGATGCAGGAGCTGTCATCACAGCTATAGGAACTGCTGGACAAGCAGTTCATTTGTCCGAGCAGTTCTCCATGGGGAGTGCTGATTCTCTTCATTAGGAAGAAGGATGGTTCACACTGGATGTGCATTGACTACCGGGAGTTGAACTAGTTGACGGTGAAGAACCGATATCCACTCCCGAGGATAGATGATCTTTTCAATCAGTTGTAGGGAACATCTTGGTTATCCAAGATGGACCTGTGGTCCGGGTACCATCAGGACAGGGTTAGGGAGGAGGACGTGGAGAAAAATGCATTTCGGACTCGTTACGGACATTACGAGTTCATGGTGATGCCATTAGGGTTCACCAATACGCCGACAATGTTTATGGACCTGATGAATTAGGTATGTAGACCTATGCTCGATCGCTCACTCATCGTGCTCATATATGACATCTTGGTGTACTCCAAGACTAGAGAGTAGTACGAGGAGCATCTCCGAGAGTTGCTGGGATTTTGGAGACGAGAGCGAATTTATGCCAATTTTGTGAAGTGTGAATTTTGGTTGTGAGAGGTTGAGTTCCTTGGACATTTTGTTAACCAGGAGGGGATTTTGGTCGATCCGGCCA
The DNA here is from genome assembly GCF_002870075.4 of Lactuca sativa. Classification (NCBI taxonomy): domain Eukaryota; kingdom Viridiplantae; phylum Streptophyta; class Magnoliopsida; order Asterales; family Asteraceae; genus Lactuca; species Lactuca sativa. The sequence continues at coordinate 164,500,002 of NC_056623.2, read as the reverse complement.
AGAATGAGGCGGTTGTGCAGTGGGGGTTTCCAAAATCTCCCTCGGATATCAGGAGCTTCTTGGGACTGGCAGGGTACTACCGCAGATTCATACATGATTTCTCCAAAATTTCAGTATCCCTCACTCGTCTGAAGAGGAAGGGGTGGATTTCTAGTGGGGACCTAAGTAGCAAAGGGTATTTGAGACCCTCACATAACGACTTTGCGAGGCTCCAGTCTTGACTCTCCCGGAGGGAGTTGAGGATTTTGTGGTATTCTGTGATGCATCTATCACCGGACTGGGAGTGGTATTCATGCAGAGAGGGCAGGTGATAGCGTATGCTTCATGGCAGCTAAAGCAGCACGAGACGACATATCCCACACACGATCTGGATCTGGGAGTGGTGGTATTCGCTCTTAAGATTTGGAGACACTATCTCTATGGGGTCCGTTGTACCATATACACGAACTACAAGAGTTTGAGACACATCATGGATCAGCTGAACCTGAACATGAGGCAACGCAGGTGGCTAGATGTAGTCAAGGACTACGACTGTGAGATCCTTTACCACCCATGTAAGGCGAATGTGGATGCAGATGCCCTGAGCTGCAAGTCAGCTGGATCTTCTATTCCAGCGACATGTATGAGGATATGAGTCGATTCTCCACTCGTGGGCTTGATTAGAGAGGCCCAGGCTGAGGGCATGCGACATGAGAACTAGAAACTTGAGAGGATCAGGGGGTGAACACCCAATTTGTGCAAGATAGCCAAGGATTATTGAACCGATGTGGTCAGATATGGATAGGTACCAATAGTCTTTATGGCGCTCTGTGACAACCCGGAATTCCTATCTTGTACAACCATTTAATTTAGTCAAAGTCAGACTTGTTTCTGCTAACTTGTAGCACTATTTAGAGTCTATTGAAGTGTTATAAGCCAAGTACCCACCATAAGGAATGCTAAAGGATATATTCTAGAGTTCAGTACACTGCATAAAGCCGGAAAACTCCAAGGATTGGAGTTTACGGTCGTAAACTAGACTTTACGGCCATAAACTCAAGGCTGGCCGTAAACTCTTGGCTGGCGAGAACTCCCCCTATATATATATATATATATATATATATATATATATATATGTGTGTGTGTGTGTGTGTGTGCGTGTGTGTGTGTGATACTTAGCCATTTTTCCAACACTTTTACCATTTCCAACCCAAGATATTGGGTTTTGCTCTCAACTATCATCAAGAATCTTCACCTTTCTTCCCAAAATGTAAGTGTTTTGTTCCTTGTCTAGTTGATACATCTTCTTATCTTTCATTTCCCCTTGATTCAATCCACTAACTTCATCTTTTGGGGTTAGATCTTCAAGATCTTCAAGAACACCAAGAACACATTTGTGTTTTGGTTCAAAATCACCCTTTTAAGCTTCTAAATCGTAATTATTCCTTCCCTATACCCGATATCTAGTTGAATCACATGCTAAACACCTTAAAATCGTCCATTCCCAAGAATAAGAGGTGTTTACGGCCAAGAGCATCTCCCTTGGCCGTAAACCCTAGTTTGAGGTGCTTATGAGCCTTAAAATATTCCTAAGGCTTGGACTTGAGGCTAAAACCCTTCCTTGTGGCTTGTATGACCTTAAAACACCCCATTGACACTTTTCATCATGAGTTTATGACCGTAAACTCCTTGTCCGTAAACTCAATGGTCGTAAACACACGTGGCCGTGAACACTTGGCCGTAAACTCCAAGTGTGGCCGTAAACTCACCTTATACACAATCATTTGTAATTTTCACATTTCCATTCAAGTGTACCCTAGTCTCTAAGGTGTTTCCCTTACCTGATTAGTTGAATAAACACTAAATATAATCATATATGTGTCATTATATGCTAAATAGGATCTGTGTGTGCCTAAGTCTTCACTTGACACTTAGCATCCTATACCACTCTTTCATCTGAACCACTCACTACAGGTGAGTTCATACCCCTTAATATACCTTTTAAATGATTTTAAATGCTTTTATGGGGGGGGGATACATGTTGAACATTGTAGTTATTATATCAATCACATGTGATTAATAACTAAAACAAACCAATAGATTTCTTATACTTCAAAACTGTGTTAGCAAATATCTACTACAAAACATTTTATCAAGCTCTTTTATGCTAAAACTCTTTTAAACAGATGGATTGTAAAAATCAAAGCCTATATAGATATAGTTATCTAAATAAGGTTGAAAGGACTTAGGACTGATAATTCGCTTTATTTTCTGTTCCTTGTTTGGTTGTGGACTTAGAGTATTCGGTTGTTTGTCTGAGTGTCGTTTGAACCTTAGTTATATATTATGTATATGTATATAGATGTAAAAGCTTTTATTTCTGCTCAATACATACGCAATCATATAAACAACATTACTAGTAAACTATAATAGGTATAGTATAAGAGATTACTACTCACTATTACTAGTACAATGAAACATACAGGACCCAGTTCATTTAAGAGTCAATACAAAAATACTATTATGAGAATCAGAAAGAACATACTATGATGAGAAAACTAAGAGAACATACACTATACTATACAAGAGAATATACCATACAAACACTAGAATATGGTAACTAGAATGTGAAATACTACTTCATGATACTACAATACATTGTTGTATCACATTGTAACTAGAGTCTTCTGGAGGGAGAACGGGCGTCGTATGCATAGATCTATACGGGACAGACAATCCCACACTTGGACTGCTAGCTAAAGTCCCAGCCGATAAGGCCAAGGGGTGACAAAATGTCACCTCACTATTTTATGACACCGGAAGGTCGTCAGGTATTCAGACGTCAATCAGCGTGGTTACAAACCAATTCACGTCTAAACATTTAATTAACCAAATAGGAATTAAAGGCAATAAGACTCCCTAAGGAGTATAGTACATTTAATACGACCTTGAGTCTTCATTTCATCACTTCATAGTCAGTAGTGTCACTGCTGAGATAAAACGTTCTATTTTCCTAATAGATGATAGTGATAAATGGGAGAAAATATACTTTTTATACAGTAACAAGGTACTACTATATTTTTCCTACTATTACAATTACATATGCAAACATTACATTTTTATACATAAACAAACATGTAAAACAGTCGGGCCTCGGGTAGAAGGCTACTTTATTTATAAGCAGGAAATATAGGATTTTCTGGGAAAGCTTTACAAACTTTTCAGGGTTTTAATACAAACATTTAGAGGATTTTTAAATACTAAATGACACTAAATACTTATGAACTCACCAACATTTTATGCAGATATTCTCTTTCAAAATAACTTTTATTCTCAGGGAACCAGTAAGACAGGTACACCCATGCAGCTTTTGAAAGACGGAGTGGATCCAAGACTCGTCCTTATTTTGATTGTACATTTTTGGTGTCATTCAAACCTTATAAAAGAACACACATCTATTTAACTATTCTATTAATGCAATGGATTTTGTTGCTTGTTTTTACTATTATGCATTGTTATGATACTGTACATGATGTCCTCCACCCCCCGAATGTTTCAGCCAATTCATTTTGGGGGTGTGACAGATTAGTATCAGAGCATTGTTTATAGTGAATCGAGTATATCAACCCATAAAAGATATACAAACTATAAACACAACGGGATTAAAATACTCTAACCAAGAGTTTATACTTTTAAATAATAATATATTTAACTAAGTATACATACATGCATTCATACCAAGGCCAATATCATATTAGAACAGAACAAAAGTATTACGATTGTTGAACATCACAGGTAGACTTAGGGATGTATGGTCAATTCCTGGAATGGCATAGCTTGATCTGTAACACCGTGAATTTTCAAAATAATTTTTCACAAATATAAAAACATTTCTCATTTAATTTTCATAAAACATTAAGTTTAAAATCCCAAATCACATCATACAAAACCCCAAGATCACATATATATCAAAAATCTCATGCGTGTGTACAGATCAAGCCGGCGCCTTCCCGCGGTCATCGCTAGTACCTGAAACAACAACACTAACACTATAAGCACGAAACTTAGTGAGTTCCCCAAAATACCACACATAAAACACATATTAGCCACTCGAGGCCATAACAATATGGGTCCGTTGTAACACTCGTGTTTCTAGCCTAGGCATTTATATTGAGTTGATAGTCTAGGTTAACCTTTGTAACTCATTTTGAAGAAATGAAAATGAGTTATGTGAATATTATGTGAATTATGTGTTTTATGCTTAATTATTCGAGCTTAATTAATTAAGAATAAAAATAAGCGTCAAAATTAAAGTGTGAGATAAGCCCGATATCTTTACATAAAGTTGTAGTGGTCGAAACAAGGATTTCGGGGATATACAGAATACCAAAATCCGAGTTATAACAAAGAAGTTATGACCTGTTGAAGTTTCGCGACAAAACCGGCACGGTGCTGAATGTCGTAAAAAGTGAGTTTTTGATAAACTACTTTTTAGCCTTAGTAATCTAAATGAAAGTCGTAGTATTCGTTAAACCGAGAAGTTCGATAAAAAGAACGCCCAAATCTGACTTCGTATGAGGAAGTTATGATTTTTTGAAGTTTCAGCGTAGCAATAGACAGCTAAAAACTCGAATTTTAGATCGAGCGGATTTTAGCCGACACAACCTAAACGAGAATTGAAGGTCTCGTCATTAGGAGCACAACGGTAAAAAGTCTGACGAAAATGGACGTCGGATGAAGAAGTTATAAATTTTTAACGGATTTCCTGTCCTGGTCTGTTAAAAATAATAATATAAAGTTTAAAGTCAAAATTAGCCGACGAAGTCTAAACGGAAGTTGTAGATCGTAATTTTAGCTACGCGTGCATATAAAGAACGTTAAAAACGGTGCTCGTATGCGAAAGTTATGAATTTTAGAAGATTTTGGCACAAAATTCGAGAAATTTCACATAAATAGGCTTCACCCGGAAGTGCCACGTGTCCTCGCTTCGCATGTGCCACGTATCCGGAACCTGCTGAGTCACTGAAGCCACCTGGCAAGACGTGTTGCCTTCCCTCGCATGCGAGACTGCGCTGTGTCCTCTTCTGATTCGACCGAGGAGGAGGCCCAATCCGAAGCAGCCAGCTCCCCAGCCGAAGCTTCGCCCAACTGCCGCATGTGTCCGAGCCTCGCACCTAGCTCCAAGCCATGCACCTAACTCCGAACCTCGCATGTGCGCCAGTAAGCCGCGGTCCAATCGGAAGCTGCCAGCGAGCCCTCGCATGCGCAGACCATGTGCGAGCCATATCCGAGCCATCCCCCTCTGTGAACTTCGGATCTGCGACGCGTGCCTCCCTCCTGACCATCCGATCAGAAGCCTCGCCCCTATAAATAGAAGGGTGCGAGACCTCCCGGGTATTTTTGGAATTTTGCCGTATTTAGCCCCTAAACCCATATTTTCTTCATATTAACATCCCGCAAAGCCCCGGTATCGATTGTAAAGCCCGGAATACCCCACGAAGTGCCCGAGAAGCCCGGAAAATTTATCTTTTCGGTTTCGAAGCCCGACTTTTACAAAGCGCGGTTTCTCAATAAAACTCCCGGTTTTATTAGAAATGATCGTTTTAGGAAACGAATTGCTGCCCGATTATCATCAAATCATGTGAGTGTGTAGTTACTTTCAATTTACACATAGATATGAACTATTTACCTTGAAATACGTGTTATGTGTAAATATGCTAATTATTTATTCGAGGTGACTGTTGAATTAATGTTTTATACAAGTTTTAAACTGTATATGCTTTTTATCTACAAAATATGTTGGGTAGAACATGGGTAGATGAAATAGTTGATGTGTGTTAAAATGGTGAGAGGCCTCGATGTCGATGTTGTTGTTGTTGTTGTAGTCATCTAGCGAAGTATAGATGACGACCACGGACTTTCTAGATAGTCCAGTGGAACACTAGCAGGTTCGCAACTTGTAAGTGTTGATGAATTAAATGTTCATTGGTGTACTTCATCCCCCTCATGGTTGCCTTAAGGACATGTATGGCTGAGGAAACCCCTTAGCAGTAGTGTCCATCCCGATGATAATCCTTAGGCTAGGTCCCTTGTGATAGGTGTTTAGGGACGTAAAGTGAGGACAACGGGAATGGGTAATCAGGGTTATTGTTGATTGGTGAACTTAATAAGTATATTATTATTGTGGGTTGAAAACCCTATATGCTCACCAGGCTCTCAAGCCTGACCCACTCAGTTTTATGATTACAGGTAGTGGACCCCGAGCATAGTCGGAGGATGACGAGAGATTTTTGGATTATAGGCCAGTAGTTGTAAATAACTGTTGAAAGGCTTATAATGTCTTGTTTATGCTTTTGATCTGTATCGGAACATGACATCCCGAGGTTTTGATATATATATGGAAAATATATACCTTCTTAATAAAGGATTTTGATAAACTTTTATCATATATTGCTTGGGGACCAATTCCGCAATATCTTATAAAAAGATTTCTCTGATTTTATATTAAAAAGCATAAATGAAATTGGTCTTTTCTGGCCGAGAAATATGGGGATGTCACAGTTGGTATCAGAGCATTAGTTTAAGCGAACTAAGAAATTGTAGAATTTCTAGATTTGAACTTAGAATGCTAAGTGATGATTGTGAGATGAGTGTCTACCATATTTTGGACACGAGCACTAGTTTATTTTAGGGAAGATGCCTAAAATGCCCTTATGTGCTAAATGCTATGTGTTTGCCATGTGTGCCATTATTTGTTCGGATCTATGGTCTGTTGCTGACCGGATCTGGAAACCTTATGTGTGTAGGATTCTAAGCGTATGAATACGAGATTAGAACTAACATGTAAACGTTTCGGAGTGATAAGGGAATTGACATGTCTAACAAGGATAAAGACCTAAATTTTGCCTTATTCGGTATATAGATTGTAATGGCAAGAACTCGGAGTGGAGCTGGAAATGCAAATAGAAACCAACAACCTCAACCTCCAGTGGTGGAACAGGTGCCTATAGTAGGAGCTGCACCCGAACCCATCACTATGGCTGGAGTACGAACTATGATTCAGGCCATGTTGGCTGAACAGAGGGAGGAATTGAGGCAAATGTTGCTGAACGACAGGGATGAACCTTCAGTTCCTGTTGAACAACATGAACTAAATGACGATCGATCTGAAGAAGGGAACAATAGCAGATCGGTGGGTCATAGTGAACCGCTTGTGGTTGGGAGGAATAACCACGAGGGTAGAGTGGAGAGAAATGGGTGCAAGTATAAGGACTTTATGACTTGCAAGCCATCGACCTTCAATGGAAAAGAAGATCATGTCGGAGTAATGGACTGGATCTCAGAAATGGAGTTGGCTTTCATGACTTGTGATTGCCAAGGCAAGTTACAAACTAAGTTTGCAGTACGTCAGTTCAGGGGTAGTGCTGCTCGTTGGTGGAGCACTTTGGGGAAAACCCTAAGCCCTAATGAGCCACTGCAATTAACTTGGGCAGAGTTCTTAGTGCACTTCAAGCGCAAGTACTGCTCGGCCCAAAACGTACTTGAGTTAGAAAACCAATTTCTAACGTTGCAGAAGGGGAGTATGACCGTTGACGAATATACAAATAACTTCACAGACAAAATGGAGTTTGCTTTGCGTATTGTCCCAGATGAGTTGGCAAAAATAGACAGGTACGCAAAGGGACTTCCATGGGAGTATGCGGTGCCAGTACGTCAGGCACTTACTTTGGAGGCAGCTATCTGGGCTGCCAAGTCTGTTGAAGATATGATAAAAGGGAGAGCCGCCAGCAAGGTTGTGTTGGATTAATGTCTAAGTCCATAACTATATTTGGTATGTACTTGACCCGACCTGGCATGGTCCATTTGGGTTGCACTTCACCGACACAATTTATATGGATAATCTTTTGAGAATAGTATGTTTATGATTAATATTAATATATTATAAGTTCTAATATATTAATATGGAATCATATTATTTAATTAGTATTGATCAAGAATTAATTTATAATTAATTAAGTGATCAAAAGGAACTAATTAAATATGGACTCTTATATATATGGAATGGGCCAAGTTCATTTAGGTTGGGCTAAGCTTTCATGGATAGTCCATGGAGTGTTTAACCCATGGATCCTAGGAAATGAAAGGTCATGGGTATTAGGGTTTAACCCTAATCCTCCATACTATATAAAGATGTCTTTGGTTGGTGAAATTGGCAGTAGTGTGGATACACTAAAGAAGGGCTAGCCAATTTCACTAGAGAGAACCAAGTAATCATATTCTCTAAAGTATTCCAAGGTGTCTTGGTGATTTGTGATTCCACTTGAGGCTTCCACACTATTGGGGCTAAGCTCTTAAAGCTTGAAGACATCAAGCTACATCAAGAGGTATGTATTCTATCTTGTTACATTCATAGTTTTTGTATGCTAGATTAGGATAATACCTTGGATGTTCTTATTTGCATGTATAATAGAGAAAACATAGATCCAAGGTATTTAGGGTTGCATGTACACTTAGGAAGTGTTAGAATGCTCAAAACCCGACAGTGGTATCAGAGCCACGGGTTGTTTTCTGTTATATTGATGCAAATATTTTATTTTCAAAGTTGAAAAAAAATTGAAAAGATAAAATAATATGATTATTTTATTAGTTTTAAAAGTTTGATCTAAAGAGTTTTATTTTTTTGAAACCTCCATAAGTTATGGATATGAAAAGGTTTTAAAAAAAAATGATTCAAAGTTTTTATGGAGTTACAAAATTTGGTGTTAATGTTTTAAAGGATTCCATAACTTAAGAATAAGTTATGGATCACCAAAAGTTTTTTGTGTTACCTTGTTTTATGAGTGAATTTAGATTAATGAATATATTATGTGATAGTTGGTTTTAATCCAAATTAATCTAAGAATTGATTCTAAAATGTGTTTTTGTAACTTGTCCTCAAGTTATATGAAAAGTCACATTTAAGAATCATAAAACTCATAAAAATTGGCAAAGGTTACAAAAATGAAGAGTCTAGTTCTAATTAAATGGTTTTATGACTCCATAACTTGTCCTCAAGTTATGGAGGACCAAGAGTCTCTTCATTTAATAAAATAAAATAAAATAAAAAAAGGTGTAACCTTAATTAATTCCATAAGTTATAAAATAAAGAAAAGTTAATTCTTTTATTAGTTTAAAGTCTTCCATAACTTGTCCTCAAGTTATGGAACTTGAAGAGTTTTTAGATTAAAACTACTTTAAACACATAAGTTATGGAATTAATTAGTTTTGAATAGTTTCAAAACTTGCCCTCAAGTTTTGGAATTTGTAAAGTTTTCTCTTATGAATACTTTAATTCCAAGTTAGCCCTTAGAATTTTAAAAGTTAAAATTCAACCCTTATACTTTATAATATTATAAGTTAATAATATATATATGTATAAGAGTAAAGTCAGTCTTACCGCTAGTACGCCTCATTCACGAAGCCGGTCTATAAGGTGGGTATAAGGTTGTTGCCTATAAAATGGCAACTTAATGGGTGTCCACTCTCACCCACCGCTTGCTTGACCGGTGGAGGGTCGTTAGCCGAACGGGTTTGACAGGACTAGAATTCTCCCTTCATTAAAAGTATTAATGATAATACTAAGTAACTAAACTCTTAATAATACCCAATCTTAGTTACTTAGGAAAAATGTGAATAAGGTGCTAACCCATGAAATTACACTTTACACTTTGTCTAAGTCGTTAGTGGAGCGTGTGTGGTTAACCGGCACACTAACTTAGACTTAACAAGGTAGGTAAAGGGTGACTTAATATTTATCATAGTATCGATGAAGCGTGTGTGGTTAACCGGCACATCGATTGAGGGGTAATTTATTAAGGGTACCAAGTGATTTGCATGGTTACTTCACACCTTGTTTTGTGATCCTCAGCATCCCAGTCACAAAACCTGAAGGGCACACTCGAGATTGAAACATGCCTTTGAAAAGTTCAATGAATCTCAAAGATCTAGGAGTTTCAAAACCAATTAAAACCTAATAATTCATTTCGTTTATCTTGGTGGAAATTGGTGAATCGTCATTCACCTACCTTCAAATATTTTATAGCTTGGATTACGGCATACCTCTTCTAAGTTATAAAATAGTTTGTTGGGTCCTAGCCTTAATATTTCATATTGGGTGTCATATTAAGGACTTTAAATCAACTATCTTGAATATCTCCCAAAAGATGTCTGTAATAGACACCTATGATCTTCCCAAATCTAGTGAAACAAGGTTTCCTACATGAAGATGATGTCCTTTGGAAATCATACTTCTTTCACCTCCTCCAATTATTCTCCCCAACCCACAAGTTCTTGAAAAGTTTAAGGTCACTCAAGCCCTATTGGCAAGGCAAGGTCTAGGTGTGAACACATCTTGGAGATGTAGTCACATATTGACAAGCCGGGAGAGTTGGGTGTCAAAGTCTTGAGAAAGTTGGTGGTTCAATCACTTTCTAAGTCACATAGTGAGTTCCTTTGGGACACCTATGAAATAGACTATGACAAGACCCTTAATGATCTTATCTATTTGCTAAGATCAACTTCCTAAAACTTTATGGACATTGACAATGATGACATCAGATATCCAGTAAAGCATTCTCTTCCCAATGGAAAGGGATCAGCCATAGTCAACTCGGTTGACCAAATGGTAAAGAGAAAAGCTAAGTCTATGACAGTCTTGTGTACCATTATCAAAGGGTCCATATGTTTATATTGCCAAGGGAAGGGGCATTGGTTGCGAAGCTGCCAAATTTACCTAAGGATGTTAAAGTCAATAAGTTTGACTCTACTTCAGGTAAAGACCACTATCTAACTCTGTTAAGTTTCTATTCTGAGATTCCTGATACATGATGTGACTGGGTCACATGGTGATGTTTTAAGAATCAAAGAAAAGTGAAGAAACTTAAAGAAAGAATATGCTGAATCTGATGGCGTAGATGGATTTCTATCGCATAGTTTGAAGATCGGATTCTTGAGCAACTTCTTAGGAGTTATGAGATATTGCTAGGAATAGATAACAACAAGTTTTCATATGGATTGTAAGGATAAGTTTTTCCGCAAAGTTTTAAAATAAAAGAAAAATTTTTTGATTTTATTTATCTTAAAATATCCTTACAATGGCTTTTGAGGAAAAATTGTTGCTTATATGATTCCATTAAGAGCAAGAGTGGAAATATGAAATTGATTCTTTCATTTGTGGTAATGTCTAGATTTACCAAATAAGGAAAGATTCTCATCACCCAAGTTTCAATTGGACCGGAACTTGGAATCATGCAAGTTGTATAGCATGATGAATGAGAACTTTCAAGTTTTGGAAAATTAAGACTAATTACTCGGCCACATGGATGTGTGAGTCAAGTAAAGGACTAAGGGATCGAGTACACATTCTTGTGCACTGATTAAGTCCACCACAAAAGATTGATAAGACTATTCGTCATAGTTTACTAAAGCTCAGTAAATATGATTATACTTACAAGCTTAAGTGTAACTCTAAGACATTGGAAAAGGTTCCAATGTATGGCAGGACGAATAAGAAGAATCAAATTAGGCAGAAGGATAAAAGTTTCTCATATCTGAAAAGATGGGAGAGTACTTTAGTATCAGTTTTGTGATCATCTTAATGATTAAGAAACCATATCAAAATTAGTTCTCTAAGGAAATCTCTTATGACTAAGAAGAGGAACTTGAATTGTTGAAATGGTTAAATCAAGAAGATGAGTCATACTTCGTTCCAATACAAGTCTTAGAGTCATACTCCAAGATTGTCATTTGAGTGACATGTCTTAAAGAAGGTTTAAAACACTTGTCAAATGTAAGAGTAAAAGTTTTCTACTCTTGTACATTTGAAATTGGTAAGTTGTGATGTTTTGGATAAAACAAAGACCAACTTAGGCCAATTGGGTAAAGTGTTTTTCTTGATTAGAATCCGCACTATCTCTTGGATGTTTGACAAGGGAGTCTTATATGTCAAGAGGAAAGTGGGAGTCTTAAAGGTATTGAAAGTCTCAAGAAATAATCAAGAATAAAACCTGAAGTTCTTCACTAGCACACGACTTGAGGTTTATAACCTATCGTGTTGACATATCTGTGCCCATTCCAGTTAAAGTTGGCTTTGCATATGAGTTCTTAGAGTTCTCAGTTTGTTGCATAACAACTTGGAAGCAATGGCAGGCCCTTGAGCTGCCAGGTGGCAAGAAGTTAAGATTGAGTTCAATCCATATGGTTTTGGATTTGTCATTATCTTTGTCTTGTGATTATGGTTTGAAAAATTCATATGGGTAGGAACTCATACACCATATAAATCTAAGTGTCATAAGGTTTCTCTCCGATTCATGAAAATGATGGTGAGGAAACGCTTTCACTAAGTAGATTTTACGAAGATATCAATTGTGTTATTTGCATTTTCAAAAGTCGTTAGTGGAGCGCGTGTGGTTAACCGGCACACTAACATGGACTTGTGAGAAATGGCAAATTCCTAAGCAATTGAGACCATGATTACGGTATCCCTTTTCATGGTTCTTGAAATTGCTTAGACACACAGGTGAGCTATCTACGGAAAGGGTGTATGAATCTAAATTTTAGACTGTCCAGCTGATTTCTGAGTACATGTCAAAGCTAGTGGGAGCATAAGTGTTATGCTAATAATCATCATGTTAGTGGGAGCATGATAATTATGATAAGTATTGCAAGTTAGCAATGTTAATTATAGAAAACAAAAGTTTCAATTGGGAAAAAGTTGTTTTGCTATAATTAAGGGAGAGGAAATTATGCTTCATCTCAAATCTATAAGCTTAGATCGTGAGGTTTTAATCATTTAGTCAAGGATATATATGAATTTCATGTTGGAATGGCTCAACATAAGGAAATTCTGTATATGGGTCCATTATTTGCGTTCTAAAATTCGATTATGATTACGGCATCCCTTTTCATAATCTGAATTATGAGAACTTGGCAAATTGAAATGGAAATATTATAGCAAAAGACTGGTTTAGTCTTTATGTAAGACATCATGAATCGTGTCCCATATGCTTCGGATATAGGATCGATTACATGTGCTATATTCATCCGTTCTAAAATTTTCCAAATGCCTGGGGCATTAAGAAGGGAAAAGGTTTAGAACTGGATATGACTAAAAGGATTAAACAATTGTCGAGGACAATCTAAGGTTTACCAAAGATTGGTTACTCAAGGACAATTGGAAGTGTAGTGATAATTCTGGAAGGACCATATTGACATAATCTGTAAGGAGGCAACTCTTGTTCAGAAGTGATAGTCAAAATGGAATCTGGAAATGTTTCAAAGTTAGAATTTTCAATCTGTGTAAGATTAAGGAAACTTAATGCAAGAAGGATATTTCCAAGGAGTTGATCCCCTTTGGAATACTCTGTAATGATTGTTGCCAAGTCTTTGTGACTTTGTGCATAATCGTTACAAGAGGATCAATGCATATAAGTTTAGAATCTAACAGATTTCTGTAAATGGCATGAATTTGGAATTCTTGCATTTGCAGTAAGGATTTGGGAGTGTGACAAAAGAATCATTGAAGTTATGTTCAATTGATCTAGTTCACAAAGTAAAGACCATAGACAAACATAGTATGCATACTTGGTGTGTGGCATGACTAGTGTTTAAGAAAACATAGTGTACATGCTTGGAGCATGGGACAACTATTGTTTTAAATTCAAGAATAAAGTTGATAGCTGAAACAGTATACAATGAATAATGTGTAATCATATGGTGATAAATAAAAGGTGTTTTATTTATGTTCAAAGGGTTGATACCATATTGGATTCAATTATTATTGTGTTTTATTTTGCATGTTTTGACTTCCCGAATAAACTGGGTTATTCTTCCTGAATGACTAAGCTATTCAAACATCCACAGTCGGTCATATGTTGGAAGTAGATATGAATTAAGACTGTCATGGGTTGGCTTGTAGAGGTCTAAGGTGTTGGACAAAGGGCTACAACACTCATGAGTGCTCATAAGTTCTGAGTATTGGATTCAACCCGCGCTCATTGGAATCACTTCATGGATTTTATCACGAGTGATCATGAGACGATAATATCTTATATTCTTCAAACCTAGAGATATGAGTTGTTACTATGAGTTGGTTGTACATTGATTGCACGAAAACGCATTTGGTAACTCGGTGCTATAAAACGTGCCTTTGTGTATGATTCAACAAGTAGTAGAACAAGCCATATGAGTCGAAGTTTATCCATTCCTTTTACCTTCGGGATAAAAGCGATATTTGTGGGCCCCTCGATGATTTGATGATGACAAATGGAAGTGCTCGGCCGGGCCAGGACTGATTTGATTTGTTCAATTAGTCAGTCGTCATAAATCGGAAATCGGGAAACAACAAATGGACAGAGAGAATGATTATAATCCATGTCTCAGTCCATACGATATCTAGAATGGAGGAATATATGATCCCTTATCTAATGGACAAGTTCGTTGACAAGATCAGAGTTCGACAGCAGCTTTAAGAGCTACGATTGCCAGTTAGGTTTGAAGTCATACGCAATAATAGTTTTAGACTTATCCAAGTGGGAGACTGTTGGATTAATGTCTAAGTCCATAACTATATTTGGTATGTACTTGACCCGACCTGGCATGGTCCATTTGGGTTGCACTTCACCGACACAATTTATATGGATAATCTTTTGAGAATAGTATGTTTATGATTAATATTAATATATTATAAGTTCTAATATATTAATATGGAATCATATTATTTAATTAGTATTGATCAAGAATTAATTTATAATTAATTAAGTGATCAAAAGGAACTAATTAAATATGGACTCTTATATATATGGAATGGGCCAAGTTCATTTAGGTTGGGCTAAGCTTTCATGGATAGTCCATGGAGTGTTTAACCCATGGATCCTAGGAAATGAAAGGTCATGGGTATTAGGGTTTAACCCTAATCCTCCATACTATATAAAGATGTCTTTGGTTGGTGAAATTGGCAGTAGTGTGGATACACTAAAGAAGGGCTAGCCAATTTCACTAGAGAGAACCAAGTAATCATATTCTCTAAAGTATTCCAAGGTGTCTTGGTGATTTGTGATTCCACTTGAGGCTTCCACACTATTGGGGCTAAGCTCTTAAAGCTTGAAGACATCAAGCTACATCAAGAGGTATGTATTCTATCTTGTTACATTCATAGTTTTTGTATGCTAGATTAGGATAATACCTTGGATGTTCTTATTTGCATGTATAATAGAGAAAACATAGATCCAAGGTATTTAGGGTTGCATGTACACTTAGGAAGTGTTAGAATGCTCAAAACCCGACAGGTTGAAGTTGGCGAAAAGAGAAAGTTTGAAGGAACTTCAGGTTCCAATAAAAAGAAAAAATTCTCGAAGACTGGTTCGAGAATGTTTGGAGGAGGAAGCGAAGCCAAGTGGTGTGACAAGTGTAGGAAGAAACATGCTGGGAAGTGCAGCGTGGAAGTCACTTTTTAGAAATGTGGAAAGCCAGGGCATTATGCCAATGAATGCACCTTCAATAAGAACGTATGTTTTGGGTGCAATGAAGAAGGGCATATTTTGAGGGACTACCCGAAGAAGAAGGACGCAACAAAACCCAATCTACCACCAAAGCCGAAGGCGAGAGCCTTCCAGATGATGCTCGAAGCTGCGAAAGAAGAAGCCGATGTCGCTTCAGGTACCTTTCTCGTAAACGAATTGTCTGCCCAAATTTTGTTTGATTCTGGAGCCAATTACTCCTTTATATCGCATGAATTTGGTAGAAAGCTAGCTTTGCCTGTAGATATGCTAGTTAATGCTATAATAGTCGAGATTGCTAGTGGCAAGTTTGTACCTGTTAGCCATCGTATGAAAAACATCCTCATTGACTTGGATGGGAATAAGTTCCAAGAGGAATTATTGCCTATCGAGTTAAATGGATTCGACATAGTTTTAGGAATGGATTGGCTTAGCGCCAACGATGCAGAAATACTATGTAAAAAGAAGATAGTAAAAGTAAACCCACCAGGGAGAGAGTCGTTTATGGTGTACGGAGACAAACGCAGAGTAAACTCTGGAATCATTTCCCTAATTAAAGCCAGAAAGTGTTTGGCCAAGGGATGTACATCATATCTAGCATTCGTGATCGATGCCAAGATGGAAAAGAAGGAGGTGCAGAATATTCCGGTGGTGTGTGATTATCCGGAAGTCTTTCCCGAAGATCTTCCCGGATTGCCCCCTGATCGAAAAGTAGAATTTCGTATCGACTTGTTACCAGGAACGACGCCGATAGCGAAAGCACCTTATCGATTAACACCAACCGAAATGAAAGAACTTATGACACAACTTCAGGAGTTATTGGACAAAGGTTTCATTTGACCTAGTTCATCACCCTAGGGAGCCCCTGTGTTATTTGTAAACAAGAAAGACGGAAGCATGAGAATGTGCATCGATTACAGAGAGCTGAACAAAGTGACGATAAAGAACAAGTACCCGTTGCCAAGGATCGATGACTTGTTCGACCAGTTGCAGGGTTTGATCTATTTCTCGAAGATCGATCTTAGGTCGGGATACCATCAACTAAAGGTGAGAGAGCAGGATATCGAAAAGACTGCTTTTAGAACGAGATATGGACACTATGAATTTTTGGTTATGTCGTTCGGACTAACCAATGCCCCAGCAGCTTTCATGGATTTGATGAATAGGGTTTGTAAACAATTCTTAGATAAATCCGTGATAGTATTCATAGATGATATCTTGATTTATTCGAAAAGCAAGCAGGAGCATGAAAATCATCTGCGTGAAGTGCTAGAAGTCCTGAAAAAGGAGAAGTTGTATGCAAAGTTCTCCAAGTGTGAATTTTGGATTCAAGAAGTCCAATTTTTAGGTCATGTGGTTAACCAAGAAGGGATAATGGTCGACCCAGCAAAGATTGAAGCTGTAATGAAGTGGGAACAACCAAAAAGTCCTACGGAGATTCGAAGCTTTTTAGGATTAGCTGGATATTACCGAAGGTTTATCAAAGGCTTTTCTTCGATTGCTACTCCATTAACAGCTTTGACCCATAAAGGAGTCACTTTTGCTTGGAATGAGAAGCATAAGGAAGCCTTTGAGAAGTTGAATAAGAGATTGTGTGAAGCACCGATTCTTTCATTGCCCGAAGGAGTTGATGACTTTGCAGTTTATAGCGATGCATCCGGAGTTGGGTTAGGTTGTGTTCTGACCCAAACGGATAAAGTGATCGCGTATGCATCGAGGCAATTGAAGGAACATGAAAAGAACTACCCCACTCATGATCTGGAGTTGGCAGCGGTAGTATTTGCCTTGAAGATATGGAGGCATTATCTTTATGGCACCAAGTGTAAACTTTTCACTGATCATACGAGTCTCCAATATCTCTTTAATCAGAAGGAATTGAACATGAGGCAACGACGCTGGCTAGAGTTACTCAAGGACTACGACTGTGAGATACTTTACCACCCTGGTAAAGCAAATGTTGTTGCCGATGCTCTCAGTCGGAAGGTAAACCTTGAAAAGAAAAGGCCAAGAGCATTGAGAATTGAAGTTGTCTCAACAATTGTGGAAAGTATAAAGAAAGATCAAGAGGAAGCTTTAGAGAAAAATGACCGAAAGGAAGAGCGTTTGGGCAAAACATTAGTGTTCGGTACAAACAACCAAGGGTTGAAGGTATTTCAAGATAGAATTTGGGTACCTAAGACGGGCGGAATAAGAGATCTTCTGATGGAAGAAGCTCACAAGACCATGTACGCAATTCATCCCGGCAGTACGAAAATGTATAAGGATCTAAAACCCTATTATTGGTGGCCGACGATGAAGCTCGATGTTGCTAAGTATGTGGCCGAGTGTGTAACTTGTGCTAGGGTTAAGGCACAACATCAGAAACCATATGGGAGTTTAGAACCTTTACCCGTACCCATGGGTAAATGGGAAGACGTCACCATGGATTTTGTGACTAAACTGCCCAGAACAAGGAACGGTCACGACATGATTTGGGTGGTCGTTGATCGCTTCACTAAGAGTGCGCATTTCATAGCGGCCAAAGAGAAATGGTCTATGGATAAACTTGCGAATTCTTACGTGAAGGAAATTGTGAGGCTTCACGGTGTTCCGTTAACGATTGTGTCCGATCATGACAGCCGTTTTAGCTCAAGGTTTTGGAGGAGTGTACAAGAGGAATTGGGTACCAAGTTGTGTTTGAGTACAACTTACCATCCGCAAACCGATGGTCAGAGCGAGCGAACGATTCAAACATTGGAGGATATGCTGAGAGCATGTACCCTAGAATTCCAAGGTAACTGGGATGAACACTTACCTTTAGTAGAATTCTCCTATAATAATAGTTTCCACTCAAGCATTAAGATGGCACCTTATCACGCTTTGTATGGGGAGAAGTGTCGAACGCCATCATGTTGGTTGGAAGCTGGGGAAAAGCAGTTTATGGGACCTGAAATAGTCCATGAGACTGTTGAAAAGTTAAAAGTCATAAGGGAAAGGATGTTAGCTGCTCAAGATCGACAAAAGAGTTATGCTGACAAGAAAAGACAACCGACATCCTTCGATGTTGGAGATTTGGTTTTACTTAAAGTCTCGCCGTGGAAGGGACTTATAAGATTTGGGAAACGAGGGAAGTTGAGTCCAAGGTTTATTGGACCATTTAAAGTTCTTTAGAGGATCGGGAATCAAGCTTACAAGCTAGAGTTACCGAAAGAACTGGAAGGTATTCATAACACCTTTCATGTGTGTTACTTGAGAAAGCTCACAGGAGATGTGCCCGACATAATTCCGATTTCTGAGTTAAGGTTGGATGAAAACAAGAGGTTGATCGAAGAACCTGAGGCAATCGTTAACCGTAAGACTATGAAGTTACGACGCAAGATGGTCGATTTAGTGCTTGTGCGCTGGAAACATACGAATGGTCCAAATCACACTTGGGAAACGGAGAGTGACATGATGAGTTGCTACCCGCAGTTGTTTGGTGATATGTGATTCTGGGGACGGAATCATCCTAAGGGGGAGAGAATTGTAACACTCGTGTTTCTAGCCTAGGCATTTATATTGAGTTGATAGTCTAGGTTAACCTTTGTAACTCATTTTGAAGAAATGAAAAGGAGTTATCTGAATATTATGTGAATTATGTGTTTTATGCTTAATTATTCGGGCTTAATTAATTAAGAATAAAAATAAGCGTGAAATTAAAGTGTGATATAAGCCCGATATCTTTACATAAAGTTGTAGTGGTCGAAACAAGGATTTCGGGGATATAAAGAATACCAAAATCCGAGTTATAACGAAGAAGTTATGACCTGTCGAAGTTTCGCGACAAAACCGGCACGGTGCTGAATGTCGTAAAAAGTGAGTTTTTGATAAACTACTTTTTAGCCTTAGTAATCTAAACGAAAGTCATAGTATTCGTTAAACCGAGAAGTTCGATAAAAAGAACGCCCAAATCTGACTTCGTATGAGGAAGTTATGATTTTTCGAAGTTTCAGCGTAGCAGTAGACAGCTAAAAACTCGAATTTTAGATCGAGCGGTTTTTAGCCGACACAACCTAAACAAGAATTGAAGGTCTCGTCATTAGGAGCACAACGGTAAGAAGTCTGACGAAAACGGACGTCGGATGAAGAACTTATGAATTTTTAACGGATTTCCTGTCTCGGTTTGTTAAAAATAATAATATAAAATTTAAATTCAAAATTAGCCGACGAAGTCTAAACGGAAGTTGTAGATCGTAATTTTAGCTACGCGTGCATATAAAGAACGTAAAAAACGGAGCTCGTATGCGAAAGTTATGAATTTTAAAAGATTTTGGCACAAAATTCGAGAAATTTCGCATAACTAGGCTTCACCCGGAAGTGCCACGTGTCCTCGCTTCGCATGTGCCATGTATCCGGAACCTGCTGAGTCACCGAAGCCACCTGGCAAGATGTGTTGCCTTCCCTCGCATGCGAGACTGCCCCGTGTCCTCTTCTGATTCGACCGAGGAGGAGGCCCAATCCGAAGCAGCCAACTCCCCAGCCGAAGCTTCGCCCAGCTGCCGCGTGTGTCCGAGCCTCGCACCTAGCTCCAAGCCTCGCACCTAACTCCGAACCTCGCATGTGCGCCAGTAAGCCGCGGTCCAATCAGAAGCTGCCAGCGAGCCCTCGCATGCGCAGACCATGTGCGAGCCATGTCCGAGCCATCCCCCTCTGCGAGCTTCGGATCTGCGACGCGTGCCTCCCTCCTGACCATCTGATCAGAAGCCTCACCCCTATAAATAGAAGGGTGCGAGACCTCCCGGGTATATTCGGAATTCTGCCATATTTAGCCCCTAAACCCATATTTTCTTCATATTAACATCCCGCAAAGCCCCGGTATCGATTGTAAAGCCCGGAATACCCCACGAAGTGCCCGAGAAGCCCGGAAAATTTATCTTTTCGGTTTCGAAGCCCGACTTTTACAAAGCCCGGTTTCTCAATAAAACTCCCGGTTTTATTAGAAACGATCGTTTTAGGAAACGAATTGCTGCCCGATTATCATCAAATCATGTGAGTGTGTAGTTACTTTCAATTTACACATAGATATGAACTATTTACCTTGAAATACGTGTTATGTGTAAATATGCTAATTGTTTTTTCAGGGTTATTGTTTATTGGTGAACTTAATAAGTATATTATTATTGTGGGTTGAAAACCCTATATGCTCACCAGGCTCCCAAGCCTGACCCACTCAGTTTTATGATTACAGGTAGTGGACCCCGAGCATAGTCGGAGGATGACGAGAGATTTTTGGATTATAGGCCAGTAGTTGTAAATAACTGTTGAAAGGCTTATAATGTGTTGTTTATTCTTTTGATCTGTATCGGAACATGACATCCCGAGGTTTTGATATATATATGGAAAATATATACCTTCTTAATAAAGGATTTTGATAAACTTTTATCATATATTGTTTGGGGACCAATTCCGCAATATCTTATAAAAAGATTTCTCTGATTTTATATTAAAAAGCATAAATGAAATCGGTCTTTTCTGGCCGAGAAATATGGGGATGTCACATCCGTGCACCCAAACTTTGTGAACCCTCAGGTTCTAACTCTGTGAACCTTCCGGTTCCAACTCTATAAACATGCACAACATAAATCACATAGAAATAATGCAGTACAACACATCACATACACATAGCATACAAATACTCTGATCACATAACTCTGTTTACCTACTTAAGGTAAAGTATAGTGAGAAGACTCACCTCGCGTATCTCGGTAACTCACGAATCCTGGAAATCCCTCATGCTCGATCCTTCGAGCTCTAATCCTCCTATAACATCATATGTCTCTAATTAACGCTTTTTATCACTAAGGTTGACTATCTCTAAGAAGGCAACACAGGTCAACTCTGGTCAACGGTCAACTTTGACCGGACTCGGCGAGTGCACTAGGGCGACTCGGCGAGTCTAGACGTTTTCACCAACTCTCTAGGATTCCCTTTTTGACACGTCGAGTACTCCCCTGACTCGACGAGTTCCACCTGGTAAGAATCGCGGGGCCACCCCGACTCAACTCGCCGAGTCTCAAGAACAACTCGGCGAGTTTCAGTTCGACTCAATCCACCTGTCAACCCTCTCTAACTCTCCCTGACTCACTGAGTCAACCCATAACTCGTCTGGACCACTCACTGAGTGATTTAAGACAAGCTTCATGCTACTCGCCGAGTCTGTTCTTCAGACTCGGCGAGTCCATGCCATGCATCAACTCAAACTTGCTTCTGAGGTCAGATCCGCTCCAACAACTCATAGATCTGGCCCTCCTAAGCATATTCATCACGTAAAGTCCAAGACTTGGTGCTCATAACACACTCCTTGACTCACAAATGGTGTTTTGACCTCAAACACAAGGACCCCAATCCAAAACCCCCATGGATTCATAAAAAGCTTGGGCAAAGGGACACTCTGGACCTCCAAGGGTCCAGATCTAGAACCTAAATCGCTTAAAGGACCAAGGAAGCACTAGATCTAGCCACAAAAGGGCTCAACAAGCCCTAAATCAATATAAACACCAACATAACAGAGAATAGCTCGAAGGTAGTACCTCAAATGTGATGTTCTGGTCCTCAAATCTTCAGGAAGTGGCTCCTCTTGATTCTCTTTAGCTATTGCTTCCTTTCCCTTGCAAGATTACACCTCCAAGATCAACAATGGCTTCTTGCTTTGCTCCAAACACTCAAACTCGCTAGGGTTTCACTCAGGGGACTGGTGAGCACAAATGACGGCCTTAAGGCCCTTTAAATAGGTCCCAAACCCGAGAAATTAGGGTTTCATTAAACAGCGCGGACTCGCCGAGTCCATACCTTGGACTCGCCGAGTCCAGGCGCGAACCCGCGTCCAAAATCGCGATCCTACTCGGCGAGTCTGAGCTCCAACTCGCCGAGTCCCCTCACAAAACATCAAAATTATAAGCATAAAAGATACCTGGAAATATGGGTTGTTACATGATCAACTATGTCATTCCGAGAAGTGATTATCATATGAACAAGAATGTTGTGGTGTTGCAACAAGTCTAAAAACTTACCAACACTACTACAACGAACACACTAAAACAGAACATGAACTTAAAATACTATAGGAGTATTTTGCGTTACCATAATTACTTATTTGAGAACTAAAAAGGTCATTACCAGTAGGTCAATAGTTGCGCGGTGAATTTGCTAAGGTTATATGTGACTAAAGTGTCATAAACTTTAGAATATGTGATCTTTGCTTTATTTCATGTTCCTTGTTTGGTTGTGGACTTGGAGTTAGGTTCACCTATTCGAAGGTCTATTCTATTTCTTGTCACATGTGACTGGTATGCACTGCGCAAATATTGAAGTATCTGGTAAGGATCATCCTATAATTATCTTAATTAGTGTGTCTATTAACTTTTCTTTTCCCTTATTCCCGCATAGATAACACGGCTGACTTCCATCTCCCCGGCGATCCATACTTCCCCAACCAAGGCAATGGTGGGTGGCTCGATGATGAGCCAAAAGAGAACCATCCAATCCCTTTGGATGATCACCTCGCAGTGTAACACAATAAATTTCAAAACAATTTTTCGCATTTTATAAAAACATAATTCATTTATTATTGATAAAAATATCATTGTTTGAAACTCAAATTCATAGCATATAACAATCCCAAGATCTCATAACATAAAAATCCTGTGTGTGTACTGATCAGGCCGGCGCCTTCCCGCGATCCTCACTAGTACCTGAAACAAATAACACCAAACACTGTAAGCACAAAGCTTATTGAGTTCCCCAAAATACCATAAATATAACACATATTAGCCACTCGAGGCTATAACTCTTTGGGTCCGTGCACCCAACTCTATGAACCCTCAGGCTCTATCTCTGGGAACCTTCCGGTTCTAACTCAGTAGCATGCACAACATAAATCACATAGAATAATGCAGTACACTACATAACACATATATAGCATACAACCCTGTATCACATAACTCTAATTACCTACTCAAGGTAAAGTATAGTGAGAAGACTCACCTCGCGTATCTCGGTAACTCGTAAATCCCTGAAATCACTAGTGCTCGATCTCCCGAGCTATAGTCCTCCTATAACACAAATATATCTCTAATTAACACTTTCCCAACTAGGGTTGACTAACTTTAGCAAGTCAACACCGGTCAACTCTGGTCAACGGTCAACCCAACTTGCCAAGTCTGGCGTGGACTCGTCGAGTCCCTACGGGGACCCGATTCCCCTGAATCCCTTCTGACTCACCGAGTCACTCACCCAACTCGGTTACTCCACCCCTGGTTCGAAAACACGGAACAACTCGCTCCAACTCGTCGAGTCTGCAATGGACTCGACGAGTGCATTTCATGCATAACCCCAAACGACCTTCTGAGGTCAGATCTGTTCCACTAGCTCATAGATCCAGTCTTTCCAAGCTTATTTATCACGTAAAGTTTATGTCTTGGCGCTCATATCACACCTATTGACTCATCAATGGCGTTTTAACCTCACACACAATGATCCCAAACCAAAACCTCCATAGACTCATATATAGCTTGGACAAAGAGGCACTCTAGACCTCTATGGGTCTAGATCCAGAACCTAACTCACTTAAGGGACCATGGGGGCACTAGATCTAGCCACAAAAGGGATCAATAAGCCCTAAATTAACATGAACATCACCTCAACAGAAAATGGTTCGAAAATAGTACCTCAAACGTGATGTTCTGGACCTCAGATCTTCAGAAAGTTATCCCTCTTGCTTCCTCTTGCCTATAGCTTCCTTTCCCTTGCTAGACAACACCTCCAAGGTCAATAATGGCTCCTTCTCTCACTCCAAATGCTCAAGTTCACTAGGGTTTCGCTCTGGGGGCTGGTGAGCACAAATGACGGCCATAAGGCCCTTTAAATAGGCCCCAAACCCAAGAAATTAGGGTTTCATTAAACAGCGCAGACTCGCCGAGTCCACCAATGCGACTCGTCGAGTCCGGTCATTAATCCGGGTGAGAAATCGCGTCTCTACTCGGCGAGTCTATGCACCAACTCGCCGAGTTCTTCCACAAAACTCAAAATAAAAAGAATAAATATAATACCTGAAATTCTGGATGTTACACCCAGAGGGCTTTTCAGAGGGCTATGTCTCCGAGCCTGAAGTCAATAACCTACCCCCGGTGGCTCCTGTTCCAAATCCTAACCCTCGTCCGACTTTTCAAGGCCCGATGCCCCCATGGTTGGAAAGCTTGGAAACATGGAGTCAAGAGTAGGATCAACCCATGCCATTCAATGGAGACATAAGCTTTTACGACCTGAGCGAAAGAGGCTCAACAGACAGGGTCTTGCCAATCCTGGTCCGCAAAGTTTCCCAAAACGAAATATAGGGCATGATAGCTTTCCATTGAATCATGAAAGTTGATGCCAATGCGAGAATGCATAGCATCCACATCATTCATCTTGAAGATGCTCGTCAGGGTTCTAGGAGAGACCACAAGGCCCTGCAGCAAGAGCTTGATGTGACTCGGGCTGAAGTCATAGAACTCCGAGTTCGTTAGAGGGTTTATGAACGTTACCTTATTTACATGAAGCGTCAACTGGCAAGCTTGAGGGTTCACCCGAGGGGTACCCGTCGTCGGTAAAAGATGCTCTACTCCTCTCCTCTTTTGGTTTAAGGAATAACCTTCGTACCTATGATCTATGTAGCAACTTCCTGTAAAATATTCCTGTCTTTCTAGTACTGTAACTAAAACTCTTATGCTGTCAAAATTTTACCTTTTTGGTATGATGTAAGACCCATTCCAAGGTCAAATTTTCTGAACTCTATGTAACTCCATACCAACTATAATGACAGAAGTAATTTCCGCTATACGATTATCTCTTTTAAATTCTATTTTGACACTGTATTTCTCTTAATAACCCTAAATGAGGTCTTATTTCCATTTTATCTTTCATAGATAAAAGATGCCGCCTCACAAGCATCCGAATAGAGGCACGCCTGTAAATCAAACTCCACCCCCACCACCCCCTCTACAGTTCGATGCGGTGATGTTCCAGGCTGCTGTGACCATGACTGTGACCGCAACCATGACTCAAGTAAGTTCTAGTGGTGCCAGTGGAGCTGGAACGGGCACCAACTCTAACCATGGTGAAAGCCAATCATGTACACAGGAGTGTACCTATAAAGACTTCATCAGTTGCAAACCGATGTTCTTCAACAAAACCGGAGGAATCATTGCATTGTCTCAATTGATCGAAAGAACAGAAGCAATATTTGAGATTCACTCCTGTCTTGAAGGAAGCAAAGTAAAATTTGCTTCCTGCACCTTCTCTGAAAGGCCCCTGACATGGTGGAATGGCCACGTCAAATCACTCACACTTGTAGTGGCTAATGCTATGGGATGGGAGACACCAAAGGATCTAATGACAAAGGAGTATTGCCCGAGGGACGAGGTTTAGAAACTCGACGAGGAATTGTGGAGCCTTAAGATGAAGGGTTCCGACATAGTGGCCTATACTGCCAGATTCAGCGATCTGGTAACCCTATGTCCAAACATGGTCCCCACCAAAAGCTGAAAAATCGAGAGATACATCTGGGGTTTGGTACCCCCGTATCAAGGAAACGTTCTGGCATCGAACCCTACGACCTTTGATAGTGCCAATCAATTGGCACAAAGGCTTATCGATCATGGGGTTCCTCCTCCAACAACAACTACAACTGTTGTCTCAGCACCAACCAAAGCTGTCGACAACAAGAGAAAGCGATGGGACTGAAAGAAGGGAAAATCAACTCAACCTTCTTCCAAGAATCAACAGGTTGTGGCTGTCCGTGCTGCCATAACTCCTATTGCCCCTGTACCAGCAATGTCATATGCAGGGAGTCTACCCAAGTGCACCCAATGCAATTTCTATCACAACGGCCCCTGCCGAGAAATGCATTGCACCAACTACGACCGGATGGGCCATACTATCTGGTTTTGCAAAGCACCACCCAGACCCATCACCCATGTCCCTGGTATGGGAGTAAGCCAGGCCTGCTAAGGTTGTTGTGAGTCATGGCACTTCAAAAGAAACTGCCCCAAAGCTGGGAATGTGGGAGGAGCAAGGAGACTACTTGCTATTGGTCACAATGAAGCCGTGGTAGACCCCACGGTAGTCACGGGTACGTTCCTCCTCGATAACTCATATGCATGTATCCGATTTGATAGTGGGGCAGAGAGGAGCTTTGTGAACCAAAAATTTAAACACTTACTTAATCAAGCACCGCAAGCACTAAAAGAAACCTTCATCGTAGAAATGGCTAATGGAAATACAGAGAGCTCCAACAAGATTTACATAGGTTGTACCCTCACGTTAGATAACTATTCATTTCCAATTGACCTCATACCTGTGTCAATCGAGAGTTTCGACATCATTGTGGGCATGGACTGGTTGAGTCTCCGTCGTGCCGATTTTCTGAGTTTCGAGAAACAGTCCGTCTAAACCTACCGAATAACGAAACCTTGTTGATCTACAGCGACAAACCCAGTACAAATCTTTGTATCATCTCGAGCATGCAAGCCCAGAAGTACCTACGAAAGGAATATCATGCATTCCTTGCTCATATAGTCGATGTGAACCAAGAAGCAAAAGATCTAAAAGATCTCCTCGTAGTGCGCAACTTCCCCGACGCCTTTTTGGAAGAACTAACAAGGTTACCTCCCCAACGTCAAGTCGAATTCATGACTGACTTAGTTCCAGGGGCTACCCCCATAGCCAAATCGCCTTATCGTCTAGCACCAGCAGAGATGCAAGAACTATCCGGTCAACTTAACGAACTGCTCAGTAAAGGATTTATAAGACCAAGCTTCTCGCCTTGGGAAGAACCGGTCTTGTTCATGAAGAAGAAAGATGACTCGTTCTGAATGTGTATCGATTACAGAGAACTGAACAAGCTGACCGTCAAAAATCGTTATCCCCTACCCCGTATAGACGACTTATTTGACCAACTGCAAGGGGCGAGCTATTTTTCAAAGATTGATTTGAGATCCAGGTATCACCAATTACGAGTGTCAGAGGAGGATGTTTCGAAGACAGCCTTCGGAACTCGTTATGGGCACTACGAGTTTGTAGTGATGCCATTTGGAATAACTAATGCACCCACAATATTGATGGATTTTATGAATAGGGTGTGTCGTCCATACTTGGATCAGTTCGTCATTGTGTTCATTGATGACATACTTATCTACTCTCAGGGTAAGGAACAACACAAGATACATCTGCGGCTGATCTTAGAAACACTACGGTCAGAGAAAATTTACGTGAAGTTTTCAAAGTGCGAATTTTCGATCCGAAGATTCGAATTCTTAGGACACGTCCACATGGACCATTCCAAAATCAAGGCCATTCAGAACTGATCAGCACCGAAGACGCCTATGGAAATTTGTCAATTTCTAGGCCTTGTAGGCTACTATCGCAGGTTTATTCATAACTTCTCGTGAATTGCAAAACCCCTTACAACATTGACCCAGAAGGGCGTGGCCTTCGACTGGGAAGAGAAACAAGAGAAAACGTTCCAAACACTGAAATGCGCCTTTTGCACCGCATTGATACTATCCCTCCTAGAAGGGATAGAAGACTTCGTGGTTTATTGCGATGCATCCAACCAGGGGCTAGACTGTGTCCTGATGTAATGAGGTAAGGTAATCGCCTATGCCTCAAGACAGCTGAAGACACACGAGGTCAATTACACCACTCACGATCTTGAGTTAGGAGCAGTCGTATTCACCCTAAAGATCTGGACACACTACCTGTATGGTATGAAAAGCACTATCTTTACAGACCACAAAAGTTTCCAACATACATTCAATCAGAAGGAGCTCAATATGAGACAACGACGGTGGGTCGAGATACTCAATGACTATGACTATGAAATTCGTTATCATCCCAGTAAAGCCAACATAGTATCTGACGCCCTAAGTCAAAAAGAATACTCTGGTCGTAGAGTCAAATCGTTGACCATGACTATCCATTCACACTTGTCCACACAAATTAAGGAGGCTCAGTGTGAATCTTTGAAACCTGAGAATGTGGCAGGTGAATCCCTGAGAGGGATGGATAAAAACTTTGAAGTCAAGGGTGACGGAGCCTTATATCTCATGGACCGAATTTGGACACCGAATCACGGTGGTTTCAGAGACTTGGTCATGACTGAAGCACACAACACTCGATCTTTCGTCCACCCAGGTTCCGATAAGATGTATATGGATCTTAAAAAGTAATATTGGTGGCCTAACATGAAAGCAGAGATTACTACCTTAGTGAGTAAATGTCTTACTTGCGCTAAGCTTAAGGTCGAATACTAGAAACCCTCAGGTTTACTACCGCAACCAGAGAAACCAGAATGGAAGTGGGAGCGGATCACCATGGACTTCATAACCAAGTTGCACAAGACAACAGGTGGCCTCAATACCATTTGGGTGATCGTGCACAGGCTAACCAAGTCTGCACACTTCCTGCCCATCAAAGAAACTGACAAGATGGAGAAACTAACCCGAACATACATTAGGGAAATCGTACAACTACATGGTGTTCCTATATCCATTATCTCCTATAGAGATAGTATATTCACTTCAAGGTGCTGGAAGTCACTACAAAGTTCCCTAGGAATGAGGCTAGGCATGAGTACAGCCTATCATGCACAAACCGATGGAAAAAGTGAGAGAACTACCCAAACCTAGGAAGATATGTTACGAGCCTGTGTGATCAACTTTGGGAAGGCATGGGATACTCATTTACCCCTTGTCGAGTTTTCCTAGAACAATAGTTATCACATGAGCATAAAGGTTGCTCCATTTGAAGCCCTCTATGGTCGAAAGTGCAGATCCCCTATGTGTTGGGCTGAGGTGGGTGACACACAGTTAGCTAAAGGAAGGATCCCTGTCAGCACTATCATAGGTCCAGAGATCATTTGGGAAACGACAAAGAAGATCGTTCATATTCGTGAACGATTGAAAGCCTCTAGATACCGACAGAAAAGTTACGCAGACAAGCGAAGGAAACCTTTGGAATTTCAGGTGGGAGACCGCGTCCTTTTGAAAGTCTCACCCCGGAAGGGCTTGATATGCTTCGGCAAGCGTGGAAAGCTAAATCCAAGGTACATAGGGCCTTTCAAAATTCTCACTAGAATCGACCATGTAGCTTACAAACTCAACCTACCTCACGAACTTAGTAACATACATTCTACTTTCCACGTCTCGAACTTGAAAAAGTGTCTATCCGATGAGACTCTTGTAATCCCACTAGACGAGATCGAGATGAACAAGAGCCTCAACTTCGTGGAGCAACCAGTAGAGATCATGGACCAAGAGGTCAAGCGAACGAATCAAAGCCGTATCCTGATAGTGACGGTTCACTGGAATGCCAAGCGAGGGCTTGAATTCACCTAGGAACACGAGGACCAAATGAAACTAAAATATCCTCATCTTTTCGCTTAGTTATTTGTAACCAATAAATTTCCTAAAACTCTATTTTCAGGACGAAATTTCCTCTAACGGGGGGATGATGTGACAACCCGAAATTCCTATCTTGTATAACCATTCAATTCAGTCAAAGTCAGACTTGTTTCTACTAACTTGTAGCACTGTTTAGAGTCTGTGGAAAAATTCTAAGCCAAGTACCCACCATAAGGAATGCTAAAAGGTATATTCTAGAGTTCAGTACACTGCATAAAGCCGGAAAACTCCAAGGATTGGAGTTTATGGCCGTAAAATAGAGTTTACGACCGTAAACTCAAGGCTGGTCGTAAACTCTTGGCTGGCCGATAACTCCCCCTATATATATATATATATATATATATATATATATATATATATATATATATATATATATATATATATATATATATATATATATGATAATTAGCCATTTTTACAACACTTTTACCATATCCAAGCCAAGATATCGGGTTTTGCTCTCAACCATCAAGAATATTCACCTTTCTTCCCAAAATGTAAGTGTTTTATCCCTTGTCTAGTTGATACATCTTTTTATCTAGCATTATCCCTTGATTCAATCCACTAACTTCATCTTTTGGGATTAGATCTTCAAGAACACCAAGAACACATTTGTGTTTTGGTTCAAAATCACCTTTTTAAGCTTCTATATCGTAAGTATTACTTCCCTATACTCGATATCTAGTTGAATCACATGCTAAACACCTTGAAATCGTGCATTCCCAAGAACAAGAGGTATTTACGGCGTAGAGCATCTCCCTTGCCCGTAAACCCTAGTTTGAGGTGCTTATGAGCCTTAAACTCTTCCTAACGCTTGGACTTGAGGCTAAAACCCTTCCTTATGGTTTGTATGTCCTTAAAACACCCCTATTGACACTTTTCATCATGAGTTTACGGTCGTAAACTCCTTAGCCATAAACTCATTGGCCGTAAACACAAGTAACCGTGAATATTTGGCCGTAAACTCCAAGTGTGGCCGTAAACTCACCTTATACACAATCATTTGTGATTTTCACATTTCCATTCAAGTGTACCCTAGTCCCTAAGGTGTTTCCCTTACCTAATTAGTTGAATAAACACTAATTATAATCATATATGTGTCATTATATGCTAAATAGGATCTGTGTGTGCCCAAGTCTTCACTTGACACTTAGCATGCTATACCACTCTTTCATCCGAACCACTCACTACAGGTGAGTTCATACCCCTTAATCTACCTTTTAAATGATTTTAAATGCTTTTATGGGGGGGATACATGTTGAACATTGTAGTTATTATATCAATCACATGTGATTAATAACTAGAACAAACCAATAGATTTCTTATACTTCAAAACTATGTTAGCAAATATCTACTACAAAACATTTTATCAAGCTCTTTTATGCTAAAACTCTTTATTAAACTCTTTTAAACAGATGGATTGTAAAAATCAAAGCCTATATAGATATAGTTATATAAATAAGGTTGAAAGGACTTAGGACTGATAATTCGCTTTATTTTCTGTTCCTTGTTTGGTTGTGGACTTAGAGTATTCGGTTGTTTGTCTGAGTGTCGTTTGAACCTTAGTTATATATTATGTATATGTATATAGATATAAAAGCTTTTATTTCTGCTCAATACATACGCAATCATTCAAACAACATTACTAGTAAACTATAATAGGTATAGTATAAGAGATTACTACTCATTATTACTAGTACAATGAAACATAAAAGAGTCAGTTCATTTAAGAGTCAATACAAACTTACTATTATGAGAATCAGAAAGAACATACTATGATGAGAAAACTAAGAGAACATACACTATACTATACAAGAGAATATACCATACAAACACTAGAATACGATAACTAGAATGTGAAATACTACTTCATGATACAACAATACATTGTTGTATCACATTGTAACTAGATTCTCCTGGAGGGAGAGTGGGCATCGTGTGTATTTATCTATACAGGACAGACACTCCCACACCCCGATTGCTAACTACAGCCCCAACCGGTAAGGCCAAGGGGTGACAAAATGTCACTTTACTATTTTATGACACCGGAAGGTCGTCAGGTATTCAACCGTCAATCAACATGGTTACAAACTGATTCAAATAGGAATTAAAGGCAATAAGACTCCCCAATCAACATGGTTACAAACTATACTTCCTTTTGCATCTTCCTTGAAGGTTCTAGCAGACGAAGACAGAAGGTTCCTATGTCTGGTGGGGTCAAACAGAGTGTTCTGGAGGGGCTCATAAGTCTCACTTCTCTATTCACCCAGGGGCTACCAATATGTATCGAGACTTGAGTTTGAGCTACTGGTGGTCGTGCATGAAGTGAGAAATCGCTTGGTATGTCGAGAGGTGCTTGACCTACAGGATGTTCAAGGCCGAGAATCAGAGGCCGCATGGTAAGCTGCAACCTCTAGAGATTCCCATGTGGAAATCGTAATAGATCACGATGGACTTCATTACCAAGATACCTAGGACGGAGAAGGGATTTGACGATATATGGGTCATCGTGGATTGATTGACCAAGAGTGCCCATTTCTTGTCCATACGGGAGAGCTCATCAGCCGAGAGGCTGGTCGACATGTATGTCTGCGAGATCATTGCTCGCCATGGAGTTCCGATCTCTATTGTTTTCCGACTGTGATGTTAGGTTCACCTCCTGCTTTTGGCAGAAGTTCCACAAGGAGCTGGGCATGCAGCTGCATTTTAGTACAGCTTATCATCCGCAAACCGATGGCCAGAGTGAGCAGACCATACAGACCCTTGAGGACATGTTGAGGGCTTGCGTCATTGACTTTGGTGGGATCTAGGATTCCCACCTACCCCTTACAGAGTTTTCCTACAATAACAACTATCACTCCAACATTGGTGCTCCACCTTTCGAGCTATTATATAAGCGGATATGTCGACCCCGGTTTGTTAGGGCAAGGCCGATCATAGAGTGATGGGTCCGACCGAGGTAGTTCTATAGATTACCGAGAAGATTCAACAGATTAGGCAGCGGTTGCAGACTGCCCAGAGTGTGCAGAAGAGTTATGTCGACCGACGTCGATCCGTGCTACAGTTCCAGGTCGGCGACATGGTATTGTTGAAGGTCTCACCCTGGAAGGGTGTTATCCGCTTCAGGAAGAGGGGAAAGTTGGGTCCCCGATACATTGGGACATTCAGGATCATTTATAGGGTTCGCAAGGTGGCATATAGACTAGATCTCCTGGAGGAGTTTAGTCAGATCCATAACACTTTCCATGTTTCACAGTTGCATAAGTGCATATTAGATGAGGAGGCACTGGTATCATTGGATGATATACTGGTCAACGGTCGCATGAATTACGTAGAGAGGTCAGCGGTCATTCTGGAGAGGAAAGTGAAGGTTCTACAGAACAAGGAAGTGCCTTTGTTAAAGGTACAATGGGAGCATCGGAGGGGGTCCGAGTGGACTTGGGAGTCGAAGCCAGAGATGCGGGAGCATTATTCGGAGTTGTTTGCCGCAGCAAACTTCAAGGACGAAGTCTATTTCAAGTGAGGGAGAATTGTAACAGCCCGACTCCCATGTATGATTTTTAAAAGCTTTATATTCATTTTATTGAAGGAACTCAACGAGTTGGAAGCCCTAAATCGTCGATTCGAACATAGTCCGCCCACGTGATTTATGACTTCTACTCGACGAGTTGAAGGACCCCACGTCGACGAGTAGAGGTTGTGCATGGAAACCATAATATTTTGGATTTGCACCCTATTTAAAGGACCTTAAGTCCTTTCCTCCAGCCTCCTTACACCCTTTGATGGCCAGAAGTAACCCTAATCGATCTAAACCCTATTCTTGAGTGTGTGAGAGGCTAAAGTGTGTTTTTGGTGCATTTGTTGATGAAACTTGAAGATTAAGAGTCTTGGAACAGGAAGAAGTGTGTCGATCTAGTATCTACATCTTATTAGATTGCCTTTGAAGGTAAAAAATCTTTACCTTGACCTTCCATTTATTAGATCTCTTCTTATGTGAGAATATGGGCATTTTGGTGCAAAATGGAGCTACTTTCGGATTTGAGCTTGTCACAAAGGCATAGTTTCAGATCTGGACTCCTCTAGGCCCTTATGGAGATAAAGCCTCAAGCTTTAGGAAGCTTTGGCCCTCCTCCAAGTCCAAAAGTTCTTCTAAGACTAGTTATGAGTGTTTTAGCTTCATGGAGTCTTGCATGCATGTAAAGCTTGCAACTTTACATGGAAACCATATCCTAGGAGCCTAAATATACAGTTTGAACTTTGTGTGACATCCCCATTTTCATGGCCAAAAAAGACTGATTTGTTTATACTTTATTTTGAAAATTAGAGTATCTTTTAAAGAAATATGTTGCGGAATTTGTTCCCAGAAAAAAAAAACATGATAAATACGTTATCTAAGCATTTTCGAAGAAATGTATTTTATTTCTTTTTAAACATTGGGATGTCGTCGTCAATACAGAGACATAAGTATAAACAGACCTTACATTCATTTACACTAGTGATCTACGTCTCTTTTAAATCTCTTAGTGTAAAGTAGCTTCATATCGACACCTGTGATACAAATAAACCTGAGTGAGTCAGGTTGGGAAACCTGGTGAGTACATAGGGATTTCAATCCCACAATGTTATATCACACACACAAACACACACACACACACACATATATATATATGTATATATATATATATATATATATATATATATATATATTAGAACTCACAAAATATACAATTTAACCATATATAAGCAACTCTTACCCCACCCCGTCGATCCTTACAAAGGCACTATCCATACTCTCGGACCTTAAAATTTACCTATTTACTTAATCCATACTCCCGGATCTAATCCACGAACTCGGATCAATAACTATACCCATTCCATACTCTCGGACTAGGAATAATTGTCTATGTCTAAATCCATACACCCGGAACACTGACGAATAACTATGTCCTGTCCATACACTCTGACTAAGGACAACTGACTATGTCTTAATCCATACTCCTGGATTAATGACAAATAACTATGTCCTATCCATACTCTCGGACTAAGGACAAATGACCATGTATAATCCATGCTCCCAGATTAATGACATATTTTAAAGTTCTATATTCCGTGTATATCTCACTCGTACTCAGAAGAAGATACTACCCAATATTCCTCATAATTAATTTAGGTTTTCTCTTTTATCCTAAATCATCATATATTGTTAGGTATGTTCTTTAACACGTATTTCATACAACACCAAATAATTCGCACATAAACATATATTTAATACTTTAACCAATACTTGTATGAAAATCATGTTCATGAAGGGGACAATGCACTCACACATAAACTCTTTAACATATATTTAAATCTTTAACAAATATTTAATACTTTAATTAATACTTGTATTAAAATCATTTTCATGAAAAGGACTATGCACTCACTTGTAAAAGTGATTATTCCAAACCTGAGCAGCGCTTCGCTTCTAACGATTCTATTTTCCTTCGACGAAACCTAGCATTATTATTGTTAAGTTTTAGTCTAATCTTTATTGCGACTAATTATTAGTCTAGATTCATCATTATCTCAAAGTCTACTTTCATGATCTATCAAGTAAGGAACAACCATGTAAGATCATATCGAAGGCAGGGTTTGTTTGGTATACGAAGTATACTGTTTGGAAATCTCACTTTAAACACCTCACTAAATCACAATGTAGACATCATCCCCGCAATTTGATCAATCAGTATAACGAATTTGAATCACTGATAAATCTTATTTATAGGTTCACAGTAACGATATTATATTTAAATATAAGCTATATTTAAGTAGGGTAGGCGTATCTCACTTACAACGAGTTTTGCTAAAAACCAGGCTCCACTGGAGAAGAGCTTCTGAGCCAAAAAGCTCTTTTTCTCGGAGCCTTTGGGCGCTCCGTGGCTTTCCTCTAGTAGCTTGAGGTTACTATGGATTTATAGGGGTTTTGGGAGTCTAGAGAGAAGCTAGAGAGAGAAAGAAAGGCTTATGATGCGAAGAAAATATGAAGAATTCATCATTTATTTATAGGGGTTTGATCATAGAGTAGGCCCTAAGTTTTGTCTATATCTTCCGTCTACGAGATCTGTTTTCTACATTCTTTATATCCACACGTTGTTATTTACGAGTACTACAACTTTCATTTAGACTCCGTCGGCTAATTCTCAATCTATCTCTGATTTAAAAAATTGTATCGAATTTATCGCACTTGAAGAGTAGGGACTAGGTTTCGTCCATATCTTTAACATACGAGCTCTATTATCAATGTTGTTTATATCCACACATTGGTATTTACGAGTACTACAACTTTCATTTAGACCCCGTTGGATAATTCTCATTCTATCTCAGATTTACAAAAGTGTATCGAATTCACCGCGCTCGAAGAGTAGGGACTAAGTTTCGTCCATATCTTTTGCATATGAGCTCCATTTTCGACTGTATTTTTATCATTGAACTCCTATTAACAATATCATCATTTATCTTTTAGATTATTTTGGCTAAAAATCAACTGATCTAAAATTCAAATTCCGAGCTGCACACTGATATACCAAATCTTAGAAAATTCATAACTTCCTCATACGAAGTCAGATTTGGATGTTCTTCTTATGCATGTTCTTTGTTTAACATATACTACAACTTTCATTTAGATCTCTAAGGCTAAATAAGTAGTTTATCAAAAAATTCACATTTTACGTTACACGGCGTCGTGCCGGTTTAGCCGTAAAACTTCGACAAGTCATAACTTCTTTGTTATAACTTGGATTTCGGCGTTCTTTGTATGTACGGAACCCTTTTGAAATATACTATAACTTCATTGAGATTATTTATCATCAAAAAGTCACTTTTGACACCCGTTGTCTCTAAATTGACTTGCCTGAATCTACGGGCGTTACAATTATCTCCCCCTTAGAATGATTACATCCTGGAATCATCAACGAAACATGGCTGTATAATGACTTAATAAGTTATCTCTTCATCCTAGATAACAATCGTAACTTCTATGTTTCTTCGAATGAGTATCTAACTTTTGGTCCTCTTTACTGCAAGTGGTGCTCGATCTTGCATCCGCTCTGTCTCATGTTAGACTGTTAATCATGAGCTTTATGTGACAATATCGATCGTTATTGGAGAGTACTTCTTCTTCTTACAAACTTAGGATAAGTTCTTTGATTACCATAATAGACCGATGGGTCACGTTCTAATGACCTCTCATCATATGATCCAATGGTTAGACTCAGGTCTTTTAGAGTCAAATTCCATAACGAAATATACCTTCCTTCATATTCTAATGCGATATAATCACATTCTAGCATGTATAACTTCTAGCTACAAGCTTCTTACTTTAACGTCTATTCACGATACTTCTATTGATAGTTTCGATTATCTTTCACATCAATCTTTTGTCTTTACTTAGATGCTACATCGATCTTGGTTCTTTGAACCATGTAACATACTCATCTTAGTCGGAATCAACATGATATGACCACTAGGGTCAGAATTATAATCATCTTCTTAGTCATTACTGAAATGATGGTAACGACATACATGAACAAAACATAATCAATTACTAGCGCCTTGGTAACCTTGTGACTTTCCCTGATCCAAGTGCGAGTCATGTGCTTCAGTAGTATAGGCCTCTACTACCTTTCACAACTACCCATACGCGTCCCAAGTATTGTCTCGCAATTCTCCAAGTCATTATGACAAAAACAATTTTAACACATACAAATGTGTCCAAACAATCATATAATTTTCCCTAGACTCTACTAGGACTTCTTCCATGCGTATCTTCAATCATCAATTCAGCTTCAACTTGGTTGGTGATGGAAATTTTAGACGATGGGATAACTTCATGGATTATACCAAAAATCTTTCTTTCTGCCAATCGAAAGTGTACTTCTCTAGTACTATATGTATTATTTATTAGACGCATTATATAGGCAAGATATCACTCTTACGATATCTTGGGATAGGTACCATTCAGTATCGTTAGCCTTCTAATTTCATCCATTTACTCAATTCACTACGAGTCTTCACTAGATGTTCGGCACACCAAAGCATTCGTTCAGTGTATCGAGACGAGAATATAGATAGAGGAAGGTTTAGACGTGTATTCCTCCTTATTACTATGAAAAGTTACATGTCAGTTCTAATACCGTAATTAAACATTTGGAAATCTGAACACATAAAATTTCCAGATCCGTTTGGCAATAGACCATAGATCTGATCAAATAATGGCATTATAAAGCATCAAAAACCATTTAGCACATAAAGCAATTTAGGCATCTACCCTAAATGAGCTAGTGCTCGCATCTATTTAGGTGTACTACTTCAAATATATTAGACACACTCAACTCACAATCATTGCTTAGCATTCTAAGTTTAAGTCTAGAAATAAATCCTTATTCCTAGTTTGCTTAAACTAATGCTCTGATACCAACTGTGACATCCCCATTCTCACGGCCAAAAAAGACCAATTTGTTTATGCTTTATTTTGAAATTTAGATTATCTTTTAAAGAAATATGTTGCGGAATTTTTCCCAGATAAAAAACATGATAAATACTTTATCAAATCATTTCCGAATAAATGTATTTTATTCCTTTTAAAACATTGGGATGTCATCGTCAATACATAAACATAAGCACAAACAGACCTTCCATTCATTTACGCTAGTGATCTACGTTTCTTTTAAATATCTCAATATAAAGTAGCTTCATATCGACACCTGTGATACAAATAAACTTGAGTGGGTCAGGTTGGGAAACCTGGTGAGTACATAGCGATTTCAATCCCACAATGTTATATCATATATATATATATATATATATATATATATATATATATATATATATATATATATATATATATATATATATATATATATATTAGAACTCACAAAATACACAATTTCACCACATATAAGCAAGTCTTACCCCACCCCTTCGATCCTCACAAAGGCACTATCCATACTGTTGGACCTTAAAATCTACCTATTTACTTAATCCATACTCCCGGATCTAATCCATGCTTTCAGATCAATAATTGTGCCCATTCTATACTCTCGGACTAGGGACAATTTTCTATGTCTAAATCCATACACCCGAATCACTGACTAATAACTATGTCCTATCCATACTCTCGGACTAAGGACAACTGACTATGTCTTAATCCATACTCCCAGATTAATGACAAATAACTATGTCCTATCCATACTCTCGAACTAAGGACAAATGACCATGTCTAATCCATGCTCCCAGATTAATGACATATTTTAAAGTTCTATTCTCAGTGTATATCTCATACGTACTCATAAGAAGATACTACCCAATATTCCTCATAATTAATTTACGTTTTCTCTTTTATCCTAAATCATCATATATTTTTAAGTATGTTCTTTAACACGTATTTCATACAACACCAAATAATTCGCACATAAACATATATTCAATACTTTAACCAATACTTGTATGAAAATCATGTTCATGAAGGGGACAATGCACTCACACATAAACTCTTTAACATATATTTAAATCTTTAACAGATATTTAATACTTTAATTAATACTTGTATTAAAATCATGTTCATGAAAGGGACTATGCACTCACTTGTAAAAGTGATTATTCCAAACCTGGGCAGCGCTTCGCTTCTAACGATTCTATTTTCCTTTGACGAAACCTAGCATTATTATCGCTAAGTTTTAGTCTAATCTTTATTGCGACTAATTATTAGTCTAGATTCATCATTATCTCAAAGTCTACTTTCATGATCTATCAAGTAAGGAACAACCATGTAGGATCATATCGAAGGTAGGGTCCGTTTGGTATACGAAGTATATGATGGGTTTTGAGCATTCTAACACTTCCTAAGTGTACATGCAACCCTAATAACCTTGAATCTATGTTTTCTCTATATGCATGAAAATTTATTTTTCAAGGTTATTTCCTAAATAGCATGGCATGGGAAATATATGAAACATAAAACTAGTAGAAATACATACCTTGTTGTTGCTTGGATTCCTTCAAGACTTTGTGAGCCTAGCACCCCAAATGTTGTGCCTCAAATGCTTCACACAACACCAAAAAACTTGGAATAACTTGTGAGAATACTTCTTACACTCAAAAATCGGTTATGCCCTCTCTAGTAACACTAGGTGCCGATTTTGCATGCTATAGGGTTTCTTTTATAATGTGTCATAATTAGGAGTTACAAATGTAAACCCTAATTGTCATAACTCTTCATTTCTCATGACCATGGGTTTGTAACTCCCATGGACTATCTATGGAGCTCCATATGGTTATAACCAAACCCATAAACCATGGATCATTAATCCACCATAAAAGAATTGATGATTGTCATAATCAACCCTATATATTTAATTAGTCTCACTTTGATCACCAAATTAATACTAGATTAATACTTGATCAAATACTAATTAAATAATACTATTATTAATATATTAGAACTTATAATATATTAATAATCATAAGTCCCTTATTCTCTCATCTAGTCTATCCAAGTATTGCAATGCCATGCAACCCAAATGGACCATGCCGGGTCGGGTCAAGTTCATACCAAATAAAGTTATGGACTTAGACACTATATCAAACAGTCTCCCACTTGGATAAGTCTAATAACTATATTTGGAAATTGACTTCAAAATCCGACTAGCAATCGTAGCTCTTTCAAAGTCTCTCAGAACTAAGATGATGATGATACGCCATTTAAGATAAGTGATCATATAATCCTCTGTTCTCATGATATCAGCTGGACAAACACATGGAACATGGTTTTACTTATTGTCCAGCATTTGTTTCTCGATCTCTGATTTGTTTCGACATAGAACTAAATTGAACACATCAATTAGGTTTTGACCGGGCCCGGTACATAGGTCAAAACCAAATCATCGAGGGGCCCAGATATCGTTTCTATTTCTAGAAGGAACAGATAAACTTCGACTGATATGCTTGTACTAACCACTTGTTGAATTATTCACAAAGGCACGTTTTATAACATCGAGTTACCAATGCGTTTTCGTACAATCAATGAATAACCAACTCATAGTCAACAACTCATATCTCTAGGTTTGAAGATTTATATGATATCATTGTCTCACGATCACTCGAGATAAATTCCATGAAGTGATGCAAGTGAGCGTGGGTTGAATCCAATACTCAGCCCTTATGAGTACTCATGAATGTTGTAGCAACCATTGCATTGTCTAAAGCACTTTATACAACTCTTACAAGCCAAATTCACGACAGTCTTAAAACAATACTTACTTCCAAAGTTTGACTGACTGTGGATGGTTTGAATAATAACATAATTATTCTGGAAGTAAAACATGCAAAATTGATACATAGTAAACATTTTAGGCATGGACTCGCCGAGTCTCCTGATGGACTCGCCGAGTCAGATGATCAGACAGCACCAAATTCGTTTTTTCAGCTTCTATTGCAGGTATAACATGAAAACAAGCCTAGGCTCTGATACCACTGTTGGGTTTTGAGCATTCTAACACTCGTAAGTGTACAAGCAACCCTAAATACCTTGGATCTATGTTTTCTCTATTATACATGCAAATAAGAACTTCCAAGGTATTATCCTAATCTAGCATACAAAACAATGACTATAGAAAGATAGAATACATACCTCTTTGGTGTAGAAAGTCTTCATGAAGCTTGAGTGCCAAGTGCCCCAAGTGTGACACTTCAAATGGTTCACACAACACCAAATACAAATGGAATGACTTGAGAGAATTCTACACTTCATGAAATCGGCTAGCCCTTTCACTTCACACTCTCGTGGCCGATTTGGTCAAGAATAAGATGCTTATATAGTTAGGGTTACACCATGTAAACCCTAATTGACATGGCCTTTCATTTCCATGATCCATGGGTACAAATACACCATGGAGCATCCATGGACCATCCTATGGGTTTTAGCCCAACTTGATTATCCATGGAGCATTAGCCCACTATACAAGTATGGATGATTTACACAATCAACCCATATATTTAATTAGTCTTCTTTTGATCACTTAATTAATCCTAGATTAATTCTTGATCAATACTAATTAAATAATCTTATTATTCTTATTATTAATATACTAGAACTTATAATATATTAATAACCATAAGTGTCTTATTTCTCTCATTATAGTCTATCCAAGTGCATGATGGTATGCAACCCAAATGGACCATGCCGGGTCGGGTCAAGTCTTACCAATTATAGTTATGGACTTAGACATTAATCCAACAGTCTCCTACTTGGATAAGTCTAAAACTATTATTGCGTATGACTTCAGGAACCAACTGGCAATCGTAGCTCTCAAAAGCTTATGTCGAACTCTGACCTTGTAGATGAACTCTAACCTTTGTCAATGACTTGTCCATTAGATAAGGGATCATATATTCCTCCATTCTAGATATCATATGGACTGAGACATGGATTATAATCATTCTCTCTGTCCATTTGTTGTTTCCTGATTTTCGATTTATGACGACTGACTAATTGAACAAATCAAATCAGTCCTGGCCCGGCCGAGCACTTCCATTTGTCATCATCAAATCATCGAGGGGCCCACAGATATCGCTTTTATCCCGAAGGTAAAAGGAACGTATAAACTTCGACTCATATGGCTTGTTCTACTACTTGTTGAATCATACACAAAGGCACGTTTTATAACACCGAGTTACCAAATGTGTTTTCGTGCAATCAATGTACAACCAACTCATAGTAACAACTCATATCTCTAGGTTTGAAGAATATAAGATATTATCGTCTCATGATCACTCGTGATAAAATCCATGAAGTGATTCCAATGAGCGCGGGTTGAATCCAATACTCAGAACTTATGAGCACTCATGAGTGTTGTAGCCCTTTGTCCAACACCTTAGACCTCAACAAGCCAACCCATGACAGTCTTAATTCATATCTACTTCCAACATATGACCGACTGTGGATGGTTTGAATAACTTAGTCATTCCGGAAGAATAACCCAGTTTATTCGGGAAGTCAAAACATGCAAAATGAAACACAATAATAATTGAATCCAATATGGTATCAACCCTTTGAACATAAATAAAACACCTTTTATTTATCACCATATGATTACACATTATTCATTGTATACTGTTTCAGCTATCAACTTTATTCTTGAATTTAAAACAATAGTTGTCCCATGCTCCAAGCATGTACACTATGTTTTCTTAAACACTAGTCATGCCATACACCAAGTATGCATACTATGTTTGTCTATGATCTTTACTTTGTGAACTAGATCAATTGAACATAACTTCAATGTTTCTCTTTTCACACTCCCAAATCCTTACTGCAAATGCAAGAATTCCAAATTCATGCCATTTACTGAAATCTGTTAGATTCTAAACTTATATGCATTGATCCTCTTGTAATGATTATGCACAAAGTCATAAAGACTTGACAACAAACATTACAAAGCATTCCAAAGGAGATCAACTCCTTGGAAACATCCTTCTTACATTAAGTTTCCTTAATCTTACACAGATTGAAAATTCTAACTTTGAAACATTTCCAGATTCCATTTTGACTATCACTTCTGAACAAGAGTTGCCTCCTTACAGATTATGTCAATATGGTCCTTCCAGAATTATCACTATACTTCCAACTGTCCTTGAGCAACCAATATTTGGTAAACCTTAGATTGTCCTCAACAATTGTTTAATCCTTTTAGTCATATCCAGTTCTAAACCTTTTCCCTTCTTAATACCCTAGGCATTTGGAAAATTTTTAGAAAGGATGAATATAGCACATGTAATCGATCCTATATCCGAAGCATATGGGACACGATTCATGATGTCTCACATAAAGACTAAACCAGTCTTTTGCTATAATATGTCCATTTCAATTTGCCAAGTTCTCATAATTCAGATTATGAAAAGGGATGCCGTAATCATAATCGAATTTCGAACGCAAATAATGGACCCATATACAGAATTTCCTTATGTTGAACCATTCCAACATGAAAT
The DNA here is from genome assembly GCF_002870075.4 of Lactuca sativa. NCBI lineage: Eukaryota > Viridiplantae > Streptophyta > Magnoliopsida > Asterales > Asteraceae > Lactuca > Lactuca sativa. The sequence goes on along the minus strand of NC_056623.2, from coordinate 164,456,009 downwards.
TCATATATGTATCCTTGACTAAATGATTAAAACCTCACGATCTAAGCTTATAGATTTGAGATGAAGTATAATTTCCTCTCCCTTAATTATAGCAAAACAACTTTTCCCAATTGAAACTTTTGTTTTCTATAATTAACATTGCTAACTTGCAATACTTATCATAATTATCATGCTCCCACTAACATGATGATTATTAGCATAACACTTATGCTCCCACTAGCTTTGACATGTACTCAGAAATCAGCTGGACTTCTAGAAATCAATACTTCATTGACTTTCTTACCAAAGTTCAGATTTCTGATGCTAGATTGTTTTGATAAAACTTTATCAAAATCATACACCTTCCCTTAGATAGCACACTTGTGTGTCTAAACAATTATGAAGAGGTATGCCGTAATCATAATGGTTAGACCTTTTTGCCATTTCTCACAAGTCCAGGTTAGTGTGCCGGTAAACCACACACGCTCCACTAACGACTTTGAGAATGCAAATATCACAATTGCTATCTAGATAAAATCTACTTAGTGAAAGTGTTTCCTCACCATCATTTTCATGAATCGGAGAGAAACCTTAGGACACTTAGATTTAATGGTGTATGTGTTCTTATCCATGTGAATTGTCAAAACCATAGTCACAAGACAAGGATAATGACAAATCCAAACTCATATGGATTGAACTCAATCTCAACTTCTTGCCACCTGGCAGCTCAAGGGCCTGCCATTGCTTCCAAGTTGTTATGCAACACATTGAGAACTCTAAGAACTCATATGCAAAGCCACCTTTAACTGGAATGGGCACAGAATATGTCAACACGATAGGTTATAAACCTCAAGTCGTGTGCTAGTGAAGAACTTCAGGTTTATTCTTGATTAGTTCTTGAGACTTTCAAGACCTTTAACACTCCCACTGTCCTCTTGATCTATAAGACTCCCTTGTCAAATATCCAAGAGATAGTGTGGATTCTAATCAAGACAAACACTTCACACAATTGGCCTAAGTTGGTCTTTGTTTTATCCAAAACATCACAACTTACCAATTTCAAATGTACAAGAGTAGAAAACTTTTACTCTTACATTTGACAAGTGTTTTAACCTTCTTTTGAGACATGTCACTCAAGTTACAATCTTGGAGTATGACTTTAAGACTTGTATTGGAACGAAGTATGACTCATCTTCTTGATTTAACCACTTCAACAATTCAAGTTCCTCTTCTTAGTCATAAGAATGCACTAAGATTTCCTTAGAGAACTAATTGTGCTATGGTTTCTTAATCATTAAGATGATCACAAAACTGATACTAAAGTACTCTCCCATCTTTTCAGATTTGAGAAACTTTTATCCTTCTGCCATTTTGATTCTTCTTATTCGCTCTGCCATACATTGGAACCTTTTTCCAATGTCTCAGAGTTACACTTAAGCTTGTAAGTATAATCATATTTACTGAACTTTAGTGAAGTATGACGAATAGTCTTATCAATCTTTTGTGGTGGACTTAATCAGTGCACAAGACTATGTACTCGATCCCTTAGTCCATTACTTGACTCACACATCCATGTGACCGAGTAATTAGTCTTAATTTTTCCAATACTTGAAAGTTCTCATTCATCATGCTATATAGCTTGCATGATTCCAAGTTCCGGTCCAATTGAAACTTGGGTGATGAGAATCTTTCCTTATTTGGTAAATCTAGACATTACCACAAATGAAAGAATCAATTTCATACTTCCACTCTTGCTATTAATGGAATCATATAAGCAACAATTTTTCCTCAAATGCCATTGTAAGGATATTTTTTAAAATAAATAAAATCAAAAATTTTCTTTTGTTTTAAAACTTTGCGGAAAAGTTCATCCTTACAATCCATATGAAAACTTGTTGTTATCTATTCCTAAGCAATATCTCATAACTCCTAAGAAGTAGCTCAAGAATCCGATATTCAAACTATGCGATAGAAATCCATCTATGCGATCAGATTCAGCATATTCTTTCTTTAAGTTTCTTCACTTTTCTTTGATTCTTAAAACATCACCATGTGACCCAGTCACATCATGTATCAAGAATCTCAGAATAGAAACTTAACAGAGTTAGATAGTGGACTTTACCTGAAGTAGAGTCAAATTTATTGACTTTAACATCCTTAGGTAAATTTTGGCAGCTTCGCAACCAATACCCCTTTCTTTGGCAATACAAACATATGGACCCTTTGATAATGGTACACGAGACTATCACAGACTTAGCTTTTCTCTTTACCATTTGGTCAACCGAGTTGACTATGGCCGATCCCTTTCCATCGGGAAAAGAAAGCTTTACTAGATATCCAATGTCATCATTGTCAATGTCCATAAAGTTTTAGGAAGTTGATCTTAGCAAATAGATAAGATCATTAAGGGTCTTGTCATAGTCTGTTTCATAGGTGTCCCAAAGGAACTCACTATGTGACTTAGAAAGTGATTGAACCACCAACTTTCTCAAGACTTTGACACCCAACTCTCCCGGCTTGTCAATATGTGACTACATCTCCAAGATGTGATCACACCTAGACCTTGCCTTGCCAATAGGGCTTGAGTGACCTTAAACTTTTCAAGAACTTGTGGGTTAGGGATAATGGTTGGAGGAGGAGAAAGAAGTATGATATCCATGGGACATCATCTTCATTAGGAAACCTTGTTTCAATAGATTTGGGAAGATCATAGGTGTCTAAACCAGACATCTTTTGGGAGATATTCAAGATAGTTGATTTTAAGTCCTTAATATGACACCCAATATGAAATATTAAGGCTAGGACCCAACAAACTATTTTATAACTTAGAAGAGGTATGCCGTAATCCAAGCTATAAAATATTTGAAGGTAGGTGAATGACGATTCACCAATTTCCACCAAGATAAATGAAATGTATTATTAGGTTTTAATTGGTGTTGAAACTCCTAGATCTTTGAGATTCATTGAACTGTTCAAAGGCATGTTTCAATCTTGAGTGTGCCCTTCAGGTTTTGTGACTGGGATGCCGAGGATCACAAAACAAGGTGTGAAGTAACCATGCAAATCACTTGGTACCCTTAATAAATTACCCCTCAATCGATGTGCCGGTTAACCACACACGCTCCATCGATACTATGATAAATATTAAGTCACCCTTTACCTACCTTGTTAAGTCCAAGTTAGTGTGCCGGTTAACCACACACGCTCCACTAACGACTTAGACAAAGTGTAAAGTGTAATTTCATGGGTTAGCACCTTATTCACATTTTTCCTAAGTAACTAAGATTGGGTATTATTAAGATTTTAGTTACTTAGTATTATCATTAATACTTTTAATGAAGGAGAATTTATAAGTCCTTGTCTTACCCGTTCGGCTAACGACCCTCCACCGGTCAAGCAAGCGGTGGGTGAGAGTGGACACCCATTAAGTTGCCATTTTATAGGCAACAACCTTATACCCACCTTATAGACCGGCTTCGTGAATGAGGCGTACTAGCGGTAAGACTGACTTTACTCTTATACATATATATATTATTAACTTATAATATTATAAAGTATAAGGGTTGAATTTTAACTTTTAAAATTCTAAGGGCTAACTTGGAATTAAAGTATTCATAAATGAAAACTTTTCAAATTCCAAAACTTGAGGGCAAGTTTTGAAACTATTCAAAACTAATTAATTCCATAACTTATGTGTTTAAAGTAGTTTTAATCCAAAAACTCTTCAAGTTCCATAACTTGAGGACAAGTTATGGAAGACTTTAAACTAATAAAAGAATTAACTTTTCTTTATTTTATAACTTATGAAATTAATTAAGGTTACACTTTATTTATTTATTTATTAATGAAGTGAATCTTGAACCTCCATAACTTAAGGACAAGACTCTTCATCTTTTGTAACCATTGCCAACTTTTATGAGTTTTATGAAACTTAAATGTGACTTTTCATATAACTTGAGGACAAGTTACAAAAACACATTTTAGAATCAACTCTTAGATTAATTTGGATTGAAAACAACTATTTCAATTAACTTTTCTATTAATCTAAGCAACTCATAAGTACAAGATAATTCAAATCAAACTTTTTCATGTAATTAGTCTAAACCTTAAACTAATACAAAACATGAATGTATTGACAATTATCTTTGAAAATGGATTAGCATGAACATTACCACATCAAAAACAAGTTTATAGTTCAAAAACAACTTAGGGTAATGTTCCTAGTCCATTTCTAGCCAAAAAACTCGAAAATATGCTGTCTGGGGTTCCAACTCGTCGAGTGCATGAACCAACTCGGCGAGTTGGATCGAATTGATCACATTTTAGGCATGGACTCGCCGAGTCTCCTGATGGGCTCGCCGAGTCAGATGATCAGACAGCACCAAATTCGTTTTTTCAGCTTCTATTGCAGGTATAACATGAAAACAAGCCTAGGCTCTGATACCACTGTTGGGTTTTGAGCATTCTAACACTCCTAAGTGTACATGCAACCCTAAATACCTTGGATCTATGTTTTCTCTATTATACATGCAAATAAGAACTTCCAAGGTATTATCCTAATCTAGCATACAAAACAATGACTATAGAAAGATAGAATACATACCTCTTTGGTGTAGAAAGTCTTCATGAAGCTTGAGTGCCAAGTGCCCCAAGTGTGACACTTCAAATGGTTCACACAACACCAAATACAAATGGAATGACTTGAGAGAATTCTACACTTCATGAAATCGGCTAGCCCTTTCACTTCACACTCTCGTGGCCGATTTGGTCAAGAATAAGATGCTTATATAGTTAGGGTTACACCATGTAAACCCTAATTGACATGGCCTTTCATTTCCATGATCCATGGGTACAAATACACCATGGAGCATCCATGGACCATCCTATGGGTTTTAGCCCAACTTGATTATCCATGGAGCATTAGCCCACTATACAAGTATGGATGATTTACACAATCAACCCATATATTTAATTAGTCTTCTTTTGATCACTTAATTAATCCTAGATTAATTCTTGATCAATACTAATTAAATAATCTTATTATTCTTATTATTAATATACTAGAACTTATAATATATTAATAACCATAAGTGTCTTATTTCTCTCATTATAGTCTATCCAAGTGCATGATGGTATGCAACCCAAATGGACCATGCCGGGTCGGGTCAAGTCTTACCAATTATAGTTATGGACTTAGACATTAATCCAACACTTAGTCCTTCGCAGCTACTTGAGAATGTTCTTTACCGCTGTCCAGTGTGCCTTGCTAGGGTTCCCTTGATATCTACTGACCATGCTCAAAGCAAAGGCCACATCAGGGTGAGTACAAGTCATAGCATACATGATCGAGCCCACATCGGAAGCATATCGTATCTGACTCATCTCAGCTATCTCAGCCTCTGTACTCGGACTTTGAGTCTTACTTAGCTTGGCATTACTCTGGATTGGTAATTCTCCTTTCTTGGAATCTTGCATATTGAACCTCTTCAGTACCTTATCCACATAAGTACTCGGACTAAGTCTAATTAGTCTCTTACTCCTGTCTCTCAATATCCTTATCCCTAGGATATAGGCAGCTTCCCCAAGGTCCTTCATAGCGAAACACTTCCCAAGCCAGGACTTAACCTCCTGCAAAGTTGGGATGTCGTTTCCTATGAGAAGTATGTCATCCACATACAACACCAAGAAGCTAACTATGCTCCCACTAGCCCTGACATACACACAAGGCTCATCCTCACTTCTAGAAAAGCCAAACGCTTTGACTTTCTCATTAAAGCAAAGAATCTGTGAGATGCTTGTTTCAATCCATAAATGGATTTCTCATGCTTACACACTCTATTAGGGTATTTTGGATCGACAAAACCCTCTGGCTGAGCTATGTAAACATCCTCAGCCAACTTCCCATTAAGGAAAGCAGTTTTGACATCCATTTGCCATATTTCCTAATCATGAAATGCAGCTATGGCTAACAACACTCTAATAGACTTAATCTTAGCTACTGGTGAGAAGGTCTCATCATAGTCAACTCCCGGAGTTTGAGTAAATCCCTTGCAACCAGTCGCACTTTATAAGTATGTACCTTCCCACCCATGTCGGTCTTCTTCTTGAAGATCCATTTTCACCCAACTGTCTTACGGCCTGGTACATTGTCAACCAAGTTCCAAACTTGATTGTCATACATGGACTGAATTTTGCTGTCCATAGCCGCCTTTCATTTTGCAGACTCAGGGCCTGCCATGGCTTCCTTATAATTATTAGGTTCATCCAAATCTATCAATGTACTATCACTGATAAATATATCACCTTCAGGGGTGATGTGATAACCATAATAAAATTCAGGTGTGTTCCTCACCCTAGTGGAACGTCTTGGAGGTACAGACTCATCTATCGGCTCAACAGAAGTTTCCTCCTCAAGTTGGCTGACAGCATTTGAGGTTCCTTCACCACTTGACTCTTCAAGCTCTTCAAGGTCAATTTGCCTCCCACTGTCCCCTTGGCTTATGAATTCTCTCTCACGAAAGACTCCTCTTCTTGCTACAAAAACCACATTATCATTGGGTCTGTAGAAGAGGTAACCAAAGGATCTCTGTGGGTAGCCGATGATCTCGCTTCAGGGTTCAAGCTTGTCATGAGTCTCATGCCTCACAAAAGCTTCACAACCCCAAATCTTTATGTGGTCCAAATTGGGCACTTTCCCAGTCCACATCTCGTGAGGTTTTTTGGCAACCTTTTTAGTTGGGACTAGATTAAGGATATGGGCGGCAGTCTCTAAGGCATACCCCCAGAAATAGATAGGTAACGAAGCTCGACTCATCATGGAACGAACCATATCCAGCAAGGTTCGATTGTGCCTCTCAGCCACACCATTCAACTGTGGTGTCCTGGGAGGTGTCAATTGTGAGACAATCCCACATTCCTTAAGATAGTCAAGGAAATCAATGCTAAGATACTCTCCTCCCCGATCGGATCGGAGCATCTTGATGTTCCTGCACAATTGATTCTCAACTTCCTGCTTAAACTCTTTGAACTTTTGAAAGGTTTCTGACTTATGCTTGATTAAGTAAATATATCCATATCTACTGTAATCATCAGTAAAAGTCACATAATAGCGATTAGCATCCCTTGTAGCCACTCTGAAGGGCCCACACACGTCCGTGTGTACAAGGTCCAACAAACCTTACCTGTGAAGGGTGACTTTGTCAGTTTTCCAAGCAAACAAGACTCGCAACTATCATCTGACTTGAGGTCAAATGATTCCAAGACTCCAGCCTTTTGGAGTTGGCCTATGCGCTTCTTGTTAACATGTCCAAGACGACAATGCCACAAGGATGCTTTATCCAAGCTATCTGAAGAATCAATATACAATACATTATTTCCTAAATTGTTTATAACATTCACGGCTTCATATACACCATCACAAGGTATTGCTTTAAAGTAAAATACATCACTGTAATAAACATTAATAGCTCCGTTTTTATTATCAAATGAAAATGAAAAACCTTGTTTGTACAAGCCATGAAAAGAAATAATATTTCTCGCCATTTCGGGCGAGTAACAACACTTATTCAAATCTAACATTAACCCATTATTAAGCAATAAAGAATAAACTCCTATCTTGGTAACAGGTGATGCTTTTCTGTTGCCCATGACTAAGTTTATCTTCCCGTGCTCCACTTGCTCACTTCTTCTTAGTGCCTACAAATCAGTACAAATGTGAATACCACAACATGTATCAAGCACCCAAGAATTAGCATTAGATGAGTTGTTAGACAATATTATGTAAATACATGCATGGGTGGGTTTAACCTTCCCATCCTTTACATCTTGCAGATATATGGAGCAGCTTCGCTTGAAGTGGCCCATATCCTGGCAATAGAAGCACAGTGCTTCCTTTGGGTTTGAAGAAGGAGTAATGGGACCTTTCTTTGTCCCACTTGAAGAGGAACCATCAAGAGTCTTACCCTTGGTACCCTTCGAAGGGTTTTTCCTCTTCTTACCCATCCCTTGCCCAATTGCAAGAACAGGGGTTGTTAAAGGAGTAGAAGTAGCAACCGCTTTACCCTTAAGGCCATTTTCAGCTGTCCTTAAGAGTACTTGAAGTTTGTTAAGTGTGACTTCCTCCTTGTTCATGTGATAAGTCATACGAAACTGATCATAACTTGGAGGTAAGGAATGGAGAATGATGTCAATCGCCAATTCCTCAGGGAAGTCAACATTGAGCTTTAGCAACCGGTCAATGAACCTCTGCATCTTCTGCAAGTGACCGGTGATGGGTTCACCATCCTTCATCCTTGCGGTTATCATGGAGGAAATGATCTCATACCACTCTTGACGCACGCTCTGATGGTACCTTTCCATCAGATCCAGGTGCATCTCATACGGGTAGAAATCTTCATAAGACTTTTGGAGTTCCGGAGTCATTATGGCCATCATGATGCAGGACACCTTGGTGGCATCCTTCTCATGTGCAATGAACTCTGAAAACTCTTCAGGAGCAGTAGTGGCTTCATTAACAACCTTAAGCTCCCTGTCAAGGACATATTCTTTGTCCTTATAGCGGGTAATCATCCTGATGTTTCTAATCCACTCATTGAAGTTGGATCCATCAAAGATGACTTTACCACACAAGTTCATTAGGGAAAAGGAGCCTGTAGGATTTGAGCCAGCAGCGTTATTGGAAGACATCTGAAAGAAAGACAAGTTTCATTAGATTAAGAATCCTTAATAAATCACCCAAATGAAATATTAAGGCTAGGATCCAACAAACTATTTATAGGTGGAAGAGGGATGTCGTAATCCTCACTATAAAATATTTAAAGGTAGGTAAATGACGATTTACCAATTTCCACCATAAGAACGAAATATTTTATTATTAGGTTTTATTGGTTTTGAAAATCCTAGATCTTTTTGAGATACATTTAACTTTTCAATGGCATGTTTGAATCTCGATTGTGCCCTCTCAAGTTTGTGACTGGGATGCCGAGGATCACAAACAAGGTGTGAATAACCATACAAATTGACTTGGTACCATCAAAAATATTACCTAATCGATGTGCCGGTTAACCACACACGCTCCACCGATCTATAATAAAGTCAAGTTACCCTTTGTCACTCTTACTAGTCCATGTTAGTGTGTCGGTTAACCACACACGATCCACTAACGACTTGGTAAGGTACAAAGTGTAATTTTATGGGCTAGCACCAATTTCACATTTTCCTAAAGTAACTAAGATTGGGAATTTATGATGTATAGTTACTTTATAATTCATTATACTTTTAATGAGTATTTAAAGTCGTATCCTACCCATTCGACTAACGACCCTCCACCGATCAAGGAAGCGGTGGGTGAGAGTGGACACCCATTAAGTCACCATTTTATAGGCAACAACCTTATACCCCCTTATAGACCGGCTTCGTGAATGAGGCCTACTAACGGTAAGAATGACATATTCTTATACATATCTATATAATAAAATTATAATAATAGTATAAGTGTTGATTTTTAAACTTTTTAAAAATCTAAGGTTTAATTTGGAATTAAAGTATTAAAGTGTAAGACTTTTCAAATTCCAAAACTTGAGGGCAAGAATTGAAACTATTCCAATTCTCTTCAATTTGTAACTTATGAGTTTTAATGGTTCATAAAAATGAAGACCCTTCATTTTATGAAACCTCTTTAGTTCTTCAATCACAATTTAAAGAAGTGACTTTTGGTTATCCATAACTTGAGGACAAGTTATGAACACCATCATTGCCATTAAGATCATGAATTAAACACACATGGAGGTTACACATAATTCCTATGATCTTCTAAAAACTCATAAGAACACAAATTCATGTCAAGCAATTTCAAGAAATCATATAAACATATACAATACTTGAAAATTCATAAAAGTCATGTAAAATGGGTTAACATAATCATTATCACTTTGAAAAATAGATTTTACAAATCAAAAACAGATTGGGATAATGATTTTAATCCATTTCCAGCAATAAAACTCGAAAAACTTCCCGGCACGCTCCTACTCGTCGAGTGCATGATCCTACTCGACGAGTAAGATGAATTTGTTCATGGACTCGGCGAGTCCTCCTCATGAACTCGGCGAGTCCAGTCGTCAGTGAGTAGATTTTTCGATTTTCAAGCAGTTTTGCATCAAGTATACAGAAAACAATCTAGGCTCTGATACCACTGATGGGTTTTGAGTATTCTAACACTTCCTAAGTGTACATGCAACCCTAATAACCTTGAATCTATGTTTTCTCTATATACATGCAAATTTATTTTTCAAGGTTATTTCCTAACTAGCATGGCATGGGGAATATATATGAAACATAAAACTAGTAGAAATACATACCTGGTTGTTGCTTGCATTCCTTCAAGACTTTGTGAGCCTAGCACCCCAAATGTTATGCCCTCTCTAGTAACACTAGGTGCCGATTTTGCATGCTATAGGGTTTCTTTTATAGTGTGTCATAATTAGGAGTTACAAATGTAAACCCTAATTGTCATGACTCTTCATTTCTCATGACCCATGGGTTTGTAACCCCCATGGACTATCCATGGAGCTCCATATGGTTATAACCAAACCCATAAACCACGGATCATTAATCCACCATAAAAGAATTGATGATTGTCATAATCAACCCTATATATTTAATTAGTCTCACTTTGATCACCAAATTAATACTAGATTAATACTTGATCAAATACTAATTAAATAATACTATTATTAATATATTAGAACTTATAATATATTAATAATCATAAGTGCCTTATTCTCTCATCCAGTCTATCCAAGTATTGCAATGCCATGCAACCCAAATGGACCATGCCGGGTCGGGTCAAGTTCATACCATATAAAGTTATGGACTTAGACACTATATCCAACAGTATACTGTTTGGAAATCTCACTTTAAACACCTCACTAAATCACAACCTAGACATCATCCATGCAAGTAGATCAATTAGTATAACGAATTTGAATCATTGATAAATCTTATTTATAGGTTCATAGTAACAATATTATATTTAAATATAAGTTATATTTAAAGTAAGGTAGGCGTATCTCACTTACAATGGGTTTTGCTAAAAACCAGGATCCGCTGGCGTAGAGCTTCTGAGCCGAAAAGCTCTTTTTCTCAGAGCCTTTGGGCGCTTCGTGGCTTTCCTCTAGCATCTTGAGGTTACTAGGGATTTAGAGGGGTTTTGGGAGTCTAGAGAGAAGTTAGAGAGAGAAAGAAAGGCTTATGGTGTGAAGAAAATATGAAGAATTCTTCCTTTATTTATATGGGTTTGATTATAGAGTAGGCCCTAAGTTTCGTTCGTATCTTCCATGTACGAGATCTATTTTCTACATTCTTTATATCCATGCGTTGGTATTTACAATTACTACAACTTTCATTTAGACCTCTTCGGCTAATTCTCATTCTATCTCCGATTTTAAAAATTAAAAAATAAAATAAAAAATAAAAAAAACTGCATCGAATTTATCGCGCTCGAAGAGTAGGGACTAAGTTTCGTTCATATCTTTAACATACGAGATCTATTATCGATCTATTATCGATGTTCTTTAGATCCACATGTTGGTATTTTGTAGTACTACAACTTTCATTTAGACCCCGTCGGATAATTCTCATTTTATCTCAGATTTACAAAACTATATCGAATTCGCCGCGCTCGAAGACTAGGGACTAAGTTTTGTCCATATCTTTTGCATACAAGCTCCGTTTTTTACGTTCTTTTATCTATGAACTCTTATTAACTATATCTTCATTTCTCTTTTAGATTATTTTGGTTAAAAATCGACCTATCTAAAATTTGAATTCCGGGCTGCACACTGGTATGCCAAATCTTAGAAAATTCATAACTTCCTTATACGAAGTCAGATTTGGACGTTCTTTTTAAGCACACTCTCGATTTAATGTATATTACAAATTTCATTTAGATCTCCAAGACTAAAAAATAGTTTATCAAAAATTCACTTTTTACGTTACGCGGCACCGTGCCGGTTTAGCCGTAAAACTTCGACATGTCATAACTTCTTCATTATAACTCGGATTTCGGCATTATTTATATGTACGGAATCCTTGTGAAATATACTATAAATTGGTTGAGATTATTGATTATAAATAATATTCTATAGAAAAGTCATTTTTGCTGCTCATTGTCTCTAAATTGATTAGCCTGAATCTGCGGGCGTTACACTTTAGTTTCATGTAAAAACATCTGAATGAGAAATGGACTGAAGGGAATTGATGAGTTGTATAGCCAAATCGACAAGTTGAGATAGGTTTTCCCCATCTTCTGGATTATTCAAGAACTCGGCGAGTTATGGAGGTAACTCGACGAGTTGGTTAAGGTTTTCCCGACATTCTGGACACTACATGGACTCGACAAGTTGTCTGGAAACTCAATGAGTCGACTATGGTTTTCATGATTTCTAGAGTTCTGAAGGAACTCGACGAGTCAGTGAGCTACACTCGACGAGTTGGGTCAACATGGACTGTTGACCTCGACTTTGACCAAAGGTTGACCAGTTAACTTCCAAGGTTATTTTGGTAAATTAGGTATTTATGGAAGCGGATCATTGGTGGGTGTAGGTGTTGGTGTTTGGAGCCATATCTCGGGAGTTTGACATTTTAGTTCCGATCGACATTGTGATGTGAGTTTTCCTCACTATACTAAGAGGGTCGAAGGCACCAATGCCGACCCTTTTCGGATTTGTATCTTGGTATATAGGAAGATGCTATGCTAGTGACCTTTTAGGTCGGTATCTCGGTATACAGGGTGATGCTATGTTAGTGACTTGTTAGGTCGGTATCCCGGTATATAGGATGATGCTATAATTATTGATTTGTTCGATCGGTTTAACTATTATATATATGCTAGCGTATGATATTTATGTGCACATGATTATTTGATTGGGGGTTGGGTTGAGGCGGTCATGCTTTGTGCTCTAGGACAAGATACCCAGGGCGGACCGGATAGACTGCAGACCTAGTCAGGGTGTACTAGTCAGGCCGATGCCCCGGTGAGCAGTCTGGATAGGCTGAAGGCCTTGAGAGGCGGTCCAGACGTGCCGATGGCTCCGAGAGCGGTCCAGCTAGACTGATGGCCTTGCGAGGCCGTCCATTCAGACTGATTGCTCATTATGCATGCTGTTTATTTTTCTACTATGATATAGCTATGATTTGTATGGTGTTGGTATATTAGGGGGAACTCACTAAGCGTCGGGCTTACAGTTGTTGATTATGTTTGAGGTACTTCTGATGACCGCGGGAAGGTAAAGGTGTGATTGTGCACCTCCTTATATTTTTATGATTTGATATTGTGATACTCTGACATGAAAACATTTTGAAAACAAATTCGTAATAATTTTTGGTTTTTGAATGATTTAAAAAGTTTTAAATTGGCATGATTTTTATGGGTGTTACACAAGAGGGTATTTCGGTAGATCCGACCAAGATTGAGGCGGTAATGCGTAGATCTGGAGTTTCGTGCGGCTAGCAGGGTACTATTGGAGATTCATCTATGATTTCTCCAAGATTTTCGTTCCCTTGACCCATTTGACCAAGAAAAGTGTGATTTTTCGGTGGGTTCCAGATCAACAATCGGCATTCGATACCTTGAGACAGAGATTATGTGAGGCCCCGATTCTAGCACTACCCGAAGGATTAGATGATCTTGTAGTGTATTGCGACGCTTCTATTCAGGATTAGGAGATGTTCTGATGCAGAGGGGGCATGTGATTGCTTATGCCTCGTGGTAGCTAAAGCATCATGAGGCGAATTATCCCACTCATGATTTGGAATTGGGGGTAGTGGTATTTCCCCTCAAGATTTGGAGGCATTATTTATATAGGATCTGATGCACCATTTTCACTTATCACAAGAGTTTGAAGTATTTGATGGATCAACATAATTTGAATATGCGTCAGAGGAGGTGGTTAAATGTGTGAAAGATTATGACTGTGAGATTTTGTACCATCCCGGGAAGGCCAATGTGGTGGCCGATGCCTTCAGTCGTAAGACGACAAGTGCACTGGTTCGAGATGTCTGCTTGAGGATGATAGTGATTTCACCTTTATTGGACATGATTAAGGAGGCATAGGTGGAGGGTTTAAAAAGGTAAAACAGGGAAACTGAGCGAATTTGGGTACAAATTCATTTGTTTATTCGAGATAGTCGGGGGTTATTGACTCAATGTGGTAGAGTTTGGTTCTGAAATTCGAGGGGAGAGGCAAAGGATCTTAGACGAGGCACACAAGTCCAAGTTCTCTATTCATCTGAGGGCCACAAAGATGTACCGAGACCTGAGATTGAGTTATTGGTAGCCCTGCATGAAGTGGGAGGTTATGTGGTTTGTTGAGCGGTGTTTGACCTATAGGAAGGTCAAAGCCGAACATCAGAGGCCTCATGGCAAGGTTCAGCCGCTACCTATTCCCATGTGGAAATGGGAAGAGATCACCATGGATTTTATCATGAAGTTACCTAGGATGGTGTGGGGTGTGGATTCCATTTGGGTTGTTCTGGACAGGTTGACTAAGAGTGTGCATTCTATTTTGATTTCCACAGAGAAATTAGCAAATATTTATGTGCGGTAGGTGGTGGTCAGGCATGGGGTTCCGGTATCAGTGGTCTCAGACCGTGATGTTCTTTTCACCTCCAGGTTCTAGAGGAAGTTACATGAGGATTTGGGTAATCAATTGCATTTTACCACTACTTACCACCCCCAGACCGATGGTCAGAGTGATCGGATGATTCAGATGCTCTAAGATATGCTTCGGACATGTGTATTAGACTTTGGAGGGAGTTAGGATACTTACCTTCCAGTAGCAGAGTTCTCATACATCAATAGTTATCATGCTAGTATTGACCGACCCCCTTTTATGATGATGTATGGTCGGAGGTGTAGGGCTCCAGTTTGTTGTTGTAAAGTTGGATATCGAGTTATGGGAAGCACCAAAGTAGTGCTTAAGACTACTGAGTTGATTCAACATGTGTGTGATAGACTGAGGGTTGCACAGATTTGCTAGAAGAGCTATGGTGACCGGTGTCTATCAATCTTGAGTTCCAAGTGGGTGATTTAGTGTTGCTAAATGTGTCACCTTGGAAGGGTGTCATTCTATTTTTGAAGACGGGGAAACATGAGGCACTGATACATTGGACCATTCAGGATTTCCACCCGATTCGGCAGGGTTGCTTATCGGTTGGATCTTCCAGTCGAGCTCATTCAGATCCATAACACCTTCCATGTGTCCAAGCACCGGAAGTGTGTATCAGATGAGACTGCAGTTATTTCATTAGATGAAATTCAGGTGGATGAGAGCCTGAATTATGTTGAGAATCCCATTGCAATTTTGGATAGAAAGACTAAGGCTCTTCGTAACAAATAGGTGAAGCTAGTGAAGGTGCAATGGCAGCACCAAAAAGGCTCCGAATGGACCTGGGAGCCGAGGGACGAGATGAGAAAGCATTATCTAGATCTTTTATCATCACCAGACTTTGAGGACGAAGTCTAGTTCAAGTGGGGGAGATTTCTAATAGTCGGGATCCAGGTATTTACATTTCCTACCCTTAGTATGAAAGTTTGTTGCAATATTGGTCCCTTCGTATGTTGGGCGTACTTAAGGAGTATGCTTAGCGTACTAAGGATGGTTGATTGCGGAGGTTCGTCACGTACGCTGGGCGTACGTGACTGAAGACCAAAACCCTAATATTCGGACTTGAGACATATATAAACGTCCTTAAGTCTTTTGGACCAAGCCCTAATCAGCCTCCATAGCTTCATTTCGTCCTTTAACCTCAGATTTCCTTGTGAGTGTGATTCTTGAGCATAGAAAGTGTGTTGGTGGCCATTTTAGAGAGCATTCAAGAAGGAGAAGGTGGTGATCAAGCCTTGGGTGTCATCGAGCTTCTATATCCTGCATCTAGTTCATCCTGAAGAAGTTTTGGAGGTATAAAGTCATGACCTTGTCATCTCTTTTGATTGTTTGAGTTAGAATTTTGTTGTGGAGTCCCTTTTTAGCGTTTGGACCTTCTCTTGTGAGTTGACCACCTACAGATATTAGGATTTCTAGATCTAAGCTCCTTGAGCATGTTTGATTCATAAAGGTGCCATCTTGAAGGTTGTTTTGACTCTATGCATAAGTTAGAGGTCTTAAATGAGGTCTTAATGGGAAGAATGAAGTGTTGGGGTCACTCATGACTTGCAAGGGCATAAAGTTACCAGCTTTATGACCTAGGACATCTTAATGGACTTAGATCTAAAGTTTGACGTTGAAATCCCAAGTATTAAGGACTTAATGGTCGGTTGATGCATGTCCTGCTTATATTTCATGCATAACATTATGTACGCAGCGCGTACAACTTTAGGGTCTGGTACGCTGAGCGTACTGGAGTGGTACGCAGGGCGTACACACTCCAGTTAGGTTTAGGCTTTATGTGGGCTTGTAAGCTTATTGGGCTTCATTCAGTTTTGGGCCTGGTCCCATTTAGATTTTTGGGCTGATATTCTAATTTGGGCCATATTTATTTTGGGTTGAACCTTATTGGGCCATGTGGTCCATTAATGGCTTTTATCTTGGATCTTAGGCCCATTAGAAAAGGGAAGACTTTTGGGCCTCTATGGAAAGACTTAGGATTAGGTATTTAGACTCATTGATTAGGTTGTGTTATAAACCTAATTTAGAGTTAATTGTATCATTATTCAATGTGTGGTTTCAGACTGTTAGGCAAGCATCTTTTGTGTTCATCAGATTAAGGTGAGTTTTCTTACTACACTCATGGGTCGAAGGCACCAAGGTCGGCGCATTACTTGATATGAGATGATTAGTAATGGAGTATGTAATTTTTTTCTATTTAATATATATGTGGACTTATCTGAAATCCATAGGAGGAGCCCATGTCACTTGACCAGACCATGGGAGGAGCCCATGGCTCGAGGATACAAGACCATGGGGGTAACCCATGGCATTCCAAATGAAGACCATGGTGGGAGTCCATGGCAAACTTAAATGTATGTGTGCATGACATTATGTGATTATATGATTTGTGTGTTTTGGGAAACTCACTAAGCACGTGCTTATAGTTTTGTTGAATGTTTAAGGTACTTCTGGTTCTAAGGGCAATGGCCCGGCTTAACGGTGCGGTGTGCATTCTTTAGTATTTCCGCATTTGGTTTTGATAGTTTGATCTTTTAAAACATTATGGTCATGTAATGGGATATTTTGAAACAATTGTGGTTGCTATTTATGATTATAAAAGTTCAAATTTTCTGTAAAATTTGGGCTGTTACACCACCCAAGCACACTTTATCATGTCATCAAAACCATTACCCCAACCACGAGTTGCAAAACTTGAAATGGATCGACCCAAAGTCAACCGAATATTGAAACAATACAATATCTTGATTATCAGAGACCATTTTATCTATCACCATAACCTTCAAATTCATGACTACATTCAATAATTCTGAGAGAACCCCAAATTCTCTAATATCTTAACAATATTATTACTCCAAACATGCTACATGCATATTCATAATATAATTTACAATCGTTTGGATACAAACCATCTATTAAGATTTTTAAAAAGTTTTATATATTACATAACTTCCCAAGAATTTATAAACTAAATACAAAAGTTATTATATTATCTATTCTACATCTTCTAAAAGTACATGACTATACTGGATGTTTATTACTTGCAATAGTTCAACACTGAGAGGGATAAGCGGGTCACGCTTAGTGAGTTCAATAACGGTTACAATATAATGTTATGCTATATATATATATATATATATATATATATATATATATATATATATATATATATATATATATATATATATATATATCAATATGACAGAAACAGAGGCACAAAGAAGAACAAAGGAATATGTGTATCATATGTCAGGCTTTTCAAATCAACCAATAATTTGATTCAAAGATTTAGAATCAATGAGACATAACAATTTCAACTTGATATACAACAATAAAACTTCAGCCAGGGTGCCATAAAAAAATACAATTTCGGATTATCATTTTGCTAGAATATACAGGCTTTCATCCCTTCATAGCCCTATGTCAATACCAGAAGTTATACGAGTCATGTTCTACATGGCCAAAGGCATAAAGCCAATACCATAAGTGATACGAGACATGCTCTACATGGCCAAAGGCATAAATCCGATACCAGAATAATACGAGACATGCTCTACATGGCCAAAGGCTCAAAGCTAATACCAGAAGTTATACGAGTCATGCTCTACATGATCAACGGTATAAAACCAGAATAACTCAGGAAAGCACATCGGACATATAACACATAACATACAAATGTCCCTCTATTGAACTCACAGTGAAATATCATAATGATAAAATGATAATTTGGGCAGCACTTCGTGTCTAAAAATGACTTTCTTTGATGAAACTGGGGATTTTTGTTGAAAATCGGGCCTTGCGCAGGCAGAGTTTCAACTTGAAAAGATTATTTTCTTGGGTCTTTGGTGTGTTGGAACATGCTTCAGATGTTGGGGATGTTTCCTAGGCTTCGGGGGGGGGGGGGGGGGGGGGGTGTTAGGGTAATTTGAGGGATGAAAGAGAGTGTAAAAGTGTCAATTTCCTAGGATGGGCGTACTAAGGGATCATCTCCAACGCGTCAAGGCTACGAACATGTGCGCCATACGAAGGAGTAGGCGACGTCGCCAATCTCGGACCGTGTACATGCAAGTACGCTGGGCGTACATACCTCGTACACCGGGCGTACTTCCAGTCTTGAAGTTTGTGCCTGGAACTTCAAAGATTCATATCTTTTGCATAAGAGCTTTATTTTTTACGTTCTTTATATCCACGCGTAGGAGAAATTATACTCTAAAATTCTCGTTTAGTCTCGAAGTTTCCGGCGTCTGTTTTCTTCTATCTTTTTACCATTGAACTAATATTAACGATATCTTCGATTTTTGTTTAGGTTGTATCAGCTAAAAATTGCTCGATCTATAATTTGAATTTCGAGTTGTACACTGATATGCCGAATCTTAGAAAAATCATAACTTCCTCATACGTAGTCAGATTCAGACGTTCTTTTTTCTAAAAGTTCTTGGTTTAACAAATACTACGACTTTCATTTAGATTACTAAAGCTAAAAAAGTAGTTTATCGTAAACTCACTTGTTACGTCATACATCGTCGTGCTGGTTCTGTCGCGAAACTTCAATAAGTCATAACTTCTTCGTTATAACTCGGATTTCGAAGAGGTTTTCGCCTAAACGTTTCTAACGAGATAATTTACAACTTTCAGTTTTACATGTTCATTAATTTTGATAATTGACTTTTTAATTGGAATCTCATAAGACTTTCCATCACAATCTGAATGATTGTAAACATAGTTTTACTTCAAATCTCATAAAACTATCATGTTAAAAAGCAACGTTCAAAATCATATATTATATATTAATATTCACTTTTAACCTATCAAGCTTACAAAACATGATAATTATACATGGTTATTAACGTTTATGTTACAATTACCTCCTTCCTTTGAGGGTTTCGTCCCCGAAATTACAACGATTTAAAAAAATGAGGATATTTCGCTCTTATCTCATTCTTATTTTCGCAAGTATAATTTGGGACTCGATGGTGTTTCCATTTGACAAGCACCAACTCCACTTCTTTATTACGTAATTTAGTCATTCTTTCGTTTAAGATCTCTTCAGGCTCTTCTACATATCTTAATTTATTATCCAGTTTCACCTCGGATAACATGACCGTTTCATCATACATGCTTAAACATTTACGTAGATAACTCACATGAAACACATCATGAATACCTTTCAAATCTTCCGGTAATTCCAAAAGGTATGCTTGCTTCCCAATCCTCTAAATAATTTTGAAAGGTCCAACAAATCTAGGACTCAATTTTCCTTTCTTCCCAAATCGCATAATGCCTTTCCATAGGGATACCTTCAGCATTACAAAATCACCCAACTGGAATTCTATGGGTCGTCTTGTCTTTTTTGCATAGGACTTATGTCGATCTTGGGTCTCTTTCATTCTTTCTCATACAATTTGAATCTTGTCAGTGGTGTCGTGAATCATTTCAGGGGCTCTAAGGACTTTCTGTCCTACATCACGCCAACATAATGGAGTACGATATTTACGACCATATATGCTTCATATGGTGGCATTTTGATTGAAGTGTTGTAGTTGTTGTTATATGAAAGTTTGACAAGAGGTAAGTACTTGTCCCAGTTACCACCAAATTCCAGGACACATGCACGAAGCATATTTTCCACTGTTTGGATTGTTCTCTCCGCCTGACCATCTGTTTGGGGATGATAAGTTGTGCTGAGAGCAATCTGAGATCCTAATTCACGTTGCATACTCGCCCAAAAATGTGAAGTGAAGCGAATATCTCAAACAGAAATAATCTTTAATGGCACGCCATGTCTCGCAAAAATTTCATCCAAGTATACTTGTGCATATTTCTCCATTGGAGCTGTTTCATGCATGACAAGAAAATGTGCACTCTTAGTCAGTTGGTCGACAATTACCCAAATGCTATCATTCTGTCTCGCAGTCTTTGGCAATTTGGTAATAAAATCCACGGACATCTCCTCTCATTTCCACATGGGAACATTAATACTTTATGGACTCCCATGTGGCTTTTGGTGTTCCGCTTTGACTTGTAAGCATACTAAATAATCATCCAGGCCACTAATAATCATCCCGTACATCAAATTACATTTTACTTATACCAGGATGTATTGACAGCTTAGACTTATGGGCTTCATCCAAAATCTTCTATCTTAATCCACCAATCTCTGGAATCCATAGCCGATTCTTAAATACTTTCAGTCCACATGGATCATCAAGTAAAATTTAAGCATAATGTATCATCGCTTCCTTCTTCACATTTTCTGGCTTTAAGGCCTCTACTTGCCATTTATTTTGTTCATCAAGAATAGTGAACTTTACTGTAGTGTGAGTAATAACATAACACACACTACTATGATAAACCTTCCTGCTAAGTGCATCAGAAACTACATAGGCCTTTCCTGGATGATACATGATTTTACAATCATAGTCTTTGATCAGCTCCATGGCTCGCTGTTGTCTCATATTCAAAGTTTGTTGACTGAATATATACTTGAGACTTTTATGGTCAGTAAACAATTGGCATTTTGTACCAAAAAGATAATGCCTCCAAAGTTTTAGGGCAAATACTACTGTAGCGAGTTCGAGGTCATGGGTGGGATAATTCTTTTCATACTCTTTCAGTTGTCTTGAGGCATATGCTATTACTCTACCACATTGCATTAACACAAAACCGAGACCTAACCTTGAAGCATTGCTATACACGGAAAAAATCATTATCACCTTCTGGGAGTGATAAGACTGGAGCATGAGTCAAAAGATCTTTTAGAGTTGAGAAAGATTTTTCTTGGGCTTCACCCCATTCGAACTTTACTTCCTTTCGTGTAAGACTTGTGAGAGGTACAACTATATGTGAAAAATCTTTAATGAATCTCCGGTAATATCCCGCGAGACCCAAGAAACTACAAATTTCAGAAGCATTACGGGGTGCTTACCAATTCTGAATGGCTTCAATTTTGGTAGGATCTACTGATATACCATTACTAGAAATCACATGGCCGAGAAATTGAATTTGGCGAAGCCAAAATTCACATATGGAGAATTTAGCATATAGTTTTTCGTTTCGAAGAAGTTCTAATATTTCACGATTATGCATGGCACGATCAACTTCAGACTTGGAATAGATTAGAATATCATCAATGAATACGATGACACATTTATCGAGCATTGGGCGGCATACCCGATTCATCATATCCATGAATACAGCAGGAGCATTTGTCAATCCGAATAGCATGACAAGGAATTCATAATTCCCATAACGAGTACGGAAAGTAGTCTTCGATACATCCTGCTCGTGTATTTTCAACTGATGCTAGCAAGACCTCAAATCAATCTTCGAGAAATAGCTAACACCCTGAAGTTGATCAAACAAGTCATCTATGCGAGGTAGTGATACTTGTTCTTGATAGTTACCTTATTTAGCTCATGGAAATCAATACACGTTCGCATCGATCCATCTTTCTTCTTGAAAAATAATATCAGAGCACCCCAGGGAGAAGTACTTAGTCGAATAAAGCCTTTGTCAAGTAATTCCTGTAGTCGGTTCATCATTTCCTTCATCTCGACTGGTGCAAGACGATAAAGAGTCTTTGTGATTAGAGTAGCACCAGGTACAAGATCAATTCGGAATTCTACTTGCCTATCTGGAGGTAGTCCAGGAAATTCATCGGGGAAAAACATCAGGATATTCATTAACGACAAGAATATCATTTACAGTTTTATTCCCCACTTTTGAGATATCAACTGTATAGGCCAGATAAGTAGAACACCCATTCGATATAAATTTATGAGCTTTTAGGAAAGAGATTATATTTAAGATTTCCAGTCTTTGTTCACCGTAGACATAAATAGGATTCTCCCTTTCAATAGGAATGCATACTATCTTTTCATAGCACCAGGGTTCTGCATGGTTCTTTGACAACCAATTCATGCCGAGAATAATATCAAATTTAGGCAAGGAGATAGGAATCAGGTTAGCAAGAAAATTATAGCCT
Source organism: Lactuca sativa (assembly GCF_002870075.4). Lineage (NCBI taxonomy): Eukaryota > Viridiplantae > Streptophyta > Magnoliopsida > Asterales > Asteraceae > Lactuca > Lactuca sativa. Next base: position 164,433,383 of record NC_056623.2, on the reverse strand, counting down.
TCAATTTCTATGACACAATCCCTTTAGACTTTATCAGCAAGTAATGATATATTTCCCACAGTATCTACATGAAATGGTTGCGAGAGTGCATAGCAAGCAATTTGAAAGGAATGCGCAAATTCATGAGACACAAAAGAATCTGAGGCACCAGAATCAAATAAGATGTGAGCAGGTCTAGAGTTGACTACAAATGTACCGGTCACAACATTCGGGTCTGTGCATGCCTCCTCCATGGTAATTTGGAATGCACAACCTTTAGCTTTTGGCACCTCCTCCTTTTTAGTTGGAGTACTCTTTGGTTGTTGGACGGAAGCTTGACTCCCCGCCATTTGACTGGTAAGAGTAGGGCAGAAACGCTTCCTGTGGCCAGTAACACCACAAGAAAAGCATGTAACATTCTACATCGGGCAAACGGGCATCATGTGTCCTATTTCTCCACGTCCATGCCTTTTGATTGAATTAAGTTTCTGTGACATCCCCATTTTTACAGCCAGAAAAAACCGATTTTGTTTATGCTTTATAAAAATCAGATTACCTCCTTTAATAAAAATGTTGCGGAATTTGTTCCCAGTAAAACATGATAAATACGTTATCAAATCATTTCCAAAGAAAAGTATTTTTATTCATTTTAGAACATTTGGGATGTCATCGTCAATACAGAAACATAAGCATAAATAGAACTTACATTCATTATCATTAGTAATTTACATCTCCTTAATCTCTCAGTGTCATGTGACTTCATATCAACACCTGTGATATAAATAAACTGAGTGGGTCAGGTTGGGAAACCTGGTGAGTACATAGGGTTTTCAACCCACAATAATATAATTATTATGTTTAATAATCAAATAATTAACACAATTACCCATCCCTATTATCTTCTTTACTCTTAAAGATCTACCATAAGAATCAGCTATTTCTCATTCATTCATTCCTAAGCATTATCCTAAGGAATAGGTACGAAGTCCATCGTTGTCAATGACACAGCTGTCAAGCATAGCTGCTAGTTCTATCACTTAGGCGCAGCTGCCAGAATTGTCACATTCTCTATGAGGTGCAACTGCCGATATTCTCCTTCGGGCACAGCTGCTAGGGTTATCTCGTTTTATTGATAGTATCCTTTTCAAGTGTCCACTCGCAATACATGTCAATGGGTTTTTAGAGTACACCGGTGAACACATCGTTCACAACACCTACAGGTTGCAAGCCTACTAGTGTTCCACTGGATTGTCTAGAATAGTCCATGGTTGTCATCCATACTCTACTAGATGACGGGGCCAGCATTTGGGAACAAGGATTCTCACATCGTCCACCTCTCACCCTCACCTCATGGTCTATATCACCTCTCAACTCATCATCCAAGTCATATTTCATCTACTCATGTTTTACCCAACATATTATGTAGATATAAATACATATATAGTTTAAATCATATAAAAATTGTATAAAATCGTTCATCCAGCATAGATAGCAAGTATATAGATAATATGCACACATAGCACGTAGTTTATATAAAATACTTCATATTAATGTGTAAGATGAAAGGGACCATGCACTCACATCATGTAATTTATATTAAATACTTCATATCTATGTGTAAGATTAAATGGCCATGCACTCACTTGAAAAGGTGGTGACTCGGCACTCGGACGACACTTCGTTTACTTTAAACAACTCCTTTGAAAGAACCTAGTATCATTACCACTAGAGTTTGGTCTAATGCTCGACGAGATTAATTAATAGTCTAACTATTATTACTATTATATAAGCGTTAACACAATCCTTTTCACCTACTATGTACAGACAGGGGCCAGACGTGGAACACCGGAGGGCAGGATCATTTTGACATATAGCAGTTCTGAAAGCCAGCAACCCAAGTGGCCCTCCAAACCAGATTCCCCGTACCACGAGTGGTTAAAAAGATATTATAACGACACTTATATAAATCATAATAATATCCAAAATATTTATTATAAGGTCCTAATAAAATTACTATATTTAAATAAAAACTATATTTAAAATAATGTAGGCGTATCTTACCTACGAGGGGGTTTGGCTAGAAGTCGGGCTCTGCATGGGCAAAACTTCTGAGCCGAAAGCTCTTCTTCTTGGAGCCGTCGAGCGCTTAGGGGCTTTCTTCTAGCGCTAGGGGATTTTGGGAAGTTTAGAGAGAGTGTAGAGAGAAGAAAGAATGGGAAAAGTGTGAAGAAAATGAGGATGGCGAGATTCTATTTATAGGGTGAAATATGGCTGAACTTGGTGCCACACGTCACGATCTGGTGGCAAGACTTGGGGAGAAAGCAATGGTCAAGATTGTGCCACGTCACCCATTTTTGCACAACACACTTCCGACTTCTAAAATCCGTAACTTTCGCATACAAGCTCTGTTTTTTAATTTATTTATATCCACGCATAGGTAAAAATAAGATCTACAACTTTCATTTTGACTTCGTCAGCTAATTCTCAACCGATCTTAAATTTAACAGTAGGAGGAGATTATATTGTTAAATGTCCACGTAAAATTCATAACTTCTACATACTGACTCCGTTTTTGTCTTTTTTTATCATTGATTTCTTATTAATGAGATCTTCAACTCTCATTTAGGTCGTGTAGGCCAAAAACCGCTCAAACTAAAATTTGAGTTTCGGACAGTGCACTGTTATGCCAAATCTTAGAAAATTCATAAATTGCTCATACGAAGTCAGATTTGGGCGTTTTTTTTGTATGTTCTCAGTTTAACGTATACTAAAACTTTTGTTTTGATCACTAAGGCTAAAAATTCCTCTATCATAAATTCACTATTTACGTCTCCTGGCGCCGTGCCGGTTTTGCCGTAAAACTTCGACGGGCCATAACTTCTTCGTTATAACTCGGATTTCGGCGTTCTTTATATGTACGGAACCCTTGTAACATATACTAAAACTTGGTTAAGATTAATCCTTCTAAATAATCTTCCATTAAAAACTCATTTTTGACGCTCATTGTCTCTAAATTAACTAGCCCGGATATGTGGGCGTTACAGCTTCATAATCATTTACAGTCTTTCCTCCCTGTTTAAGCTCGAGGAATTCTTTCTCTAATCTTCTCCTCATGTCTAGAGGACAGTACTTCCTAGAAAGCGAGTTTTGAACATTTCCCAAGATAAATTCTCTTGGTCATACTTGTTAAGAGCTTTGAATGTTGCTTCCCACCAGACCATGGCTTCTCCGATAAGCATTGCAGAAGCATAATTAGCCTTGTCTTCATTAACCACATGAGAGATAAGAAATACTCTTTCTGTGTTCTGGATCCATGTAAGAACAACAATGAGATTAAGAACACCTGAAAATTTCGTAGCACCATTACTCTTGAAAGTTTTAAATGAGGGACGCTTCGCCTCCCCTTTTGAAGATTCTCAGGTGGCATTCTCTTTACCTTTATCACTATCTATTTTTATGTTTTTTGAGAGTCTGCCGAATAACACCAGTAAGTTTATCCAATAGTCGCTCCTCGTGAGGGGATATTGGAGTATTTACTTCATTAGGATGAGGATCTCCACCCACATCTGGTTTATGACTACTCACTTGTTCAGCCATTGTTCTAGAAATTTGGAGTAATATAGTATTTTAGAATATTAGGATTTATCAATACCTAATATTTCACTTAAGTCTTTCCTATGGTTTGTATCCATATACTTACAACGAATCCGTTCATATATTGAATTTCCAATAGTTTAATTCTAAATATCAATTCATGGGATTTGGTTTACTTAAACTACTGCTCTGATACCATTACTGAGAGAACCCCTACTTCTCTAATATCTTTACAATATGCATATTCATAATATAATTTACAATCGTCTGGATACAAACCAACTATTAAGATTCTTACAAATTTTTATATATTACATAACTTCCCATGAATTTATACACTAAATAGTAAATTTATTATATTATCTATTCTACATCTTCTAAAAGTACATGACTATACTGGATGTTTATCACCGGCAATAGTTCAACAATGACAGGGATAAGCAGGTGACGCTTAGTGTGTTCAATAATAGTTACAATATAACGTTATGTCATATATATATATATATATATATATATATATATATATATATATATATATATATATATATGACAGAAACAAAGAAGGACAAAGAACAAAAAAGGCATATGTGTATCATATGTCAAGCTTTCCACATCAACCAATAATTTGATTCAAATATTTACATCAATGAGACATAACAATTTCAACTTGATATATATCAATAAAACTTCTACCCAAGTGGCAAAAAAAATACAATTTCAGATTATCATTTTTCTAGAATATACAGGCTTTCAGCCCTACATAGCCCTACGCCAATACTAGAAGTTATACGAGTCATGCTCTACATGGCCAAAAGGCATAAAGCCAATACCTGAAGTGATACGATACATGCTCTACATGGCCAAAGGCATAAATCTGATACTAAAATAATACGAGACATGCTCTACATGGCCAAAGGCTCAAAAGCCAATACCAGAAGTTATATGAGTCATGCTCTACGTGATCAATGATATAAAATCAAAATAACTTAGGAAATCACATTGAACATATATCAGATAACATACAATTTTCCCTATATTGAACTCACCGTGAAATATTTGAATGATAAAACGATAATTTGGGCAGCACTTCGTGTCTAAAAATGACTTTCTTTGACGAAACCGGGGATTTTTATTGGAAACCGGGTCTTGCGCGGGCAGAGTTTCAACTTGAAAAGATTATTTTCTACGGTCTTTTGTGCGTCAGAACTTGCTTCGGATGTTGGGGATGTTTCCTAGGCTTCGGGGGGTGTTAGGGTAATTTGAGGGATGAAAGAGGGTGTAAAAGTGTCAATTTTGTAACCTTAAATCGGGCAGCCTCGCACCCTATTTATAGTGCTCGAAGCACCTTATTACGCTCAGCGTAATTAGCAAGGTACGCGGGGCATACACCTTTACTAGCCACTACGCTAGGAGTAAGTTTGCAGTACGCGGGGCGTACTGCCTTAAGAACTTCTACGTCGGGCGTACAACGAGTACGATGGGCGTCATGCGAAGGAGTAAGCGATGTGGCCATCTCAGATGTGTCAAGGCTATGAACACATGAGCGTCATGCGAAGGAGTAGGCGATGTGGCCATCTCAGACCGTGTACACATAAGTATGCTGGGCATACTTCCAGGCTCGAAGTTTGTGCCTGAAACTTAAAAAATTCATATCTTTTGCATACAGGCTCCGTTTTTAACGTTCTTTATATCCACACATAGGTGAATTTATACTCTACAACTCTTGTTTAGACTCTATTGGTTAATTTTTACTTCATTTTTAATATTATATTTTTAACAGGCCGGGACATGAAAAGTTCGTTAAATATTCATAACTTCTTCATCCGACGTCTGTTTTATTTTGTCTTTTTACCGTTGAACTACTATTAACGAGATCTTAGATTCTCGTTTAGGTTGTATCAACTAAAAATTGCTCGATCTATAATTCGAATTTCGAGTTGTACACTACTATGCCGAATCTTAGAAAAATCATAACTTCCTCATACATAGTCAGATTCGGACGTTCTTTTTCTGAAACTTCTCAGTTTAATGAATACTTCGAATTTCATTTAGATTAATAAAGCTAAAAAGTAGTTTATCATAAACTCACTTTTTACGTCATACATCGTCGTGTCGGTTCTGTCGTAAAACTTAAATAAATCATAACTTCTTCGTTATAACTCGGATTTCGAAGAGGTTTTCGCCTAAACGTTTCTAACGAGATAATTTACAACTTTCAGTTTTACATGTTCGTTAATTTCGATAATTGAATTTTTTATTAGAATCTCATAAGACTTCCCATCACTTTCTAAATGATTCTAAACATAGTTTTACTTCAAATCTCATAAAACTATCTTGTTAGAACGCAACGTTCAAAATCATATATTATATATTAATATTCACTTTTAAGCTATCAAGCTTACAAAACATGATAATTATACATGGTTATTACCATGTATCTTACAAATTCCTTCAAGAATAAGAATTTATCAAGTTTACTTAACTTATCGCCTTGGGTATTGATACGGGTAAAAGTATGACCACCTAACGGGATATCCCACAAAAGAGCTTCATCTATAAAAGAGTTAAAATTTGCAGTAGGGGTCGGATTAAAAATCGTTCCAAGTCATTCCGAAGGACTTCTAACCACGTTAAAATCACCAAATATAACATAATGGACCATGTTTTGATTCTTAAAATCAGAGATAATATTCCAAAACAGCCTTTTACTATAGTCATGTTGAGGTGCGTACATATTGATCATAAAGCATTGTATTTTAGAAAAAAAAATTTGTTCTCCATGTACAATCAACACATTTTCCATGCTAATCACCCTTAGTTTTTTAAAAACAGCAGGGTCCCATATAGAAAGTAAACCACCAGACCTACCCTGCGAAGAACTTGTAGCAAACTCAAATTGATAATTACCCCATAGACTTTTTACTTTGAACAAATCCACTCTGGTCAAATGCATTTTTGAAGACCAACAAAACAGATAACAAATTTGTTACATAACTACACAACAAATCTTCTTTTTTATACTCCCATACGATAAGAATTAAACGATAAAATATTCATTGATAAATAGTTTTAACACCATTTCTATTACTCGCAGATGGTAATTCATACCCCAAAATCCTTCCCATCTTAGAATACGAGTTGCATTCACCAATATCTATATCACCGAAAGTAAATTTTTTGTACCACGATCTAGTTCCGATTTTACCTTCAAAAACATTTGTAGATGTAGCTGACCGTGAAGGTTTCACAACCTCTTCTTCAATCTCCATTCATTCACTATAGGTCTTTCAAATCCTGGTGGTTCTGATGAAATAGCACTAGATCGCCTTGATCCATTCTTAGATTTTGGAGAATTTTGAACCGAGTCACCTTGACTAGCATTGACCATGGTTGTCAAATTTAAGCCATCATGATAGCTAGGAGTATTCTTGCTTTTTGTATGAGTGTAACCAAGATCACCACATAAATGTTGGATGCCATGAACATTGTTCATCGGAGTTGATGACAGATCCAAATCACCCTCCAGACATATTTCTTGATTTACAAACCCATATTTGTCTCTCCATTTTAACTCTAGCATGACTTGGAATATCATCCATAGAGGAATCATCTTGAACTTTCCCATCCACTTCAATCTTCTTTTGTAAATTCACCATTGTTGTTTCATCAACAAATTCTTCGCCAATCTCCCCTTCTTTCATTTCATCTATCTATTTTACATCTAACTCTTTTCCAACGCTTCAAGATTATGTGGTTCCTACTCCTCACCATTTTTTCTATATGACAAATCATCACTACAAGAACTCTTTTGGGAGTCATCTTGTCTTTCCATATCTGGACTCCAAAATGATTCTTTAACCTTAACATAGTCAGAAACTCCATTCACATCAACTGCACACACATTTGAAATCAATTCTTTAACCATGGTCTTGATATACACCCGACCGCATGCTATATTCTCATCCTGATCCTCCTCTATGAAGACAATAATACCCCAATTATCTGCAATATTAGAAAAAGCCTTTAGCATCCAAACATTTAATGGTAAATCTTTAATGTCTAGCCAAACCATCCTCTCTTCCAATAAAAATGATTTTGTCACTGGTTGTAACAAAGGAAAGAACCATTTGTAGGAATAATATTCCGGTAATGTACAAAAACAAACAAGAAAACTGAAAACTGAGGCATGTGTTTAACACATTATCCTTAAAATATAATTTGCCACTTCTGGGTATTTGTTTCCCAGGATACAACAGTTGGAAGTGACTCTTCATGACCACCCGAACCCTTAATAGGCATAGATTATACCTTTGATATAATAAGAGAATGAAGAAGACAAATATGGAGAAGAAGAGATTTTTATTGCATTCTTGGTGTATCTCAAATGGTTAAGGAATGGTTGTATTTATACACCAATTACTTTTCCAACAATCCCCACATGAATTGAACTTGATCAAACAATTTCAAGCTACTTAGATAAAATCTAGTAGTTGAATCATGCATAGGATAGGTAGGTGTTATCCTTTGAACCTTCCCTTAAGATACATATTTATTTTACTAGCTAACCAGTACACTCGATGACCTTGAACTATTCTGCCGTTTGTGTAGATAATTAATATATGTCTCACATGATTCTCCCTGACCAGTTACGTTCTCATTGATGTGTCTGTAATGGTCATAGACACTTGCTTGGTTCTATAGGAGCTCTTAGGATTGTGCCGATACAATTCCTTTTGAAGTGGCCCCACTTCTCTCTCACATAGGTGATTCTATAAGAATCATTAAAAGCTAATTTGTGATGATTTCCATTTTATCATACACGACTATAAGTTTAACCTACGTCACTTTTTTTAGGAATGGGTTGGGTTTAACCCCCACAGTAATTCACGAATGTTATATGCAAGTAGGTTGTCCCATTGAACCTATATCATGGGATCTCTAGTTAACTAGGTTGGGTTTTCCTTTGCAATAACTTATTAATCTATGGGTTTTAGTACCATTCTTCATAACGACCTCTCACTCCAAGCATTTCGTTAGTGCATCCACAATCTTATTTTGAATTTATGTAGTCATTAAAGATAATTCATCTTGAGAGACATTGTTGAATGATGTTATATCTTTGACAAATATGTCTAGACTCCCCATTATTTACATCATCATGTACACATATAGGAGTTATTGGCTCAAAATGGGACATCTCCCAAGAACTTATGAATCCCTTTAGTTCATTGTCCAACCTTAAATAAACTTGCAAATTTGTTCTCCTATATTTTCTAATGAGGTTTATGAACATTGGTTTGGCATGCAGAATTAAAGAACACACAATGAACATGGTGATTTGGGTGTTTAAGAGATGCATTTGATCATGAAAGGTGTTACAAAAAAGTATAAGCTAGATCTAGACAAATAAATAGCTCACATTAACACTCTTAATGTTACATCTCTCAAGCACACCTCTACAAGTGGTGTGAACCTGCCTTATATAGAGGTGTTTACATGTCTCTCTCTCTCTCTCTTTGTGTGTGTGTATATATATATATATATATATATATATATATATATATATATATATCATTTCACAAGGCTAATGTACCACATGCAAGTGGGTATACAAAAGCCAAACCATTTACAAAGTCATACATGGATAACTTTGTACCTAACATTTTCCCCCTCAAAGTTAGGAATAGATGCCCCACTTCAAATCTTCCAAAATCAAGCAACTACGCGAATCGAGCCTCAAGTGTGACACACATAGAGATGAACATCAAATCTTCAATTCTTCCATGATTCTTCAATTTGGGTTCTAGAACGTGAGACCATACGAACCGAGCATCAACGGATAATTAGGAGTTTCTCAATCTCCAATATAATCACCCTAAAGTTGAGCATAAAAGCACACCCAAAAATCTTCAATAAGCCCAAACTCGTCATGAACCGAAATCACTTCCAAATCTCCAATCGAATCTGTAACACCATAAAAATTAAGACAATTTTTCACATTTTCAAACACATTCATTAATAAAATCACATCATATCGTATCATTGTTCACTAAACATTTCCCAAGATCAAATCATAATAAACTTCGCGGGTGTGTGTACAGATCATGACGGCGCCTTACCGCGATCATCACTGGTACCTGAAACACATAACACATAACACTGTAAGCATAAAGCTTAGTGAGTTCCCCAAAATACCACACATAACACATACTAGCCACTCAAGGCTATAACTATGTGGGCCCTTGGGCCCTAACTCTGTGGACCCCCTGGTCCTAGCTCTATGAACCTTCCGATTCTAACTATGTTATACTCTGATATACACATGGCATAAATCACATAGAAATAATGCAGTGCAACACATCACATAAATAGCATACAATAACTCTATCACATAACTCTAATTACCACTCAAGGTAAAGTATAGTGAGAAGACTCACCTCAGATGTCTCGGTAAATCCCTGACTCGGTAGCAGTATAGTCTAGCCTCTGCCTAATCACATAAAGTAAAATACGCTCATAAATATAACTCTCAAGACTAGACCCAACCCTCTTTTAGCATCCTCAGATGGGTACAAGACCATTTTACCCCTCTCTTGACTCAAAGACCCTATTGTTGACAAATCCCTAAAACTCAACAAAGTCAATGGTCAAACTTTGACCTGACTCGTCGAGTGCACTTGGGCGACTCAACGGGTTACACCTGGCATGAATCGCGGGGCCACCCCGACTCAACTCGTCGAGTTCATTTATGAACTCGGCGAGTTCCACCTGTAATCCTCTACCCCCTTCTGACTCACCGAGTCATTCCCCCAACTCGACAAGTTACTCACTGAGTGACTTACGGGAAACCCTAACCCTACTCGCCGAGTTTGTTCTTGGGACTCGGCGAGTTCATGCCATGCTCGAGCTCGAATTAGCTCCTGAGGTCAGATCTGTTCCTCTAACTCATAGATCTGGCCTCCTAAAGCAATAAAAACACGTAAATTTTGGATTTTGATGCCCATGCAAAGACCCAAAGGCTTTATTTGTAGAAATGGCCTCAATATGCCATCCAAAACTCATATCTCTCCAAGACACTCAATAAAGATCAAGGATTTAAGGTCTCTGGACCTCTTTGGATCCATTTTCGAAGCCTTAACACAAGAAGGGACCAATTGCACTAACAATCATACTCTAAATGGGCTAGAAACCCTAACTCTCAAGGATCAACACCCAAAACTGAAGAAGGATCGAATATGTACCTCAAGATGAAGTCCTTAAGCTCTGAAATCCACAGATTAGCTCCCTCTTTAGCTTCCTCTTGCCTTGGTCACCTTCTTCTTGCAAAATCAACCACACAAGGATCAAAAATGGCTTCCTTTCTCTCTCAAAACACTCACACACTCTGGGGTCTCTCTCTATCAACTGGGCCGCAATTGAAGGCCATAAGGGCCTTTAAATAAGTCTCAAACCCCGAAAATTAGGGTTTCATTAAACAGCACGGACTCGCTGAGTCCACTAGTCGACTCGCCGAGTCCGGTCATTAACCCGGATGAAAATCCGCGACTCTACTCGGCGAGTCTGAGCATCAACTCGTCGAGTCTCTCTCAAAATCTCCAAAAAAATAATAATTAAATAAAGTACTTGGAAATTTGGATGTTACAATTCTCCCCCACTAGAATCAGACTTCGTCCTCGAAGTCTTACTCTGCAAATAGCTCTAGATACTGCTCACGCATCTCTCGCTCCAGCTCCCAAGTCAGCTCAGACCCTTTCCGATGCTGCCACTGGACTTGCACCAAAGGCACTTCCTTGTTTCTCAGAACCTTTATCTTCCGATCCCTAATCGCAACCGGTCTCTCAACATAGTTCAGGCTCGCATTCACCTGAATATCCTCTAATGGTACCACAGCTGACTCATCGGCAATACATTTCCTCAGCTGCGATACGTGAAAGGTGTCATGAATCTTGCCCAACTCTGTAGGTAGCTCCAAGCGGTACGCTACCCTGCCCACCCTGGCGGTCACCCTGAAAGGGCCAATATACCGAGGCCCCAACTTGCCTCTTTTCCTGAATCGGATCACTCCTTTCCAAGGAGATACCTTCAGTAGTATGAAGTCACCGACCTGGAACTCGAGCTCTGACCGTCGTCTATCCGCATAACTCTTCTGACGGCTCTGGGTCGTCATTAACCTCTATCTGACCTACTGAATCTGCTCGGTCGTCTGAAGCACAATCTCGGTACTACCCATCACACGTTGCCCTACCTCTCCCAAGCAAATGGGGGTCCGACACCTCCTCCCATACAATAGCTCAAAGAATGGCATACCGATGCTCGAATGATGGCTGTTGTTATAGGAAAACTCATCCAATTGTAAGTATGTGTCCCAACATCCTCCGAAGTCCAATACGTATGCCCGAAGCATGTCCTCGAGCGTCTGAATCGTCCGCTCACTCTGCCCATCAGTCTGTGGGTGGTATGCGATACTAAAATGCAGCCTCATACCCAATTCCTCATGAAACTTCTTCCAGAACCTAGAAGTGAATTGCACATCTCGATCTGAAACAATCAAGATCGGTACTCCATGCCGCGATACCACCTCTCTCACGTACAACTCTGCCAGCCTCTCCGCAGAAGAGCTCTTGCTAATAGCAAGGAAGTGAGCGCTCTTCGTCAACCTGTCCACAATCACCCAAATTGCATCGACACCCCTCGCAGTCCTCAGCAATTTGGTGATCAAATCCATGGTAACCAGTTCCTATTTCCACTCGGGAATCTCTAACGGCTGCAGCTTACCATGTGGACGCTGGTGCTTGGCCTTAACCCTGCGACAGGTCAAGCACCTCTCAACGAACCATGCAACATCCCTCTTCATACAGGGCTACCAATACTCTTTCTTCAGGTCCAAATACATCTTAGTAGCCCTGGGATGGATCGAAAACTTCGATCTATGGGCCTCCTCTATCAAGATGGTGCGTGTTCCGCCCACAAACGGCACCCAAATCCGTCCCTAGAAGGTCATAAGTCCTTGGCTATCGGTGACAAACTCCGATACCTGACCGATAACCCGCTCTCTCTTACAGTTCTTTGGTCTCACGGCCTCAGCCTGGGCCCCTAGAATGGCGTCAAATATTGGGATCATCACTGTCAGCCTCATACAAACATCCTGTATCGGGGCGCCCTCCACCCTAGGACTTAGGTCATCGGCTACAACGTTAGCCTTGCCCGGGTGGTACGGGATCTCACAATTGTAATCCTTCACCACATCCAACCATCTCCTCTGTCGCATGTTCAGATTGGGATGATCCATTAAATACTTCAGGCTCTTGTGGTCCGTGTATACGGTACACCGAACCCCATATAGATAGTGACGCCAGATCTTGAGGGAGAACACCATTGCCCCCAATTCCAGATCGTGGGTGGGATACCTCATCTCATGAGGCTTCAGCTGCCTCGATGCGTATGCTATCACATGCCCCCTCTGCATAAGCACCGCTCCTAACCCTGATATTGACGCGTCACAATACACCACGAAGTCCTCCATCCCCTCCGAAAGGGCTAACATCAGGGCTTCACATAGTCTCTGGCGAAGTGTCTTGAAGGAGGCCTACTGCTCTGGGCCCCATGAAAAAGCAACACCCTTCCGGGTCAACTTGGTGAGTGGTACGGCGATCTTGGAGAAATCCCTGATAAATCTCCGATAGTAACCAGCCAACCCTAGGAAACTCCTGATCTCGGTTGGTGACCTTGACACCTCCCAACTCACCACTGCCTCAATCTTGGCCGGATCGACCAATATCCCTTTCTGGTTAATGAGGTGCCCTAGGAACTGGACCTCTCTTAACAAGAAATCACACTTGGAGAATTTGGCATAAAGCCTCTCCGATCTCAAAACTCCGAGGATTTCTCTCAAATGCTCCTCATGCTACTCTCTGGATCTCGAATACACCAATATGTCGTCGATGAACACGATCATCGAGCGATCCAACATCGGCCTGCACACTCTGTTCATGAGATCCATGAACACCGTCGGTGCATTGGTGAGCCTGAAAGGCATCACCACGAACTCGTAATGCCCGTAATGAGTTCTGGACGTTGTCTTCTGGATGTCCTCATCTCGCACCCTCACTGATGATATCCAGACCTCAAATCGATCTTTGAGAACCAAGAGGCTCCTTGTAACTGATCGAACAACTCGTCGATCCTCGGCAACGGGTAAGGGTTCTTGACCGTCAGCTTGTTCAATTCCCTGTAATCAATGCACATCCGGTGTGAGCCATCCTTTTTCTTAACAAAAAGGATAGGTGCTCCCCACGGCGAACTGCTCGGTCAAATAAAACCCTTCCCCAGCAGCTCCTAAAGTTGTGAAGATAACTCCTGCATCTCTGGAGGCGCAAGGCGATAGGGCGCCTTGGCGATAGGTGCAGCCCCCGGAACCAAATCGATACTGAACTTAACCTGCCTCGTGGGAGGCACACCCGGTAACTCCTCCGCAAATACATCCGGGAACTCAAGCACTATCGGAACCTCATCAACTGACCTCGGTCTCTCTGAATCAACCCTCGTATCCATCACATACGCTACAAATCCCTTACAGCCCTGCTGTAGACTCTGTCTCGCTCTAGTGCTAAACATAATGCCGACCCAGAACGCGTACTTTTGCCGTACACCGTAAGAACTCCCCCACTAGGGTCTCGTATGGTCACCAGCTATCTCTCGCAGTCGATAACCGCTCCAAATTTGCTCAACCATTCCATGCCCACGATGACACAAACAATCGCAATAGGAACTAAATCAATCAGAAACTCAACGCCGAAAATCTCGAGCACACACCCTCGGATCACCTTGGGGGCATACACAGCTCTCTCGTCAGCTATGGAAACTCTTAGGGGTCGAATCAACACTTCTCGACTAATACTGATGTACTGATTAAAAGCCAAAGATACAAAAGACCGAATCGCCCCCGAGTCAAATAACACCAAGGCAGGTACAGAATTCACAAGAAAAGTACCTACGCATATCATAATATAAGCACAATATATCAACATAAAAGTAAATACATGAAAGAATACATACCATCCATGACATCGGGCGCTGCATGGACCTCTTCCGCAATCAACTGGAAGGCTCTCCCTCGTGCCTTTGGTGCCTCAGCCTTTACGGGTCGACTGTCTGTAGCTCTCACTGCGGCAGGGGCAGATCCCTGAGATACTCCCTGAGTTGTCCCTCGCAACTGTGGACACTCTTCCTTCTGGTGTCCGGTCTGGTTGCAGTGAAAACATACTGCAAACCCCTTGGGGCAATCCTTGGTCATATGCCCCTCCTTGCCATATTTGTAGCTAAACGCCACTCTGCACACTCCATCATGGCTCTTGCCGCACTGGCCACAAGTTCGGCCCTTCTGACTCCCAGATCTCGAATCAGCGGGCTTGGCCCACTTGGCTGCCGACTGAGACTGCGCCGGTCGCCGATCCCTCCCCTAAGACTCAGCCTCCTCCCTATCCTGGGTCTCCATCTCTATCTCCCTCTTCCGGGCATTTGCCTGAAGCTCAGCAAATTTCCGGTACGTCGAGTTCGCCACGAACTCCCATATATCCCTCCTCAAAATGCTCAAATAGCGGCTCATACGTGCCTACTCGGAGGACACGTGCTCTGGGCAAAACATCGCCCGCTCATGAAACTTCCTCGTAATCACTGTGACAGACTCAGTACCCTACTTGAGGGTCAGAAACTCCTGGGCCAAACGCTCCCTCTCCACCTGGGGAACGTACTCATCTCGAAACATAGCAGTGAACCTCTCCCAAGTCACTACAGCAAGCTCAGCAGGTGAATAATGCGCCGTCACAAACTTCCACCAGTCCTTCGCTCCTAAACGAAGCTGGTTCAACGCGAACCGGACTCTCAAATGCTCTGGAGACGAGCAGGTGAAGAAACACCCCTCGATGTCTGAAATCCACCTCATCGCTGCAATCGGGTCATGGGTCCCATCAAACTCCGGTGGTTTTGTGTTGCTGAACTCTCGGAACAGCAACGCATCACCACCCTGCGATCTAGCCGCAGCTACAGCTACAGTGGTCGCAGCAACAGCAGCATCAGAAAGTGCAGCGTATCTCTTATCGAATGTCTCTATCAGGGTGGTCTTGATAGACCCGAACATCTCTGTAATCTCATCGCGGATGGTAGCAGCCACCTCATCATGAATCATCTGGTGGAGCTCCTCGTCGCTCACACCCCCTCCACTAGTCCCTGGTCTGTGGCGCGTCCCTACCATGATGCCTCTCTGAAATACAACACAAGATATCAGAAACTCGCTCGGGTGTTCACACACTCAATATCCCCATCCTACTTGATCTCTGGTACCCTAAGGATTCTTACTTGGGTTGCGCACTGACCCGGTGCCTTTGGTAGTACGGGCCCAATACTACCGACCACACCGTTCCAGCATTCATCCCAAGTCCTCCTCCCAAAGTCCTAAATTCCAAGCACTCTACTCCCTCAATTCATATGCTACTCACTAGTTGATCTCTCATAAGCTCCCCGCTGCTATCTAAACACTCTCAAGCATCCCTAGCAGCAAAGCTCCTAGACTAAAGCATCATATATCAGGCTACTCTAGTCCTAATAAGGATACCTAGTCTACTCTAGCATGCATAATATAACTCATCATATAACATAACATAATATATCTCGTAACACTTATTACAAGGGTATTTTGGGAAATCACCGTTCGGGCGTTGGCTGATCGTACGCACGGCTTTGCTCTGTTTTTTTCAAAACTCTTTTTAAAATTGTTTTGTTATCAAAAAAAATTCCAAATCCTCAGTTTGAGTTCAGATACGCCTGAAGATGCATCCGAATCCCTCAAACCAAGGCTCTGATACCAACTTGTAACACAATAAAAATTAAGACAATTTTTCACATTTTCAAACACATTCATTAACAAAATCTCATTATATCGTATCATTGTTCACAAAACATTTCCCAAGATCAAATCATAATAAACCTCGCGGGTGTGTGTACAGATCATGCTGGCGCCTTTCCGTGATCATCACTAGTACCTGAAACACATAACACATAACACTGTAAGCATAAAGCTTAGTGAGTTCCCCAAAATACCACACATAACACATACTAGCCACTCGAGGCTATAACTCTGTGGGCCCTTGGGCCCTAACTCTGTGGACCCCGTGGTCCTAGCTCGGTGAACCTTCCGGATCTAACTCTGTTATACTCTGATATACACATGGCATAAATCACATAGAAATAATGCAGTGCAACACATCACATAAATAGCATACAATAACTCTGTCACATAACTCTAATTACCACTCAAGGTAAAGTATAGTGAGAAGACTCACCTCAGAAGTCTCGATAAATCCCTGACTCGATAGCAGTATAGTCTTGCCTCCGCTTAATCACATAAAGTAAAATACGCTCATAAATATAACTCTCAAGACTAGACCCAACCCTCTCTTAGCATCCTCAGATGGGTAAAAGACCATTTTACCCCTCTCTTAACTCAAAGACCCTATTGTTGACAAATCCCTAAAACTCTACAAAGTCAATGGTCAAACTTTGACCTGACTCGTCGAGTGCACTTGGGCGACTCGGCGAGTCTACACGTGTCCACTAACTCTCTAGCCTCTCATGACACGTCGAGCCTTCCCTCCTGCTCGACGGGTTACACCTGGCATGAATCGTGGGTCCACCTCGACTCAACTCGTAGAGTTAAATTATGAACTCGGTGAGTTCCACCGGTAATCCTCTACCCCCTTCTGACTCATCAAGTCATTCCCCCAACTTGACAAGTTACTCACTGAGTGACTTACGGGAAACCCTAACCCTACTCACCGAGTCTGTTCTTGGGACTCGGCGAGTTCATGTCATGCTCGAGCTCAAATGAGCTCCTGAGGTCAGATCCGTTCCTCTAACTCATAGATTTGGCCTCCTAAAGCAATAAAAACTTGTAAAGTTTGGATCTTGATGCTCATGCAAAGACCCAAAGGCTTTATTTGAAGAAATGGCCTCAATATGCCATCCAAAACTCATATCTCTCCAAGGCACTCAATAAAGATCAAGGATTTAAGGTCTCTGGACCTCTTTGGATCCATTTTTGAAGCCTTAACACAAGAAGGGACCAATTGCACTAACAATCATACTCTAAATGGGCTAGAAACCCTAACTCTCATGGATCAACACCCAAAACTGAATAAGGATCGAATATGTACCTCAAGATGAAGTCCTTAAGCTCTGAAATCCACAGATTAGCTCCCTCTTCAGCTTCCTCTTTCCTTGGTCACCTTCTTCTTGCAAAATCACCCACACAATGATCAAAAATGGCTTCCTTTCTCTCTCAAAACACTCACACACTCTGGGGTCTCTCTCTATCAACTAGTAGCCGCAATTGAAGGCCATAAGGGCCTTTAAATAGGTCTCAAACCCCGGAAATTAGGGTTTCATTAAACAGCGCGGACTCGCCGAGTCTACTAGTCGACTCGTCGAGTCCGATCATTAACCCGGATGAAAATTCGCGACTCTACTCGGCGAGTCTGAGCATCAACTCGCCGAGTCTCTCTCAAAATCTCCAAAAATAATAATTAAATAAAGCACCTGGAAATCCGGATGTTACAGAATCATTACATAATCTTCAAATACTCGAGGTCACTTCGGTCTTCAAGTCTGCGTAATATTAAAAATTCAACTTTCGAATTTCCATATAAATTTCTCCCCCTTTTTATAATCAAAAATTGATTATAAAACCAAAAAGGAAAGAGAAAGTACTCTATTTGGAATTTTTCTAGCCAAAAATCCCCCTTAACACATCGCATAAACATTTTGCTTCAATCCGGAAAATCCAAAAAATCCTCAATTTTTAGCTTCGTTCACGGACCACATTTGACAAAATTTCTCAAAAATGGGTAGAAATTGTCAATTTCAAAATTCTGTAGTGACCCGGTGAGCCCAAAACAGCCAAAAATTCGAAACTCTCCTCCATTTGCGAAACTGGGTAGAAAGCATAAATTTGCATTAACTGCAGAGGCCTTAAATGTACAATCTTCAATTTCTTAGAAAATCAGCCCATTTTTCGAATTTGGGTATGGACAGCCAAATTTTCGAAACTTCAGGGACTGCTTTCGAAAATTTGTCACAATTCATCAAGCTTTTGAAAATAACCCCAACTGTCGAAGTTGGTTATAAACTGCCAAAATTTCAAAACACGGGACTTCTTTCGAAACTTCTTCCTCTTTTATTTCAAACATTCGAACATTTCTCCAAATGTCGACAATGAGTAAAATATGTCAAACTTTCGAGACTTTAAGGACTGATTTCAAAACTTTTGTTTTCTTCCTAATTCGTTTCCTAGGAGGTATCAACACAAAAACCTTCAAAAGATTTACACAAAACCTTCGCTAGTCGATACCAAAAATCTTCGCTTTTTAATTCAACCATTCCAAAACCTTTGTTAGAGAATCAAAACCATTTCTCGACCTTCGCTTTTTCATCACATCGACAATTAACATTTGTTATTAGCCCCAAAAGCAAATGCTTCAACTACACTGCCTTCGGTTATTGAGTTTTTAGCACATCGCCAACAAGATCAAACAAATTCGACCCATCGATGTCTATTTCCCTTTCATTACAAACCCACCTGTTCGTCAATCAACTCCAACCCAATTCATCAACCTTCAGTTCATTATCAATTGTGCATTGACGTTCGAAACGTATACATGTACTTCCAAATCACAGCGTCGAGCCCAAATTGTCACATTCGATTCCCATTCAATTAGTCACCTAATCCTTCGAAATTAAAATCAAAACTTGGTAGCAATCTGCGCTTCAGTTCATGCCCATCGACATCCATCTGTAATGAGTATTGACTCCAAGTGAGGAACTTTCAAATTCGAAATCAAGATTAACACCAGTTTAACTTTCACATTCGATTATCAGTAAACATCATTTGACTCGACTCCAATTCAAACCAATCCAAGAACACAAATTTTGACTTTTTAATTTTGACCTTCAGTTCAATCAACTTCGTAGCATCAAAATCAAAGTTTTCAATCCAGTTCTTCTTTCTAATCGATAATCGACACCAAAACATACTTAATCAAACTTCGATTTCAATCAATTCTTCAACTGTTGAGTTCTTAGTTTTCACTTGAATAGAATCGATTTCATCATACAACAATCATATGAAATCGATTTCTAAATTCAGATTAACAATCAACAACAAATGATTGTTAGAAACGATGGGATGAAATCGGATTTCACAGAACAATTGATGAACAAACAAGGAACTGATGAAAGAAACGTAAAGCATATACGTACAACAGAAGGCGAACAACACTGAATTAACGGATTTAAACCAATCTTGGGCTCAATAATGAAATCGAGACGTGTATTGGATTTGATAAAATGGGGTTACAAAACGAATGAACAGTAAATGGTTAAACAAAATGAATTTGTTGAAATTGATTGGGCTTTAAAATGATTAAACGAACAGTAAAGAATCTTGATTTGGATTTTGGGTTTTTCCAATGGAAATTAAACTTCAAAATAGATCATGAACAATAACGATTCATAATTTTGGTTTTGGACAATATCAATTGAAAGAAATGTATTGAATCATAACAATTGAGCTCAAAACAAATTTGATCTAATGAATCAAAATGATAAAAAAAAAAAAAAATCAAGCGCAACGCACGAATCAATAAGATTTAGAGAGATCATAGAGAGAGACTCACCATAAATGCTCCAATTGTGACAAATTTAGCTGAACTGAGAATCGTTTCTTCAAACAATCATGTTGATCTTCGAAGACCCATTCTCATACCAATTGATGAGGTTTATGAACATTGGTTTGACATGCGGAATTAAAGAACACACAATGAACACGGTGATTTGGGGGTTTAAGAGATGCATTCGATCATGAAAGGTGTTACAAAAAAGTATAAGCTAGATCTAGACAAATAAATATCTCACACTAACACTCACAATGTTACATCTCTCAAGCACACATCTACAAGTGGTATGAATCCACTATATATAGAGGTGTTTAAATCTCTCTCTCTCTCTCTCTCTCTCTCTCTCTCTCTCTCTCTCTCATGTCACAAGGCTAATGTACCACATGCAAGTGGGTTTACAAAAGTCAAACCATTTACAAAGTCATACATGGATAACTTTGTACCCAACATTTTCCAACAAATGTTGAGCATTATCAATATGGTTATTACTACACCATAGTTACCAATAATGAATATGCATAATTGTGTCAACATAATACGATAAGCATATGTACTACATGTATTTGTGAATTCACAATAACATTGGCCAGATGTAATCAAGAATATTTCATACATGAGTTTTCTTGCAAATATCGTATTTTTCCATGCAATTTCTTGTTTTAACAATATACATGTAAAATTCTTTAGGCATCCTATCTCAAGGATCCTACTATATCATAAAATAAAATTGCACTTTAAAGTGCCATTTATATGGATCTATTTCATCACATCCATTGATGTTGAACACCATATTCAAACCTTTGATACCCGTTGTTCCAAAGCTTGATTTAATCATATAATGACTTTACTACTCACACATTGCTTTCCCTCGGGTAAGATAATTGTTTGGCAGTTCAATGTAGATTTATGCTTCTAAAACTATGTTTAGAAGTTTTAGTTCCATATCAGAATGATATACTTCCAAATTTCGAGAAGTTACAACCACATATAGTTATAAGAGCATACAAATGAAATTAATCAAGACATTCTTATGTTTGTAATCCAAACATATATTTCAAATATATTGTAACGCCTGCAGATTCGAGCTAGTCAATTTAGAGACAATATGCATTAAAAAAAATACTTTTTGATAGAAGACTATTTAGAATAAATAATCTTAATAAAGTATAGTATATGTCACAATGATTCCATACATATAAAGAATGCTGAAATCCGACTTATAACGAAGAAGTTATGACCCGTCGAAGTTTTACGATTAAACCGGCACGACGCCATGTATCGTAAAAAGTGAATTTTTGATAAACTACTTTTTATCGTTATCAATTTGAATGAAAGTCGTAGTATACATTAAACTGAAAATGTACATAAAAAGAACGTCCAAATTTGACTTCGTTAAAGGGAGTTATGATTTTTCTAAGATTTAGCATAGTAGTACACAGCCCGGGAATCGATTTTAGATCGATCGATTATTAGCTGACACAACCTAAACGGTAATTGAAAATCTTGTTAATAGGAGCTCAATGATATAAAAACAATCAAAAACGGACGTCGGATGAAAAAATTATGAATTTTTAACAGACTTTAACTGTCTAAGCCTGTTAAAATATAACTTTAAAAATAAATTCAAAATTAGCCAACTGATTCTAAAATAAAGTTATAGATCACATCGCTACCTACGTGTGAATATAAGTAACATCAAAAATAGAGCGCGTATGCGAAAGTTATGGATTTTAGAAGATAATTAGTTTTTGGAGTAATCAGTGATTGACACGTGGCACCATCTCAGCCACACCTTCTTCCCCACGTCTTTTCACGAGATCGTGACATGTGGTACGAGTGCGCCCAGTGTACCCTTGTGTGCTCCCAACGTACTAGGGTGTTGGCAGCCTATAAATAGAGCTCGTTTTTCCTCACTTATCTACACCAATCTCATCCATTTCTCTCCCAAACACCCCGAAACCCTCAAGGCTTTTCCCTAGCACCTCCTAGGTGTTAGAAGTGAGTCCCGGAGCGCCAAAAGGCCCCGAGAAGAAGAGCTTTCAGCTTAGAAGTTCTACCCATCCAGAGCCCGATTCCACGCTAAACCCCTTGTAAGTGAGTTATGCTTACCATACTTTAAGTATAACTTATGTTTACATTCATTATCGCTATTATGAACCTATAAATAAGATTTATCAGTGATTCCAAGTCGTTATATTGATTGATCTACTTATGGGAATGATGTTTAGGGTGTGATTTAGTGAGGTGTTTAAAGTGAGATTTCCAAACAGTATACTTCGTATACCAAACGGACCTTACCTCCGATATGATCCTACCTGGTTGTTCCTTACTTGATAGATCTTGAAGTAGACTTTGAGTTAATGATAAATCTAGACTAATAATTTGTCACAATAAATAATAAACTAAAAGGAAAAGATGATTGTTAATGATAATAGGTTTCGTCTGTGACATCCCCAAAATCTCGGCCAGAAAAGACCGATTTCATTTATGCTTTTTAAACATTTTCAGAGTAAATCCTTTTAGTTTTAAAAGAGATGCGGAATTTGTTCCCAAAAACAAAACATGATAAAATAGATATTTATCAAAACATTTCATAAATAAATATGATTTCATTTCATAATCAAAAGTCGGGATGCCATGTTCCGATACAGATCATAAAGCATAAACGATATCATTACAAGTCATTCAACAAATATATACATATACAGACTTGTAAACAAAACAACTTGATGATTCGTCCATCTTAAGCTCTTGCGCCACTTCCTGTAATACAAATAAACTGAGTGGGTCAGGCTTGGGAGCCTGGTGAGCATATAGGGTTTTCAACCCACAATAAATATTTAATTTCAACAATCAACAATAAACCCAATTACCCGTTCCCGTTATCCTCACTTTACGTTCCTAAAAATAACATCTATTATAAGGAACCTAATTCAGGATTTTCATCGGGACGAACATTACTGCAGAGGGGCTTCCTCAACAATAAGTGTCCTAAAGGCAACCATGTGGGGGATAGAGTACACCGGTGAACACGCCGTTCACAACACCTACAGGTTATGAGCCTGCTAGTGTTCCACAGGACATTCTAGAATAGTCCGTGGTCGTCATTCATACTCTGCTGAATGACTAGAATAACACCAACAACACTGAGGCCTCTCATCTGTTTATTACACACCAACTATCTACCCATGTTCTACCCAACATATTAGTAGATAAAAATATACATTTTTATACATAGTTTAAAAACCTGTATAGCATGCTTTAATCAATACATATTCCACATAACAGATGAGGCACACACACATAGCACGTATTTCATAGAGAATAAGTCAGATCTATGAGATAGAAGAGAGTGAATATACAATTACACATATAACAACAAAACATATACACGTAGCACGTATTTTATATAAAATACTTCATAATATTGCGTTGGAATGAAAATAACTACACACTCACTTGATCAGAAGATGATCGGGCAGCACTATGGCTTGCAGAAGAGGTGTTTCTCCGTAGATCTGGAAGATCTTCACAAAAATCGGCTCCTCGCGAGCAGCGCTTCGGCTCGGGAATAACGCTCTTCGGGATCCTCGGGGCTTTGGATCTTGCTTCGGAGCTCGGGAATATTACCGGGGCTTTGGGGTATAAACGGCACGCAAAACGAGGCAAAAGATGAGAGAAAATGGAAGGGTTTGTAAAAGAAAATCGGCTGCCTTCGTATCCCCTTTTATAGGGCTGAGCCTCGGGGTTACGCTGGGCGTAACTTCGGGGTACGCGGGGCGTACGCCTCGGTTGACGTCAGCGCTTACGTCATCGGTCTTCTACGTCATCACATACGACTCCGGAGTACTCGATTGGTACGCTGGGCGTACTTCGGATGAGTCCAGTGACTCCCCTCCGGATAATATCGGATGTTTTAATTAAAATTAATATTAAATATTTAATAAACTTCAAAAATTCATATCTCTCTCATACGAACTCCGTTTTTGACGTTCTTTATATCCACGTGTAGGTGAGACTATGCTCTACAACTTTCGTTTAGACTCCGTCGGCTAATTTTGACTTTATTTTTATTATTTATTTTTAGGAGGCCGGGACAGAAAATTTTCTTTATAAATTCATAACTTCTTCGTCCAACGTCCGTTCTCGCCTAGCTTTTCATCGTTTTGATACTAACAACGAGATCTTCGATTCTTGTTTAGATTGTTTTGGCTAAAAACAGCTCGATCTCAAATCGAGTATTTGGGTTGCATACTGCCACGTCGAAACTTCAGAAAATCATAACTGCCTCATACGAAGTCAGATTTGAGCGTTCTATATATATTCGGAAACCTCGTTTCAACTACTACAACATTATCCAAAGATATCGAGTTTATTTTACACTTAAATTTTGACGCTCATTTTATTCTTAATTAATCATATCACATAATTAAGCAATTAAGCACGAAACACATAATACTCAAATAATACGTTTTTATTATTTCCAATTGGGTTACAAAGGTTAACCTAGACTATTACATTGCTAAAAATGGCAAGCCCAGAAACACGGGCGTTACATCGTCAAAGGAAAAGATGATTTTTAGAAGCGAAGCTCTGACCGAATTTCGAGTCGCCAGTTTAACAAGTGAGTGCATAGTTACTTTCACTACAAGAAAAAGACCCTTTTACGACGTGCAAAACACGACGCTCTTTGATTTATGTTACGCATTAGAGAGCGACATTAAAAAAGTGTCATCTCTTCAAAAAAATTTAAGGATTTAGGTCGCGCATTACTGAGTGCCCTTAAATTAGTGTCTCATGTAAAAATATTAAAAACACGGAGGGCACCTATAATAAAAAGGGCGTCCTCTACAAATGTCGCTTTATAATTTTAATAAACGTGCGTTTCTGGGACTCCTTGATAGGTAAGGGGGAAACTAAATCCCCTAAAATTTTGAACACCCGCTTCCTCTTCCTCTCTGCTCTCTACCCGCCAAAATCGACTTCATTCTCTCCCTTCTTTCTCTCTGCAAACCCCTTCCTCTCCGATCGACTTTCACTTTCTTCTATGTGCAAACCCTAATCAAACATAACACATTTGAAATAGTAATATCTTCTTTCACAAAATAGAAGATTGATCTCCTCTCTTTCGTCTCCATCTGTTCACTAACATCTCCTCTCCTTCGTCTCCGCCCCTCACCCACCTCCACTACATTCAACCCACACCGACTCTTCAAGTCTGCACAATGTAAGCTAGGGATTTTTTGATCGGAGACTTACGCCCCATTCGCTTCACTCTCGATTGCGACATCGTTCAAAAACTACGACTCCTCCACCACAATGGTGTTGTGACTCCTCAGGCTAGAACATCGGCGACTACACACCTATCAAATAATATCTCTCATACTCGTCATAGAAGAATGACATATATCACCATTGGTACATAAGATTAGATATCAACTCCTCAGGCTCACCGTTCCACCTCTTCCCCACCCTAATACATTTACTAAGACTCCTCAGGTTTACAAGCCCAAGGTTTGATTGCACTAAGGTATGAAAAGGACGCTTCTACCCTACCCTATTTCTTCAGTCATTCACAAATAAGGGGGCACGCAATTTCTCATTCATATCTCGACTTCATCTTCTCAATCAAGAAAAAGGCTTATGATTTTTCCCTAAATGTGCGATTTCATCTAGTATTGTCAATTTCTACTTTATGCCTCTGATTTTTTCCTGTATCTACTTCTCATCTCTGTAAACAACTTTATTTCATGTTTCAGCTTATAGCTATTGGCTTAGAACTAGCTGCTGTTTGGGAAGCTATCTATCAACCACATGTAACAGGTATCCAATTATTAATATATACAACTAGGTTACAAGAATAACTTCTTAAAATCAAGAACCAACTATTTAAACTAACGTTATATAGTCTCTTATATGTGATGTAAATAAGCTATTGAGGTAGTTTTTGATCAATTTTAATTCTTTTTTTTCTAGCTGTTGAGCCAATTCAAGATTACAAAGAGAGATGGGGTTTGTCATTTTGTTTTCAGTTTTAGTCTTAAGTTCGTATTCCTACCCTTATATGTTAACTTATTTGCTGAGTTATATGTTTTGAAAAGAAGAATGGAGTTGTATGCTCTCAAAGTGGTGATAATTCCAATAAATAGATCAAAAAAGAAAGGGGAGGAGCTATGCACTCCAACTGTTTGACGAAATGCTTGAAAGAGCCATCTCACCTAAGTCAGACCTTATAACATCACCTGACGTACACATGACTGTGAATTTATGGCCCTCACTAGAAATTTACACTTTTGCAGTTTTTTACCTGCCTAGCTAATGAATATGAAAGAAGGCATATGTCAGCTTCCTCTATTGCAAGGTAATTTAATTCCATATCTATTGAGGTAGTTTTTGATCATTATGAAAGAAAGTAACAAATTCATTTTCAATCTATTCATTAAAGTGTAAATAAGCTTACTAAGATAAAAAATGATAAAAAATTAATGCTAATGTTTCCTCACCACAGGTCAACTCTATTTTATAAATTTTAACTTATAAGTCAAACTTTCCATTTATGTGATTGTACACTCACTTTTCACTTTCTATTCCTCTATCAGACATTAAAGTGCTTGGGTCAATTTGTTCAGAACTTTCAAAGCCTAACAAAAAGTCAGTTCATGGGTAAGTTTGTCTTTTTTTCATTGTCCCCCTTTTCCAAATCAGCTCTGTTATTGTTCATAAAGCTTAAAAAGACTGCTTTTTTCCAGAGGTTTTGGTTCCATTATGGCAAACATTCTTCTAAAAAAACTGAATTTTTTATTTTATTGTCAGATGATAGATACTAAGCATTTCAAATAGTTCATTACCTTATTATAACATTAAGTACCATTTCGTAAACTGAATGACATGATCAAGCCACTTTAAACTAAATAATCAATTATCCAATGGCACCTTCTTTCTTATCATATGGGTTATTTGTTTTTTATTAGACTTTTTAACAAAGTAATATGTACAGGTAACACAACAAAAGGTAAGTTGATAGTCATCAATTAATTAATTAATAAGATGCATGGAATGGAGTTGGAATTGGTAATCCAAAAGAGAAAAAAGAAGCCCATGACCAACAAATCAACAATCATTTGTTTCAAAGGTTCTTGACCCTCATGTTACTATAATACCCCAAGTCCAACCAGTTTTCTTAAAATGTTGACAAGATCATGAGACAAGTATCTTTTTAACACATGATTTTATATAATAATAATACTAGAAACCAGCCCATCCAGCAGGTCGTGAAGCTGAATTACTTTCTTTGTTTTTGAACTCCTCCCCATAACTAGAACGCCCGGAATTAGTGGTGATGATAGGGATATTAGGTGTTGTGTTTACCTGAGAGTGAGAACTAGCAGAGGCAGGAACCGTTGTGAAGCTTTCTTCTCCAAAACCCCATCTGGTGGTGCGGCCTTCAGCTGCTTGCTTGTTCTGGTGCCCATTGTTTCTTATAATCTTATTCTAATAGATTTGGAGTTTTTTGTGGGATTCTCCTCAGGAAATGCCTGCCATGAATTTTTTTCAGGGGAATCTTTATCAAATAATCCCTTTTCAACCTCCCAAACTCTTCCATCTTTCACTTTCTGCTATTAAAACTAAACAAACAAATTAATACCATTCTTTTTGCCTATAAGAAACCAACTGAATTGAAGAGGAGTAACCTAATGTTAACGGTACAAACATGAAAAAGAAACAGCCCCATAAAGTTGTGTAGATTAAGTGTTTTACCCATTAACTCTATTAAGTAAAAAAGAAGCACATTAGTGTCTCTTTATGCAAGCTTAACCTTATCTTAAACTTAAAGCTTCTTACTGCTCCTAAGTTAATTTACATTTATGCCCTTTGTTTTCTTTTTCATTACATACAACAATGAAGTAACTGATGTCTGTTTCTTTCTACTCATACATATGTCTAGTTCACCATAAAACTCCTTCATTGTAGCAATATCTTTTTTCCTTTCCTCTTCAAGTGCTTCTTTCTCCTCCTGAAGTTCAGTTACTTTCTTCAACATATCTTGTCCTCGTTTATTCTCTTTAAGTATTTGCTTACGAAGAGACTCCAACTCCAAATCTGACATTTCCACTTGCCTTCCCAACCTTGAAACATTACTTTTCAAAAATTCAATTGCATTTCTTGATGCTTCAGCACAAAGTCTATGATCCTCACTGTTTTGAATTTGATTGTTGTTGTTGTGCTCTGGGATTTTTATTAAATCAGCCATACTTCTATCTGAAAGTGAACCCATTGACCAATATGTGTTTGATCTTTCTTTTTGATGAGGTTTTGAGTTCCTTGAAACAATTGTATTCTGATTAACATTAAAAAGCAATCTATAAGAAAAATCCAGAATTTGTTGTATTTAGTGGCATATATATTATATAATGTAATTAATCTTTCTTCAGCAAAATCAAGGATATTCCCGTTTTCACTACTATCACGTAATTGATTCTTCAATCTGAGTGATTCAGACCTCAGAGACTCATTCTCTTCAGAATCCCTGAAACTACCCCCAAAAATCGATGAATATTATTACATTGATTCATGTTAAAGAAATTTAAAATTGATTATTAATTAATTACCTCTATTCATCCGTTCATTGCATCTTTTGGATGAACACCTGTCCCATTTCACTATTTCAAAAGTATTAATAAATAAAATATCAACAACCTTTATAGGTTATATATAAAAAAAAAAACTTACATGTAAAATTGCACCAGAGTCTAAAGCTGTTAAGGGGAGAGAGTTTTAACGCCATTGTGAATTTGGCACCAACTGAATGTACATGATTCACATTTCACATGAAATAACATTTTTTTTAAATTTCTATTTAACATGTTATTATGAATTGTACTCAGGGTCTCCTTGTGTATTTTTGCAAAAGCTACCTTCCTAAATGAGATGAAATATTGACATTGGTTCACGAAGATGGAGATGAGTGGCCAAGAAAGTACCTCCCTAGGAAAACAGGACTTGGTGGAGGATGGAAATTGTTTGCTGCAGATCATTAACTAGTTGATGGCAATGCATTAATTTTCCAACTCATAAAACCCACAGTTTTTAAGGTTATTTTCTTAATCTCTATTATTTAAATTTCAAATCTTTATTACTCCATTATTAATCCCAAAAAGTAAATAAAAGTGTTTGTTTTTAATTCGGGCTATGTGATTGTAGGTGTGGTCATCGTTGTTGTTGTATCGAACTATCTTGGATGCTATTGAGGAGAATGATAATGTTAACCAGATCTCTCATTTTCTTTTCCTGTCAAATTTCAAAGCACACTTCTTTTTGGATTTTGATTTTGTTATTATAAGTTTTGTTTTATGCTTTGATATAGTTACTCTTTTAGCCACTACATAATTTTAAAAAAGTCTGTTTTCACATTCTGGTTAACCACAGTCAAGTAATAACTCATCTGATTGGATCAACTCTTTTCCTCTCTTTTTGTTGTGACTTATAGTCTTCTTCTAATTACAATTTACAGGTACAATATGGTTGAGCAAGGCTTAGTAAAAGAACAAATATTCTCTTTAGGCTAAACAGAAATGAAGTTGATTGTGAAAAAGACTTAATTGCCCTTCTCACCCTCATCATTATATCTTTTACATATTTCTTGCAGTTCAATGTGGGATTCTAGAACATCTGGTAAGCAGATTTGATATTCTTAACTCATTGTATCGTGTAAATTTGTTTGTTTGTTTTTATTATAATAATCTATATATGACTGATGTGGTTGGTTGATTTGTTATAAAAAAGCTTCTATTGATTTGTTATAAAAATATTATATGAAAGGATGGCTCATATTCAAGGGCATACTTAGTATCTGTTTCATTTTGACTTAATGGACTTAATGACTCAATCAAAATCCTCTTACAATCTAGAAAAGGAACAAGCTTTATCAAGATAGACATCATTATTTACGTATGTTAAGGGGAAAAAAGGAGCAAGGGCATAATTAGTTTTTAGTTTTGACCTTGTTTTTCTTAATAAATTACAGGTGGTTCCATTGTTAATGAAAGCTATCCTCTTACAAACTTATGTAGGTAACAATATTGTTCATAGCTGGGCTGTTAATGTTCCTGTTTGTTTTCATTTATGCAGGTAACAATCTTGTTGAAAGGACTTATGAATCAGATATTAATGGTAACAAGTTTAACACTCGAGTCCATACGATTAGATGTTAATGGTAACAAGTTTAACACATGTGTCTTTGTTATACATACAAATTAAATGCAATGGATTGTATTTTTTGTATATGGTATTTTATTTTATATTCTGCAATGGATTGTATTTTTTGTATATGATATTTTATTTCTATTATGAGAGATTAAATGCAAATTTAATTTATAAATTAATAAATATATAAATATATTTTTGTTTTAAAAAAATTAAAATTACGATACGCAAAAATGTGTGTCGTCTTCATTTATGACATGGCCTTTCTTGACTGGTGCTTCCTTGATACGCATTGCGTGTCATAAACACGCGCGTCGTAAATGCGCGTCATAAATGCGCGTCGTAAATGCGCGTCGTCTCTCTTTATGACAGGGCCTTCCTTGACGCGCATTTGCGCGTCGTCTGAGCGTTTTACGACGCGCAATGAGCGTCGTAAAAGGCCTTTTTTCTAGTAGTGTTTCTTATTATACATAGATATGAAGTATTTAATATTAATACATGCTATATGTGCTTATTATCTGTATTTCTGATATCTATGCTAGATGAACAATTTATATATGTTTTACGTGATTAAATTGTATATGTATTTTTATAACTATAAATATATTGGGTAAAGATGGGTAGATGAATGATGAGAGAAGAAAGATGATATAGATGATGAGAGGTGAAAGATGGTGATAAGCCTCGACTTTAACGATGATCTAGTAATCTAGCAGAGTATAGATGACGACCACACACTATTCTAGACAGTTCAGTGGAACACTAGGAGGCTCGCAACCTGTAGGTATTTGTGAACGACGTGTTCACTAGATGTACTCTAAAAACCCTGACAGCTTTGGACTTAGTGCCTTACAAATGAACATTGACAACTATGGACTTAGTGCCTTACAAATGAACATTGGTAGTTGTACCAAGTTAACCATGAAACTCGTTAAGTGAGCTATAGTGATAACAATAATAAAAAAATATTAGGATTTTTTCCAATTACGCATTAAAATTTTAAGGCTTTTAATATTAGTCCATCCTATATTTGTAGTCATGTTTGATTAGCCTTCGAGTTAATCAATACCTAGATGTTATAAGCAAAAATTTAGACACCGAAAAATAAACACAAAGATTTTTAAAAAAAAATAACTTTTTGCCCAAGGATGTTAGTTTCAAAAAATTGATGGAGTCTTGTGTTTCCCATTATTCTTCCTCATTGTATATATATATATATATATATATATATATATATATATATATATATATATATATATATATATGGGAAAAGTGAATATACCCTTAAGGGTATATAAGCTTAGGTACCCAAATCCACCATAATACATCGTTTTGTTTGATATATTCATTATATTGTTCTTAAACATTAATCCCTAACTTGTTTTACTTTCAAGATTTTTAAAATTTCACTATTATATTCCTTTTACATCACATCTTTTTGCCGAACACCTTATAGGCTATATATATTATAGTTCAAAATGAAATTATGTAATAGGAAGATAAATGTGAAATTTATAAAAATATTAGAAGTAAATCAAGTTAGAAGTTGAATTATAAGAATATTGGACAATTAGAGTTTATATATATGATACAAAACGATGTAGTATGATGAGTTTGGGTACCTAAGCTTATATACCCTTAAGGGTATATTCACTTTTCCCTATATATATATATATATATATATATATATATATATATATATATATATATATATATATATATATATATATATATATATATATACATATATATATATATGGGAGCGTTCAACCGATAATATTTCTTATTGCAAGAACATTTGAGAACAAATTTGGACCATATAAAATTTAAATTAAAGTCATCAAATAATATTAATATAAATCAAAAAATAAGTAAAAAAAGTTAAAAAAATCCACTAACCAACATCATTCACCATCCAAATAACACCACCCACCACCACCACCACCCCCACCCACCACCATCATCACCACTCGCCATCGCCAACCACAACCACTACCCATCACCACCGACCACCACCACCTGTCACCCACCTCCCCTTTCCCACCACCCACCAAAACTAGCACCTCACCACTTACCATCACCACCCACCACCCACCTCCACCACCCATCACTACCACCCAACATTATGACCATTACCCGCTACTACTACCACCACCACCACCACTCCACTCGCCATCACCACCCGTCACCACCATCTGCCTCCACCAACCACCACCACACCCCCACCTACCAACCATCACCACCATCTGCCACAACCACCCCCACTCACCACCTACCATTATCACCACCCACCGCCACCACCACCTACCACCAGCCATTATCACCACCCACCTTCATCACCCATCACTACCACCTACCACCATCATGACACACCCGTCACCGCCAACCACGACCACCACCCATCACCACCGACCACCACCACCCGCCACCCCCTCCTACTTACAACCCACCAAAACCACCATTCGCCACCACCATCTACCACCCACCACCTACCCATCACTATCACCCACCCATCACCCACTATTATGACCACCACCTGTAATTACCACCAACCGACACCTATCACCACCACCCGTCTCCACCACCCACTATCACCTCACCTACCCACCAACGCCACCCACCACCACTACCCATCACCACCACCTATCTCAACCACTCTCCATAACCACTCCCACCCACTGCCTACCAAGACCACCACCACCTATTACCATCACCACCAAAAACCACCACCACCTATCTGATGGGTTTTGGTCATAATAACATCCTATGTGCTCATGCAAACCCTAAAGCTTGGATCTAGGTTTCTCTATTGTACATGCTTTGTATCCAAGACTATAAACCCTAATTCTAGCATATGGGAATCGATATTAACATATAATTAGGTTTATGATATTACCTTGATTGTTATGTAGCAATAACAATCCTAATTCCTCCTTGAATAGACTTTGGAAGGCTTAGAGTCACAAGTGTCACTCCTCTAATGGCTTACAAACACCAAGAGCAAATGGAGAAGGTATAAAGAGAGAGGAGAGAGGTAGGAATTCGTCCTTAGATGCTCTAGGGATCAAGTGTACGAAATCCTAAGGCCTTAGGGGAGGGGTCTTTATATAAGGTTGGGATTAGGGTTTCAATCCTTATCCTTATCTAGTTACTTGCCCATCAAGCAACCATAAGATAAGCCTTGAAAATCCCTATCTCTTGGACCTTGGACGATTTTAAGGATATCCTTATCCTTGAATTCGTCCATCCTTTAACAAGGATAACCATTGCCCTATTTTGCAACTATCACATAATTACAATTCAGCCCCTCTAGTTTAATTAATTACATTTGATCACAAAATTAATTCTTAATTAATTATTGACCAATATTAATTAAACAAATATGATTTCTCCTTTAATATATTATTCTTACAACATATTAATAAATCATAATAACCTCTCTCTCTTTATTTGTTTCTCCTATCAAGTTGCTTTGGTGAAGGCAACCCAAAAGGACCATGCACCATCGGGTCAAGTATATACCAAAATAGTTATGGACTTTGACACTAATCCAACAGTCTCCCACTTAGATAAGTCTAATAACTATTATGCGTATGACTTCAGATCCTGATCTGCAATCGTAGCTTTCCAAAGCCACTGTCAACTCTGATCCTATCAGATACGCGTGTCCTTAGATAAGGGATCATATATTCCTCCATTCTAGATATCATATGAGATATGATTTGAAATCATTCTCTTTGTACTATATCTCGATTCCCGATTTATGACGACTGACTAATTGAACAAATCAAGTTAGCCCTAGCCCGGCCGAGCATTTACACTTGTCATCACTAAATCATCGAGGGGCCCAAAAGATATCGCTTTTATCCTACCTTGGATAAAAGGAACGGATAAACTTTGATACAATGCTTGCTTGCACTCACTAACCAATCACACACAATAGTATGTTTTATAACACCAAGTTACTAGTGCGTTTACATATTATCAATGTGCAACCGATTC
The DNA here is from genome assembly GCF_002870075.4 of Lactuca sativa. Classification (NCBI taxonomy): domain Eukaryota; kingdom Viridiplantae; phylum Streptophyta; class Magnoliopsida; order Asterales; family Asteraceae; genus Lactuca; species Lactuca sativa. Next base: position 164,398,881 of record NC_056623.2, on the reverse strand, counting down.
GCAAGATACAACTCACACATCTCGGTTTCAAGAATATAAGATGTTATCGTCTCACCAATCACTCGTGATACAATTCATGGAGTGATCCAAGTGAGCGTAGGTTTAATCCAATGCTCAAATCATATTCATAAGCACTCATGAACGTTGCAGCAAACATTTGCTTATGTCTAATGCTCTTTAGACAATCCACACACCAATTCACGACAGTCTTCATTCATATCTACTTCCAACATATGAACGACTGTGGCCCGTTCGAATAATTTGACTGTTCTTAACCAATTAAATTATTCAGGAAGTCAAAACATGCAAAGTGAAACACAAGAATAATACTAATCTCATATGGTCTTAAACCTTTGAGTATAAATAAAACACCTTTTATTTATCACCATATCGATTACTCATTATTTGTCGTTTCGGGTAAAAAATTAACTTCTTACTTGAATTATTACACTTGTCCCATGCTCTTATCATGCACACAATGTTTACCTATGGTTCTTACTTTGTGAAATAGACCAAATTGAGCACATTCCCAATCATTCTCATTTCACAACTCCAAATCCTTTTTCATAAGTGAAAGAATATCAAATTCTTGCTACTTATAGAACATGCTAGATTCTAACGTTCTATGCAACTTATCCTTTCATAATGTCACTGCACCAAAGTCACAAAGACTATTACCAATGATATTATAAAGTCTTCTATCGGAGATTGTTGCAAGACAATTCCTTAAATATGATGTCTCTCACTCAAAGTACATTCCTTTGAACATCCTTTTGCATAAAAGTTTCTAATCTAGACATAGATTTTCCATATTCAATTCCCAATATGGACACGCTTCCATATTTTCCATATGAAAAATCATTCTTAATAGAATCTTATCTATTCGTAATGATGTCGATATGGTCCATCCAATATGGAAACATTTCCATATTTTTCAATACTATACTTCCAACTACTCACAAGCGACCAATCCTCGTCGAACTTTGGATTGTCCTTTGATAGTTGTTTAATTATTTTAGTCAAAACCGATTCTAGTCCTTTTTCCCTCTAAATGCGCTAGACATTTGGAAAATTTAGAATGGTCAAATATTAAAGCATTTGCAATCGATCCTATACCCGAAGCGTATGAGACACGACGCATAATGTTTTATTTGCTATGTTCTCAAAATTCGAATTGTGAAGAGGAATGCTGTAATCATAATCGAAATTTTAAGAACACACTATGTACCTTTGACTAAATTTACTAACATTTCTCAACCTAAGCCTTTAGATTTGAAATGAAGCATAATATTCTCTCCCTTAATTATAGCAAAACAACTTTATAACCCTTACTACTTTGCAAGGTATAACTCTTGTTTTCTATAATTAATATTGCCAACTTTGCAATACGTGCCTTAATAATCATACAATCATAATATTTATGCTCCCACTATCATGATGATTATTACAAAACATAACACTTATTCTCCCACTAGCTTCGACATGTATTCATAAACATCTTAACTTCCAGAAAGACAATACTTATTGAATTTCTTAAGTCCATGTTTCTAATACTTAGTGCTTTGATAATCTTTTATCAAGGCTTCTTGAACTTATACACCTTTGCCTTCGATAGTTCATATGTGTGTCTAAACACTTAAGACTAATTGCCAAACCTCACAATTCAAATTATGGAAAGGGATACCGTAACCATAATTAAATTCGAGAATGCAATTTTACAATCACTATCTTCTTAAAATCTTTCTTAGTGAAAGCATTTCCTCACAATTATTTTCATGAAGGAGGAAATCTTATGACACTTAGATTTTAAACAGTGTATGTGTTTCTATCCATGTGAATTTGTTGAAACCAAAGTTTACAACAAATTCAAACTCATATGGACCGAACTTTCTTAGTCTTGATTTCTTACCTTATGGTAGCACAGCTGCCCACCATGTCTTCCAAGTAGTTAAGCAGCTCACCCTTTCCTATCAATGTACCTTTCATTGATTAAGGTGTTTTGCCTTTTATGCGTTCAAAATGAGAACTCATAGAACTCTCATGCATAATTAACTCGATTGGATTGGCACATAATCAAAATAATGTCATCACGATAGGTTGTAAACCTTAACTCGTGTGCTAGTGATGATCGATAAGGTTTATTTGATTTGTTCTTGAAACCTTTCAAGACCATTAAGACTCCCACTGACTCCTTGACATATAAGATTCTCTTGTCAATAAACATTTCTTGACAATCAAATATTCAAGAGTTAGTGTAGTTTAAACACTTCATAAATTGGTCCTAGTTGGTCTTTGTCTTATCCAAGACATCACAACTTTCTACATTTGATGAATGTTAAAACCTTCTTAATACTTGTCACTCATTGTCACAATCTTAACTTTAAGACTTGTTATTGGAACGAAGTATGATTGACTTCTTGATTTAACCATTTCTTCAATTTTTGAGTCCTCTTCTTGGACATACAATTGTACTAAGACTGACTTAGAGGATCAATTGAGATATGGTTTTTAATCATTAAGACCTATCATAAAGCATAAAAGGTACTCTCCCTTCTTCTTAGAATGGAGAAACTTTTATCTTTCTGCCTTCTTGATTCTTCTTATTCGTTCTGCTATTGATTTAAACTTTTTCAATCAACTAAGAATTACACTTAATCTTATAAGTATAATCATATTTACTAATCCTTTAGTAAATCATGACGAATATCTTTATTATCCTAGTGGTGGACATGATCAACACACAACTTTGTGTACTCGATCTCCTAGTCCTTCACTTGACACTTTGTCAACGAATTAGTCTAATTTCCAAATATGAAATTTCTTATTCATCGTGCAACCAAGTTGCATGATTCCAAGTTTCTGTCCAATTGAAACTTGGGCGATGAGAAACTTTCCCTATTTGGTAAATTCTAGACTTTTCCACTATTAACATAATTAAGAATCTTATCCATTTGTTGTAGAAATATGCAAACACCAATTTTCATAATGATTTCATTGCAAGGAAATAAACAAATAAATAAGTCAAACAAAAAATTTATTTTATTTTATAAAAGCAGCGGAAAACATTTGTCCTTACAATGCAAAATCCATCGAAAACTATGTATTTCAAAAGAAAATTTCTAACAACTCTATCATAACTATCTAAGCTCTAATCTTCAAGTCCATGCGATCAAGATCCATTCCTTGTGATTAGATTCATCTTGTTCTTTCACCAAGCTTCCTTTCTTTTCACCGATCCTGTAAAACATTCAAATGCAATCTTATCACACTATGTATTAAGAATTAATGAATAGGAACTTAATGGAGTTAGATAGTGGATTTTACCTGAAGTGTAGCCATACTTTTTGACTCTCCCATCTTCTGGACTCTTCAGGCTCTTTGGGCAGACTTGTATCCAACGCCCTTTCTTTTGGCAGCAAACGCAGGTCGGTTCTCCTAGAACGTCCTCGGAAGCATGGTTGGTTGACTTTCCCAACAAATACGCTTCATTGCTTCGCCAAATCATTTCTGATTCAGCAGCAATGAGCATGTAAGTTAGGTCAATGAGGTTGTCGTCATGATCCATCATATAATACTTTCTTTTGAACTCATTATACGATTCAGGAAGTGACTGCAAAACCCAATTTACAGCCAACTCATCTGGGAATGACACGCCCAACACTATCAACCTATCAATGTGTGATTTCATTCCTAGAACGTGGGCACACACGGGTTTACCATCTTCATGTTTCATTTCCAATAGGGCTTTAGTGATATTGAACCTTTCAATTCTTCGATCTTGTGGGTTGGGGAGAACAATAGGAGGAGGAGGAGGAAGTGAAGTATGATTTCTCGTTCCTCGATTGAATCGTGGAATACCATCTTCATGTGGAATGTTTGTTCCACAGGATTTGGGAAGACCATAGTTGTCGAACTTTGACATCTAGAAAACGGGAGAAAAACAAATTCAAGTTAGTTGATAAATTGAGTCCTTAGTAAATCACCCAAATGAAATACTAAGGCTAGGACCCAACACAATATTCTACAACTCGGGAGAGGGATGCCGTAACCCTAATTGAAGAATATTTGAAGGTAAGTGAATGACGATTCAATAATTTCCACCACGAAAAACGAAAAAGAAATCTAAGTTTTAAATCTATGAAAACTCCTAGATCCTTTGAGATTCATTGAACTTTCAATGGCATGTTTAAATCTCGATATGCCCCTCTTGTTTGTGACTGGGATGCCGAGGATCACAAAGCGGGTGTGAATAACCATGCAAACTTACATGGTGCCCTCACATGTTACAATCACCTATTCGATGTGCCAGTAAACCACACACGCTCCACCGAACTATGACAAACATTGAGTCACCCTTTGCTACCTTTGCTTAGAACCAATTAATGTGCCGGTAAACCACACACGCTCCACTAACGTCTTCGCAAGGGCACAAAGTGTAATTTCATGGAATTGCATCAATTCACTTTTGCCTAAGTAACTAAGATTAGGAATTTTATGAAAACATTTAGTTACTTTTATACTTTATTATACTTATAATGGAAGGTTTCGTCCTATCCTACCCGTTCGGCTAACGACCCTCCACTAGTCAAGAGTGCGGTGGGTAAGAGTGGATACCCATTCAATCGCCATTTTATAGGCAATTTCCTTAAACACCCCTTATAGACTAGCTTCGTGAATGAGGCCTACTAACAGTAAGACTGACTTTTACTCATACATATATATAATGTTAGACTTTTAATGTTATATATAGTATAGGGTGTATTTTATACTTTCAAAATACTAGGTGGTCTAATTTAACAATTATACTTTTAATTCAATTAAATTGTAAACCTAAACTTTTATGGATTTATTAAACTTCTTTTAATTATACACCTTAATTAATTAACAAAACCATAAGGGTGTGATTTGAACTTTTTCAAAACTATACTAGAGTTTTAGAATTTAACATTCCTAATTAAACTTTTAATCAACTTTTAAATTCCAAAACTTGAGGGCAAGTTTTGAAACATTTCAACACATTAGGGTTTAGAATTTAAATATACATCAAAATTAAACCATTTAATCAAAATTTAAATTCCAAAACTTGAGGGCAAGTTTTGAAACCTTTTTTAAAACATTAGGGTTTCGACTATTTAAATTTCAAAACAACAAAACTTTTTGGTTCAAATTTAAACTATAAAACCTAAAGGGGAAAAATATGAAACATTTCATAACAACAAGGATCAAATAACAAATAATTCAAATTAACATTTAATCACATAATTATCCATATTTGATTTATTTAATGATTTCCTGCAAAACAATTTATCAATTTACTAAAAATAATTAATCAATTATCACATAAGGAAACAAATATTTTATTAATTGATAAATATCTTCAATTAGATCAAGAATATAGTCAAATATATCATAAAGTCGGATTTATATTGATCTAATATGATAAGGTAACTATCCATAAGCAAAAACAGCAAGAAATCCCGGATATACCTCTGTCTGACGCTCGAACTCGCCGAGTACCACATTGTACTCGCCGAGTTGAGGTCTACTCGCCGAGTACACTGTGGTACTCGCCGAGTTCCTCAGCCAGAAAGCCCAAAAAACGATTTTGCAAACATATCAAGCAACAATACAATAGAAACCAATCATGGCTCTGATACCACTGATGGGTTTTGGTCATAATAACATCCTATGTGCTCATGCAAACCCTAAAGCTTGGATCTAGGTTTCTCTATTGTACATGCTTTGAATCCAAGACTATAAACCCTAATTCTAGCATATGGGAATCGATATTAACATATAATTAGGTTTATGATATTACCTTGATTGTTATGTAGCAATAACAATCCTAATTCCTCCTTGAATTGACTTTGGAAGGCTTAGAGTTACAAGTGTCACTCCTCTAATGGCTTACAAACACCAAGAGCAAATGGAGAAGGTATAAATAGAAAGGAGAGAGGTAGGAATTCGTCCTTAGATGCTCTAGGGATCAAGTGTACGAAATCCTAAGGCCTTAGGGGAGGGGTCTTTATATAAGGTTGGGATTAGGGTTTCAATCCTTATCCTTATCTAGTTACTTGCCCATCAAGCAACCATAAGATAAGCCTTGAAAATCCCTATCTCTTGGACCTTGGACGATTTTAAGGATATCCTTATCCTTGAATTCGTCCATCCTTTAACAAGGATAACCATTGCCCTATTTTGCAACTATCACATAATTACAATTCAGCCCCTCTAGTTTAATTAATTACATTTGATCACAAAATTAATTCTTAATTAATTATTGACCAATATTAATTAAACAACTATGATTTCTCCTTTAATATATTATTCTTACAACATATTAATAAATCATAATAACCTCTCTCTCTCTTTATTTGTTTCTCCAATCAAGTTGCTTTGGTGAAGGCAACCCAAAAGGACCATGCACCATCGGGTCAAGTATATACCAAAATAGTTATGGACTTAGACACTAATCCAACACTATCACCACCATCATCAACCTCCATCGCCTATTACCACCACCCACCACCCATCATCACTACCACCCTCACCACCCCTCATCACCACTTATTACCACAACTAACCATCCACTACCACCTACCAACCATCACCACCTACCACCATTACCACCAACATTACCATATGCAATCACTACATATCACCATCATCCTATATCATATACCCATCAACACTACCACCACCAAACCACCACCACCTATAACGACCATACACCAACTATTAGCCATGACCCTCATCACCTATCACCCACGACCACTACCTGACTACCACCATTCTCCCCCACCTTTACTGTCATACACTACTACCCATCTTCACCACACCACCACCACCGTAATATCCAACCAAATGTTATTGAATGTATATAATCACATAAATCGTGTTTGATTATATATATTTAGTCACATACATTACACGTGACTGAATACATATATTCATATATGATTATATGTATCTAATCACATATGATTTATTTAGACAATATTCAATTTCATGTTTTCCATTCAATATTTTTTTCTCATGTATTAAATCAAATCTAATTATATAATATTTAATCACATATGATTATTGTGGAAAAATATTTATTTTTGCTTTTTTTATTAAATAGTTGTTCTCGTGTATATAATCACATGTGGATATATATATATATATATATATATATAATCACCTATGATTTATATTGGCAAGATTCTTTTTTGTCCATGAAAAATTGAAAATCATATGTGATTAGATTCATATAATCACATATGATTAAAGTTGACAAAGAAAAATTGTTAAATCAATAACGCGATAATGAATCTTATCCACATAAATCATGTGACTGGATAAATATAATCACATGTGGTTGTATGCATTTAATCGTATATAATTTATATGGACAAGATTTGTTTTCGCGTCATCAATTCAATAGTTGTTCTTGTGTATATAATCACTTGTGATTATATGCATCTAATCGCATATGATTTATATGGATAAAATTTGTTTTTTTCCAAATAAAATCATATGTGATTAGATACATATAATCACATGTGATTAAATGTATTTAAGCACATATATTAAAGTGTGCACATAACAATTGTTGAATTAAGAACGTAAAAATGAATATTTTCTACACAAATCACATGTGATTGGATACATATAATCACATGTGATTAAATACCTAGTAGTTGCATTGGATGTGATTTATATGTATATAATCACATAAGATTTATGTGGAATTCGATTTCATGTTTTTGATTAAATAAATTTTTTCTCATGTATCTAATCACATATGATTAATATGGACAAAAACAACTATTGAATCGAGAACAACATATCTTGCGCAAATAAATAATATGTGATTAAACAAATATAATTACATGTGATTAAATACATATGATCAACTATATATAATCACATGTTATTAATGAGGAAAGGATTTCTTTTGGCGTTCTTAGTTCAATAACATTTCACATGTATTTAATCACATATGATTATAAGTATTCATTTTCGCATTCTCAATTCAATAATTTTGGATGTGATTTATATGTATCTAATTAAATTTTATTATGTATTTAATCACATGTGATTTTAAGTAAGTATTTCATCACATATGATTTACATAGATAAAGTTTGTTTTGACATTCTCGATTTAGTAGTTGTTATCGTGTATTAATCACGTTTGACTATATGTATTTAATCACATATAACTTATATAGATAAGATTAGTTTTCGTGTTCTCGATTCGATACCCATAGTCATGTATTTAATCAAATGTGATTATATGTATTAATCTCATATAATTATATGTATTTAAAAAATAGTAATTATATTTATATAATATCTCTTTTATAGATGCAAGTTGTTGTAAAAATGGTGTTTTCTATTTATAAAAAAATTATTTTGAATGAATATCCTATTTAATGTATATAATTTTATTTGTCTTATTTATTTTTCAAAATTTAAATAAGTTTAACTGTTGAATTTATTAGTAGTTTGCTATAAAAAGATGTATATCATAAATAGTTGCTCTCATTATTGATATTCAAATAGTTAAGTTATACATGTCTAGTTTATATAAATTTCTTATCATAATAATAAAACAAAATACTAAAAAAATAATTGTACTAATATGAATATGAAAACAAAGATTAGATCACATCTAAATAAAATATGATATATTAATAATAATGGTTTAAAAAAATAAAAATTTAAAAAAAGAAATTTTAAAAAACACTCAACATGACAACACATTAGAAAGAGAAAATGGCATGGTACTTTAGGAGAAATAATTAAAAAAATATTTTAAGGATTGTTGTGACTCGCTAGCAAGTTTTCGAAGAAAGCAATCTTCAAATCTATATATCTTATAAAGCTAACATTTTTCTTTGAACCTCATGCATTTGAAACTCTCATGTATTTTTTCTTTTACCACATTCATTTGAAACTCCCATGACTTTTAAATTTCTTTCTAATAATAATTATAAGTTGGTTCATAAGGTTAAATAAATATCAAACCTAAAGTGTAATCATATATAAATAAAATTTCAATATTAAAATAATATCTTTACTTCTACTTACAAAGTTATGTTTTTAACTTTTAACATATTACACTTAATTTATTAGTTTTAATATATAGTTGGATGTAAATGATTATTATTTTAAAGATACAATTTTAGAACAATTTGTATAAAATAATTAAATTATTAGTTTAAATATAATATTATAAGGTCAACTTAAATATAAATTTTAGTTTACCTTAAACAACCCAAAAAATATTTTTTAAATAACTAAAAGTGATAAATTGTAGTGTCTTTGTAATAATGATTATAAGTTGGTTAATAAGGTTAAATAAATATCAAACCTAAATTGTAATCATAAATAAACTAAATTTAAATTTTAAAATAATATATTTACTTCTACTTATAAATTTATGTCTTTAACTTTTAACATATTATACTTAATTTATTAGATTTAAAATGTTGTTGTATGTAAACCATTATCAGTTTAAAGGTATAACTTTTGGACAGTTTAGACAAAATACTTAAATTGTTACTTTAAATATAACATTAAAGTGTGAAGTTAAATATAAACTTTAGTTCCACTTAAAAACCAAATAATCTTTTGTAAATAGTTAAAAGTGATAAATTGTAGTGATAAATGCAAAAACTAAATTGTAATCTCAATTTAACTAAAATATTTCTTAAAGATATTTTTATAATCATTAAATGTTTTCAAATAAGTAGCGTAAAATAACTTACAATAAAAATAGTTAAAAATAACTCTATATAAATGATTATATTGTTACCGTTAAAATCAAGAAACAATTTTTTATGTTTTAAATAATTATAATGACTGAAATTAAAACATTAAGCAAATAAATTTTAAAAATTTAATTAACAATAACTATAAATAACATTAAACCATATATTATATTTAATTTTATTAATGTGTAACTCGCGGGTAGAAGTCATTCAAACGATTAAGATAATGTTGTTATAATAGATGTATATATTAACATATAATTCAAAATAACCAATATATTATATCAATTTAGTATACAAATTATTATATCAAAGTTAACAACAACGTTATTGTTATATTTTTTTAAAAAAAACATATATTTGTAAAGACTTCAACTATATAGATGTTTCTGCGCAACGCGCGGGCATTCACCTAGTATATTATAATAACAAATTAAAGCAAAAAGTAATATGAAATCTCAAACAAATTAAAGTGAACGAAAGAAGAATTAAAAAGAAAAGCGGTACCTTCGTTATAGTCATCTTCATGACTAGAAACACACAGTTCCAAAATAGAGTCCGACCAACATGGCGACTTGGGAAGTAGAAAATAACAAAACTGGAGACTCAAATCCTCCTCGGACTTCTTCAGTTGGTCGGTCTCATGTAGCTGCCTGAACTCATCCGCACCTCTGATATACCTACCGCCGATGAAAACCCTAGGTACGGTTAGTTTGGTCTTTTTGATCTTGTCGTCACCGCCTTCGGCTATGATATTCTATAACTCGTCTAGGAACCAGAAGCCCATCGATAGATCACGCTCGATCGAGACATGGAACCCTCGTAATTGATTGAACGGTGTTGCAAACCTCAAATGTCAGTCGTACCACACGAAGACGCGTCATGCATACCACCACTTGCTTTTCAGCTCCCGAAGTCGAAATCACGTAGTTAGATCTCCCCAGTTTTACCCCCGGCGCGACACATTTAATTCCGGTAGACATTTCTCCGGATTCTCAATTTGTATCATGGAGACCGCGAACCAGATCTGTTGGCCTTCAACTTCAAATCTAGATCCAATGAAACTAGATATGACATACGGTTCAGATGAGACGAAGAGGTGAAGCATATATGTAGAGAGCGGAGAAACGGCATTTTCGACAGTGGTCTGACAATTAGACGGCCGACGATGGTGATATGGCGGTTCCGGCGGCTGTCCGGTGTTTTAATTGGTGGTCCGGCAAAATGAAAGGACGTACTAACATGTATACTGGTGGAGTGGGTGGGTGGAGTTGGGGGTAGGGAGTGTAGATAGTTTTTATTTGTTTATTAATAAATTATAAAATTATAATAAATAATTAGCAAAAGAACAAATAACAGATCTTTTATAATAATGCTTAAATTAGTGGTCCAAAATTGTTCTCAAATATTCTTAATCTCGATTGAACATACTTAATATCTAAACAATAGATGTAGTTTTGCTTTAAAGTAAGTACTGACTCTAAATACGATCGTATAAACAATCGATGTAGTTTTGCTTTAAAGTAAGTATTGACTCTAAATATGGTCGTAAAAGAAGACGTCGGTTTTTTCTTTTTTTTTTTTTGAAAAAAATGGTGTTGGCATGCTTGATTTTTATTGATGACGGGGTGTATTTGGTTTTTGTTAAGTATTTTCTTGAATAAATAATAGTCAGCCAAAACCATGATTAATATTCACATAATCAAGAATTCAAAGTTTAATATTAATTTGACAACTTTTCCCAGATCTAAAACAGATCATATTTGTTTGATAAAGTTGTAAAATGATAAATATCATGGTTTTATTAAATCAAAGCCTCAAGCCTTAAACAATTGGTATCCAACAAGTAATGATATTTGTAATCTACCAGACTACCCTTATTGGTTTCAATTATGCAAAAAACTTTTTGAAGGTAAAGAATAAAACGGAATTTATATGCTAATACATTAACATAACATACATAGTGATATATAGCAACTCAAGATACTCATAGTTGACGCTAACCATTTGCAAACTTTTATCTGATATACCTTATTATCTCACATTAATGTATTTCTATATATAAAAAATATATAGCGATATAAAAACTGGAATGGATATCCGTGTTAGATTATCTCCAACCCATCTCTATTTTTCCCTCATAAATTGAGTAAAAAAATAGAGTAAACAGTGTTTCATCTTCAATCCTATTCCATTTTCTACCCTATTTTTTACCCCAAAAAATATATTCTTGGAATATTCCATTTTTATAACTTATATATGTTGTCAAATACACCCCTCTACTAATTAAACTTTATATTTATGATTAATTAATATAAATTAGTATATAACATTATATTATAAATATTAAATATTGTATTTAAATTATTATTAATAAATAAAATAAACTAGAAATGTATAAAATAAAAATGAGAATGACTGAAATTGACAATCAAACTTCACCTTCATTTTTGGAGATATGAATAGTATTCCCCCCAATACTATTCATATCTCCAAAAATGAAGATGAAAATAGGATAGGATTGGAGAAGAATGGAGAGAAAAATGGGGAAAGAAATGGAGTTTGGGGTGGGTTGGAGATGCCTTAGGGCTAATGACCATATGGATATATTCGGCTCATTCTCCATTTATAAATATATCTCTTGCAACTGTAATATCCCTTACAACCACTTAAGTTCAACTCAACAATATGCTTGCAGTGATCACCAGATGTGATCGATGTGCCAACATCTGTAACCCTTGGGAAATGCTCTACGTGCTAATGGGAACCTGCAAACTGAAAATTGAATATTCATTTACAAATAACAATGGTATGATTTTTACATGTAATTTATGAACTATAGATGTGATATCCTATTCGCAAAGAATCAACAAACAACCCACATAATTCACACAGACCAACATTCAAAATTACTAGTGTCGTAATCAGCGATATACGAAATGGATTTTACACTAGGTAAAAATCGACTTTTCAATTAAGATTAAGTCAAAAATTGAAAGTACAAGTGTTATTTTCTATAAAGTTATGAACATAAATGTAATTGAGATGGAGTAATGAAAAGTGTGAGGAATAAAAGCGTGAAAAACAATAGAGATCAAATATCCTCCAACTTTCCTAGTAATCTTCTTACTCTAGATGAACACAAATGTCAAAATCGAAGGGAAAGAGGAGATTAAGAAAGAGAATTAAAAGAGTCCAAATATATAAATTCAAATGTCCTACAGGAATGCATTCATAAAAACCAAAAACCACTTTTTTATTTATATTCGTTTCATTTTCAGAATAAAAATGAAAAATCATACTTTTATTTACATAGTTTATTGAGAGGAAATAATTACGACTAATATAATAAAAAGCAACGATAGACGACTTGGTTATAAGCATGTTTTCATTGCTTTTTCCTATGTAGTGATTTGCTGCAAATTCGGGAGGGACCGAGAAACTGCCCTCAAATACATTCCCGTTCTCCTTGAAACTGAAGCATTGATCTGCACTTCTCGGCTATTGTTGTGTTCTCTCTTAATCTTTTCCTCTGACAGCATTTTCGCAAACCTGATCGATCACGGCATAAACTCAACGTATGAGCATTTTATATATAGGGAAAATGACAAAAATGCACTACCAACTTTTTAGGGTTTACTTGTTGAGTCCATAAAGTTTTTGTCGGACTTTATGGATCTCTAAATAGGATATGATCTGCTTTTTTAGTCTCTATCAACTTGTAATAGGCGGTTCAGTGACCTTTTAGGCCAAAAAAACTTACATTGTGTCCCTATAAAACCAAAAAAATAAGTTCGGGGATCAATATGAATTGAGTGTGAATCGATTTTAGAAGAAAAAGGGAGTTTTTTTTGTACGAATTGATCCTGAACTTATTTTTTTGGCTTTACAGGGACACATTATGAGTTTTTTTTTTTTTTGTCTAAAATGTCACTGAACCGGCTATTACATGTTGACAGGGACTAAAAGAGCAGGTCATATCCTAGTTTAGGGACCCATAAAGCCCGACAAAAACTTGAAGAACTTAACGGGTAAACCCTAAAAAGTTCGTATGACATCTTTGTCATTTTCCGTATTTATATATATGTATGTATAAACTTACGTACCGTATTAGAGCTTTTTCGTTGGTACTGCTATCAGAAAAAGGTTGTTTGCCCATGCCTAACGTTGGAGGTTTTTGCAATAATTCTTTGCCAACTTGAACTAGATCCTCTAAGTTTTTTGTTGTTGCCAGATCCATCGAAGCAACGTCTCCTGTTAATGTGTCATCCTGAACCATTTCAAAGTATCAAATACATGACATATATATGATAGTATATCGTCTATTTTTTTTTTCTTTTTTTTGCATGGTTATAGATAGGGAAAATGACTTAAAAACCCAACGAAGTTTCCAAACCATTCAAAAAATCTCAATCATGTTTTGTGTGTTCAAAAAAACCCAACGAACTTAACCTTTTGTCTAAAAAGTCCAAACAAGTTCCAAACCGTTCAGAAAATTCCAATTTGGTTTTGTTTAAGTTCATTGGGTTTTTTTTTAAACAGTCAAAACATGATTGGAGTTTTTTGAACGTTTTGGAAACTTTGTTGGTCTAACAAGTCATTTTATCGATACAGTAATAAGCCACGTCATCTGTTTCTCTTAATTGACTTTCAGAAAAGTGTAACTTAGTTAGGTTTTTTAGACAAAATGTTAAGTTTGTTAGGTTTTTTTGAACAGACAAAACATGATTGGGGTTTTTTGAATGGTTTGGAAACTTCGTTGGGATTTTAAGTCATTTTCCCTTATAGATATATAGAATAGTCATAAAACAGTCATTATTACACCTGAATTCGAAGATACTTCCCCTCCAAATGAAGGGCTTGCAAGAAAGTCGAGGTATGATAATCGGCTATTCCACTACTTGCTTGAGTAAATACATCTATCAGTGGAATCGAGCCACCACCCACCAGCCACCCGACAACACCCCAATGAGACGATGTATTACCGTCATACTTCTCGATGAATTTTGGTGAGCCTGTCCCCAATGACAATACTAGAAAACCGCCTGTTTTAATGCCTCCTTTTATCTCCTGTGTCACTTCATTTATTGCGACTAAAGTCTGCAAATTAACATACATGCATTTGCATCCATGATCCATTAGAATTAGCTTTGTTAAAAGATCAGTGCAAATGTTGATACCGGATTATTAGCAGTCACCCCGCCATCAATGAGATCGAACTCTCCAATTAGATTCCCTTCAGAATCTTGGTTTCTAAAAGTATGGCAAGGAAGATAAGTTGGCGCCGCTGATGTTCCAATGCATATATCTGCCAACATCACATCTAGACTTGGGTTTTTCTTCAGCTGAAACATGCATGAAGTGTAAGGACACACGAATTGGTCATTTTCTTCTGAAAAGAAAACACACACATGCAGCGACACACATCCCATGCACCTTGATTTGATCAAAAAGATTTTTTTTTTTTTTTTTTTAATTTAACCTGGTAAGTTGAGAAGATGACTGGCTGCAAGCGTTTGATATCGAAAGTTGGGATCACGACATTCGTTAGTGATTCATGGAGACGTGTGTTCCCCAGTATTTCTCGAACAAGTCTATGAAGATAGACTCCATCGTACCTTGGACCAGATAGAGCTTTCAACGCTTTTTCAACAGGAGCAAACGGATTCCTACAAGAAGAATTTAGATTTTAAACACTATTAGCTAGCAATCTCAAAAAGCATGCATGCATTCTTTCTATACAATCAACATATATACTTATGTTGTGGAAAGATCTTAGGACAATGTTCGAGATAGAAGTTTGTGATATCCTTGGCTGCGAATATAGGTCGCTTTTCGTCATTAGGGGAGGTTAACATTGCTGTCACTAGTCCTCCGGTGCTTGTTCCAGAAATCACATCGAAATAATCCGCCAACCTAGCATTCTCGCCATCCAATTTCTGCAAATGTGTTTGGTTTCTTTGTTAAACTCTGTGTGTTTTCGTGCGTGAAAAGATGTTATAAACAACAATCAAATTTCAGTCTTGTATTTAAAGTAAAACAGAGATTGACTAATACTTGTACTTTTTGTTATTCAGTTGTCAATATTTTTTTTAGGTTAAGCAATTTTCCGGGGTAAAGTTTGTTAAGATAAGAAAATTATACAAGATAAGAACACTAATAAAGCTAAGGCAAAAGCAAAAGACTAAGAAGCCAGAAGAAAAGATTTTACGTTAATTAGTGATGTCCATGCATGTTAATATACTAATATTTCTTCATTGGCGTTGTCCATAAACAAGTTTTGTGTTATGAATTGTTGAAATCTGGACGTTGATCTTTGTGTAATTGAGATTTCCAACTAAAGATAGCAAATTTGTACCTGAAGTTCGGTTTCTAGGAAGTCGAGTATAACACTCGGAATTATCCCCCGCACTCCACCTCCATCAATGCTTAGTATGGTTATAAGATCTCCCTGTCCTGATGTTGCTTTTTTGGAGGCCATGAATGATACAAAATGTCACTTTTATCGTGGTGTTGATCAGTTGATGGAAGACCCTTTGGCTTTATTTCTTATATAGAGTGTTATAAAGGAATGTACGATTTAAATTAATTTTATCCATAACATTCTTGTCCTCGATCGTTTCATTATGATCAAGAACTTGTCAAAGATTGTAAAAGGATAATATAGAGTAGATTTATTAGTTACATTATTTCCAAAAGGAATGTAAGATTTTATTCGTTACATTGTTTCCTCGTTTTCAAGGAACTTGTTAGAGGGTGTTATACTCAATTTTGGAAAAGATACCTACCGCCATTTTTAAGTTTTCGCCAATAGGCAATATACAAAGGCGTAATGAAGAATATGTAGAAAAGGAATTAGTAATAGATAAAATAGAATCATAGATAAATCAAATAGAGAAATATAATATCCAAATATATGTAACAAAATAAATCTTACATTCCTTAATCGGTTATATATAACTAATAAACAAATAAAAATACGTAGAAAAGGAATTAGTAGTAGATAAACTAGAATCATAGATAAATCAAATAGAGAAATATAATATCCAAATATATATATAAAAAAATTGAGTTTTAATCCTTTATCGGTTATATATATATATATATATATATATATATATATATATATATATATATATATATATATATATATATATATATATATATATATATATAGGGTTAGGTTCATGTGAAACGGTCTAATTTTGTGAGACCGTGAGACGCATTTTTTTATTTTTTTTATTTTTTTAAATTTTTTTTAGTTAATTCAAATTCCGAAAATAATATTTAAAAAAAGAATTTTTTGATTTTTCCATTTATTTTGCATTTTAAAATTATTTTTAGAATATGTACAGTGTAATATTCTATTTAGAATATTTCACGTATTTTTCAAAAAAAATAGGATTTTTTTTATTTTTTTTTTAGTTAATTCAAGTTCCGAAAATAATATTTAAAAAAAGAATTTTTAGATTTTTCCATTTATTTTGCATTTTAAAATTATTTTTTAGAATATGTCAGTGTAATATTCTATTTAGAATATTTCACGTATTTTTCAAAAAAAAAACGGAATTTTTTTTATTCTTTTTTTTTTAGTTAATTCAAGTTCCGAAAATAATATTTAAAAAAAGAATTTTTGGATTTTTCCATTTATTTTGCATTTTAAAATTATTTTTAGATTTGGTCTCACGGTCTCACAAAATTAGAATGGTCTCAAATGAACCTGAACCTATATATATATATATATATATATATATATATATATATATATATATATATATATATATATATATATATATATATATATAATGCACAGATCTAGATTACCTGATAAATAGAATCAACAGTCATGATCTGAAGGTCTATGATATTACAATAGGGTAGCATGTATCATATAATCACACAAATTTTAGCAAAAGGGTATTTTGGACAATTAACCTACTTTAAAAAATGAAATTTTCAGATTTTAAAGGATCATTAATTCCTTTATTTTTAAAAAATCTGAATTTTTTAAATTAATTCTAATTAAATTTTAATATTATTTTTAATAATAACCGACTTTATTCTGTCAGAATAACAAAAAATCAACAATAAACTAGTAAATAAATTTGTAGTTTTATTCTGGCAGAATATTGTTTAATTCAAGATATTTTTTATATTAAACATGCTTAAATAATTATACAACATATTATTAAGAATAACATTTTCTAAAGAATACGAATTTTATTCTTTATGAATCACTATTTACATTCATCCGTAAAAAAAAAAAAAAAAAAAAAAAAAAAAAAAAAAAAAAAAAAAAAAAAAAAAAAACTATAGACAAATATTACATTCATTCTAGAAAATTTATGACTAATAATGGTTTAAGGATTACATTTATTCTTAAAGATTTTAAATAAAAATAGTTAAAAAAAAATAAAAAAATAAAAAAATAAAAAAAAAAAAAACGCAAAATCTAACAAAAACACTAATACATTCCGAAAGAATAACAATTTATAAATTCTGACAGAATACATTATGCTAGAATACAATACTGTTCTCCATATTTTCTTCATTTTCCACATTAATGACAACCTCTTCAAAACATAAATTCACAAAGAAAACATAATCAACTTTCAAACATTAAAAAATTTAGTGCATTAAATAGAATAAAACAATAAATTCTGATAGAATGTGATATACATTTAAATAGAATATAACTATAATTTCTACAAACCAACATTAACAATCGTCCCTAAACTTGCAATGTATATTATTCTGAAAGAATGTAATGTTTCATTATTTAGGATTTCATTCTATAAAGAATCGAGACCAATAACAAGAATGGAAACCAATTCTATTCTGACAGATTTGATGTAACAGCCTGGAATTTCAAATATTGATATAATTATGATTTGGGGGTGTTTTAAGAAGGGACTCGGCGAGTTGGAGCCTTAACTCGCCGAGTAGAATCGCAGACTTGGTCGCGGGTTCGCGACTGGACTCGACGAGTCCAGATATGGACTCGGCGAGTCGACGCTGTTCAGCAGAAACCCTAACCGTTTGGTGTTGGGTTGTATATAACGCCTCTTAGGCCGTCATTGTCCGTCTTTTGGTCGATTGAGAAGCACCCTAAGCGGCTGTGGGCATCTAGAGCCAGATTGAAGGCCATTGGTGACTTGAAGAAATTGTGGTGCAAAGAGGGAAGGGTTTTGGCTAAAGGAACTACAAGGGATTCGAGTTCTGAGGTTTGGGGACACAGAGAGTGTGTTATTCAGGTAATAATCCGGATCATTTCTATTATATTGATGTGTGCATGAATCTAGGGTTTATGGAACCCATTTGGTGAATAGATGGATTATTACTTTGTTAATCAAACGGATATAACCCTGTATTAGGACCTTAGAGATCCAGAAGGTTCCATGCTTGTGTATTTCGGAACCATAATTGTCCCAGGAAGCAGTTTGATCGACTGCATGGCATGGACTCGACGAGTCTGATGAACAGACTCGGCGAGTAGCTTGAAGAATAACTGGGACTCGTCGAGTTGTTCTTCAGACTCGGCGAGTTGAGTCGGGGTGGCCCCGTGATTCTTCCAGGAGGAACTCGTCGAGTAAAAAGGGGATACTCGACGTGTAGAAAGGGAATCTTAAGGAATCGGTGAGTCAAGGGCGAGTGGACTCAGAGTCGTTGAACTCAGCGAGTCTTGGGGTGACTCGGCGAGTTAGGTCGCGGGTTAAGCGAAGTTCTGAGTATGGGGACTCGGCGAGTCACAGGGTTGACTCGACGAGTAGGGTCAGTCAGGGGTTGACTTTGACCTTGTCTTTGACCAAGGATTGACCAGTGGTTCCAGGGGTATTTTGGTAATTGTTGTTATTGTTTGGGTTCAGTGCATTGGTGACTATCCATAGGTGGAGATCGTATCAGTGATCGGAGCAGCTTGAGCTATCTGTTCAGTCGGCAGTTTCGAGGTGAGTTATCCTCACTATATCGCTAGGGTTTATGGCACTAAGGCCGACCCTTTTATCGGATGGAAATCCGGGTAGTTGTAAGTTGTTATATGTTATGGGCCGGAAGGCAATATGTTACGGGCCGGAAGGCGATTATGTTGTGTGACGGACCGGAAGGTTAGGGCCTGGAAAGGCGTATATGTGGTTGGTATTCTGGGGGTATCTCACTAAGCTTTCGGGCTTACAGTTGTGGTTTTATGTTTCAGGTTCTCAAGAGTCTGTGGCAAGGCAAAGGCGTGATCGTACCGTTCCTCGCATTGATGTTTTATAATATGAACCTGGGAAATTACTCTGTTTAATAATGTATTGAAAACCTTTTTGTAACAACGTTAATAAAATGGGTGATTTTGAAAAGTTTTAATTGTTTTGAAATTTTGGATGTTACAAGTTGGTATCAGAGCCTTGGTTTGAGTGAATTGGGGAAACATCCGTGTGACTCCAGTCTCAAATCGAGGAGGATTTTAAAAAGAGAAATTAAAATGGTTTTCAAATTTAGTAAAAGGAGGACGCGGAGGTACGATCAGCCAGAGCCAGTAAGTAACCCCAAGATACCACACATGATATTGTTTATTTGAGCTTGATAGAACAGCATGCTAGAGTTAGGCTAGGGATCTTCAGGAATTCATGATAATGTTGCCTGATATGTGATGCCTGTAGCCTAGGGTCCCTTATGGGATGTTCTCAGTGTTCCTCTAGTGTTAAGGGTTGATAGTTGTTATGCATGTTCCCTAGGGTATTGTGGTAGTACTTCATACAAATATGGGTAGGTGTGGAAGGTAGTATGGGCCCGTACTACTGAAAGCACAGGACCCATACGCGTATCAGGGAAGCCATGATCTCTAGGGTAGGGTTGCGAGAGTTGGATCCCAGGATTTTGGGAAGTGTCTGAGATGGGTAGGGTGTCTTCGACATGGAGATTTCGAGGCATGATGATAGTGGATCCGGATCAGGATCGGGAGCTGGAGAGCGAGTTCCGGGTGGATCAGTGCAGTCGGAGGTTATCGATCGGACGAGCACGAGCGAGCGGGATGCGAGGATTCGCGAGATCCTGCATGATGAGGTTGCTGCATTGTTCCGGGCTGAGTTGCCGGAGATGTTTGGGTCGATCAAGACCGCCATGATTGAGTATTTCGACGAGCGATATGCGGCTCTCGCAGAGACGGTTGTCGCGGCGGCTACAACGGCTGTAGCAGCGACGAGGGGAGGAGCTAGTCGGGGTTTTCAGTATCGGGACTTCTATTATACGAAGCCTCCCACATTCGATAGGGTTCAGGACCCGAGTGTTGCTATGGGATGGTTATCAGATGTGGAGGGGTATTTCTCCACGAGTTTATGCCCCGCTGATCAGAGGGTGAGGTGTGCTCTGAACCTGTTGAGGCTAGGAGCGAAGGATTTATGGAGATTGACCACGGGGTCATATTTCGACGCACAGAGGGCTGCGGTTTCAGGGGATCAGTTCAGAGAGACGTTCAGTACTTGCTATGTTCCGCGGGATAAAAAGGAGAGATTGGCTCAGAAGTTCCTTGAGCTGAAGCAGGATTGGGAGTCGGTGACTGAGAGCACCAGGATGTTTATTGAGAGGGCGATGTTTTGCCCTGAGTTCGCTTCGGAACAGGCTCAGATGTCCCGATATCTGAGTATGCTCAAGAGGGATATCAGACAGTTCGTGTCTGCATAGAGGTGTGAGACCTTGTTGGAGTTGCAGGAGGCCGCCATGTGGCGTGAGTTAGAGGTTGAAGTTGCAGTTGCGTGAGCTGAGGCAGGCCCCGATGCAGTCGCAGTCGGCGCCGAAACGGTTCAGGACCGTAGATGTTAGAATGGGGGATCGGAGCGGCCACACTTGTGGGAAGTGTGGGAGGGGTTACACCGGAGCTTGCTGGTCCGGTGGTGCATGCCGCAAGTACGGAAAGGAGGGGCACGGTGCACGGGATTGTCGGCAGTCAGTGCCAATTCGGGATTTGAGGATTTGTTATCAGTGTCGGCAGGTTGGACATTTGAGGGTCAACCGTCCACAGCTTTCTGCAGGACCGGTGCAGGCTCTAGCACCGGCCACCTCGAGGAGTTCAGGAGGAGGACAGGATGGAGCGGAGCTCAAGGGCTTAGGGTCGTGCTTATCGGCTTGCGGCGGAGGGAGATGGAGCAGTGCCGGAGGCAGCTGCGGGTATGAGGCTTTCTTAATGTCTTGATTGGCTTGTGTTGATTGTGACGTATTGTTCGTGCTGGTATCTTGTGTGGATTTCGATGCGGTATTCGTTGTTTCGCGGGTTTGGCATGGTTATGAATTGGTGCTTCAGGTTTTCGCCTTGGCATTCGTTGTTCCCTGATGGTCTGGTATGGTTATAGTTTGGTGTTTTGGTGCCGGTAGTCTTGTGCGGTTTTCGATGTGGTATTCATCCTTTGGCAGGTTGTGGGTTGGTTACGAGTTATTGTTTGGGGATTTCGTTGGTCATCGTTCGTGAGGATTGTTAGTGGAAATGCGGCATTGGGTTGAATGTCGGGTAGCAATTGCAGTCGTAGAGGGGATAATGGAAAGACCGGATTCTTTTGAGTGGATTGATCAGGGAGGAGATGTGTGTTGCTGAGGGTCGCTTATGCTGGTGGGAAGCAGTCAGTGTGTAAATGTTCTCTTTGTGCAGGATTGTTCTGAAGGGTCGTTAATGACGATCGGTGGCAGTTAGTCAGTGCTTTAGTGGGGGAGAATTGGAGAATTCTCCAGGAGATCGATGTGTATGTGAGAGTGCTTAGCTGTTGGGATTCAGCAGTGTTGTCAGCTCAGAGTATAGGCCGACGAGAGCGGGTGTCGAGTATGCGGGGCGGGATACAGACCTAGGGCATTTGACTGTGGAGGCCGGGATCAAGCCTGAGTAAGTAATCGGGGTTATGCGATCAGAGTATTTGTATGTTTGAGGTACGTGATGGGTTGTACTGCATTAATCCCACGGGATTATGTTGTGCATGTTTCTAGAGCTGGAACCGGAAGGTTCCCAGCGTTAGAACCTGAGGGTTCGCAGAGTTTGGGTGTACGGACCCACAGAGATATAGCCTCGAGTGGCTAGTATGTGTTATGAGAGTCGGTCCAGTCATGCTGGAGACTCTGTTGGTATTGCTGGATCAGTTTGAGATTGCGGATCGTGTATGTTACAGTGTGATTGCATTGGAAGGTCTGGCCCCGGGTTAGTAATCTTGTTTAGCTGAGGCAGTGATGTTGATGAGTGGAGAGAGTGCATGGGATTGAGAGCCCCTGCAAGGATAACCAGGGTATGTGAATAACGGTTACGAAAAAGGGTGGTATCGCTTGGGGCAAGCACAGTGGCACCGGTTGGAGTGGCATTATGGCCAAGAGGGTCCTTTGGAAGGAAAAAGGGAAAGGTGTGTAACTCCGAAGGGGAGTGCAAGTTCACAGGAATGAAAGCTACAGAGCAGAATTATGGTTAGAGTATTTCGAGTATGGCTTTGAGCATCGTGTCCGCGACAGCGAAGTAGGAACCCATCTGGTTTGGGGATGTCTGTGGAGGCTCAGAAGGGATGCAGGGGGAGAGAGAATCTTAAATTCTCAGTGTGATTCTGATCAGAGTGTAGGAGGGATGTAGTGGTTCATCTTGGGAGATGTTCGAGGATATCATCAGTGTATTGGGTCTTCCAACCTGCGGGTGTTGGGACTAGTTCAGTAGGTGTATGTGATGGCAAGAGGAGGGCTTGTGAGAGTTGCTCTGAGAGGGAGAATGGACCTCTCAGTTGGTCCGGAATGGACAAAGTGGGCTTTGGATCGGGGATTCGGTGGTTCATGGTTCCCTAACCCTTATGGGTCGAGTGATTGTTGAGATTTTGAGCAGAGTTGCATCTTGGGTAATTCTCGGTTACAGAGAGCGATGGACAGTACAGAGATTGGGCTTCAGTCGACAGAGCAGATTCAGCAGATGAGACAGAGGTTATTGACCGCCCAGAGCCGACAGGAAAAGTTATGCAGACAGCCACCGATCCGAGCTTGAGTTTCAGGTCGGCGACTTCGTACTTCTGAAGGCCTCTCCTTAGAGAGGAGTGATTCGATTCAAGAAGAGGGGCAAGTTGGGGCCCCGATATTGGGCCATTTCGGGTGATTGCAAGGATAGGCCGGGTAGCCTATCGGTTGGAGTTGCTCACGGATTTGAGACAAATCCATGATATTTTTCATGTGTCGCAATTAAGGAAGTACATGGCCGATGAGTCGGCAGTGGATCCATTTAGAAGACATTCAGGTGGATGCAAGCCTGAATTACACCGAGAAGCCAGTGGTCATCAGAGAACGGAAGATCGAGGTTCTGAGGAATAAGGAGATACCTCGGGTGTTAGTTCAGTGGCAGCACCGGAGGGGATCGGAAATGAACTGTGATCTGGAACGTGATATGTGGGAGCAGCATTCGGGGCTATTTTCAGAGTGAGACTTCGAGGGCGAAGTCTAGTTCTAGTGGGGGAGAGTTGTAACAGCCCGGAATTTCAAATATTGATATAATTATGATTTGGGGGTGTTTTAAGAAGGGACTCGGCGAGTTGGAGCCTTAACTCGCCGAGTAGAATCGCAGACTTGGTCGCGGGTTCGCGACTGGACTCGACGAGTCCAGATATGGACTCGGCGAGTCGACGTTGTTCAGCAGAAACCCTAACCGTTTGGTGTTGGGTTGTATATAACGCCTCTTAGGCCGTCATTGTCCGTCTTTTGGTCGATTGAGAAGCACCCTAAGCGGCTGTGGGCATCTAGAGCCAGATTGAAGGCCATTGGTGACTTGAAGAAATTGTGGTGCAAAGAGGGAAGGGTTTTGGCTAAAGGAACTACAAGGGATTCGAGTTCTGAGGTTTGGGGACACAGAGAGTGTGTTATTCAGGTAATAATCCGGATCATTTCTGTTATATTGATGTGTGCATGAATCTAGGGTTTATGGAACCCATTTGGTGAATAGATGGATTATTACTTTGTTAATCAAACGGATATAACCCTGTATTAGGACCTTAGAGATCCAGAAGGTTCCATGCTTGTGTATTTCGGAACCATAATTGTCCCAGGAAGCAGTTTGATCGACTGCATGGCATGGACTCGACGAGTCTGATGAACAGACTCGGCGAGTAGCTTGAAGAATAACTGGGACTCGTCGAGTTGTTCTTCAGACTCGACGAGTTGAGTCGGGGTGGCCCCGCGATTCTTCCAGGAGGAACTCGTCGAGTAAAAAGGGGATACTCGACGTGTAGAAAGGGAATCTTAAGGAATCGGTGAGTCAAGGGCGAGTGGACTCAGAGTCGTTGAACTCGGCGAGTCTTGGGGTGACTCGGCGAGTTAGGTCGCGGGTTAAGCGAAGTTCTGAGTATGGGGACTCGGCGAGTCACAGGGTTGACTCGACGAGTAGGGTCAGTCAGGGGTTGACTTTGACCTTGTCTTTGACCAAGGATTGACCAGTGGTTCCAGGGGTATTTTGGTAATTGTTGTTATTGTTTGGGTTCAGTGCATTGGTGACTATCCAGAGGTGGAGATCGTATCAGTGATCGGAGCAGCTTGAGCTATCTGTTCAGTCGGCAGTTTCGAGGTGAGTTATCCTCACTATATCGCTAGGGTTTATGGCACTAAGGCCGACCCTTTTATCGGATGGAAATCCGGGTAGTTGTAAGTTGTTATATGTTATGGGCCGGAAGGCATTACTATGTGGACAGGAAGGTCATGGCCTGGAAAGGCGTATGTATGCGTCTAGTATGTTGACTGATTCATAGAGTAATGTTATGATAGTGACCGGTTAGACCAGTATCTTGTAAGAGTAATGCTATGATATGTGATATGTATGTTATATGTGGTAAGCTAATTGTTATATGTGTGCTATGTATGTCATGGGCCGGAAGGCGATTATATTATGGGCCGGAAGGCAATATGTTACGGGCCGGAAGGCGATTATGTTGTGTGACGGACCGGAAGGTCAGGGCCTGGAAAGGCGTATATGTGGTTGGTATTCTGGGGGTATCTCACTAAGCTTTCGGGCTTACAGTTGTGGTTTTATGTTTCAGGTTCTCAAGAGTCTGTGGCAAGGCAAAGGCGTGATCGTACCGTTCCTCGCATTGATGTTTTATAATATGAACCTGGGAAATTACTCTGTTTAATAATGTATTGAAAACCTTTTTGTAACAACGTTAATAAAATGGGTGATTTTGAAAAGTTTTAATTGTTTTGAAATTTTGGATGTTACATTTGATTACGGCAATCCACTGTTTAAGTTGACAAGGAATTCAAGATTCTATTATGAAAAAACTAGAATTCGATATTCCATTCTAGAATGGAAACCAATTCTATTATAAACAAGAATGGAAACCAAATCTATCATAAACAAGAATGGAAACCAATTCTATTATAAAATTAGAATTCGATATTTCATTCTAGAATCGAGACCAATAACAAGAATGAAAATCAATTCTATTATAAACACGATTTGAGCAAATAAACAGGTTGATTCAATGATAATGAGAAGATTATAGAGATAAGATTGTGTACCTTGACACAGATTTTCCAATCAATGTGTGGCCTCTTGAACTTCTTGACCCTTTTCTTGACGGTCTTCTTATCAAGCTTTGGAATCGTCATTAGTAACTATAAACAAGAGATAAAGAAACCACGATCAATTTTTTTTCTTGTAGCTTTAAAGAAGCATCAATCAACTTCAAATTCAGATAACAGATGTAATAATATGAGAGCTCAAAAACATTAATCAAATCTACAACCGTATTAAGATCTAAAAGAAAATATTGTCATGTACTTCAACAAATTATCAAGCTCAAAATGCTATGGAATTATTCAATATGAACCAAATATACATACACATATCTCATTATAGTAACATATTTACAACATCGATAACTAAAAAAAAATTGATTGCATACACTGGGTTAAAACACTTAAAACTTGTTGAAATTTAGATTCAATGAATCAACAGAGAACAAGTAATGAACATATATCCTTTTTCAAAAATGCTTCCAATATGTTACAAGATCTACAAACAACAAGTAGAGATACAATATTTCGTTTACAGTTAGATGTAATAGGAGATAACGAAGGGTAAATGAGGAAAAGTGAACCTGATGGACTTCTTCAACAAATAGCCTGGAAAGAAAGATCCCGATCCCGATGAAACGTGAACCTGACCGCCAACCTCCTCCGCCTGCAACTTCTAGCGCATCTCGGGGCCTGCGAATGAAATTGCGGCGACGATTGATGCGACCGAGCCCTCTAATGACTACCATTGTTGTTCCATCAAATGTTTCGGCTCCTAGTGCGGATACAGTTAGGGTTCTTCGATTGATTAGTTTGTAGGATTTAGGATTAGGATTGGAGAATTGGGTGGTGGTGAAATAGACATTGTGGGAGAAAAGGGCGGAGGAGACGAAGGGGAAAGATGATCTACAAAATGTAATTAACAGATAATTGATACTAAATCATCCCCTGTCTTCAAATCGAACCCCTTCCTCATCAAGATTTGTGTCGAAGCTATCTCTAATCAAACATCCATCGGTGTTCAAACTGAAACGAAAATTTGTAAGATGAAGGCTGATTGAAATGGTTTAGATCGATTACAGCAGATGGAAATGATGGCAGGAAACGAAAGGGAAGAACTAGGTCAAATATATTTACTTTATTTCCACAAGTGTTTGTTCCTGAACGACGGAAGTGTAGGATTTCAATTAAATGATTTTCTTAATTAAAAGTACAAAATGTTCAAAATACCCTTTATTGATTTATTTAATTATTTATTATTTCTTGAATTCTCATTGGTGCATTTAGGCACACAATATTTGTTGGAAACATTTGAACATATCTCTCTCTGTCTCTCTCTCTCTCTCTCTCTCTCTCTCTATATATATATATATATATATATATATATATATATATATATATATATATATATATATATATATATATATATATATATATAGGGTTGAGATCGGTTGAGAACTCAAAGTTTCCCGAAAACTAAAAGTAGAGCGTTTGATCAAAAATAATTTGTTAAGGACATGATCGTCATCTTACCAATCTCATTTAATGTTTAATTTTTTTGTGTTATTTAATATATTAATATAAATGTCTAAAAATTAACAAAATAACTAAAAATTTTGGATTTATTTTAAAAATAATAATAATAATTTTCGACTTTTTTAAAAAATGGAGATTTTTAATTTTTTTCAAAAAACATGAATTTTTCAAAAAAAATTAAAAAATAATAATTTTTAAAAAACCGCATCTTTTTTTAAAAAAAATGCATTTTTTCTAGAAAAAAACTATATTTTTTTTCAAAAAAATTGCATTTTTTTCTAAAAAAAACTACATTTTTTTCAAAAAAAAAAAAAAAAAAAAAAAAAAAAAAAAAAAAAAACTACGATTTTTATAAAAAAGTGCAATTTTTTTCAAAACTACATTTTTTTAACAAAAAAATCAACGTTTTAGGTGCATATAGGCATATTTTTTCAAATGCATATATGCATATTTCTTATACTATAATATTCGTAAGTAAATTATAATAAAATCTCATTTTTATTAATCAATCTATAAACATAATACAAGTATTTTATTCGATACAAAATAAAATCTAAAAAAACTACAAAGATTCATAGTGTTATCATTTCTTCATATCAAGATTTCCATAAATTCTTCAATTATCACTTTTCACCTCTTCAATATTTTCCAAAAATTCTTCAAAATCTACAAGAAAATAAAAAAAAATTGATTAATGCAAGAACACGCATATGTATATATCATGTAAGATTCACATGTGATTATATAATGTGATATTCACATGTGATTGTATCTTTTAAGATTTAAATGTGAAATTCACAAGAAATTTTTAAAAAATAATTAACAAAGAACACTTACACAAAATGCATGTGTGCATATAGACGTAATTCATATGTGATTCACTTGTGTTGTACATGTGAATCACATATAATTCACTTGTGAATTACATGTGAATCACACGTAATTGATGTGTGATTCACTTGTGATTTACATGTGAATTACATGTGATTTACATGTGAATCACATATAATTCATATGTGATTAACTTGTGAATCATATGTAATTCATAGGTAATTCACTTGTAATTTACATGTGAATCACAAATTAATCATATGTGAATCACATGTAATTCATATGTGAATTACATGTTATTTACATGTGAATCACATGTAATTCATATTTACATGTGAATCATATGTGAATTACATGTTATTTTGTAGCACCTGGTTCTTGGTACGTATTCTGTTATTAAATCTTCTTTTATTTTTGCATTTTTAGCCTTGGACTCGGCGAGTCGAAGGACTGACTCGCCGAGTAGAAGCGGGATGAGACGCGGAGTCTAAGTTGCGGACTCGGCGAGTCGGGTCCCGGACTCGGCAAGTAGCCGCTGTCTGGACAAAAACCCTAATCCAGGGGTTTACACCTTATTTAAACGACCTTATGTAGCCTCCACTCCCCCTTTATGCTCCCAAACACTTCTCATAGCAAACCTTAGCCGTTTTTGAGGAAATCCAAGGCTTTTGAGTGATTCTTGTGAGTTTTGACCTCAAGGAAGAAGGAAGAGCATAGAAGGATCAAGAGGAGACTGAAGGATTCGAGTTTGGTTCACCATTTGCAGTCTACAGAAGTTATAAAGTCTGAACCTTGCTCACTCATTTGTTAGATCCCTCTTTGGGGTGATTTAGGGCTTTTATAAGCCATTTTTGGTGGCCAACCATGTTTGCAAACATGGCTGGGGGTTTGAGCTTCTGGATCATGTCATTATTGGAGTCACAAGACAGATTTGGGTTGCTTTTGCACTCAAGGAAGGCCCCATGCAACAAAATAACCATTTTAGAGCCTTTTAAGCTCAAAAGTCCCATGCATGCATGTAAAGTTTGTAACTTTACGTGCTAGATCGAGTTTAGGGGCCTGGATCTATCTTTTGGTCAAGTGTTGTACATCAGACATCGAAGTTTTAAAGAGGGGATGTAACCGACTCGGCGAGTCCATTCCTGGACTCGGCGAGCCCAAGGGTTCTGTCCTATATCAGTGAGGGTCAAAAGGACCAGATGATTTGGGAGAGGTTTTAGGGAGTCCCGGGGAGTGACCCAACGTTCTGAACTAAGCAAATTGTTCTGGAAATTCATGGTACTCGGCGAGTGCATGAATGGACTCGGCGAGTCCAAGGCAATCTTCATAGAACTCGACGAGTTGTTCATCAACTCAGCGAGTCGAGGACAAAACGTGTTCATCGGATGTAGAGTAACTCGAAGAGTTGTTCATATAACTCGGCGAGTTAAGGGCAGGACATGAGTATCAGTTGATGATGAACTCGACGAGTTGTTCATACAACTCGGCGAGTCGGATGAGGATTCATTCGGTGTTCATTTAGAAGGAAAACCTGTCGAGTCATTGCCTAACTCGACGAGTAAAGACGGGTATGAGGTCTAATGGGAGGATAGGGACTTGGCTAGTTGGCGAGCCAACTCGGCGAGTCAGGTTAACTAGAAGTTGACTTTGACTTTGACTTGGTCAGGGGGGGGTAAAATGGTCATTTTACCCTAAGAGTAGATGTCAGTTTCTAACTAAGTGTTTTGTGGGAATTTTAGCCGGAGGATGTAACGCCCTGTTTATTTGAATAAATAAATAAATGTATAGAAGCCCTAAAATGAATAATAATTGAGCGAGGTGATAATTTTGAGGAGTTAAAAGTCATAATTACAGAAGTCAGGGTCCGTTTGGTAATTAATGGACTTAAATTGAAAAGATTTGAAGGCTTAAGGGTTTATTGGTGATTTATGGATCTGTTATGAAAGAAATTTATGGGTTCAGGGTTTAAAAGGTAAGTTTTGGACTTTGATTGAAAACAAATTAGGGTGGAGGGGCTGAAGTTGAATAATCTGATCATATGTTTGAAATAAGATACGGGATATACCCGTATCCCTTCCCCACGCCATTTCCTTCAACCCTAAAACTAAGAGACCCTTTCTTTGCTCCAGCCGCCATCACCATGCGTTTTCCTCCAGCCGCCACCGCCGATCTCGGGTCCGATTGCCATCCCTCCACCTGCAACCTTACCATCGGACGCCACCCAACAACCCTTGGTGCCGATGTCGTTGTGTGCAACTGTAAGAGTCGACGAAAAACCAAAGATGGAGGCCGAGAACATCGTCGAATGAGCGATCTGGAACTTCTCGGTATGCCAGCAACACTTGATTTCTTCATTCTCCTCTTCGATTTCGATGTCAAGATCATTGTGTCGCCGGCAACGAATTTTGGTCGCTACCCCCCAGCTTGTTTCAGCGTCGCTATCCGCCTAGTCGGTGGTGGGAGCGGTGGTCTCATGTCACGCAAAGATACATGTTGCTGTCGAACCATGAAGTGTTGTGAGATTGTTGCTGGCCGGAAATCGAGGAAAAGAACCACCATGGCCGCTTGCCATGGTGGTCGTCGCTACTGCCGCCTCCCGGTGATGCTGCGACCGCTGTGAGCCACCAGGTGGGTGGTTAGGTCCATAGTGCAAATGAGAATCACGTGTGTGGGGCTGTATTTCCATATTTAGTGTGTGATATGTGTGTGTTGTCTAGCCGGAATTCTCAAGAACAGCCGCCGGCCACCGCTAGGGTGGTTATGTGCGTGTGTTATAATTAGTTAGTGTGTGTGTGATCATTTTGAGTTAAGCACTGTAATTGTAATTAGCAAGATGAATAATAAAAAGAAACTCAAAACCACCACCGTAAGGTGGTGGCCGCCGTCGTGAGCCGCCATGGACCACCACTACCCGAGGTGGTAGTGGGCGGTGTCCCACAAGCAAAACCCTAATGGGCTTAGAGATTTATTTTGGGCCTATTGGGCCACATTTGGATGAGGAACCCTAATTAGGGTTTAGAAAACCCTAATTGTGAGGGTTTGGGCCTTAGACTTATTGGACCCACTTTTGGGCCATTGAGATAGGACTATGTATTAAGCCCAATCACTCCATCTCATTTATATAGTAGAGTAAAGGACTTAATGGACTAAGTCCTTAATGGGCTAATTGAGAAATACTAATATTTGAGAGATTATCAGCACGCACACGAGAATTATTTAATAAGTGAATATTAAATAATAATCATTGGCAGAAATTAATCTAAGCAATAATGGACTTAATGGATTAAGTCCCTAGTGTGTTAAGTCCTTAGTGGGTTAAGTAAGCAACACTTAACCCTAGTTATCATTTGATGTGAAACCCTAATTTCACTTGGGCTTTGTGTTGGGCCATCCGAGAATAATCAAATGGACTAGAGTAATTAGTGGGGCTTTAAGGTAAGGCCCATATGAAGGATTGGGCCTAATTTGGAAAATTGGGCCATAGATGGGCCATAGTTAGGGCCGAGAGGATTGTATGATATTGGGCCCTTAGAATGGGACATGTTGGACTAGACTGGACATTTGGGCCTTAAGGGAAGTCCATGTAGAGGTTTGGGCCCAATTTGGAAAATTGGGCCATATGTTGGGCTTTTATCCCTAGTTGACTTTGGGCCTATGGTTTGGGCCTTGGGCTTGGGTAAGCCAAGCTAGGGGTAATGTAGTAATTATCCAAAGCATGTATTTTTAGTTATGTGTTAGAACCCAATTATTAATTGGGTGTTATTTGGTGTTGACAGTTCAGGAATCTGTCAACCAGCAGCTGGGGTGGAGTCTGCGGGACTTCGGCAGTGTGGGATTGTGTCTACGGGACTTCAGCAGTGTGAGGTGAGTTTCCTTTCAGTAGGAACGGGTCTAAGGCCACAATGCCGGCCCGTTTAGCTAGCAGTAGTTTTCAGATTTTGATCTAATGCAGTAGTTAGTATGTTTGATGCCTTCGTGGCTCAGACAGAATTTATGTGTTATGTGTTCCGGGCTACGGCCCGAGGTAGTATGCAGTATATGTGAGTTTATGCCAGTTGATATGTTATGATATGCTGTGTTCAGTCAGCTTCGGACTTCGGTCCGATAGAGGGGCAAGGCCCCAGTCAGTTAGCTTCGGACTTCGGTCCGATGGAGGGGACAAGGTCCCAGACAGTCAGCTTCGGGCTTCGGTCCGATGGAGGGGGCAAGGCCCCAGTCAGTTAGCTTCGGACTTAGGTCCGATGGAGGGGACAAGGTCCCAGACAGTTAGCTTCGGACTTCGGTCCGATGGAGGGGGCAAGGCCCCAGTCAGTTAGCTTCGGACTTCGGTCCGATGGAGGGGACAAGGTCCCAGACAGTCAGCTTCGGACTTCGGTCCGATGTAGGGGACAAGGTCCCAGTCAGTCAGCTTCGGACTTTGGTTCGATGGAGGGGGCAAGGCCCCAGTATGTGCTTGATATGTTATTGTTTGGTATGTGGTAGTTTGGGGGAGCTCACTAAGCTTCGTGCTTATGGTTTTCAGTTTTGGTTTCAGGTACTCAGTTTTCAAA
Organism: Lactuca sativa; assembly: GCF_002870075.4. Taxonomy (NCBI): domain Eukaryota; kingdom Viridiplantae; phylum Streptophyta; class Magnoliopsida; order Asterales; family Asteraceae; genus Lactuca; species Lactuca sativa. Next base: position 164,365,721 of record NC_056623.2, on the reverse strand, counting down.
AGAGGAGTTCGGGAAGATTGCAGTGCACACACCATTTGTTCAGCCTGGGATGTTTATACTCTGATATATATCTGACAGTTGTTAACATATTTTGAGATAAATTCTTTATGACTCTTATATGACGTTTGATGAATATGGTTTTATTACTAATTTTAAAAGAAATTTTCGGGTCGTATTTGTGGGTCGTTACAGAGGATTTCCGGAGCAGCAGCAGCAGTAGTTGGAGGATTCCCGCACAGTTCAGCACCTACTACGAGGTGAGTTACCTTCCAGTAGTGGTGGATCTACGGCCATAATGTCGGCCCACCAGTAGGGTTCGTATGCCAGATGATTGTCTTTGTGATATCATTTTGGTTTGCTACTACTTGATATGTTATATGCTAGCATGATATGTTGTATGTGATAGTAGTAGAGTACGGTTGTTAGGACCGAAGGGTAGTCGGACACCCTAGATACGTCTGACATTATGTGATGATATGATTGCATGCTGGCTTGCTATGTTATATGCGATAGAGGTAGTAGGAGGGGACCAGTCCCCGAGTTCGATTGTTAGGACTGAAGGGTAGTTCAGGCACCCCAGATATGTCTGATAATATGTTTATGCTATGATATATGTGATAGTAGTAGTAGGAGGTGAAATAGTCCCCGAGGTTCGATTGTTAGGACCGAAGGGTAGTCAGCACCCCAGAATGGCTCGACATGGGTAGGTCAGCGCCCCAGAATGGCTTGACACGGGTAGGACGGCGCCCCAGAATGGCTTGACACGGGTAGGACGGCACCCCAGAATGGCCGTACGGGTAGGTCGGCACCCCAGAATGGTCGTACCGGGTAGGTCGGGCACCCCAGAAATGCCTGGCAGTATCTATGTTATGTGATTGTATGGTAAGTGGTACGATGGGGGAACTCACTAAGCTTCATGCTTACAGTTTTCAGTTTTGGTTTCAGGTACCTCTTCAGCGAAGGGGAAGGAGCTGGCGCGGTAGCGGCACATCATACACACACACATTGGTTTTCCGCATTTATGAGATGTTCTGGTATCGTACTCTGACATTATTATTATTTTCATGTTTTGGGTTTTCAGACACGAGATATGTTTTATGAAATGATATGAACGGATGACGTTTTACTACAATTGTTTTACAAACCACTTAATTTAAATGAAATTTTTGGCTTGTATTTTTGGGATGTTACATATTTACATGTGAATCACATGTAATTCATATGTGATTCACTTATGATTTACATCACATATAAATTACAAGTGAATCACATGTAATTCATATGTGATCCACTTGTGATTTATATGTGAATCATATGTAAATTACATGTGAATCACATGTAATTCATATGTAAAGTTTGCAACCAAAATACTTCAATAAAATTATATTTTCATTTGTATATTATACTAATGGATTAGTTTATTGGTCACCGAATCAGAAATCAATGATGGAACAGAAAATATCCCAAAGATTAATTAAAATATACCTCTTTCCTCAATGTAAAATGACTGAAATCCAAACGAAAATGAGTGTTATACTTTGATGAGGCATTTAATCTTATAGGAATTCTAATTTTTGGAGCATCAAGGTTAATATCAAGAGCAAATCTGCAAATGCAAGAAGAAATAAGGGAAATTAGCAAACATTGCATCAGGACTACAAGAATATCCTATTTTCTCTTTAAGGAATGACACAACCTTGATTTTGTTGCTCCTTTTTGCAGCTTTCCACTCACTTTGTAGATCCTCATTATCTGCAAACTGCATAAAAAGGTCAATAGTTCTGGATCACAGACTTTGTCTTTATCCAAACAGACATCATTTATTCATAACCACACTTAAAAGTTAAAACATCACATCGAAAAATAACATATTATTCTAAAAATAAAACTAACATATATATATATATATATATATATATATATATATATATATTATTGTACTGTTTTAAAATATAACATTTACAATGTGTAATTAGTCATTTCTTAATTCTAAATCAAGATTTGAAACATCATAATTAATACTGGACTCGTTTTAAAGCCCCTGATAAAAAATTTATAATGATATAAATTGTGATGAATACATAGAAAAAAGGAAAGATAAAATTAAATTTATTAGTTATTACCTTACGCAATTCTGTTAATTTTTCAGTGTTGAGTACCCAATCTTCTCCACCAATCCACTTGGTTATGATTTTACTGACGACAGGATTGCAGTAATATATCCATCTTCTTGGTGTCACTCCATTTGTTTTGTTTTGAAATTTCTCAGGTTAATTATGTAAAAGGTCAATATAAAGTAAATTACTCTATAATATACTTAAATTTTGATTTTTTTAATAACTTACCTACTAAGTGAATCTTGAACAGTATGTGCAACAAATGCAAGGTTTAGATTTGCAGAGCCTTCAACGATATCTTTAGGAGTCAAGTATCTTTTGCAATCCATTTTTTCTGCATGCTCGAGTACCAAATTTGCCATTTCAACCAGATCATTGGTATTGTGCCTGGGCTGCAATGTTTTGGTGCAAGGACATTAAGCAGGTAAGCATAAGCTTCTCCATCCTACACACATCATGTACCAAATCACACTGCTGTTAATAAACATGAAAAAAAACACAAATGAAAAACGAAGATTTATCTTGAGATCAGATGAGAAATTTGTTACAGGTTTCTTGTATCCTGCTTTCTTACATGATTCGAATTTCAGTGAATAACCTGGTCCAATCAACATCAACATCAAACTAAACCGGTATGTGGTTTCTAGCGAGGAGATCGGAAAGCAATTTAGTGAGAAAATCAGCTCGACTCCGGTGATAATCAGTCCACACACACAAATGCTTTATTGCTTCCCTTTTCTCCTCTTTGAGAACAATTATAGTTTCATGATTCGATTAGGGAGGAATAGAACAATTATAGTTTCATGTTGTGGTTAGGGGTGATTACCTGACGAACCAGTGGAAGGATTTGGCGGAGCAGGCGAATGATGATTCGATTCACGACTAGAAACACAAAGAACCTAAAAAGAATCTAAAGCCAGGGACATATCTAGAAATTAGATTTAAACACGGTCTCATCTATCACCACAAAAAACACCGATGAACATAATTAGAACTCCAGCCATAGTGAACAAGCTTTGAATTGATCTAGAATCAGAATGATGGATGTGAGAAAGGAAATCGATTGAGAAAGCTCTGTATAGATTTACGTCTAGAATCAAAGAGAAGAAGGTGAAGAGATTTACGGATGTTATTAGTTGTATGGATCGGTAACTTCAATGTTTTCGTTTTCTGAAAGGGGTTGCTTCAAGGAGGTTTGTGCCTCCATGTCCGTGGTTAAATCATGGAGGAAATAGATGGAAATCAACGAGGTGTGATCATTGTGGAGACCGACGTTGATCTGGAAGGCAGAGGGCACCGATATGGAAGGCGGATGGATCTGATCTAGAAGCAATTGTCGGTGAAGCTCTGAAAGAAAGAGAGTCGTTGGGTGAGACAATCGATGGATTTGGGAGAAAAAGAATCGATCGGATTTTAGGGGAATGATCTAATTTCCATATTTTTTTCATACCGATAATACCCTTATGATTATGTTTACAGAAACCTAATATGCCACTAAAGATGGTCATATTTACAAAATATGCCATTGATCATCTAAGTCATCCAAATAATTGATCCAACGCTCCACTTTTAGTTCTCGGAAAACTATGAGTTCTCAAATGATCATTGCTCTCTTTCTCTCTCTCTCTCTCTCTCTCTCTCTCTATATATATATATATATATATATATATATATATATATATATATATATATATATATATATATATATATATATAAACAAATAACATTGGTTTGCCACGACCAAAACTAAGGCGGAATGGTATTTTCACGAGCCATGTTACTAGAATCATAGATAAATCATATATAATATCCAAATAAATGTAAAAAACTCCATTATATATATATATATATATATATATATATATATATAGGCTTAGGTTATTTTGTTTAAAGTAATTATTATGTTATTGTATGCATAAATGTGGGCCAATCAAATTTACTTATTTTAATAAAGTGATTAATATATATTATTGAATTAAATATGATTGAAAAAATCATCTTAATTAATTACAAGGGTAATTTAGTCAATTAATATAGATTTAAAGAAGGAAAATTGCATTTTTTGTAAGGGATCATAGATTCTATTAATTTTAAAAATCCGATTTTACGAATTATAATTCTTTTAATTTGGATATTCTAACAAAATATGTTTATAAGTATATTCAAAAATAAAAATATTATTGAACCATAAATAATAAAAAATATTCTTGAACCTATTTCTTGATGATGACTTTAAAAACTTCTTGAAGAATAACAACTTCTTGTAAAATAACAAAATCTTGAACAATCAATTGAAGAATAAAAACAAAAAATACATTATTTCTTATAGAATACGGGTAACAGTTGTTAAGAATTACATTTATTATTAAAGAATAAAACTAAAATAACAATCAAAACGGGGAAGAAAACATCAAAATCTAACAACGACTAATACATTCTAAAAGAATAATGTGGTCCGTTCTTCAAGCATCAACTTCTGTGATTCCAACAGAATTGGAATTCTTCATTCCATTCCAACAAAATTGGAATTCGTCATTCCATTCCAATAGAATTGGAATCTCACCAATATCATCCATTGAATTATCTACATAAATGAATAAGATTATTCCAAGATTCACAATGTACAGAAAGCCAAACATTATCTGAAATAACAAGAAAGATATTGAGCCAGCAACAAATTTATGTAATTGTGAAATACCAAATGTAAGTAAAAAATCACCTGGGCAGGATACAGTTGGCCTCCTGTAACATATTATATGTCACCTTCCTTCTTTAACAACAAAATCGATAAATAATGTTTAAAATATATATGAGAAAATGAAAAAAAACCATTGAAATATGAATTTAAAACCTTAAAACGGGTTCTAGAGCTTTTGTTCTGTTCTTGGACATTTTATGGTCAACCCATTAAAGTCTAAATTGAGTCCACCGAAGTACTGTTTTCAGAAAAGGCATAACGAATTACAATCAGGACCTATATACTAAAAATAATGGATAAAATGTTTGGTAGATTGTTTTAATAATTCCTGTTTTTTTAAAGATTTGTGAGAAAATATCAATAACTACATCATACGTTATGATGAGTGAAACTATGATTGCATTGTACCCATTAGGTTCACTGAGTCGAAATGAAAACAACACTTAACAATGTCTTTTTAGTATAATAAATCAAGAAAAGCAAGAAACTTGCCATAATTTATGAATTCAGGCTCGATGCTGTTGCTTCCAGTGCCACTAAAGCGGCTGAGACTATGAGTCGATGTACAAATATTGATCTCGATTTCGCCTCTGATCGTTTTAACGGATTCGGACTCTGGATCGTCGGGGTCGATTCTGGACCTATCGAGAACTGAATCTGTAGGAAGAATTCTCTCTTGGGCGTAAGAACCCACCTCCTGGCTTGCGTAATCCACGACATCTCCAACTTTGCAGAAATAGGTTCTTATTGAAAAAAAAAACACAAAAATCGACACAGTAGAACCGTAGGCGATGGGGGAAGAAATCGACATTCGAAGTAAGGAAGAAGATGTGATGATCAGTAAGGAAGAAAGGGAGAACATCGATTACCACCATCAAGACCACCTCTGTTCGATGCTTGATCGCTCGATTCTTCCCTCCCCCGATCTATGAAGAAGACGATGAAGGGTCGCTGGTGTCAATTTGTTCAATTTAGGGTTTTCAGAATCGGTTTTTAGATAAAGAGGAGAACGAGATTTAAACTGGAGAGATACCATGATTATAGGGATTATTTTTGGAATTTATTAAGCAAATTACTAAATTACCCTTATTTATTTATATAATTATTTAATTTTGATTGGCCCACATTTATGCATACAATAACACAATACTTAGTTAAAACATTTGAACCTAGCTCTCTCTCTCTCTCTCTCTCTGTATATATATATATATATATATATATATATATATATATATACTATTATATATATATATATATATATATACACTATTATATAGATATTTCTTGAAATTTAAAAGGTATCACTCCTACAACATCATGTACAACCAACTTATGCTTACCATTCAATACACATTACATTTCCGTTTCAGAAACTAATCACATTAAACATTAATGCTTCATAAATAATCAAACGATACTCTTCTATCAATTAAATAACTTTCCTTCTTTATTCCCCCAATCACGTGTTGTTATCTTCAACCTTCCCCCATTAAAACTCATACTCAGTTTATCTAGCCATTTCAATTTCCAAATTTGAATCCTAAAATTTCATATTCTCTATTTACAAAGTTCCAAGGAATATGGACACATAATAAAAGATTTTATGGCTCATGTAAAATTTCTACAATATTCTTTCTCTGAATGTTGCTTTTTTTCTTACAATAGACCTAATTGGATTTCTTGTTAAAATAATGTGCCCTCAATGGAAATAACGGTAATTTTGGGTCTAGATGGTGATGACATGATTCATATTCTCTACATCCTTATCAAATTATTAAACGTCACCCACCCTTATGCCTCCCACATTCGGCCACCACCCTATCCTCTCTTGCTCCTCCGACCACTGAACCACCATTATGCCTTTCGTCACTGCTGAAGACGGAGATCATCGTGTGATGTTGTTGTTCAGTTGGTAATGAAGGGAAATGAATCGTATATGTTATCTCCGGCTGTTAGAGCCCACTGTCACCGTTCTTTCGCCATTGAGATCCCATGACATCGTTGTCGCTGTTTCCCAGTCGGAGGTTATGCACATGCCTCACCTCTATCTTTTCATGTTGTCATCGTCACTCCGAGAGGTTAGAGAACTGCTGCTGGTGACCTTTTGGCCACCGTTTTTGTGTTTTTCGGTAGCGTCTGCTGTCAGATCGGTGGCTGAAGGTTGTGTTTCATGTCGTGTTTTGTGTGGGATATTGCTAGAGCTCGTAAAGATGGTTGGCCGGAGGTTAGGTGCACCACCATGGCAGCCACCCATGGTGGTTGTCGGTTCTGCCTTATTTTGCCACCACTAGCCATCGTGGGAGATGGATTTGGGTGTATATATGGGTGTGTATTCATGTGTTATTTCCGTTTCCGATTGTTATGAGGTTGTATGTGTGTTTTGTGGCCGGAGAACCCACCGCCACCACCGTGAAGCGGTGGCTGCCACCATGTGCCACTATGTGTGCGTGTTATGTTAGTTAGTGTGTGAGTTAAATTTCTGGATTTCACGTTGTAAACTGTAATCATGTCGGAATAATGAAAAGGAAAACTCAAACCACCACCGTGAGGTGGTGGCTGCCACCACTGGTCGTCGTGTCGGGTGGCGGTGTGCCTCGTTTGTATTGTGACTCGTTTTGGGTGTTTAGACAAAGGGACTACAACCCTAATAGGCCTAGTGAAACCCTAATGGGCCTAATGAACCTTAATTGATCAAAAGACCTAGCTATTGGGCCTATTGGGCTAAGATGGGGTTGGAAACCCTAATTAGGGTTTAGAAAACCCTAATATTTGATTTATTGGCTTTGGACTTATCGGGACCCACATTTGGCCCATTGGAATTGGACTATGTATTAAGCCTAATCACACCATATGATTTATTTAGTAGAGTGGTGGACTTAATGGATTAAGTCCGTAATGGGTTAAGCGAGAAACACTTAACCCTAATTGTCATTTTATGTGAAACCCTAATTTCACTTGGGCTTTGAGTTGGGACTTTCTATTGGGTTTGGTTATTGGGATATTGATGGGCCATCCAAGAACAATTATATGGACTATAATAAATTAATGGGCTTTAAGGTAAGGCCCATGTGAAGGTTTGGGCCCAATTTGGAAAATTAGGCAATAGATGGGCCATAATTGGGCGCTTTATGATTATGAGATATCGGGCCATTAGAGGTGCCAAATGTTTGGACTGGACTAAATGGTTGGGCCTTTGAATTAGATCATGTAAATGTTTGGCCCAAATTGGAAAAGTGGGCCATATGGCCATAAGTTGGACTTTGGCCCATTACTTGACTTTTGGGCCTTTGGAGTGTGAATGGGACTTAGGGCTTGGAACCCAATTATTAATCAGGCATTGTTTGATGTTGACAGTTCGGGAACCTGTCGACGAGAACTAGAGTTTTATCTGCGGGACCTCAACAGTGCCAGGTGTATAACACCCTGTTCTGAAAGTATCCGTTATTGGATTTTAGAGCTCGAGGCTAGGGGCGTTTTAGTTGTTTATGGGACTTGAGTTTTATTAGAGAAGGTTTTGGGCCAGGGTGTGTTGCTAGAAGCGTAGGGCTTCTCTCCACCTTTTCATGGATACAAATTCCGTCGAAAACGAACTCAGAATGAAGGAGATATGATACTATGAAGATGTTGTCACTATTAGTCCCTAACAAAGTATTGTGGAAAGGCAGTCGTATGCATCCATGGAATGCATGCGTGTAGTTGGATACGCCCAGTGTGAGGTGGGTTACGCCCAGCGTATAATGGGAAATGATCACGGGTGCAGAGAGGCGTACGCCCAACGTACGCTCAGAGTCACTAAACCCTAATTTTTAGGGCATGCAACTATATAAAAAACATAACACCCTGGTTAACAGCCTCCATCTCATCTTCATACAGCCACCACAAAACCCTAAACCTCTCATGAGTGTTCTTGAAACCTTGGGGGCATTAGAGAGCATTTTGGGTGTTGTAAAGCCATTTCCAAGCAAGTGAAGAGATTAGCAAGGTGGTGGATCAAAGGGGAAGTAGTAGATCCAAGATTGTGGTTTCATTTCAGACCATTTTGAGGTATAAAGTCTGAAACTTTCCTTAAGTATGCTTAGATCTATGTTAATGGAGTTTTGGATCTTTATAGTCCCAAGAATGGGCCTTTTTGGCTCAACTCGTTTTATAGGTCCAGGGTTGCCACCCTTAGTGTTATATGAGTCCCATAAGAAGTAAAGTTTCAACCTTTAGGACTCATTTGTGTTCATGCATGAGATCTAGCACTTGGTATGGAAGATTGATGAGTTTGGTCTCACTTGGTGGGTTGCAAGCCACCAAGTAGTCGACTTTATGGATTAGGACATGGAAAAGGACTTGGATCTGTATTTGTGGCTTATGGAGTAGCATATTAAGCACTTAATGTAAAAGTTGCTTTAAGGGGTTGTACGTTGGGTGTACAAGGAGGTACGCACGGCGTACAAGCCACCAGCCAGTACGCTTAGCGTACTTAGGAGTACACCCCGCGTACTCTGTCAGTGTAGGCCTTGTGTTATTGGGCCTCAGTTTGGGTTGTGCAGTGGACTTTGGGCCTTTACACCATAGTGGGTCATTAGGAGTCAGCTAAAATGCGCCAAAATATGTTATGGGCTTAAGGTAAGGCCCATTAAAGGGATTGGGCCCAATGGAGCAAATTAGGCCATTAGTGGGCCACTAGTGGGCTTGGGAAGCTCACTTAGTGTTGGGCCTCTTATATTATGGTTTTGGGCCTTAGATATGGACAGATTTGGACTAGGGGTAAAATGGTCATTTTACCCTAAGGAGGATTATTGAATTGGACTAAGTGTTATTTTGGTGTTGGTAGCTCAAGAAGCCGGAGGTAGCAGTTCGGGAAGTTCCAGTTAGCAACCAGAAGTGTATCGGCAGGATTCAGCAGTGCAAGGTGAGTCACCTCACTATGTGAATGGGTCTAAGGCCACAATGTCGGCCCATGTAGTTATGAGTAGGAAGACCCGGGGGTTAGCCATAGGCACTGTATGCTAGTATGATATTTCGGACCAAGGTCCGATCTCGGGCGGGTGCCCAAGGAATGTTTGCATGTTAGATTATACTTGTTGTTTGTGTGATACTTGTATGTGCCTGGTAGGGAGGTGAGTGTGAGCAAGGTCCTGTATGTCACCACTAGCAAAGTATGGACGGGGTTCCGTATCTCATTAGTAGCAGAGCAGGGGCGAGGCCCGAGATACGAGAGGAGTGAGTGTGGGCGGGGGCCAGTATCTCACTAACAACAGGAGCTTGGACGGGGTTCCATGGCTCACCCGTAGCAGGACAGGGGTGGGGCCCAAGATAGTCGAGACCTTAGTACAGGAATATAGTAGAGTACGTTAGCTTATGTGTTATGTGATATGGTAATATGTTTGAATGTGTTTAGCGGGCAAGGCCCAGAGGCAAGCGGGCCCTAAGAGAAACAGATCTGTATACCGAGGGGGCTCGAAGCCAGGTGGGGCCTGGGGTCGGGAGGGGCCCGATGTAGCGGGCGAGGCCCAATGCTTGCAGTATGTGATTATGCATGGTATGTGGTAGGTTGGGGAACTCACTAAGCTTCGTGCTTACGATTTTTAGTTTTGGTTTCAGGTACTTCCGGTAGCGGAGGGAAGAGCTCGGGGTGATCGCATGGCACACACCATTGTTTATTCAGCCTGAGATGTTTTACTTTGATAAATAAATATATTTTGAGATGATACTCTGATGTGATATGTTTTGAATGAATGGTTGGCACTTGTGGTTTTATTAGTAAAATTAAAAACAAAATTTTTGGTCATGACATTTTGGGTTGTTACAAGTTGGTATCAGAGCCTTGTTTTGAGGGATTCGGGCACACTTTCGGGTGTGTCTGAACTCAAACTAAGGAATTGATATAGAAATTTTCAAAAGGAAATATCAATGTCGGTAAAAAGGATTTTGAGGAATGAAATGAGTATTAGAAAAAGTGAAAAGAAATTTTGAGAAAGAAAATAACTTTGAAATGAGAAAAAGGGTATGGTGCACGCAATCAGCCGAGCTTAAGTAAGTACCCCAAAATACCCATACAAGTTATGTTATGATATGATATGCTTATGAGATTTTCATGTTAGATTAGGACTAAGGATCTAGGAAGGATGCCTTGGGTGCCTGTTATATGTGTATGAGCTTTATGAGTTGCATGCTAGTACAGATTCATGAGTAGAGGATAGAACAGTATGATTGGATTATGTGGTTAGATTTTCCATTTTGTCTGAATGCTACTTGCTTTGTGCTTTGTGGGACTCTGAGTGATGGGAGTTAGCCATTAGGTGACTACCAAGTCACATGTGATCAGGGTTGAATAATCTTAGAGTGCTGGATTTGGCCTTATTGCGCAGCTCTCGTATGAGTCTAACCGTTGTAGGGACGAGTCCTTTAGTGAAAGGATTATCTGAGCCTTGTCACATATGATGGTATTCAGGTAATGGCTAATTGGCATTAAAAAGATACTTTCAGTAGCTGAGGACCAGGTGCGGGTTGGAGGTTACCCTAGGGAAAGCCTAGGATGAGAGTAGTACTGGGAGCAGTAGTAGTAATAAGGGACTTGGTGGAGTCGAGGCGATCCTTGAGGAAAGTACGGATAGATGTGGAAGGTAGTAGGGGCCCATACTACTGGAAGCAGAGGATCTGTACTCGAGTCAAGGAGGACTGAGATAAGACCAGGGAACTTGTAGTGAGTGTCAGATTCCTCATTAGCGAGGAGTATTCTGATGAAAATTATGTTATGTTGCAGAATGGTGACGTTGCGTGAGAGACCATTAGGTGGCTCAGGCACCGGCGAGGAATCAGGCTTGGGATCAGGAGTCGAGCAGCTCGGGGAGCAAATGAGAGAGTTTATATCAGCCGAGATTACACGCAGTATTCTAGACCAGACTCCTGTGATCTTTGGTACGGTCAAGGAGGGGATACTAGAGATTTTGGATGCGAGGTTGGGAGCCTTCCATGCTGAGATGGTGGCCATGATGGGAGCACGTACACTGACATTCAGAGAGTTCCGAGGTTATGGAGCTCCAGATTACCATGGGGCCAGGGACTCGATCGCTAGCAGTAGGTGGTTGGCCGATGTTGCCAACGCTTTCTATACGAGTCAATGACCCGAGGGGGACAAGGTCCGACTAGCCTCCTGTCTTCTGAAGGACAAAGCATGGGACTGGTGGGAGGAGGTTAGACATACTATTGGAGATGATGTCGCTTTGGACGCGATGACATGGACTGATTTCTTGGCTAGGTTCAGGGTCGAGTTTGCACCAGTTATTGAGGTGCAACAGTTAGCATAGGAGTTTCAGGAACTCCAGCAGACTACTGAGAAAGTGGCGGAAATCACCGCCAAATTTAGGGAGAGGGCTCTTCTTGTTCTGCAGTACGTCACAGATGAGGAAATGAAGAAGGTCGGATATCACAAGATGCTGAAGAGTGACATCAAGGAGTTTGTGAGCAGGTCCAACTACAAGATGCTGGAGGATATGATTACTCGGGACAGGGAAAGAGAGATCGATCTGGAGCACATCAAGATGAGGAAGCCGGAGGAGGTGCAGGTAGTCGTAGGTTCAGGCAAGAGACCCAAGGGGTCGAATGTGAGATTGAGGGATTATCAGGACCGCAGTCGTTGTGTCAAGTGTGGTAGGACGCATGAGGGTGCGTGCAGGGTGGACAGTGGGGGTGATTCTGGTTGTTTCAAGTGTGGCCGGACTGGTCATTTCAGTAGGGATTGTACTGCTACCACCACTCAGGGATCAGACCTGATATGTTTCCACTGCAGTCAGAAGGGCCACAAGAAGGCCCAGTGTCCGAGTTTGTTTCCAGCAGGACAAGTGATGGCACTTGCCCCTGCGACCATGAGGATCACCGACAGCCGTCAGGGCCGAGTGGAGGCGCCTGCAGTAGGGAGCAGGGCTTTTCAGTTGTCTACAATGGAGGCGCGAGCAGCACCGGACGTTGCTGGTATGTATCTTTTGCTTTTCTGTCAATTTTTATTCATGATCATGTGTTAGATTAGGTGTCTAAGCCCATAACTATAATTGGTATGTACTTTAATTGATAGCAGCACATTCCTTTTGGGTTGCCCTCAAACCTAGCAACTGGACAAGGAAATTATGAAAGGAGAGATATTGATCTATTATAAGATTAATAAATTAATATAAATGATTTATTAATATGTTAAAAAGATTAATATATTAATTAGAAATCATAATGTTTAATTAATAGTTAGCCAGAAATTAATTAGAATTAGTTTTGGGATTAACTGTATCAATTGTAAAGTACAGGGACTACTTTGCAATTATCAAATAGTTAAGTGGAAGGTTCCAGAACCTCCTTGGAAGGGGGTGGACGAAATCTATAGGGGAAACCCTAATGATTTCGTCCAAGGGGCTTGGATAAGGCCTTTGGATAAGCTTAGGCCCCAAGCAAAGGAACATTAGGGTTTTCCCTTAACCCTAGATCCCTCAGCTATATAAGGAGCCTCCTGGCACCTAAAATCGGTCACTCCTTCCTTGAAGAAACCCTAGGGCTGATTTTTGCATACCCTAGCCTCTCTCCTTCAAGTTTCCCTCTTGCTAGCTTTTGGGTGTGACTCCATTAGAGGCATTACATTTGTGGTGATATGCTTCCAAGAAGATCAAGATCAAAATGATTACCAATTGTTTGATATAACAATTGAAAGGTATGTAACTCTTAAACCCTAATTGGTTAATTTCGAAAATAGCCTCTCTCCTTAGGGTTCTTGTTTTGCAGTTCAAAGTTATATGATCAATAGTTAAAACATAGATACCAAAGGGTCAATGGTCTAGCAGTATGGAGTGACCATCTCATATGAGAGGATGAGAGGTCGGGAGTTCAAGTCTCGTTGGAGACATAGGTGGTCAATTAGGAGTAGATTAGTTAGTTTGTCGTTTCAAAAAATAGTTAAAACATAGATCCAAAGTAGGTTGCATGTGAACTTAGGAATTGCTTGTCTAGTTTATTTGTTTTACCTAAAACCCATCAGTGGTATCAGAGCCATTGTTTTTGTTTTAAATTGAATTACTATAGTAGTTTAATTGCAAATTAGGGTTTATAGCTATTAAACCCTAACATGCCAATTTTTGTTTTTAGGGTTTTTGGTTCAAAGGGTTTTTTGAAAAACCCTAGCCTCCATGAACCCTAATTGAAAGTAGGGTTAGGGTTTTGGAAATCCCTAGCCACCTCCCTTGAATTTCGAAATTTGCTTCTTATTTTAGGGTTTTATCTTATTTTGGATAATTATTGCCTTATTGGATAATTATTGCCTAATTGGATAATTGAGAAAAATAAGTAAATTATCCTTTACCCTAATTTTCGAAATCTAGAGGGATAAGGATTAAGATTAAATTAATTGTTTAATTTGATTAGATAATCCTCACAAGATTTAATAAATTAATTAAAAGTTAATTAATAGATAATTATTAAATCTAGTTTTTGGTTTATTTTAAATTTAAAAATTCCCTAAAGTTTTAAAAAGTTTAAAACACACCTTATATATATTATAATTAAAAGTTAAATATTATATATGTATAAGAAAAGGTCAGTCAAATCGCTAGTATGCCTCATTCACGAAGCTAGTCTATAAGGGGGTATAAGCAAACTACCTATAAAATGGTAGTTGAATGGGTGTTCACTCTCACCCACCGCTTCCTTGATTAGTGGAGGGTCGTTAGCAGAATGGATATGATAGGACAACTTAATCTCATTAAAAGTATAATGTTATTAATTAAGTACTAGAACATTATTTTATAAAATCTCAACTCTAGTTACTTTAGAAAAAATGTGAAAAGTATGCTAACCCATGCTAACCCATGAAACGGGTATCTCATGATTATCATTTTGATGGAGCGTGTGTGGTTTGCCGGCACATCAATAGATAATGATAAAGACAATGAGGTTACCAAGCAAATTTGCATGGTTATTCACATCTTGTTTGTGATCCTCGGTATCTCAGTCACAAATAGAAGAGCATAATCTGAGATCAAAACATGCCATTAAATAGTTTCAATGTATCTCAAAAGAATTAGGAATTTCGCTTAAGACGTTTCGTCTTTTGGTGGAATTAGTGAATCGTCATTCACTTACCTTTATGAAATTTACACTTGGATCTCGGCATCCCATTTCTAAGTTGTGAATCATCATAGTTGGATCCTAACCTTGATATTGTATTTTTGGGTACTATATTAAGGTGTCTTGAAATCTAACTAAAACTATATTTATTTTCAGATGTCTACTCCTGGAAACACATTTGCTTCATCATCCTCCAACCACAACTTCTCTTTACTCAACATTTGCTCCAAAGTCGTTATGGATGGCTCTAACTATAATGATTGGATGCGTAACATCAAGATAGCGCTTCGATTTGTGGACAAATAATATGTCCTTGAAAAGGACCTCAAAGAGCTTGATGAATCCAAAGCCACTCTCTAAGAATATGTTGCTTACAAGAAGCACTATGATGATGCTACCAAAGTGGCATGCATCATGGTTGCAACCATGTCCCCAGAACTGTAGAGGTACTATGAGGAGTGCTGGCCTTTTGAGATGAACAAGGAACTTATGGAAAAGTACCATAATCAAGCTCATCAAGAAAAGTTTGAAGTAGTCAAGTCACTCATGGCTTGCAAGATGAAAGAAGGGGAGTCAGTTGTATCTTATATGCAAAGAATGCAATGCTACATAGAGCGTTTGGTCAAGCTCAACATTCACTTTGATGAGGAATTGTCCATTGATATGGTCTTGAACTCGTTTCCTGATTGTTATGGTTAATTCATCCTGACGTACCATTTGAACAATACTGAGCAGACATTGGCCCAATTTCACAACTTGTTGCGGACAGCTGAAGCAGGAATGAAGGGTAAAAGTATATCCTCTACTCATGTGAGTGCTCCTGTCTTAGCTATTGGACAGGTAAAGGGGAAAAAGAGGAAAGGTCCTCCTAAGCAAAACTGGAAGGGAAAGGTTCAAGTTAGGTCATCTAGCAGTGGCCTAAAGGCTAAGCCCAGTGATACCATTCCCCATGTTTCTGATCCAAAGGATGTTGGTTGTTTTTATTGCAATGAAAAGGGCACTGGAAGAGAACCTGCCCAAAATATCTGCAGGATATCAAAGATGGAAAAGTGAAGCCATCTTCAGCAGGTATTTATACTATTTCTTCTAATAACTCATTATCTTTTCCTTCATGGGTCCTTGATACCGGATGTGGTTTTTTACATCTGTTCTGATTTGCAGGGGCTAAAAGAAAATGACGAGATAGAGCGAGGAAGGATAAACTTGATCATGGGAAACAAGAAGTCTTCACCAGTGACCAAGATCGGAGTTTATCAACTTTTGCTTAGTAATGATGTTAGATAAGATTTATTGAATTGTTGCTATTCGTCTGAGATGACGAGAAACATTATTTCATTTCATGCATTGTTCAAACAAGGTTTTAAATATTCTTTTAATGATTTGAATGGTTCAATTTCTGTTTATAAGAATGGTGTTTTCGTGTTTGAAGCTTTAGCTTGTGATGGTGTGTATGAAACAGTGACTTGTGTTGATAGCTTAGGAAATAATGTGTTTAATATTTACTTGTCTAATAGTGTAGACAAGGAATGCTTGTGGCATTGTCGTCTTGGACACATTAACAAGAAATGCATAGCCCAACTCCAAAAGGATGGAGTGTTGGAATCATTTGACCTAAATTCAGATGATATGTGTGAATCTTGTCTTTTGGGAAATATGACAAAATCACCATTCACAGGGACTTGTGAAAGAGATGAAGGTTTGCAGAAGTTTGAAGTATGTTTGAGGTTTGCGGAAATTTGAAGTATGTTTTCTTCAGAATAGAAGACCGGGTTGGCTTTCAGTGTCTTGGGAATGTGGTTCCGCGCGTAGAATCATCGGTTGCATTCTGCAGATCAGTTGATGGGAGATGGGTGTTAGTAAGGAGAGACTTCGAGGACAAAGTCTAGTTAAAGAGGGGGATAGTTGTAACACCCTGTTCTGAAAGTATTTGTTATTGGATTTTAGAGCCCGAGGCTAGGGGCGTTTCGGTTGTTTATGGGCCTTGAGTTTTATTAGAGAAGGTTCCGGGCCGGGTGTGTTGATAGAAGCGTAGGGCTTCTCTCCACCTTTTCATGGATATAAAGTCCGTCAGAAACAGACTCATAATGAAGGAGTTGTGATACTATGAAGATGTTGTCACTATTAGTCCCTAATAAAGAATTGTGGCAAGGCAATCCTATGTATGCATGGAATGCATGTGTATAGTTGGGTACACCCAACGTATAATGGGAAATGATCGCGGGTGCGGAGAGGCGTACGCTCAGAGTCACTAAAAAATAGAAGTAGTCTTCGCAATTTAGCAAAGCTTTGATGATCATTGTTTAATTCTTGAGTTCCACAATAGAAGTCTATGCATTTTAAGCAAAGCTTTGATGAGCATTGTTTCATTCTTGAGTTCCACATTAGAAGTTTATGCAATTTAGCGAAGCTATGATGAGCATCGTTTATTTCTTGAGTTCCACAATAGAAGTCTATGCAATTTAAGCAAAGCTTTGTTGAGCATTGTTTGATTCTTGAATTCCACAATAGAACTCTATGCAATTTAGCAAAGCCTTGATGTGCATTGTTTCCTAATATTTAGGGCATGCCACTATATAAAGAACATAACACCCTGGTTAACAGCCTCCATCTCATCTTCATACAGCCACCACGAAACCCTAAACCTCTCTTGAGTGTTCTTGAAACCTTGGGGGACATTAGAGAGCATTTTGGGTGTTGCAAAGCCATTTCCAAGCAAGTGAAAAGATTAGCAAAGTGGTGGATCAAAGGGGAAGTAGTAGATCCAAGATTGTGGTTTCATTTCAGACCATTTTTAGGTATAAAGTCTGAAACTTTACTTAAGTATTTTTAGATCTATGTTAATGGAGTTTTGGATCTTTTTTGTCCCAAGAACGGACCTTTTTGGCTCAACTCGTTTTCTAGGTCCAGGGTTGCCACCCTTAGTGTTATATGAGTCCCATAAGCAGTAAAGTTTCAACCTTTATGACTCATTTGTGTTCATGCATGAGATCTAGCACTTGGTATGGAAGATTGATGAGTTTGGTCTCACTTGGTTGGTTGCAAGCCACCAAATAGTCAACTTTATGGATTAGGACATGGAAAAGGACTTGGATCTGTGTTTGTGGCTTCTAGAGTAGCATATTAAGCACTTAATGGAAAAGTGGCTTAACAGGGCTGTACGTTGGGTGTACAAGGAGGTACGCACGGCGTACAAGCCACCAGCCAGTACGCTTAGCGTACTTAGGAGTACGCCCCGTGTACTCTGTCAGTTTAGGCCTTGCATTATTGGGCCTCAGTTTGGGTTGCGCATTGGACTTTGGGCCTTTACACCATAGTGGGTCATTAGGAGTCAGTTAAAATGCGCCAAAATATGTTATGGGCTTAAGGTAAGGCCCATTAAAGGGATTCGGCCCAATGGAGAAAATTAGGCCATTAGTGGGCCACTAGTGGGCTTGGGAAGCTCACTTAGTGTTGGGCCTTTTATATTATGGTTTTGGGCCTTTGATATGGACAGAGTTGGACTATGGGATAAAATGGCCATTTTACCCTAAAGAGGATTATTGAATTGGACTAAGTGTTATTTTGGTGTTGGTAGCTCGGGAAGCCAGAGGTAGTAGTTCAGGAAGTTCTAGTTAGCAGCCAGAAGTGTATCAGCAGGATTCAGCAGTGCGAGGTGAGTCTCCTCACTATGTGAATGGTTTTAAGGCCACAATGTCGGCCCATGTAGTTATGAGTAGGAAGACCCGGGGGTTAGTCATAGGCAATGTATGCTAGTATGATATTTCGGACCAAGGTCCGATGTTGGGCGGGTGCCCAAGGAATGTTTGCATGTTAGATTATACTTGTTGTCTATGTGATACTTGTATGTGCCTGGTAGGGAGGTGAGTGTGGGCGAGGTCCTGTATCTCACCACTAGTAGAGTATGGACGGGGTTTCGTATCTCATTAGTAGTAGAGCAGGGACGAGGCCCGAGATAGGATAGGAGTGAGTGTGGGCGGGGCCAGTATCTTACTAACAACAGGAGCTTGGACAGGGTTCCATGGCTCACCCGTAGTAGGACAGGGGTGGGGACCAAGATAGGCGAATGATTGGCATTTGTGGTTTTATTATTAAAATTAAAAACGAAATTTTTGGTCATGAGATTTTGGGTTGTTACAAGGAGAGTCTCCCCACCATACCAATGGGTCTAAGGCACCAATGTCGGCCCATTTTATGATATGTGATACATTGGTTGAAGTTGTATTATATGGCATGTTAGCTGGTTATGTGATAGGGAGTATGCTTGTGATTATGTGGCATGCTAATTGATTATGTGGTACATGATATACTAGTGGTCTTTTTGATATTTGCATGGGAGACCTCGGAGGGTTCTCGGGGCACTTAGGTGTAAGACCTTGGAGGGTTTCCACGGCATCCTAGGTAAAGACCTCGGTGGGGGGAGGGGTTCCCGAGGCACTAGGGTGTAAGTCCTTGGAGGGTTTCCATGGCATCATTAGTTAAGACCATGTGGGGGTTCCCATGGCATTGGGCTAAGACCATGTAAGGGTTCCCATGACACCTGGTGTAAGACCCTGGAGGGTTTCCAGGGCATCCTTTGTCACACCCCCAAACCAAGGATGGCGAAAACGTCCGGGGGTGGAGGACTTCATGTAGAGTATCACAACAATGAGTATAATAGTGCTCAAAGTAAATACAACCATCATAATATAATTGAAAAAGTTACACCAAAGTATATGTTTACATGATTCAAATCAATTCCATTATGATACAAATGAACTGTTTGACGATTTATCGTCCCATCCTCAAAACGTGGTTGATTTCCTGTTTTCACTGAATTCCTGAGAATACAAGTAGTTTGAAAAAGTGTCAACACAAAGGTTGGTGAGTTCATAAGCTTTTGACAATAAGAGTTTGAAAATCGATCTTTGTAAGAAGATGTATGTCACCAAGAAAAATCCAATATTTTTCTTATAAAAGTCATGTAGTCCTAAATGCCAGGACCGAAATGAACAAGTATTTTGTCATACTTAAAGCTATAATTGTGGTTTTAAATTGACATAAAACCCCTTTCAGATCTGAGAAAAATCCCGTAATGAATGATGTGTGGTCTTAAATACCAAGACTGAAAATATACAATAATATCTGTAATTATTGATATAAAAAGTGATTTTAAATTGACATAAAACCCCTTTTGATTTATGCAAATCCCTGTAAACTTATGTTGTTAGATCCCTATGTGAGCCGCTATAATCATACTAATGACGGAATACACCTGCTACGACGTTTCTCAGGCGTCGCGAAACTGAAATGACACTTGTCACCTGCAGACCTGCAGGTCCGGCTATAGCTAGCAGCGAGGTGTGGGGTGTCAAACCCAATATAGATCTATACACAACTATCACGTTCTCCCTCCAGGAGACTCTGATTATAACTAGCAGGAATTAGATTTCGTACTCGGACGTACGGACGAGAATGTCTCACAATTTAGGTTAACAAGTTTACGTGTGGTGTGCATAAGTGTAAAGCCTTTTCCTGTGGGAATAAAACCTTCCGAAATGTGTTTGTTGTGTTAATGGAAACATAAACCATACCTATTATAGTTTATCCCAAAACGTTTGTAAAGTATGAAAACTCTTTTATGAAAGCGCTTTTGTAATGAATTTACACTTAACGTAATGAAAGTTCCCTTTTGTATAAATGTACCCTTCTGAAATATATTTGTATTATGTAAAGTATCATAAACTATACCTATTATAGTTTATCAAAACAAGGGTAGAAATAGTAAAGTACATAAACTATACTTAACATAGTTTAATGATGCATTTGTATGTAATGGGTGTACTTTAATTATAACACTTGGTTATTTCTATGTATTATCTAGTGAAAATTCATTTGTTAATTGGTGTATATCTAGATATGAATACAAAAATGTCACATACTACAATAACACATAATCACATAATGATATATACCTTGCTCAACACGTTACAAGGTGAAATGAAATTTATAGTGTTTTTCTATTTATAACATTTTCTGTAGCTGTTATTGGAAAAATTTGTAGAAAAATCATAAAATGTCCAAATCAAGTTCTGTAACTTCTGAGAGTTTGGAAAATGAGTCTAGTTAGTTCATAAATTTTTCCATAATTTTTAGGGACCTCTAACTAGTGTGACCAAGTCCATAATCACAGACTGGTCCGGATTGGTGTTTGAGATGATAGTCAGTTTTGTAAAAATCACCATACATTGTAGAAAAATTGTATGGAGATGTGCAAGTAGTCATTTTAAAGCTAAGAACTGGAACTACTTACACCTAAAACAATTTTGTAAACAAAAATGTTTAAGTTGTCCAAAACAGTCCGTGAATGGGGTCCAACTTTTCTGATGAAGGCTGTTAGAAAAAGTTTAGTTTTGTTCTTGTTGTTTTACTTGTATTCTCCCCCTAAAAACTTGAGAAAACATGAAAATGTAGGGGTATGAACTCACCTTAAGTGATTTCAGTAGATGATTGTTGAAGAATGGAAGTGTTTAACTCAAGAACACTTGGAGATGCCTTGAAGATTTTCGAGAATCTAGCATCATAGTTATGGAGTTTGTGTAAGCAATCAATGATTTGAGTAGAATGAAGTGCAATAATCACAAGGAGGATGAATTATACTTACCAAGAGTGGAAGAACACTTGATGATCAGCCTTGGGATCTTGAATTAGAGAGAAAAGTTGGAGAGAAAAGTTGGAGTTGGATCTTTGGTGAAATGAGAGTAATTGAAAGAAAGTGAGGAGAGAGGTTGAGTGACCAGCCCTAAAAACATGGGGATGGCTTGTGAGAGGGGTAAAAAGTACAAGGAGGTGACAAGGTATGGTGGGGAGGAGTGCGGGTTAGGCATGGAGTGGGTATGGGGTTGCTTGTGTCATAAAATAAGGTAAAGTCAACACTCTACCTTTGTACTTCACCTACTCTCTTTTGGATAAGGTTTTATCCTTAAAATGTGATTAATCATTAATTAAGGGGTCTTATATGTTAAAATAAAGTTTTGGGTGAAAACCCCGTGTTAAAACAATTAAAAACGCGCCTAAAACGCAAAATTAGTCGAAAACCGGGAGAAAAGAGGCTTCCCAGCGAGACCTCTCGGTCGTGGCCGAGGCTCGGTCCTCCTGAGGCTGGGTTCGGTCCCTAATGCTGCTAGGCGCGAAGCGAAGGGGGCGAGGAAGCGAAGGTACTCAGAAGCGAAGGCTCGGTCTTCAGAAGAGAAAGTGATCAGACCCGAAATGTGTCGAACGTTCGGGTTCGGGTGTGTAGGCGAGGTTCGGGCCCGAGAGGACCATTCGGATTCGGTTCAGCAGCCTTCGGCTCAGAAGGGTTCGGTTCTAAGAGGACTTTCAAGTCCTAAGAGGACTTTCGGATCCTAAGAGGGGTTTCGGCTCCTTAAGTCCGTTTTTCGCGTAAACTTCCGTTTTTGGGCTGTTTTCGCCAAATTCGAGGGTCGGGATGCCCCGAGTGATTATAGAAAGTTGAGAGAGATTTTGAGAGAGATTCCACATACTTAGAGAGATTTGGGAGAGATTTGACATTCTTGGAGAGATTTGGGAGAGATTTGACATACTTGGAGAGATTTCACATACAAAGAGAGATTTGGGAGATATTTCACATTCTTGGAGAGATTTGGGAGAGATTTGACATTCTTGGAGAGATTTCACATACAAAGAGAGATTTGGGAGAGATTTCACATTCTTGGAGAGTTTTGGGAGAGATTTGACATTCTTGGAGAGATTTCACATACTTGGAGAGATTTGGGAGAGATTTCACATTCTTGGAGAGATTTCACATACAAAGAGAGATTTGGGAGAGATTTCACATTCTTAGAGAAATTTGGGAGAGATTCGACATTCTTGGAGAGATTTCACATACAAAGAGAGATTTGGGAGAGATTTTACATTCTTGGAGAGATTTGGGAGAGATCTGACATTCTTGGAGAGATTTCACATACAAAGAAAGATTTGGGAGAGATTTCACATTCTTGGAGCGATTTTGGGAGAGATTCTCAATAAGAAGAGATAGAGTGAAAACGATTGAGAGCGGTTTTGTGTGTGACGAATGTGAGTGTCCAACTTCGCAGTGCAAGGTCCGTAACCCCGTTAAGCCTTGTTTAAGGATCTTGCATACTCCCGATGAGTATGCAACATTGTTTTATCGGTTTGGCTCGCCACGTACCACCGTTTTAGGTTAAGGGGATCTAGATGTACGCACTTTTCGATTTATGATCTCTCATTAGAATAGAGAGTTGTTTAGAAATTACATAACGTAAACTCTAGTACCTACGGGCAAATTGAGTTGACCGGTTTGACTTGTTGACTTTAGTTGACTTTGACTTGACTGAAAATTGACGGTTATCACATCCTTGGGTGTTTTTGATGGATTATTGTCTAAGTCCATAACTATAATTGGTATATAGTTTACCCGACCCGGCATGATCCATTTGGGTTGCATGGCATCGGAACATTTGGTTAGACCTTTTGTGAGAAAAGGATATTTGTGACATGTTAATATATTATAAGTTCTAGTATATTAATATGAAATAATATTATTTAATTAGTATTGATCAATAATTAATTTGGAATTAATTTAGTGATCAAAAGAGACTAATTAAGTATATAGGGATTGATTGTGTAAATCATTCATGCTTATATATGTGGGCTTATGATCCATGATTCCTTATGTTGGGTTTAACCCATGTGGTGACCCATGGATACTCCATGGAGGTTAAAACCCATGGAGCATAAGGAATAGGTAAAGTCATGAGTTACATAGTGTAACCCTAATAGCCACACTATATAAAAACCCCATTGGTTGGTGAAATTGGCACTAATGTATACACAAAAGGGCAAGTCAATTTCTAGAGTCCATGTATCTCTTCTCATGGTTATTCCAAATGTTGGTGATGTTGTGTGAACCATTTGAGGTGTCACACTTGGGGCACTAGGCTCTTGAGCTCCATGGACTCAAGCTACATAAAAAAGGTATGTATTATATCTAGTTTTTGTTATACTAATACTTATGACTGTATGCTAGTTAGGGTAATACCTTGGAAACTTCAAGTTTGCATGTATAATAGATAAAACATAGATCTAATGTATTTAGGGTTGCATGTACACCATATGAGTGTTAGAATGCTCAAAACCCAACAGTGGTATCAGAGAATAGGCTTGTTTTCAATTATACTTGATGCAAATTGCTGAAATAAAGCTGAAAAAATCGATTTTCTGGCTGTCTGGGCACTGAACTCGCTGAGTCCACTGATGGACTCATCGAGTCCATGAAGAAAATCATCCTACTCGTCGAGTAGCTTCATACACTCGACGAGTAGGATCCCCTGACATCATATTTTTGACTTTTAAGGCTGGAATTGGACTAGAATCGTTACCCTAAGCTGTTTTTGAACCTATAAACCTGTTTTTGATATGGTAATGTTCATTCTAATCCAATTTCAAAGATAATTGTCAATAAATTCATGTTTTGTATTAGTTTAATGGTTAGGCTAATTGCATTAAAAAGTTTGATATGAATTATCTTGTTCTTGTGAGTTTGTTTAGGTTGATAGAAAAATTATGTGATAATATGTTTTCAATCTAAATTGATCTAATAGTTGTTCATAAAATGTGTTTTTGTAACTTGTCCTCAAGTTATATGAAAAGTCACACTTATGATTTTTAACACTCATAAAATTTCCAAAGAGGTTATGAAAATGAAGAGTCTTATTTTCTTAAATGTTTTTAAAGTCATCCATAACTTGTCCTCAGGTTATGGAACTTGAAGAGGTTTTCATTAAAACTAATTTAAACTCATAAGTTATGGAATTGAAAAGTTTTTTTGAATTGTTCAAAACTTGCCCTCAAGTTTTGGAATTTGTAAAGTTTCCCCATGAATACTTTAATTCCAAGTTAAGCCTTTAGAGTTTTAAAAGTTAAAATTCAACCCTTATACTATTATAATATTAATAGTTAATAGTTATATATATATATATATATATATATATATATATATATATATGTATGTGTGTGTATGTGTGTGTAAGAACAAATTCAGTCTTACCGTTAGTATGCCTCATTCACGAGGTCGGTCTATAAGGGGGTACAAGGTTACTGCCTATAAAATGGTAGTTTAATGGGTGTCCACTCTCACCCACCGCTTCCTTGACTGGTAGAGGGTCGTTAGCCGAACGGGTTTGACAGGACTATAATTATCCCTTCATTAAAAGTATAGTGATAAATACTAAGTAACTAAACTTTATTAAATTCCCAATCTGAGTTACTTAGGAAAATGTGAAATTGGTGCTAGCCCATGAAATTACAATTTGTACCTTACCAAGTCATTGGTGGAGCGTGTGTGAGTAACCGGCACACTAACATGGACTAGTAAGAGTGGCAAAGGGTGAATTAATGTTTATCATAAATCGGTGGAGCGTGTGTGGGTAACCAACACATCGATTAGGTGATAAATATTAAGGGTACCAAGTCAATTTGCATGGTTATTCACACCTTGTTTGTGATCCTCGGCATCCCAGTCACAAACTTAAGAGGGCACAATCGAGATTTAAACATGCCATTGAATAGTTCAATGAATCTCAAAAGATCTAGGAGTTTCAAACCAATTAAAACCTAATATCTATTTCGTTTTTCATGGTGGAAAGTGGTGAATCATCATTCGCCTACCTTCAAATACTTTATATCTTGGATTACGGCATCCCTCTTCCAAGTTATAAAATATTGTGTTGGGTCCTAGCCTTAATATTTCATATTTGGTGTTATATTTAGGACTTAAATAAACTAACTTGAATATCTCCCATTTTAGATGTCTAGTTCAGACAACTATGATCTTCCCAAATCTCTTGGAACAAGCTTTCTCCATCTCCTCTAATTATTCTACCTAAACCACAAGTTCTTGAATAGTTCAAGGTAACTCAAGCCCTATTGGCAAGTCGATGTGTGCTCACATCTTGAAGATGAAGTCACTTATTGACAAGCCGGGAGAGTTGGGTGTCAAAGTCTTGAGAAAGTTGGATGTTTAATCACTTTCTAAGTCACATAGTGAGTTCCTTTGGAACTACTATGACATGACCCTTAATGATCTTATCTATTTGCTTGGTGCTGTTGAATCATAAATGATTTCGAGGACATGTAAAGAAAATTTGATTAGAAGATCAACTTTCCAAAATTCCATGGACATTGTTAATGGTAACATTAGAAATCCAGAAAAGCTTTCTCTTCCGAATGGAAAGGGATTGACTATAGTCAACTCGGTTGACCAAATGGTAAAGAGAAAGGCTATGTCTGAGATTGTCCCGTGTACCATTCCCAAAGGGTCCATATGTTTTTATTTCCAAAGGAAGGGGCATTGGTTGCGAAGCTGCCCTAACTACCTAAAAGATCTGAGAAAAGGTCAAGTCAAGAAGTTTGACTCGGCTTTAGGTAATTCCTCTATCTAACTATGTTAAGTTCTTAAGTGTTTATTATTGGTACATGATGTGACAGGATCAAGCAAAGGGGAGGAAGCTTAAAAGAAGAGTATGTTGAATCTAATCGCGAAGATTGTCACAACTGTAAATTTTAAGCTATGTAATCTACACATTCAAGTTAATGAGAATCAAAAACTTTAATCAAATGCAAGATACAAGTATTATAGATAGTCATCAAACAATTGGAAACCCTAGAAGTTTTGGTTAAGTCCATTTTGGACTAAGACTTCCTTATTGGATCCAAATGGACCAATAAGCTTCCAATTGGACTATCATGGGTTTAGGACCCTAATTGGGCTCTAATTGGACCCACATTTGTTTATTTCAATATTTTGGGCTAGGTAGAACCTAGAAGGAAATAAAACACAAGTTTTGATCCATAATTAAACCTAACCTAGCTTAATAAAGCACAAAAATCACAATTTCATTTTATAAGTCCAATAAATACCCTAGACTACCTCTAATGTTGGGCTTAGGGGCAAAAGCCCAAATTTTTCCTCCTTCCCTTCATATTCTCGGCCCAAGGCCCAAACACTAGGAGAGGTTGACTTTTAAGTGCCACCTCATTTTTACCCATGGGTTCTCCATGCAAAAATCACATTCATCCATGCAAGCATCACCTCAAAGTCTTTTCTTCCTTCTCTCTCTCTCCCTCTCCCTTCTTGTTTCGGCCGAGGATAACCAACACACACACACATCTCACAAAATTCTCTCAAAAATTCTCTCAAGAAGCTCTCTCCCTCCCCTCTCCAAAGATCTCGAAATTTAGAGGCTTTCCAAGAGGATTTTGCAAGTAAATCATCACCTAAGGTAAGATTATTCATGGATCTATGGTTTAAATTCTTTTGTTACTAAAAATCTCTTCCTAATCCATGTAAAAACCATGATCTTGCACTCTAGAAATCCCATAATCTCGAAAAATTCATCAAGGAGTGCAAGGGCCAAAAATCATTTCATTTCTTCCAATTTATCTTCAAGAACCGAAACTACACACTCAAGGTGAGATTCATACCCCTATTTTCTGTTTTTAAGAGTTTTTGTGGGGGGGGGGAATACAAGTGAAAGTGTAGATCTATATGTATTTGTATGCCTTGTATGATTTCCATGCTTATATGTATGCTTATATGTGTTTTAATGTTGGATCTAGCCATTAAACCCCTCAAAACCGAGATATAACTCATGTTTTATGATATTAGCTTCAAATATGTTCCTACATAATAAGTGGTACTAGATAAATAGCCAAATGGTTAGCAATAATTTTCTTTAAGCTAAAAACACACATTTTGGGCCAAAAATGTGAAAAATACAAAATTAAGGGCCCAAAATGACATTTTACAGAATCTGATGGTTGAAATGTGTCAAAACAGTTTCAATAAGGCTATTTCTGGAATTCTATTCAATTGGTGGATTAAAAACATAAATTTCAAGCCTATTGGGCTAAAAATGCAAATTTCGGCCCAATAAGGCCCACTATGCGAATTTTTCTGTTTTGAAGGGCCAAAACTGTGAAATTCTGTAAAACAGTGGACTATAAGTGTCCCAAACCCTTTTCAAAGGTTTAAAATGCTTTTTAAATTAAAAAGGACCAAAGTTGCAAAAATTTTCCATTTTGGGCCAAAATTGTTAAAATTGCGAAAAGATGGGCTAAAACCGAGAAAAACTGCATTTTCAGGGACTTAAACTGTTTTCTTTGAAAAATATGCTGGAAAATATTAATTTCAATAATTTTTGGTGTTAAAATGTCAAGAAAAATAGTTTAAGGACCAAACCGGAAAATATTTAAATAAAAGGGTTGAAAATGTAAATTTTACAAATGATGAGGGGTTGAAAACAGAAATATTTCAAGGCTGATACACTATGTACAATTTGATCAAATAACGATACCTCGATTACCAACGAAATACAACTCATTACAATACCAAAAGTCGTTGCTAAACGAATTGGCTCGGTCTCGAGCCAATGGAAATCTACAACTACTAACTCTTTGATACATACAAATAACGACTGGTAATACATATACATACGAGTGTGCACAGACGTCTACGCACCATCTTCGGGCCCCAAAAGTGTAAAATCTTGTTTGTTGGGCCTAGCTAGCCCAATGACCTGATCTTAAGGCCCGAAGACATTTTTTTTACTACGGAGTGTTGAGTCTTACCGACTTGGCACAACGTAGGGTGACTTTCAATGGCTTGTATCATTGGACCCCAAGGGCCATGGTATTGCTAGAAAAGTCTACACATTTTACGAGGCGGGTCGGGGACCCCTCGCACGCATATGTCCCCAACCGGTTAATAGAGTTACCGGGGTCTTCGTGACCTCTTTCTCTTCGGATGTGGGACCACTCATTGTCCGGGCGATTGGATAACGTGATTAGTACTGACGACGCCTTCGGGAATCGTTGGTATATCTATAAACCGGGTATTTGTGTAATGCGGGTTTGTAGTAAATAATCAATGCTCGAGAACCTTCCAACGTCGCTTGGGACCGATACTACTATTTTTGTAATGGTTTCAACGCAACTCAACGGATTTCAAAAGAACTAGGGGAACATCGGGTTTCCTTAGGGTTTTTATCACATACAGATTTTAACGCATACAACTTAAATGAACAATTTTTGCAAGTATAGAAACAAACAAGCATACCTATGGATCTTCACAAACGTTTTTGAAAGCTTTTCTTTTCAGAAAATATCGGATTTTCTGGTGGTTTTTCAAACAATATAAACATTCGATTTCAAACACTACTTATGAACTCACCAACATTTCATATGTTGATGTTTTTCAAAATACTTGTATTCTCAGGAAACCAGTGAATCAAGGGAAATCATGCTCAGTGACGGTTGCAGGTTATTTTTGAATGAACCAAACAACATTAATTTTTGGAAATGTAATATCCCAAACAATGTATGACATGTAAACACTACTGGTTGTATTATGTTGATGAATGGTGACGAATGTTGTTTGTTTCATATATATTCAATGTTATGGTATTCAATTGAGTCACGACAGCCCCCGGACGTTTCCGCCGTCTGGTTCGGGGGTGTGACAGGTTGGTATCAGAGCTTTGTTTATAGTGAACCAGCATGTCGAGCCATACATTGATATGCAACTATAAACCAAAAAGAGGGACTAACATAACTCTGAACAAAACAAATGAATAAAATACACTTGCTTGCATTAGGAATGAGGATCCAACG
Source organism: Lactuca sativa (assembly GCF_002870075.4). Classification (NCBI taxonomy): domain Eukaryota; kingdom Viridiplantae; phylum Streptophyta; class Magnoliopsida; order Asterales; family Asteraceae; genus Lactuca; species Lactuca sativa. Next base: position 164,336,126 of record NC_056623.2, on the reverse strand, counting down.
CTGAATCAAATACAATAACACTGGTATCTCGGTTAATTCGGGACTGTTCTTAGTGATACCAAGGAGTGAATGTAGCCTGATCAACTACATTCTCTCCAAGGTAAAATTAACACACGTCCTGATGAGATCGGGATAGCCAGGGAACCTAAAACTATACCCCTTATCACCAAAAAGAGAACGTCTGTTTAGTTTGCAATAGTGGAAGAGGCATAGGATAATATTAGTGAACTTTTACGTGGCCTGCTATGTGTTGCAAATCTATGATTGTATGCTAAATGATAGAAGTACTTAGGTTCGTGCCATACACCTAGTCAGTAGGACCACGACCTCACAGAAACCACGTACACCCAACATCTTTCCGTTTCACGACAGAAAGATGCCTCGCCCAGCTACTCGCGGAAATCCCGAACCAACCCCGCCGGAAGTCGACTCCACTGCTTTCCAGGCAGCCGTGTCTGCTGCGGTCACGGCAGCTATGGCACAACTTCACCGAGGAAACAATGGAGGAGGCAATGGTCAAGGCTCCGGAAGTTCGAACAACGGGACGAACCAAGGACTCACTAAAACGTGCACCTACAAGGATTTTGCGAACGCTAAACCCCGAACTTTCAACGGTACCGGAGGAGTGATCGCCCTAAAGCGATGGATCGAGAAAGTAGAGTCGGTATTCGAGATATGCGAGTGCCCCGAGCAGATGAAAGTGAAGTTCGCGGCCTGCACTTTTGTGGACCAAGCACTCACTTGGTGGAATGGTCATGTGGAAGCTATGACACTTCCTGTCGCCAACTCTATTCCCTGGACAGAGATGAAAGAGATGTTGACGGCTGAGTACTGCCCCCGAGGCGAAATACAGAGGATGGAACAGGAATTATGGAACCTCACGGTGCAGAATGGGAACGTCGATGCTTACATAACGAGATTCAGCGAACTATCTCTGTTGTGCCCGGGTATGATCACATCAGAGGGGAAGAAGATTGAACGATTCATTTGGGGACTGACATCCCCCATTCAAGGGAATGTGATAGCTGCGAACCCTGAAACTTTTGACAGCGCGAAGAGATTGGCAAAGAGGCTCTACGATCATAACCACAAAAAGGGCGAAAAACCAGTGGAGACCGAGAAGAAGAAGGAAGGGGATGGTAAGAAGGGATGGGACCAGAAAAGAAAGGGGCGTCAGGGCCCCGAGACCGCAAAAAGGCAGCAAACGGTGGCAGTTCACGCTGTCACTGCGCCGGTTCCAGTCACCTCACATGCTCCAGCCTCAGCTGCCTCAAATGCTTCAAGGCCCTATTCCGGTAGCGCTCCCAAGTGCAATAAGTGCAGCTTCCATCATCATGGAGAATGTAAGGAGTTCCATTGCACCAGTTGCAATCGAAGGGGACACACTGCAAAGTTCTGCAGGACTTACCCTTCTCAGAACCAGAGTCAGGGAAACAACCAGAACAACAACAACAACCACCGCAACACCAACAACACCAATGCCGGCGGCAACAACGCAGGGCCTAGCCACACCTGTTTCGGGTGTGGAAGGACGGGGCATTTCCGTCGAGACTGCCCTAACAACAACAACAACTCCGGAAACAGAGGAACCGGAAGAATGCTGACCATGGGTCAGAGTGATGCAGTCCAAGATCCCGCAGTTGTGACCGGTACGTTTCTCCTAAACCACACTTATGCATGCATCTTATTTGATACCGGAGCGGAGCGAAGTTTCGTAAGCGAGAAGTTTAAACATTTACTAAAACAACAACCCCAGAAGCTAAATGAAACCTATACGGTGGAAATGGCCAATGGGAAGACCGAATCCACTAGGGAAATCTACATCGGATGTACCCTAACCCTTAACCAGCACGTCTTTCGAATAGATCTGATGCCAGTGTCAATTAGGAGTTTCGATGTGATTATCGGCATGGATTGGTTAAGCCCCCACCATGCTGAGATTATGTGCCACGAGAAGGCCGTTCGCCTTCGTCTCCCGAATCACGAAACCCTAGTAATTTACGGAGACAAACCTAGCACGAATCTTCGTCTTATCTCGTGCATCAAAGCGCAAAAACACTTACGAAAGAACAATTTAGCGTTCTTGGCCCACATAGTGGACAAGACAAAAGAAGAAACTAACATCCAAGACGTTCCGGTAGCGTGTGAATATCCGGACGTGTTTCCCGAAGATCTTCCAGGAGTACCCCCAGAGAGACAGGTTGAATTCCGAATCGACCTCGTTCCAGGAGCAACTCCCCTCGCTAAATCACCATATCGGCTGGCCCCTGCTGAAATGCAGGAATTGTCCAGCCAACTCAGTGAGCTTCTGGACAAGGGATTTATCCGACCTAGCTACTCGCCATGGGGAGCTCCGGTGCTCTTTGTCAAAAAGAAGGACGGATCTTTCAGAATGTGCATCGATTACAGAGAGTTGAATAAACTCACTGTCAAAAACCGCTACCCACTCCCACGAATCGATGATTTATTCGACCAACTCCAAGGAGCTAGCTATTTTTCCAAAATAGATCTACGGTCCGGATACCATCAACTCAAAGTCCGAGAAGAAGATATTCCTAAAACCGCTTTCCGGACCCGCTATGGACATTACGAATTCGTCGTGATGCCCTTCGGTCTAACAAATGCACCTGCCGCATTTATGGACCTAATGAATCGAATCTGTCGACCGTTCTTGGACGACTTCGTCATTGTGTTTATCGATGACATCCTCGTCTATTCTCGAAGCAAAGAGGAGCATGGCCAACATCTCCGACAAGTCCTAGAAACGCTGCGATCGGAAAAGCTTTACGCCAAACTCTCCAAGTGCGAGTTCTGGCTTCGGAGTGTGAATTTCCTAGGCCGCGTAGTTAGCCAAGACGGAATTCATGTGGACCCTTCTAAGGTCAAAGCTGTGGAAGGATGGGCAACTCCGACTACGCCCACAGAAATTCGTCAGTTCTTAGGCCTAGCAGGCTACTATAGAAGATTCATCCAAAACTTCTCAAAGATCGCCAAGCCACTTACCTTGCTTACGCAGAAGAGTGTGCCATTCAAGTGGACAGACCAACAAGAGATTGCGTTTCGAACCTTGAAGCAAGCTCTTTGCAGCGCTCCTGTACTATCTCTACCTGAAGGAACGGAAGATTTTGTAGTTTACTGTGACGCGTCAAATCAAGGCTTAGGTTGCGTTCTCATGCAACGTGGAAGAGTGATAGCGTATGCGTCCCGTCAACTAAAAACGCACGAAGTAAATTACACAACCCATGACCTAGAACTGGGAGCTGTGGTCTTCGCTCTAAAAATTTGGAGGCACTACCTGTACGGTACAAAGTGCACCATCTTTACGGACCACAAGAGCCTCCAGCACATCTTGAATCAGAAGGAGCTGAACATGAGACAACGAAGATGGGTGGAATTGTTAAACGACTACGAATGCGAGATCAAGTACCATCCAGGCAAGGCCAACGTGGTAGCTGACGCATTAAGTCGGAAGGAGTATACAAATCGACGTACGAAAACGCACTCGATAACCATTCAGTCTCATCTGACCACTCAAATTGCATCAGCCCAGACAGAGGCTATGAAAACGGAAAATAGACCTAGCGAGGCATTGCGCGGAATGGAGAAGAACCTGGAAGTTAAAGAGGATGGGGTATACTACTTCATGAACCGTATTTGGGTTCCAACAATCGGAGGATTCAGGGAGATCGTTATGAAGGAAGCCCACAAGACACGATACTCCATTCATCCTGGTTCGGACAAGATGTATTTGGACATTAAGCAGCACTATTGGTGGCCTAACATGAAGGCGGAAATCGCAACTTATGTTAGTAAGTGCCTTACGTGTGCCAAAGTAAAAGTGGAATACCAGAAACCTTCCGGATTGTTACAACAACCGGCAATCCCTGAGTGGAAATGGGAGGGGATTTCTATGGATTTCGTGACCAAGCTGCCCAAGACGTCGGACGGATTGGACACCATATGGGTAATAATCGACCGACTGACGAAATCCGCCCATTTCCTGCCAATCAAAGAGTCCTACAAGATGGAGGGGCTGACGCGTTGTACCTACGAGAGATTGTAAGACTTCATGGAGTGCCAAAATCCATCATTTCGGATAGGGACAGTAGGTTCACGTCACGCTTTTGGTAGTCGCTCCACAAGGCAATGGGAACTCATCTTGACATGAGCACCGCGTATCACCCACAAACGGACGGTCAGAGCGAACGAACCATTCAGACGCTTGAAGACATGCTTCGTGCATGTGTGATAGACTTCGGAAAGTCTTGGGATACCCACCTACCGTTGATCGAGTTTTCATATAACAATAGTTATCATTCGAGCATTAAGGTGGCCCCTTTTGAAGCACTGTACGGGCGTAAATGTAGATCACCGTTATGTTGGGCTGAAGTAGGTGACACCCAGCTAGCAGGAACACGTACGTCAGACAGGGTAATGACAGGACCGGAAATCATTCGCGAGACCACAGAAAAGATTGTTCAGATCAAAGCTCGATTACAGGCATCGCGTGACCGGCAAAAGAGCTACGCTGATAAACGGCGAAAGCCCTTAGAGTTCCAGGTCGGTGATCGAGTATTGTTGAAGGTCTCACCCTGGAAAGGGGTTATACGTTTCGGAAAACGAGGAAAGCTAAACCCACGGTACATTGGACCTTTCGAAATCGTCGCCCGAATAGGACCGGTAGCCTACAGGCTACAACTACCCGCGGAGCTAAACGGTGTGCACCCCGTGTTTCATGTTTCTAACCTGAAAAAGTGCCTATCAGATGAAACCCTTGTCGTTCCTTTTGACGAAATCGAAATCAATGAGAACCTCCTGTTCGTCGAAGAACCAATCGAAATCATGGACAGGGAGGTGAAGCGTACTAAGCAGAGTCGCATCCCGATCGTGAAGGTACGGTGGAACGCAAAGCGTGGGCCAGAATTCACGTGGGAACGCGAAGATCAAATGAAGCAGAAGTACCCTCACCTATTCTAGTTTTCTCAAATCTAGCTTTCAAACAGAATTTCGGGACGAAATTCCCTCTAACGGGGGGATGATGTCACAACTGTAAATTTTAAGCTATGTAATCTACACATTCAAGTTAATGAGAATCAAAAACTTTAATCAAATGCAAGATACAAGTATTATAGATAGTCATCAAACAATTGGAAACCCTAGAAGTTTTGGTTAAGTCCATTTTGGACTAAGACTTCCTTATTGGATCCAAATGGACCAATAAGCTTCCAATTGGACTATCATGGGTTTAGGACCCTAATTGGGCTCTAATTGGACCCACATTTGTTTATTTCAATATTTTGGGCTAGGTAGAACCTAGAAGGAAATAAAACACAAGTTTTGATCCATAATTAAACCTAACCTAGCTTAATAAAGCACAAAAATCACAATTTCATTTTATAAGTCCAATAAATACCCTAGACTACCTCTAATGTTGGGCTTAGGGGCAAAAGCCCAAATTTTTCCTCCTTCCCTTCATATTCTCGGCCCAAGGCCCAAACACTAGGAGAGGTTGACTTTTAAGTGCCACCTCATTTTTACCCATGGGTTCTCCATGCAAAAATCACATTCATCCATGCAAGCATCACCTCAAAGTCTTTTCTTCCTTCTCTCTCTCTCCCTCTCCCTTCTTGTTTCGGCCGAGGATAACCAACACACACACACATCTCACAAAATTCTCTCAAAAATTCTCTCAAGAAGCTCTCTCCCTCCCCTCTCCAAAGATCTCGAAATTTAGAGGCTTTCCAAGAGGATTTTGCAAGTAAATCATCACCTAAGGTAAGATTATTCATGGATCTATGGTTTAAATTCTTTTGTTACTAAAAATCTCTTCCTAATCCATGTAAAAACCATGATCTTGCACTCTAGAAATCCCATAATCTCGAAAAATTCATCAAGGAGTGCAAGGGCCAAAAATCATTTCATTTCTTCCAATTTATCTTCAAGAACCGAAACTACACACTCAAGGTGAGATTCATACCCCTATTTTCTGTTTTTAAGAGTTTTTGTGGGGGGGGGAATACAAGTGAAAGTGTAGATCTATATGTATTTGTATGCCTTGTATGATTTCCATGCTTATATGTATGCTTATATGTGTTTTAATGTTGGATCTAGCCATTAAACCCCTCAAAACCGAGATATAACTCATGTTTTATGATATTAGCTTCAAATATGTTCCTACATAATAAGTGGTACTAGATAAATAGCCAAATGGTTAGCAATAATTTTCTTTAAGCTAAAAACACACATTTTGGGCCAAAAATGTGAAAAATACAAAATTAAGGGCCCAAAATGACATTTTACAGAATCTGATGGTTGAAATGTGTCAAAACAGTTTCAATAAGGCTATTTCTGGAATTCTATTCAATTGGTGGATTAAAAACATAAATTTCAAGCCTATTGGGCTAAAAATGCAAATTTCGGCCCAATAAGGCCCACTATGCGAATTTTTCTGTTTTGAAGGGCCAAAACTGTGAAATTCTGTAAAACAGTGGACTATAAGTGTCCCAAACCCTTTTCAAAGGTTTAAAATGCTTTTTAAATTAAAAAGGACCAAAGTTGCAAAAATTTTCCATTTTGGGCCAAAATTGTTAAAATTGCGAAAAGATGGGCTAAAACCGAGAAAAACTGCATTTTCAGGGACTTAAACTGTTTTCTTTGAAAAATATGCTGGAAAATATTAATTTCAATAATTTTTGGTGTTAAAATGTCAAGAAAAATAGTTTAAGGACCAAACCGGAAAATATTTAAATAAAAGGGTTGAAAATGTAAATTTTACAAATGATGAGGGGTTGAAAACAGAAATATTTCAAGGCTGATACACTATGTACAATTTGATCAAATAACGATACCTCGATTACCAACGAAATACAACTCATTACAATACCAAAAGTCGTTGCTAAACGAATTGGCTCGGTCTCGAGCCAATGGAAATCTACAACTACTAACTCTTTGATACATACAAATAACGACTGGTAATACATATACATACGAGTGTGCACAGACGTCTACGCACCATCTTCGGGCCCCAAAAGTGTAAAATCTTGTTTGTTGGGCCTAGCTAGCCCAATGACCTGATCTTAAGGCCCGAAGACATTTTTTTTACTACGGAGTGTTGAGTCTTACCGACTTGGCACAACGTAGGGTGACTTTCAATGGCTTGTATCATTGGACCCCAAGGGCCATGGTATTGCTAGAAAAGTCTACACATTTTACGAGGCGGGTCGGGGACCCCTCGCACGCATATGTCCCCAACCGGTTAATAGAGTTACCGGGGTCTTCGTGACCTCTTTCTCTTCGGATGTGGGACCACTCATTGTCCGGGCGATTGGATAACGTGATTAGTACTGACGACGCCTTCGGGAATCGTTGGTATATCTATAAACCGGGTATTTGTGTAATGCGGGTTTGTAGTAAATAATCAATGCTCGAGAACCTTCCAACGTCGCTTGGGACCGATACTACTATTTTTGTAATGGTTTCAACGCAACTCAACGGATTTCAAAAGAACTAGGGGAACATCGGGTTTCCTTAGGGTTTTTATCACATACAGATTTTAACGCATACAACTTAAATGAACAATTTTTGCAAGTATAGAAACAAACAAGCATACCTATGGATCTTCACAAACGTTTTTGAAAGCTTTTCTTTTCAGAAAATATCGGATTTTCTGGTGGTTTTTCAAACAATATAAACATTCGATTTCAAACACTACTTATGAACTCACCAACATTTCATATGTTGATGTTTTTCAAAATACTTGTATTCTCAGGAAACCAGTGAATCAAGGGAAATCATGCTCAGTGACGGTTGCAGGTTATTTTTGAATGAACCAAACAACATTAATTTTTGGAAATGTAATATCCCAAACAATGTATGACATGTAAACACTACTGGTTGTATTATGTTGATGAATGGTGACGAATGTTGTTTGTTTCATATATATTCAATGTTATGGTATTCAATTGAGTCACGACAGCCCCCGGACGTTTCCGCCGTCTGGTTCGGGGGTGTGACAAAGATGAATTTTAATCGCATGGTTCGAAGATCGGATTCTTGAGCTGCTACTTAGGAGTTATGATAGATTGCTAGGAAATATGTAATAACATAGTTTTCATTTAAAGTTTCATTGTAAGGAAAAAGTTTTTTCCACATTTTATAAATAAATAAAAATTTTGGTTTTATTTTATTTTATATCTCCTTGCAATGGCTTTTATGGAAATTGGTGTATGTATGTTTCTAGCAATAATGGAAATATGAATTTGATTCTTTCATTTGTGGTAGTGTCTAAATTCACCAAATAAGGAAAGATTCTCATCACCCAAGGTTCAATTGGACCGAAACTTGGAATCATGCAGGTTGTAAAGTATGATGAGTGGGGATTTTCATCTTTGGAAAATTAAGACTAATTCCTTGTTCACATGTATATGTGAGTCAAGTGAATGACTAAGGGGTCGAGTACACATTCTTGGGCACTGATCAAAGTCCACCACAAAAGGATCGAGAAGACTATTCGTCATGATTTACTAAAGTTTAGTAAATATGGTTATACTTACAAGCTTAAGTATAATTCTGAAACATTAAAAAAGTTTCAATGAATGGCAGAACGAATAAGAATAATCAAATTAGACAGAAAGATACAAGTTTCTCAAATCTGAAAAGATGGGAGAGTACTTTATTATCATGTTTTATGATCATCTTAATGTTTATGAAACCACATCACAATTAATCCTCTAGGGACACCTTAGTGCATTCTTATGGCTAAGAAGAGGAGTCGTGAATTGTTGAAATGGTAAAATTAAGAAGATGATTCATACTTCTTTCCAAAACAAGTCTTAGAGTCATACTCTAAGATTGTAACTTGAGTGAAACATCTTAAGGAAGCCTTATAACACTTGTCAAATGTAAGAGTACAATGTTTTCTACTCTTGTATATTTGAAATTTGTAAGTTGTGATGTTTTGGATAAAACTAAGACTAACTAAGGACAATCGTTTGAAGTGTTTGTCTTGATAAGAATCCGCACTATCTCTTGAATGTTTTTTTTTTATCAATTCATGGTTCTTGGCAATAGAGTCTTATATGTCAAGAGGACAGTAGGAGTCTTAAAATTCCTGAAAGAGTTTCAAGAACTAATCAAGAATAAAACCTATTGTTTATCACTAGCACACGACTTGAGGTTTATAGTCTATCGTGTTGACATATTCTTATTTATGTGCCTATTCCGGTTGAAGTTGACTATGCATCTGAGTTCTAAAAGTTCTCAATTGTTTGCATAACAACCTGGAAGCAATGGTAGGCCTTGTGCTTCCAAGTGGCAAGAAGTTAATATTGTACAAGTTCGGTTTATATGAGTTTGGATTTGTCACTAACCTTGTCTTGTGATTATGATTTTGACAAATTCATATGGATAGGAACACATACACCATAAAATCTAAGTGTCATAAGGTTTCTCTCCGATTCATGAAAATGATGGTGAGGAAACGCTTTCACTAAGTAGATAGCAATTGTGATATTTGCATTCTCAAAGTCGTTAGTGGAGCGTGTATGGTTAACCGACACACTAACATGGACTTGTGAGGAATGACAAAGGTATAAACAATTAAGACTATGATCACGGCATCCCTTTTCATAGTTCTAAAATTGTTTAGACACACATGTGTGTTATATAAGAAAAGGTGTATGATTTTGATAAAGTTTTTATCAAAGCATCTCGTATCAGAAGTCTGAACTTTGGTAAGGAAGTTAGTAAAGTATTGATTTCTAGAAGTCCAACTAATTTCTGGATACATGTCAAAGCTAGTGGGAGCATAAGTGTTATGCTAATAATCATTATGTTAGTGGGAGCATGATGATTATGATAAGTGTTGCAAGTTAGCAATGTTAATTATAGAAAAAAAAGTTTCAATTAGGAAAAGTTGTTTTGCTATAATTAAGGGAGAGGAAATTATACTTCTTTTCAAGTCTAAAAGCTTAGATTGAGGTTTTAATCATCTTTAGTCAAGGATATATATATATATATATATATATATATATATATATATATATATATATATTAATTTTATGTTGGAATGGCTCAACATAAGGAAATTCTATATATGGGTACATTATTTGCGTTCTAAAATTCGATTATGATTACAACATCCCTTTTCATAATCTAAATTATGAGAATATGGCAAATAGAAATAAGAATATTTAAGCAAAAGAATGGTCTAGTATCGTGTCTTTATGTGAGACATCATGAATCATGTCCCATATGCTTCGGATATAAGATCGATTGCATGTGCTATAATATTCATTTGTTCTAAATTTTTCAAAATGCCTAGAGCATGAAGAGGGAAAAAGTACTAGAACTAGATATGACTAATTTGATTAAGCAATTGTCGAGGACAATATAAGGTTTACCAAAGAGTGGTTGCTCAGGGACAGTTGGAAGTATAGTGTTAAATTTTGGAAGGACCATATTGACATATTCAGAAAGAAGGCAACTTTTTTTCATAAGTGATTGTCAAAATGGGAATATGGAAATGTTTCATAGGTGGAAGCTATTCAATCTGTGTAAGATTATAAAACTTAATGCAACAAGGATGTTCAAAGCAATGTACTTTGAATTTGAGACTTCGTTTCCATGGAACTGATCTTAATTGGAAAAACTTTGTAGTGTCTGTTGACAAGTCTTTGTGACTTTGTGCATAGTCATTACAAGAGGATCAATGCATTTGAGTTTAGGATCTAACAGATTTCGGTAAATAGCAGGAAATTGGAATTCTTGCATTTGCGTAAGGATTTGGAATTGTGAAATGAGAATTATTGGAATTATGTTCAATCGATCTATTCCACAAATTAAAGATCATAGACAAACATAGTGTGCATACTTGGTGTATAGAATGACTAGTGTTCAGGAAAAAAAATAGTGTACGTGCTTGGAGCATGGGACAACTATTGTTTTCATTCAATTATAAAGTTGATAATTTGAAACATTATGCAATGAATAATGTGTAATCAATATGGTGATAAATAAAAGGTGTTCTATTTATATTCATAAGTTCTGAGACCATATTGGATTCGATTATTCTTGTGTTTCACTTTGCATGTTTTGACTTCCAGGATAACTAGGTTATTCTTTCTGAATGACTAAGTTATTTAAAATCTCCACAATCAGTCATATATTGGAAGTAGGTATGAATTAAGACGTTCATGAATCGGGTTTGTAGATGTCTAAGATGTTAGACATAGTAAGAGTTGCTACAACATTCATGAGTACTCATAAGTTATGAGTATTGGATTAAACCCACACTCACTTGACTCACTTCATGGATTTTATCACTAGTGATCATGAGACGATAATATCTTATATTCTTCAAACCTAGAGATATGAGTTGTTGACTATGAGTTGGTTATACATTGATTGTACGAAAATACATTAGTAACTCGATGTTATAAAACGTGCCTTTGTGTATGATTCAACAGGTAGTAGAACAAGCATATAAGTCGAAGTTTATCCATTCCTTTTACCCTTGAAGGGATAAAAGTGATATCTGTGGGCCCCTCAATGATTTAGTGATGACACCCCAAAGTGCTTGGCCAAGCCTGAACTGATTTGATTTGTTCAGTTAGTCGGTCGTCATAAATCGAAAATCGGGAAACAACAAATGGACAGAGAGAATGATTATAATCCATGTCTAATTCCATATGATATCTAGAATGAAGGAATATATGATCGCTTATCTAATGGACGTGTCATTGATTTGTTCAGAGTTCGACAACAACTTTTATGAGCTACGATTGTTGGTCAGGTTGGAGTTGTACTTGCAATAATAGTTATTAGACTTATCCAAGTGGGAGATTGTTGGATTAGTGTCTAAGTCCATAACTATAACTGGTATATACTTGACCCTACCCAGCATGGTCCATTTGGGTTGCATGGCATCGGAACATTTGGGTAGACCTTTTGTGAGAAGAGGATATTTGTGACATATTAATATATTATAAGTTCTAATATATTAATATGAAATAATAATATTTAATTAGTATTGATCAATAATTAATTTGGAATTAATTTAGTGATCAAAAGAGACTAATTAAGTATATGGGGATTGATTGTGTAAATCATTCATTATATGTGGTCTTATAATCCATCATTCCTTATGTTGGGTTTAACCCATGTGGTGACCCGTGGATACTCCATGGAGGTTAAAACCCATGGAACATAAGGAACGGGTAAAGTCATGAGTTACATGGTGTAACCCTAATAGCCACACTATATAAAGACCCCATTGGTTGGTGAAATTGGCACTAGTGTATACATAAGAGGGTAAGCCGATTTCTAGAGTCCATGTATCTCTTCTCATGGTTATTTCAAATGTTGGTGATGTTGTGTGAACCATTTGAGGTGTCACACTTGGGCCACTAGGCTCCTGAGCTCCATGGAATCAAGCTACATCAAAAAAGTATGTATTCTATCTAGTTTTGTTATACTAGTACTTATGAAAGTATGCTAGTTAGGGTAATACATTGGAAACTTCAAGTTTGCATGTGTAATAGAGAAAACATAGATCCAATGTATTTAGGGTTGCATGTACACCATATGAGTGTTAGAATGCTCAAAAACCAATAGTTTTCATGTTTAGCTTATATGTCGGTATGTATGGTTTGATTGGTAGTTAGTGAAGACCATGTAGGGGTTCCCATGACAGTGGGCTAAGACCCTGGAGGGTTTCTAGGGCACCTAGTGTAAGACCTTGGAGGGTTTCCAAGGCTTCCCTATATGTTTATATGCATGGCTAGTGTAGTTGATATGCTTTATATGAGTATGTGAATAAGACCTTGGAGGGTTTCCATGGCATCTTTATATGCGTATATGCATGCTTATATGATTGTTACAGTTTATGTAGTTGTTATAGCTGTGACAACCTGAAATTTCTATCTCGAACAATATATTAATTCAATCAAAGTTAGACTCATTTTGCTATCTTTTAACACTGTTTAGGGTCTATTTGAGTGTTCTAAACCAAGTACAATCAAGGTAGGAGCCTAGAAATGGAATAACATGATGCATATCAAGCACACTCGGGCCAAACACTCTTACACATGGAGTGTGCGGCCGCACACTTGAGTATACGGCCACACACGGGTGTGTGCGACCGCACACCTATTCCAGCCACACACTCCCACCTATAAATATGACCCTTGGTCATTTTTGAACACTTTTACCACTCCTTCAAAGCTGGAACTCATTTTCTCTCAAGTATCATCCACATTTCTCTTCAAATCAAGTGAGTATTGCTTCCTTGAATCATTAATAACTTGTCATATGCCAAGAACACTTGAAGATAAGCATGGAAAATGCCAAATATCATGATCTTCAAGTGTGTACGGCCGCACACACCATGTTCAACCATACAGACCCTTTTTAGGTCCTAAAATGGCAACGAACTCCATATAAGGCTAGAACATGAAGTAAGAAACCTTCCTAGATGAGTCCTAACGCCTCAAAATACGTTTTGACACACTTCATGGGGAGTGTGCGGCCGCACACACACCATGGCGGCACACACTGGCCGCACACACACACAAATAGTGTATTTTGACCATACACTCCCTTGTATAGCCATATACCCCTTATATGTAATTATATATGGTTGTAACACTTCAATATAAGTGTTTAATAGTCCCTAAGGTGGCCCCAATTCATTGATTAGTTGTTACAAGCACTAATTAAATACATATATATATATATATATATATATATATATATATATGTCATTATAAGGTTAATAGGATTCGTTTGTGCTCAAGTCCGAAATTGACACTCAACTTCCTAAACCGATCTCACAGTCGCATCAGTCACTACAGGTGAGTTCATACCCCTTAATCAACCTTTTAATTGTTTTTAAATGCTTTTATGGGGGGGCGGGGGAATACAAGTTGAATCGTTATAGTTATAATATCAATCACATGTGATTTATAACTATCAAACAAATGGATTTACTAAACTTTTAACTGTTTTATCAAACAAACTACTTCAAGCTATTTGTCAAACTCTTTTATATGTTACATTCTTTATCAATCTCGTTCTTAAATGCCAAACTGCTTTTAAATCGTTTTATAAAGTGACATCAAGTCATCATTATTTGTTATTAAACTCTTTAAAAGGTTTTACAAACTTCTATTTAAACTTATATATATATATATATATATATATATATATATATTGTCAAAACTATGTCTAATGCATATATAGTTATATAAGTAAGGTTTGAAGGACTTAGGACTGATAACTCACTTTACATTCTTGTTCCTTGTTTGGTTGTGGACTTAGAGTACCCGGTTGTTTGTCCGAGTGTCGTTTGATCCTTAATTATATATTATGTATATATGTGTAAGACATAACAACTTTTATCTCAGTCCAATACGTTCAGTTATTTAGCAATTCAACTAGTAAACTATAATAGGTATAGTTTAGAAAGATACTACTCATTACTTCTAGTACAATGGAACATACAAAGAGTCGGTTCATACATGAGTCAGAACATACTATAATGAGAAACAAACATAACTTACTATTATGAGTAACATACAAGAACACATACATATACAAGTACAGAGAAGATAACATATACATATACATTTACAAGAAAATAGAAGGAACATACATCAACATAACATTTAGAATATGAGATTTACTTCTACATGAAGCGGATTCCACCGTTGTCATGTTGGTAACCAGAGTCTCCTGGAGGGAGAGCGGACATTGTGTGTATAGATCTATACGGGACAGACTATCCCGCACCCCGATTGTTAGCTACAGTCCTTGGCCGACCAAGCCAAGGGGTGACAAATGCCACTTTTGTTCGACGTCTTTCATCGTCGTGTCCTACAGCCGTCAATCAGTATGGTTACAAATATCACCTTACCTTATAATTCATTGGCTTTGAGGTAAGTAGTACTACGGTAGTTTTCTCATACAAAACTACAGTCCTAAAATACTTTCCCTAATACATTTACCTTGAAACGTCTTCTCATGTAAACGATAATATACAAACTATATTTTGGTAACGATAGCTAGACTTGGGGAAAATACATACTCTTACAAACAAAAAAACCGAACATTGGGTCTTGGTAGAAGACTACAGTTTAGTAGAAAATATGGGATTTTCTAGGAAGATATGAACATTTTACAAACATTTATAACGAATATTTTACTACAAGTAAACACTTACAACTTTACTACAACACATTTACAAACTTATACATTCAAACACTCACAAACATTTTTCATACCAATAATGACACGAAAATGCTTATGAACTCACCAGCTTGAAAGCTGATAAACTCTTTCAAAATAACTTGTATTCTCGGGTCATCAGTAGACATGTACCGATGCCAGGATTTGAGAAGATGGAGCGAGTTCAAGACTCACCTCTTATTTTGATTTACATTTTTGCGACTTATAAACATCAAAAAACACACTTGTATAAATTAGATTATTAATGCAATGGATGATGTTGTTGCTTGTTTACTATTATTCTGTGTTGTGATACTGGACATGACGTCCTCCACCCCCGAACGTTTCCGTCGTTCCGGTTTTGGGGTGTGACAGATTGGTATCAGAGCATTGTTTATAGTGAAATGAGTATATCAACCCATAAAAGATATACTAACTATAAACAAAATGGGATTAAAATACTCTGACCAAGAGTTTATACTTTTAAATAATAAAATATTTAACTAAGTATACAAACCTGCATTCATACTAAAATCAGTGTCACTAGGACATAACAAAAGTATTACGATTGTTGAATATCACAAGTAGGCTCGGGGATGTATGGTCAGTTCTGGGAGTGGCATAGCCTGATCAACTATGCTGGTCTGAGAAGTGATTAGCATATGCCCAAGAAAGGTTGTGATGTGGTAACAAGTCTAAAAAAAACTTACCAACACTACTACAATGATAACATTAGAATAGAACATAAACCTAAAATACTATAGGAGTATTTGTGTTACTAAAATTCTTATTTAAGAACTAAAAAGGTCTTCATTAGTAGGTCAATAATTGTTAAGTGAATACGCTAAGGTTATATGTAACTAGGACGTCATAGACTTAGAATATGTGACCTTTGCTTTACTCCCTGTTCCTTGTGGATTTGGAGTTAGGGTCACTTATTCGAAGGCCTATCCTGTTTTGATTTCATATAACTGGTATGCACTATACAAGTATTAATGTAGTTGATAAAGATCATCTTATAATTATCTAATTAGTATGTCTATTAATTATTTTTTTATCCTTATTCTCGCGTAGATAACATGGCTGGATTCCATCCCCACGACGACCTACATTTCCCAAACGAAGGAAATGTTGGATGGATTGAAGAAGAGCTAGAAGATGATCATCCAATCCCTTTGGATGATCACCATGCTGAGGGCTTTTCTGATGGTTCTGACTCTGAGCCTGAAGTCAACAACCTACCTTCTGTGGCTCCCGTTCCAAACCCTAACTCTCGTCTGGCTTTTCAAGGCACGACGCTTGCATGGGTAGAATGCTTGGAGACATGGAGTGAAGAGCAGAATCAGCCCATGCCATTTAATGGAGACCGAAGCTTCTATAACCTGAGGGAAGGAGGCTCAACAGACAAGGTTCTACCAATCCTGGTCCACAGAGTTGCCTGAAACCGAATCCATGGCATGACAGCTCTTCATCGCATCACGGAGGTCGATATCAATGCAAGAATACATACTATCCGCACCATTCATCTTGAAGATACTCGTGAGAGTCTAGGAGAGACCACGAGGCCCTGCTACAAGCACTAGCTGAAACTCGAGCCGAAGTCATAGAGCTCCAAGTACGCCATAGGGTGTACGAAAGACACCTGTTTAATATGGAGCGTCAACTGGCTGAACTAAGGGTTCACCCGAGGGATACCCGTCACCAGTGGGAGGTTGCTCTACCTTTCTTTCTTTGGTATAAGGGATTGTCTTCCTATCTATGCCCCATGTAGTACTTTTCTATATAACTATCCCTGTACTATAAGTACTTTTTAGTTAGGCCTTTATGCTGTCAAAACTTTTCTACTTCGGATATGATGTAAGACCTACTCCAAGGTCAATTTTCCCAAACTTATTACATTTTAATTATCAATAATATTGACAGTCTGGTAATCCCTGTGACAATCCTTGTCCAAACTCTTTCCTTCTACTATCAATAGAATTTGATCTGAAGCTCATTTTCGTCAAATTATTGAGTTGTGGTAATTTAGCTCAAGGACCACTTCCAATTCTTGTCGAAGGTTGGATCATGTTATCCACCAACCAATGATAATCTAGTTTGAAATATCAATTGTCTAGTGACCATTCTATGGACTTACTTCAACTCTTTTCCAGTACTGCATCATAGGGATGTAGGTCGAACCACCGAGAACAGTTTAACAAAACGAAAAAGTCACATTTACGTAAAAGATTAAAATACATCTAGTACTGAACATAATCACTCACGAACTCCTTTTCTTTCGTTTAAACAGAATCATTTCGTCATCTAGAAATAGTCAGCCGAACAACGAAACCCCAATCCTTCATATAGACGCCGCTGCATTCCAAGCCGTGGTAACAGCTGCCGTGGTAGCTGTCCTTGCACACCTCAGCTCTGGCAACGCAAACAAGGCTGGCAAAGGGGTTGACAATTCAGATTGTTGTATCGATCCGAGAAACCAACAAATGATAACAGTCACAGACACTCAACGTCACAAATCTGAGTATAAGAAACGAAAGCGTCGAGCCCAAAAGGAGCGTAAGCAATCTCAAAGACTTGCCATGCAACAACAACAAGTGGCGACCCCTGCCACTGCAACACCAATCAAACCATATGAGGGAACACTCCCGAAGTGTGACAAGTGTAATTTTCATCATCATGGAGTTTGCCGTGATTTCCAATGCAACAATTGTAACCGAATGGGACACACTTCTTGTGTCTGTAGAGCGCCGACACGAACCATCTCCCAAGCCACTAGCATCGGTGTCAGCCCGGCTTGTTATGGTTGTTGTGAAACCGGACACTATAAAAGGAATTGCCCAAAGAAGGGGGACAACGAAAGCACTTGTGTCCACATAACTCCGACCCGACACATCACTTCCACCACCGATGTTGGTGCAAGCCAGATATGTCACCTATGCGGTGAGATAGGACATCTCAAGAAGGATTTTTCGATAACAAAGAACTCCGGCGTAGACGGGAAGATACTAAGGATCACTACCGCAGGAGAGACTACTCCAGACCCACGTTGAAATACTAGTGTGTTTCGTTATAGTAGACTTATAAACTGTTAAAAACTAGTGCAACTCGAGTCACATCTTTCTACGAGATCCCATCAGTCAAGGGACCTTCGTGCTGCGTGTACCTGTTTTTTTTTGTAGTATACCTTGTTCACAACAGTATTCTTGTAGATAAACTAAAGTACTGAAACTCTGTTAAAAGTTGCACCATTGTGTTTTGTTTGTAACACCTTTATGACCTAGTCTAACGCCTTTATTTCCGAGTGGTCCGATATTATCATATAACTCGAGTCAATTCGATCCTCACCATACCAATTTAGTGTGTAAATTTCTTTTTCTCCGTAATCTCCTTTCTAGCAAAGTCGTCATTCCAGAACTCCGAGGTACTCATGCATAGAGTATCTTATGTTTCGTGTTCTTCCCGAAGGAACCTCATCAAACCTCCCTGGTACACCGCTCGTACAGTACGTCAAGTTCAATCTGAATACCCATACGGTTAATCCATCGTTGAGGAATGTATACGCAAGGGTGGTATATGATAAAGGTTCTACATGCTTAGAATTGATGATTCTGCTTTAACTTCTTTTCCATGCTTGGATGTGAGCTTAGAGAAGAATCATTTATTCGACTGCCTTTTCAATATTAATTATATGCGACTCGTATACGCGAAGCTGTGATTGATGAACCAAATATGACTTCTAATATGAACTTTAGGACGGAGACTGCTCAAGACTACGAGTGATCGTGCTGCCATGCGAATAAACTTAGGAGCCAAACAAATGCCCTTCCCGCTGATCGGGACAAGAGATACAAATAGAACAGAAATACCTATCCTTTTCTTTACTTCATGAGTAATCGTACTTTCTTTTGGATTTTCCCGACATCTTTCCAGAAGAACTCCCAGGATCACCTAACGTTAAAGTCAAGTTTAGAATCGACTTAGTTGCAGGGACTATCCCAGTAGCCAAATCGCCCTATCGTCTAGCACCTGCTGAGATGCAAGAACTCTCTGGTCAACTTAACGAACTGCTCACCAAGGGCTTTATAAGACCGAGCTTCTCATCCTGGGGGGAGCTCCAGTCTTGTTCGTTAGAAAGAAAGATGGATTGTTTTCGTATATGCATCGACTATAGAGAACTCAACAAGCTTACCGTTAGGAATCATTACCCTCTGCCTCGCATGGATGATTTATTCAACCAACTTCAAGGGGCGAATTACTTTTCGAAGATAGATCTGAGATCCGAGTATCACCAGTTACGAGTGCTAGAGGAGAATGTTCCGAAGACAGCCTTCCGAACTCGTTGTGGACACTATGAGTTGGTAGTGATACCGTTTGGATTGACCAATGCGCCTGCAATATTCATGGACTTAATGAATAGGGTAAGGCGTCCTTACTTGGATCAGTTCGTCATTGTCTTCATAGATGACATACTTATCTACTCTCGTAGTAAGGAAGAGCATAGTAAGCATTTACGCCTTCTAGGTCTCGCTGGCTACTATCGTAGGCTCATTCAGAACTTCTCTCGAATTATGAAACCCCTTACGACTTTGACCCAGAAGGGTGTGGCCTTTGACTGAGAAGAAAATCAAGAGAAAGCGTTCCAAATGTTGAAACGAGCTTTATGCACCGCTCCGATACTATCCTTCCCAGAAGGGATAGAAGACTCTGTGGTCTATTGCGATGCATCCAAGCAAGGGCTCGGTTGTATTCTGATGTAATGAGGTAAGGTCATTGCCTATGCCTCCCGTCAGCTTAAGACACTCGAAGCCAACTATAAAACACACGATCTGGAGTTAGGGGCAATGGTATTTGCTCTGAAGGTCCAGAGATCATTCGAGAAACAACAGACAATATCGTTCAGATTTGTGAACGATTGAAAGCCTATAGAGACCTACAGAAAAGCTATGCAGACAAGTGAAGGAAACCTTTGGAATTCCAGGTGGGAGACTGCGTTCTTTTGAAAGTCTCACCCTGTAAGGGCTTGATATGCTTTGGTAAGTGTGGAAAGCTAAATCCAAGATACATAGGGCCTTTCGAGATTCTTGCCAGAATCGGCTCTGTAGCTTACAAACTCAATCTACCCCGTGAACTTAGAAACGTACATTCTACTTCCCATGTCTCGAACTTGAAAAATTGCCTATCCAACGAGACTCTTGTTATCCCACTCGACAAGATCGAGATCAACGAGAGTCTCAACCTCGTGAAAGAACCTGTAGAGATCATGGACCGAGAGGTCAAGCAAACGAACTAAAGTCGCATCCCAATAGTGAAGGTTCGCTGGAACGCCAAGCGAGGACCGAAATTCACTTGGGAGCGCGAGGATCAAATGAAATTGAAGTATCCTCATCTTTTCGCTTAGTTATTTGTATCTACTTAATTGCTTAAACTCTAATTTCGGGACGAAATTCCCTCTAACGGGTCTATTTGAGTGTTCTAAACCAAGTACAATCAAGGTTAGACCCGAAATTTCTATCTCGAACAATAGACCAATTCAATCAAATTTAGACTCATTTTGCTATCTTTTAACATTGTTTAGGGTCTATTTGAGTGTTCTAAACCAAGTACAATCAAGGTAGGAGCCTAGAAATGGAATAACACGATGCATATCAAGCACACTCGGGCCAAACACTCCAACACATGGAGTGTGCGGCCGCACACTTGAGTGTATGACCACACACAGGTGTGTGTGGCCGCACACCCATTCTAGCCACACACTCCCACATATAAATATGACCCTTAGTCATTTTTGAACACTTTTACCACTCCTTCAAAGCGGGAACTCATTTTCTCTCAAGTATCATCCACATTTCTCTTCAAATCTTCAAATCAAGTGAGTATTGCTTCCTAGATTCATTAATAACTTGTTATATGCCAGGAACACTTGAAGATAAGCATGAAAAACGCCAAATATCATGATCTTCAGGTGTGTACGTCCGCACACACCATGTGTACGGCCGCACACACCATGTTCAACCATACAGACCCTTTTTAGGTCCTAAAATGGCAACAAACTCCATATAAGGCTAGAACATGAAGTAAGAAACCTTCCTAGATGAGTCCTAAGGCCTCAAAATATGTTTTGACACACTTCATGGGGAGTGTGCGGCCGCACACACACCATGGCGACACACACTGGCCGCACACACACACACAAATAGTGTATTTTGACCATACACTCCCTTGTATAGCCATATACCCCTTATATGCAATCATATATGGTTGTAACACTTCAATATAAGTGTTTACTAGTCCTTAAGGTGGCCCCAATTCATTGATTAGTTGTTACAAGCACTAATTATATATATATATATATATATATATATATATATATATGTCATTATAAGGTTAATAGGATTCGTTTGTGCTCAAGTCCGAAATTGACACTCAACTTCCTAAACCGATCTCATAGTCGCATCAGTCACTACAGGTGAGTTCATACCCCTTAATCAACCTTGTAAATGTTTTTAAATGCTTTTATGGGGGGAATACAAGTTGAATCATTATAGTTATAATATCAATCACATGCGATTTATAACTATCAAACAAATGGATTTACTATACTTTTAACTGTTTTATCAAACAAACTACTTCAAGCTATTTGTCAAACTCTTTTATATGTTACATTCTTTATCAATCTCGTTCTTAAATGCCAAACTGCTTTTAAATCGTTTTATAAGTGACATCAAGTCATCATTATTTGTTATTAAACTCTTTAAAAGGTTTTACAAAACTTCTATTTAAACTTATATATATATATATATATATATATATATATATATATATATATTGTCAAAACCATGTCTAATGTATATATAGTTATATAAGTAAGGTTTGATGGACTTAGGACTGATAACTCACTTTACATTCATGTTCCTTGTTTGGTTGTGGAGTTAGAGTACCTGGTTGTTTGTCCGAGTGTCGTTTGATCCTTAATTATATATTATGTATATATGTGTAAGACATAATAGCTTTTATCTCAGTCCAATACGTTCAGTTATTCAACAATTCAACTAGTAAACTATAATAGGTATAGTTTAGAAAGATACTACTCATTACTTCTAGTACAATGGAACATACAAAGAGTCATTTCATACATGAGTCAGAACATACTTTAATGAGAAACAAACATAACTTACTATTATGAGTAACATACAAGAACACATACAAATACAAGCACAAAGAAGATAACATATACATATACATTTACAAGAAAATAGAAGGAACATACATCAACATAACATTTAGAATATGAGATTTACTTCTACATGAAGCGGATTCCACCGTTGTCATGTAGGTAACCAAAGTCTCCTGGAGGGAGAGCGGACATTGTGTGTATAGATCTATACGGGACAGACTATCCTGCACCCCGACTGTTAGCTACAGTCCTTGGCCGACCAAGCCAAGGGGTGACAAATGCCACATTTGTTCGGCGTCTTTCATCGTCGTGTCCGACAACCGTCAATCAATATGGTTACAAATCTCACCTTACCTTATAATTCATTGGCTTTGAGGTAAGTAGTACTACGGTAGTTTTCTCATACGAAACTACAGTCCTAAAATACTTTCCCTAATACATTTACCTTGAAACGTCTTCTCATGTAAACGATAATATACAAACTATATTTTGGTAACGATAGCTAGACTTGGGGAAAATACATACTCTTACAAACAAAAAAACCGAACATTGGGTCTTGGTAGAAGACTACAGTTTAGTAGAAAATATGGGATTTTCTAGGAAGATACGAACATTTTACAAACGGTTTACAAACATTTATAACGAATATTTTACTACAAGTAAACACTTACAACTTTACTACAACACATTTACAAACTTATACATTCAAACACTCACAAACATTTTTCATACCAATAATGACACTAAAATGCTTATGAACTCACCAGCTTTAAAGCTGATAAACTTTTTCAAAATAACTTGTATTCTCAGGTCATCAGTAGACAGGTACCGATGCCATGATTTGAGAAGATGGAGCGAGTTCTAGACTCACCTCTTATTTTGATTTACATTTTTGTGTCTTATAAACGTCACAGAACACACTTGTATAAATTATATTATTAATGCAATGGATGATGTTGTTGCTTGTTTACTATTAATCTGTGTTGTGATAATGTACATGACGTCCTCCACCCCCGAACGTTTCCGCCGTTCCGGTTTTAGGGTGTGATTTTGGGATAAACTCTGATAGATATTTTACTTAATGATGATTTGAAATGTTTAAAATAAATGGTATCAATGTTTTAGCTATATTACAAATGAATTTTTTACCCTTGATTTTTGGGTCGTTATAAGAAGCTTAGGTTTGGTGTTGGGCTTTTCTAAGTCATGCTAGGTCATAAAGTCAGGAACTTTAGGACTCTAGACATTCATTAGGCTTTAACTTGAGGATTTGGTCTTTTGACCTTAAAGGAATAAGACCTAAAAATGGAGTTAAGGTTTGAGCATCGTACGATGGGAGTATTGAGGTGGTACACAGGAAGTACACACCGAGGTGCCTTAATGGGCCTTTTAGGGTTTTGGGCCATCAGTTGTTGGGTCGGATATGGGAAGGGTAAAATAGTCTTTTACCCATTGATATGATAGAGTATGAATTGGACTTTAGACTATGGAAATTTCCTTAATTATTGATTAGGGATAATTTAGATGTGTTCAGTGTGAAGTGCTGGGAAGCAGCACCGAATGTGATTTGTTATCTTCAGACTGAGGTGACTTTTCTCCACTGTACTCGTGGGTCGAAGGCACCAATTCCGGTTAAAAGATATCGAAGGGGGGGGGGGGGGGGGGGGTGAAATAGACCCTACTATGCTTTAACTGTTATGTATGTATGATATGGGGTATTTTGGGAAGCTCACTAAACTTTGTGTTTACGATTTTCAGTTTATGTTTTAGGTATTTCTAGCTCAAAAGGGAAGGGTCTGACTTGATCGCACAACAATCGCTCATGTTTTCCGCATTATGTGATTTTGAGATTTTGTACTATGATTTTATTTCACTATGATACACTTTTAGTTGTTTTAACATGTTTGTTGGATGTTTTGAAATGAAATAAAAATAAAATTTTTGTCTGAAATTTTGGGATATTACAATAAACCAATAAATCAACATTTATCTCCAAAAGTCATTCTAGTCAATAACGAGCTTTGAGGGCAACCCAGAAGGATTTTGCTTTTAATTGAGCTATATATCAAATTAAGGGCATAAACTCCTTACTTGCATACACGACTCATAAAATGGTTGCTTAATTGGTATTTGTTATTGGACGTGTTTTGTTGGGAAACTGGGTTAAAATTTCAAATGTTATTTTCTGTCTTAAAACCCATGTACTCACGAGACAATTTTGTCTCACTAGAGCTGATAATGGTCGACCTGAGTTGGGTTCGGGTTGAACCCATTTATTAAATGAGTTGAAGACCTCAACCTAATTTAACATGTTTACTTAAATGAGTTGAGATTTAGAACCCAACCCAACCTATTAGATACATGAGTTGGTGTCAGGTTGACTCGTTTATCTGTTTTGATCTAATTCGTGGTTGAGCTGCATGATGTGTGATTGAGAATTGAGGTCCACAATGTAGTGTTGTTAACACCACACTTAAATATATGAATTACAGTTGTATTTTTTAAAACATAAATAGTAATATAACATTATAATTAAAGCAGTATATATACAATTAAAATACAGATGACTTATGAACGGTAACATGTTTAGAGTTCTGTCACTGCTTTTGTCTTTGGCTTTCACGATGGCTTCCCAGTGTATCTTTATTTGGCCTATCAAATTTCAATATTTCATCATAGACCATTGTATGTTTATTGTCACTCATGAATTACATAACATTACTCATTTTGAAACAATATCATATATATTAATTATATATAACGATCATGTACATAACAAAATAGCATCCATTAATATATACAAAACAAATATTTTTAATGTATGAACTTTCCAACGATCGAGTAATCTGTTTTATGGTTAAAAGCATTTTTGTTACAACGATAAACAAATAAAAGTTTAATGACATAAATTAAGTAATAGCACAAAATTGATTGTTATCATTTATACCTAAGTGTACGAAAATAGGTTATTTTGAAAAAATGCAAAATACTAGGATAATGTACAACATATTTTACTGAGTGTAGAAACAATATTACAGACAATTCCATTATCCCTTTTCCCAAGAATTCAAATAGTTTAACTTCAAGTTTCCCGCTCACGCTTTCAAAATTCAAAATTCAAAATTCAAAACCCTAAACACTCCCATGGATTCCTTTACAATTGAATCCACCACCACCTGCACCCAACACCATTAAACCCCTTTCCCCACCTCTACATCTCATATTTCCGGCATCTTCCTTCTCTCTGCAGACACCATCTCTGTGTCTCTCTCTACTCACGAACAACCATGGTGACAGAAAAACGCCAACCACTGCAATCGAGCACCACAGACAACATCCCACCGCCTACCAAACCTGCCGCCACCAAAGCCGGGAGAACCATTGAAGAAACTTATCAGAAGAAGACTCAACTCGAGCACATCCTTCTCCGGCCCGATACTTACATTGGATCTATCGAAAAACATGAACAGACGCTTTGGGTATGGGAGGATGATCAGATGGTTAAAAGATCTATCTCGTACGTCCCTGGTCTCTACAAGATCTTCGACGAAATTCTCGTGAATGCTGCGGATAACAAGCAGAGAGATCCTAAGATGGACTCTGTTAAGGTCACGATCGATGTCGAGAAGAATTTGATTAGCGTGTATAATAACGGTGATGGAATTCCGGTTGAGATTCATCAAGAGGAAGGTGTTTATGTGCCTGAAATGATTTTTGGTCATCTACTGACGAGTAGTAATTACGACGATTCCATCAAGAAGACTACTGGTGGTAGAAATGGTTATGGTGCGAAGCTTGCCAACATCTTCTCCACTGAGTTTACACTCGAGACTGCAGATGGGAAGCGTAACAGACGTTATAAACAGGTATCATCTCAACTATACATGATACCAGATCTATATCTACTACAGATCTGATTGCGTTTTTTCATGAGATTTAGGGTTCTTATAGTCTTAACGGTTTAGGCTTTTAATGAAATTGTTACGATCGGTTAGGTGCAGATCTGTCATACATCATCATTTCCTTGTTGTTTCCTGAACTAGGGCTTCTAATGCATAAAACTAACGATTTAGGCTTTTACTGAAATTTTCATGATCGGTTAGACATAGATCTACTATACATCAACACTTTGTTGTTTCCCAAGCTAGGGTTTCCAATGCATAAAACATCAGACACAAAATTCAAAGAGATACCAAAATCGAATTGAATTTTTCTTATGATAAGAGTTCCTGTTTTGGGTTATTAAAGCTTTCATATCGTCGTTTCATTAGAGTAATTTTATATGCTAAATCTGTTCCATTTGTCTCTGGTTTAGGTGTTCTCAAACAACATGGGGAAGAAATCTGAGCCAACCATAACAAAGTGCAAGAGTGGTGAAAACTGGACAATGGTTTCATTTAAGCCTGATTTAACAAAATTTGGCATGGAATGCCTTGAAGCAGATGTTGTTGCTTTGATGAAGAAGCGTGTGGTTGATTTAGCTGGCTGTCTTGGAAAGAGTGTAAAAGTTGAACTTGATGGAAAGCGTGTTCCTCCTAAAACATTTGAAGACTATGTCAAACTTTATCTACAATCATCTCAAGAACCCCTAAGGTACTTTTTTAAAATCTATAACAATTAGTTGTTATTTCTTTTTAATTTAATTGGTAGCTTATGGATAGATACTAATAGTCTTTTTATTTTATAGGATTTACGAGAAAGTTAATGAAAGATGGGAGATTTGTGTTAGTATTGCTGATGGGCATTTTGAACAGGTGCTTTTTCTTGTCTTTTGTATTAAGCATTTAACTTCAGCTTATGTATTAAACATTTAACCCTTGATTTTTTGTATTAACCAGGTGAGTTTTGTGAACAATATTGCTACAATCAAGGGAGGAACACATGTTGATTACATAACCAATCAGATAGCCAATCATCTTGTGGCTGTTGTCAAGAAACAGAACAAACATGCAACCCTCAAGGCCCACAATGTAAAGAATTACTTATGGGTATTTGTCAATGCTCTTATTGACAATCCTGCATTTGATTCACAAACAAAAGAAACATTAACAATCAAACAAAGCAGTTTTGGTTCCACATGTGAACTCACACCAGAGTTCTTAAAGAAAGGTATGCAAATTAAACCCCTTTCAGTTTTCATTTCAGGATTTGATGGATTCAAGAAAGTAAGTTCTTATTTTGTGATTTGTTTTTGTAGTGGCGAAATCTGATATTGTGAAAAAAGTTCTCTCATGGGTTCAGTTTAAACAGCATAATGATCTTAAGAAAACCGATGGTAACAAGAGGGGAAAACTCAACATTCCTAAACTTGAAGAGGCTAATTTTGCTGCTACAAATAATTCAGACAACTGTACTTTGATATTGACTGAAGGAGATTCAGCCAAAGCTTTAGCAGTAAGTTTTGTTGCTTATTATTCTAGCTTCCTACCTTCATTTGCACAATACTCACTTTTCTTTTTTTATTTCAGATGTCTGGATTGTCTGTTGTGGGACAAGATTACTATGGTGTGTTTCCATTAAAAGGTAAATTGCTGAATGTGAGGGAAGCAAGTCCCAAACAGTTGCAAGAAAATGCTGAAATTCAGAACATTAAGAAGATTCTTGGACTCCAACATGGTAAAGAGTATGACAATGTCAAATCTTTGAGATATGGTCACTTGATGATAATGGCTGATCAGGTAATTTTCCAAATTCTTTACATAACACATGTTAGAAATTCAAGAAATGCCATTTTATTGAAAAGATTCAATTTTTTTTGTAGGATCATGATGGATCACATATCAAAGGACTGTTGATCAACTTCTTGCACACATTCTGGCCATCTTTACTAAAACTCTCTGAGTTTGTACTAGAGTTCATCACTCCAATTGTTAAGGCTACTCAAAAGAATAGTAACAATGTTATATCCTTTTACAATATGCCTGAGTATGAGGCATGGAAGGAAAGTCTAGGGTGCAGAGTGAAAAATTTCAAAATAAAATACTATAAGGTTTGTTTCTTTGTTTTCTTTTTCAAATTTCAATACTATAATGCTTAAGTTAGAAAAAAACAAACTGTTGGCTAATAAATTTGTTACATTTAGGGGTTGGGAACAAGTAATGGTAAAGAAGGAGCAGAGTATTTTGCTGATCTTGATAAGCATAAGAAAGATTTTGTTTGGGATAATGATGAAGATGGTGATGCCATAGAGTTGGCCTTCAGTAAGAAAAAGATTGAAGCCAGAAAGACATGGCTTAGAGCACTTCAGGTATGAAATTTTATTACTTTATTTATAATGCAAGTGTACATTCATTTACTAATCCTAATTTATGTTCTTTTTTACACAGGCTGGGACGTATTTTGATTCAAATGAGAAACATATCCCATATCGTGATTTCATCAACAAAGAGCTTATCTTGTTTTCAATGGCTGATCTTCAAAGATCAATCCCATCAATGGTGGATGGATTAAAACCGGGTCAAAGAAAGATTCTTTTTTGTGCTTTCAAGAAACCCATTTTCCAAGAAGTAAAAGTGGCTCAATTCAGTGGTTATGTCTCTGAACACTCAGCTTATCACCATGGTGAAGCAAGTCTTGTGGGGACCATCATTGGCATGGCTCAAAACTTTGTTGGCAGCAATAACATCAACCTTCTTTACCCAAGTGGCCAATTTGGTACACGTCAGATGGTAAGTTAAATAAAATATAAAATATAAAAATATAAAATATTGTTCTTTTTTCTTTATCTACATATTTAAAAATCTTTGTGTACAGGGTGGAAAAGATCATGCAAGTGGAAGGTATATTTACACTAAGCTTACACCCATCACACGTCATCTTTTTAACAAAGCAGATGAGCTTCTACTCAACTACTTGAGTGAAGATGGACAATCCATTGAGCCTACATGGTATCTTCCAATTATACCCATGGTTTTGGTGAATGGAAGTGAAGGAATAGGGACAGGGTGGAGTACATTTGTGCCAAATTATAACCCTAGGGATATTATTGCTAATTTGAAACGTTTATTAAATGGGGAAGAAATGGTGCCAATGGATCCATGGTATAAATGGTTCAGAGGAACAATTCAGAAAACAGCATCGAAAGACACAGGATACACAACCACTGGAATTGTTGATGAAGATGAGGACGAAAATACCCTTCGAATCACTGAGTTGCCAGTTAGAAGGTGGACACAGGAATACAAGGAGTTTTTGGAGGTTGCTTCAACTGCTGGAAAAGACAAAGAACCTTTCATAGAGGTAGATTGTACTTTATACATAATTACAATATCCTTCGAACTTAATATTGATGTTTTTTTTTGGGTTTAAAATTTTTAGGAATACAATGCTCATAATGACGACACAACAGTTAATTTTCAAATAATAATGACTGCTGATCAAATGAACAAAGCAAGACAAGAAGGGCTGTTGAAGAAATTTAAACTCACTACAACTTTAAGCACAAGTAACATGCACTTGTTTGATGCAAATGGCGTGATAAAGAAGTATGACACCCCTGAACAAAGTAAGAAAGAATATCACAAAATACAAAAATCTATCAATCTGTTTTCTGTTTTTGTTTATTGACTGTTTTACCCTTTGTGCTTACAGTTCTTGAAGATTTCTTTCCCCTTCGTCTTGACTATTATGAAAGAAGGAAGGCAAGTTCAATATCACCATGAAACATTTTTTTTTTTTTTTTCAAATTAAATCTTTGTATTACAAGTTTTTTTGACACGTGTGTTAATTACAGACAGCGTTGCTTCGTGAGCTTGGGAAGATATCATTGACACTGGAAAACAAAGTGAGGTTTATCAAAGAGGTTGTGGAAGGGACACTTGTCGTAAGCAACAGAAAGAAAGCTGACCTGTATGCTGAGCTGGCAAAGAAAAAGTACACGCCGCTACCAAAAGAAGCTGTTATCGAAGCGTCAATTGCAGGGGCTGTTGACCATGTTGAAGGAAGTGAGGAGACCGAAGAGGAGGAAGCTTCCGACGTGCCGATCGATGTGGAAGCGGCGGCGGCTGCCGCCAGCAAGACGATTCCGGGAACGGAATATGATTATTTGCTTTCGATGGCGATTGCGAGTTTGACTTATGAGAAAATGAAACAGTTGTGGAAGGAGAGAGATGAGAAGAAGGCTGAGTTTGATGAACTTACGAACACTCCTTCTAGATCTTTATGGTTGAAAGATCTTGATGATCTTGATAAACAGCTCGATGTAAGTTTTGTGGAAAAAAATTGTTTATTTTTGGGTTTTGTCAAAAATTAATTTTTTTTTTGTGTGTGTTTAGGAACAAGACAAGAGAGATGCGAAAGATGAAGCGGAAAGAAAGAAACAGCAAGAAAAAGCAAGAGCAAAAGGTCCCGGTGGCCGGAATGCTAGGAAGCCGGTGAGAAGGGCACCGGCGCCGAAGAAACCCGCCGTCGCCAAGGCGGAACCGATGGAAACATCAGGTGGTTCTCCAGCTGAGACTGGTAATGGTAATGCTCCTGCTCCGGCTCCGGCGAAGGGGAGGGGAAAAGCGGCGGCGCAAAAGAAAGCTCCGGCGAAGAGCAAGGGGAAATCGGTTGTGATGGATGAAGAAGAAGAAGAGGAAATACCTTCGTTGGCTCAACGTATGGCGAAGAGTAGTTTGAATAGTGTGCAAGGTGTTGATAATGATGACATTGTTGAACTTGAAGATCGATTGGCTAGACATAACATCGAATCATCTCCTGATACAGCAGAAGGTATTGTTAATTTGATAATTTCTATTTTTATTTTCGTTGTGTTTTGTTTTGTGATGATTAATTTTTAATTTTGAAAAATGGTAGTGGTGCCGAAAAAGAAACAACCGGCGAAAAGAGCTGCAGCGGGAAAGAAAAAGGCGACGACCATTATTTCCGATGATGAAGACGAAGATGAGGACGAAATTGAACTGAGCGATGATTCTGATTTTGAAGTTGTGAAACCGCCGTCGGAGGAGAAGAAGAGGGGGAGGAAGCCGGCGGCTGCGGCGGCGGCAAAACCACCAGCGGGAGCGACGAAGAAAAGAGGACCTGCGAAGAAAAATCAACCGGCAGCTGGTGGGCAGAAGTTGATTACGGAAGTGTTGAAGCCTGTTGTGGTGGCGGAGGCGTCGCCGGAGAAGAAGGTGAGGAAGATGAGGCCGTCGCCGTTTAACAAGAAAAGTGGGTCGGTGTTGGGGCGGATGAATAAGGATGATGAAGACGATGATGAGGAGGAGATGGTGGCGGAGAGTAGTGGGGTGGTGGAAGTGGCGGCAAAAGCGAGGCCAGTGAGGGAGAACAGAAAGAAGATGACGTATGTGTTGAGTGATTCCGAAGAAGAAGATGAAGATGACGATGATGCAACTGAGGATTCTGAGTTCGATGATGACGAATGAGTGAGTAGTTATGGAGGGGATCATCATCTTTTAGATTCATGTAGGAAATGGTTGGAAAATTTATGCTTGTTTTCCTGTGACAGTTTGTGTAGTTAATCATTGTGTTTGACAATTGACATGCATGCAAGTATCATTTTAATTAAAGGGAGTTAAAAGGTTGTTTTACCTTTCAAACTTTTTTTTTTTTTTGAGTTTTTTAAATTAAGTAAAATATCATTTTTAGTATAAAAGTTAAAAAAAAGAATTGGTATCCCAAAATCTCTAACTCACCTTCCAAAATCCCTTGATCGGTTTATCACTGATCACTCTTTTCTTGCCACCCCCCTTTTGAGCAACCGGGTTTGGTTGTCTTCTCCGACCACCACCTTTTTAGTTACAGTAAAACTCATCACCAACTCCTTTTCTCCATTTATCCCTTCTCATCAAATTTTTGGCGAACTCTTCCATCAAGTTTTAAAAAAGTATTAATTTAAATATAAATAATGTAAAGAAGAAATTAAAAGGGTAATAAAAAGCATTTTAATTTTTCAGGGACCAACTCTGCACCTGAGATCTCTGCACTACTTACAAGATCTTCTAATTCTACTACATGAAGTCTTTCTTCCTCACCATTGTTGATGACTATTCTAGGTTAACATGGACCTTTATTTTGAATGATAAAACCCAAGTTTTTCAAGCTTCATCAAAATTTTTTATTCATGTGACAAATCAGTTTGAAACTTCTGTCAAGATTATAAGAACTAACAATGGAAGTGAATTTGTCAATCACAATTGTCATAATCTTTTTTCTTCTTTGGGAATACTTCACCAAAGGACTGTTCCTTATTCTCATCAACAAAGTGGAAGAGCTGAGAGAAAACATCAACATCTCTTACAAGTTGATAGAGCCTTGTTAGTTCAATCAAGCTTACCAACTAAATTGTGGGGGCATGCCATTCTGATGGCAACATGTCATTACCCTTCTTCCTTTATAAAATTTAAAGTGGGAAACCCCTTTTGAAAGAGTTTACAGTAAACCTCATTCTTATTCAAATCTAATTGTCTTTTGGTATTTATGCTTTGCCACAAATACTCTTCTTCATAAAACTAAGCTTGAGTCTAGAGCTATTATGTGTTGCTTTATTGGTTATAATCTAGGGCAAAAAGCAAACAAGCTGTATGACTTACAAGAGAAGAAAATCATTATGTCAAGAGATGTTATATTCCATGAATCTCTTTTTCCATTAAAAAATGTTCATGAGAAGTTATCAACAAAGAATCTGATTATTCCAAACATAGTGAATGTTCAGGAGTCTCATTTTGACGTAAACATTAAGGATTCCATACCATCTGATAACTATAATTCAGACAATATTGATTTCATTAATGAAAATGAAGGATTTGCTGTGCCACATCAACAACAATTTGATTCTTCTGGCTTACAAGAAAGTACAACAAGTCAAAGTACAACAAATTAAAATGCGGATCTCATAACCAATATTATATCAAAGAGAACTCCTTCTTGGCATGATAATTGTCTTACCCCCGGCCGATGGCGGAAACGCTGGACTGTGCGATGTAGGGATATTGGATCGAGACCCACATATATATTGAAAATTACATAGAAATATAACACAAACGATATTTTTATTTATTATAATTTATTTGGGATTACATTGTTTAATAGATCAAGCACACATCATAAACATAATTAGAAATGACAAACAAATAGAAATAAACTTCAGCAAGCTTCCTTGACGACATCCTCCTCTACACGACTATCCTCCACACTTATCTCCCGGGAATACATGTATTTTGAAAACGTCAACATAATGTTGGTGAGTTCACAAATTTTTATAGTTTTCTCATTTGTGCTGTATTTGATTGTATTTTAAGAATCTTTTTTCTTTTTAGAAAAAACTTTCTATCTTAGTTAAGATATCGTACCGACCTTATCTTATAATGTTTATAGGATATTTTACCTATCCTATCTTACTATTTTTATATTTTTAGGATATTTTATTATTCTTAATGTATATTATGTGTTACTCAAAGGTGTCCCTCTAGCTAGTCGGATCTCTAAGGTGGTTGTAATGTATTACCATGAGCCCCCATAATCGATACTATAGACTAATAATTTGTGACATCCCCATTTTCATGGTCAGAAAAGACCGATTTGTTTATGCTTTATTTTGAAAATCAGAGTAACCTTTTAAAGAAAAGAGTTGTGGAATTTGTTTCCAGAAAAACATGATAAATGTGTTATCAAAGCATTTCCGAAGAAATGTATTTTATTCATTTTAAAACTTTGGGATGTCATTGTCAATACAGAAACATAAGCATAAACAGACCTTACATTCTTTTACACTAGTGATCTACATCTCTTTTAAATCTCTCAGTGTAAAGTAGCTTCATATCGACACCTGTGATACAAATAAACTTGAGTGGGTCAGGTTGGGAAACTTGGTGAGCACATAGGGTTTTCAACCTACAATAATATAATTATTATGTTTAAACATCAAACAATCAACCCAATTACCCATCCCCATTATGTTCTTTACTCTTAAGGGTCTACCCTAAGAATCATCTATCCTGCATTTGTTCATTTCGATGTCCATTGCTTCCAGGGTTTATATGGCAGACACTAAGTCCGTAACTGCCAATGCTCGTTCGTAAAGCACTAATTCCATAGTTGCTAAAGTTCAATCATCGAGTACTAAATCCATAGCTACCAGTGTTTATCTAATATGTACTAAGTCCATAGCTACCAACATTTATTTAACAGGTACTAAGTCCATAGCTACCAACGTTTATCTAATATGTACTAGGTCCATAGCAACCAACGTTTATCTAACATGTACTAAGTCCATAGCTACCAACGTTTATCTCATAGGTACTAAGTCCATAGTTACCATCATTTCTCTAACAGGTACTAAGTCCATAGCTACCAGTGTTTATCTAATAGGCACTAAGTCCATAGCTGCCGATGTTATTTATTAGGTACTAAGTCTATAGCTACCAATGTTTTCTCATACCATCGTTCATCTCTCATCGTTCATCTACCCATGTTTTACCCAACATATTCGTAGATATAAAATACATATACAGTTTAAATCATTTAAAACATGTATGAAATCGTTCATCCAGCATAGAAAACAAGTATTTAAATAATATGCATACATAACACGTAATTTATATAAAATACTTCATATCTATGTATAAGATGAAAGTAACTATGCACTCACATGTTAAAGTGATGATTCCAAACTCGGGCGATGCTTCGCTTTTAACAATTCTATTTTCTTTCGATGAAACCTAGCATTATTATCGCTAAGTTTTAGTCTAATCTTTATTGCGACTAATTATTAGTCTAGATTCATCATTAACTCAAAGTCTACTTTCATAATCTATCAAGTAAGGAACAACCAGGTAGGATCATATCGGAGGTAGGGTCCATTTGGTATACGAAGTATACTGTATGAAAATCCCACTTTAAACACCTCACTAAATCACAACCTAGACATCATTCCCGTAAGTAGATCAATCAGTATAACGACTTTGAATCACTGATAAATCTTATTCTAGGTTCATAATAACAATATTATATTTAAATATAAGCTATATTTAAAGTATGGTAGGCTTATTTCACTTACAATGGGTTTTATTAAAAACCAGGCTCCGCTGGAGAAAAGCTTCTAAGCCTAAAAGCTCTTTTTCTCGGAGCCTTCGTGCGCTCCAGGGATTTCTTCTAGCGCTAGGGAAGTTTCCTAGGCTTTAGGGGGGTTTAGAGAGTCTAGAGAGAAGTTAGAGAGAGAAAGAAAGGCTTACGGTGTGAAGAAAATATGAAGAGTTCATCTCTTATTTATAGGGGTTTTCTCGTAGAGTAGGCCCTAAGTTTCGTCCACATCTTCCGCGTACGAGCTCCGTTTTCTACGTTCTTTATATCCACACGTTGGTATTTACGAGTACTACAACTTTCATTTAGACCTCGTCGACTAATTCTCATTCTATCTCTGATTTGCAAAACTATATCGAATTTATCGCGCTCGAAGAGTAGGGACTAAGTTTCGTCCATATCTTTCGCATGCGAGCTCTATTATCGACGTTATTTATATCCACGTGTTGGTATTTATGAGTACTAAAACTTTCATTTAGATCTTGTCCACTAATTCTCACTCTATCTCAGATTTACAAAACTGTATCGAATTTGCCGCACTCGAAGAGTAGGGACTAAGTTTCGTCCATATCTTTCGCATACGAGCTCCGTTTTCATCTATCTTTTTATCATTTAAATCCTATTAACGAGATCTTCAATTCTCGTTTAGACTGTTTTGGTTAAAAATTGACCGATCTAAAATTCGAATTTCGGGCTGTGCACTGCTATGCTAAATCTTAGAAAAATCATAACTTCCTCATACGAAGTCAGATGCACACTCTCGGTTTAACATATATTACGAATTTCATTTATATTGCTAAGGCTAGAAAGTATTTTATGACATCCCCATTTTCACGGCCAGAAAAGACCGATTTTTTTTTGTTTATGCTTTATAAAAATCAGAGTTCTTCTTTAAAAAATGTTGCAGAATTTGTTCCCAGAAAAAAACACGATAAATATGTTATTAAAACATTTTCGAAAAACGTATTTTATTCATTTTAAAACGTTTGGGATGTCATCGTTAATACAGAAACATAAGCATAAATAGAACTTACATTTATTTACACTAGTGTCCTACATCTCTTTAAATCTCTCAGTGTAATGTGACTTCATATCAACACCTGTGATATAAATAAACTGAGTGGGTCAGGTTGGGAAACCTGGTGAGTACATAGGGTTTTCAACCCACAATAATATAATTATTATTTTTAAACATGAAACAATCAACCCAATTACCCATTCCCGTTATCCTCACATTACGTCCCTAAAACATCTAACACAAGGGACCTAGTCTAAGGACTATCATAGGGATGGACACTACTGCTAAGGGGATTCCTTGGCAATGAAAGTCCTAAAGGCAACCATGTGGGGGATGGAGTACACCTGGTGAGCACACAGTTCACACAGTTCGAATAAACACACAGTTCGAATAAACACCTACAGGTTGCGAGCCTGCTAGTGTTCCACTGGACTGTCTAGAATAGTCTGTGGTCGTCATCTATACTCCGCTAGATGACTGGATCATCAATAACATCTATAACGAGGCCTCTCATTATTTTATTTTGTCACACAATAGCTATTACATCTACCCATGTTTTACCCAACACATTTTGTAGATATAAAATACATATACAGTTTAAATCATTAAAAACATGTATAAAACGTTCATCCAACATAGATAGCAAGTATTCAAATAATATGCACACATAGCACGTAATTTATATAAAATACTTCATATCTTTGTGTAAGCTGAAAGTAACTATGCACTCACTTGAAAGGTGGTGACTCAGCACTCGGACAGCGCTTCGATACTCTCAAAACGATTTTCCTTCGATAAAACCTAGCACCAATACCACTAGGGTTTAGTCTAATGATAACCGCGACAAATTAATTAGTCTGACTATTATTATTATTATTATATAAGCGTTAATAACACTCAATATAACACATAATAATAGCCCAAATAATTATTTTAAGGACCTAATAACATTCCTATAATTACTTGAAAACTATATTAAAAATTGCGTAAGCGTAGCACACTTACAACAGATTTTATCGAAAACCGGAACTTAATTGGAGCAGCGTTTCGAAACCGAAAGACCTTTTTTCTCGGGACTCCGGGAGCCTCGGGGCTTCCCTCGGGAGCTAAGGGTTTTATCTAGGGCTTAGGGGTGGTTGGGGAGCTAGAGAGAGAAAGTATTTTAGAGAGAGAAGGAGATTTGGTGTGAAAATGAAGGCTGCCCTCGCAGCTATTTATAGGCTGCT
Source organism: Lactuca sativa (assembly GCF_002870075.4). Taxonomy (NCBI): domain Eukaryota; kingdom Viridiplantae; phylum Streptophyta; class Magnoliopsida; order Asterales; family Asteraceae; genus Lactuca; species Lactuca sativa. The sequence goes on along the minus strand of NC_056623.2, from coordinate 164,298,463 downwards.
GGCTTCGGATTACGCTGGGCGTAACTCCGGATAAGATTGCCAGCCTCGGTCCAGCTGTCTCGCACTCATCTCGGAAGGATCATACCGAAGTTACGCGGGGCGTAACTTCTTTGTACGCGGGGCGTAATAGCGAGGGTGACGCGTTAAGATCTGAAGCGAAGCCTTGGTCAGCAAGCAACGACTGAGATTTGGCCACGTCATCTCAGTTCGCAATTTTCCTTCTCGACTTCTAAAAATCATAACTTTCGCATATGAGCTCCGTTTTTGACGTTCTTTATATCCACGCGAAGGTGGGAATGTACTCTACAACTTTCATTTAGACTCCGTTGGCTAATTTTGGCTTGATTTTAAATTTTATAATATTAATAGGCCGGGACAGGATTGGTCCGTTAAATCCTCATAACTTCTTCATCCGACATCCGTTTTCACCCATCTTTTTCTCGTTACGCTACTTCTAACGAGATCTTCGATTCTCGTTTAGGTCGTGTCGGCTAAAAATCACTCGATCTAATATTCGAATTTCGGGCTGTACACTGCTAATCCGAAACTTCGAAAAATCATAACTTCTTCAGACGAAGTCAGATTCGGGCGTTCTTTTTATCGATGCTCTTAGTTTAACATATTCTATGACTTTCGTTTAGAGCTGAAACGTCCCAAAATTCAAGACTAAAAATTTCTTTTAATAAAACATCACATTAAGCAAATTCATCTTTTCAAAACATAAGTAGAGTAATAGTTTTCAAAATACATGATCGTTATCAGAGTAAACATTCCCAGGCTGACTAATTTATGGTGTGTGCTATGCGATCACCCCGAGCTCCATCATCCGCTACCGGAAGTACCTGAAACCAAAACTGAAAACTGTAAGCACAAAGCTTAGTGAGTTCCCCACCCTACCACATACCATGCATAACCACATACTGCACATACTGGGCCACAGCCGCTATCCTGGGCCTCGCCCACCCCTACCTCGGGCCTCGCCCGCTACAACGGCCCCGCCGCTCCAGGCCCCGCCTGGCTTCGAGCCCCGGTCGGATACAGATCTGTTTCATTTAGGCCTTGCCCACTAACATACAATAGCACATAAACATATCACATCACATCACGTAAGATTAACACATTCTAACGGTCTTGTCCTAAGGCCTCGCCTATTTCTGGGCCCCGCCCTTGTCCCGCTACTGATGAGTCATGGAACCCCGTCCATACTCCTGCTGATAGTGAGGTACGGGCCCAGCCCACCCTCACTCCTTCCCTAACTTGGGCCTCGCCCCTGATCTGCTGCTACTGAGATGTGGAACACCATCCACACTCTGCTATTGGTGAGATACGAGACCTCGCCCACACTCACCTCCCTACCAGACACATACAAGTATCGCACAGACAACAAGTATAAACTATCACATAAACCATTCCTTGGGCACCCACCCTCTATCATTGGACCTCGTCCCGAATATCATACTAGCATACTGTGCCTAGGGCTAACCCCCGGGTCTTCTACTCATAACTACATGGGCCGACATTGTGGCCGTAGACCCATTCATACGAAGGGAAACTCACCTGCACTGGCTGAACTCGCTGATGATCCCACTGGCTGCTGACCGGCAACTCTCTGAACTCCTGCTCCACTAGCTTCCCGAGCTACCAAAATCAATGCAACACTTAGTCTAGCTGACCCCCGACAGTCAACCAAGTCAACTCTGGTCAAAGACAAAGTATTGGTCAAAGTCAACCCTACTCGCCGAGTCACCCTATTGACTCGCCGAGTTCATATGTTCAGAGTTCTTCCATTCGCATCTCGACTCGCCGAGTCAGTCCATGACTCGCCGAGTCTACCGATTTCCGAGTCCTGACCTGCCCAACTCACCGAGTCTCCACTCGACTCACTGATTCGAGTCTCAAATCGAAGGGTTTGGGGTTTTGCGACCTGAATCGCCGAGTCCAAGAACAGACTAGCCGAGTCCAAGACAACCTTCAACAGACTCGCCGAGTTGTTCATCCAACTCGCCGAGTTCCTACCCAACTTCATCTGACTCGACGAGCTGTTCATCCCACTCGTCAAGTTCCTCCTCATCTTCATGCTACTCGCCGAGTCTACTCAAAGGACTCGCCGAGTCCATTTAGATCTCTATACATGCAGAGGACTTTTGAGTCATGCATGGACTCCAAACCGTAGATCTACGCTTCCCAAGCCTATTCCTCACGTAAAGTTGCAAACTTTACGTGTAGAGAAGGAGATCTAGGAAAAATACACCATAAACTAGGGTTTAAGGCAAGGAGGCTCCATAATCAACTCAAGGGCTGAAACTTTATGCTTCTCAAGACCATTGTATGCTTGGATCTGAAGTAGCAACTCTAGATCCGGCTTCTAACTCAAATGGATGACTATCCATGGCTTAAAAAGCCCCAAATCTCACAACTAAAGAAGATCTAAAGGAAAGAAACGACTTATTACCTTCAATAACTCAGAAAGGTTCCACAAACTCCAGATCTAAGGCCAATCCTTGAGACTTCAATGATTTTCCTCTTTCTTCTTCCTTGAATTCACCCAAAAAAAATGACCCAAAAATGACTTGGAAGCTTGAATGCACAACAATGGGGGCTTAGGGTTCGTTTTCTGTATGAGGGAGGCTCTAAGGAACCCTAATGGAGAGAATAAGGAGTTTAAATAGCGCCCAAAGTCCCGGATTTAGGGTTTTCCTCGAACAAACCTGACTCGCCGAGTCTCCTTGGCCAACTCGCCGAGTCGGTCACTTACTCCTCGACCCGGATCCCGTTTGGACTCGCCGAGTTCTTCCTTGGACTCGCCGAGTCCCCCCCTTAAAGTTAGGGTTTTCTCTCCTTTCGTGGCTTTCAAAACTTTGGGTGTTACAAGAGCGCTAAGCTAAATCTCGCTCTATCGTAAATTCACTATTTACGCTTCCCGGTGCCGTGCCGGTTCTGATGCGAAACTTCGACGGGTCATAACTTCTTCGTTATAACTCGGATTTCGGCGTTCTTTATATGTACGGAAACCTTGTGACATATCCTACAACTTGGTTAAGATTATTTATTCTAAATAATCTTTTGTCGAATAGTCATTTTCGACCCTTATTGCCTCTAAATTGACTAGCCCGGATTTGCGGGCGTTACATATTTTATCATAAATTCACTTTTTACGATTGTCGGTGTCGTGCCGGTTTTGTCGTAAAACTTCGACAGGTCATAACTTCTTCGTTATAACTCGTATTCCAACGTTCTTTATATGTACGGGACCCTTGTGACATATACTATATGTTGGCCAAGGTTATTTATTCTAAATAATCTTATATAAAAAAGTTATTTTTGATGCTTATTGTCTCTAAACTAACTAACCCGAATCTGCGGGTGTTACATAATTTCCCCGCATGACGCTTCATCGGACGTCGAATAGTGCTTGAATAATAAAGAAAGTTATCATGCCGAGATTGTAGCTAGCGATCACATGTGGGGGTGTCAAACCCCGTATAGATGTATACATATCTTTCTGGCTTTCGCAAGATTAACGATTATAGTTTCAGGTGAGCCGAATTTAATCATGTTAAGGATGAATAATAACAACTGGTAACGCATTAACCTTAGGTGTTTTATCTTTTATCTTTCTTTCTTAGTGATTTCCTATAACTATTACAATATAAATCTTTTACTTTATATTTGATAATTAAAACTTATAGCTCTCAAAATTATCTTATATATATATATATATATATATATATACCCTAATTATGGTTAATTTGAAACATGATATTTGGGCAGAGTAACGATTAGGTACATTGCATATACCTATAGTTGACCAACATCACTTCTAGGTATTGTGTTATCCTAGGGAATTGACAATCATAACATCTTGGTAATATCTCTTCGTAGACTATCAGACATCATAACTCTTAGGCATAATATCATAGCTTAATACTACGTATAGTATCTATGGTTACATTATCCTAAGGTTGCATGCTTTATATAACTTTTGATATTTATAGAAATAAATATATTTTGATAAAGTAGTTTGATAAACATGTATCCCCCCAGTAAAACCTTTAAAATAGTGAAATGGGATCGTGAACTTACCTTTGACGTGTGAGATCGTTGATTTAGGGTTGAATCGGGCGTGGGATTTCGGGGGCCGCTCCAGAAATATAACAAATTTGAGGATTGAGAGAGTGATTCAGAGAGAGGTGTGCAGAATGGGATCTGCATTGACTTCTATTTATAGGCATGAAATTTGGGTGCACGCGACGCAATGATCTTGTGTGTCGCACATGATCATCATAGCTTCATCCAGAGACTGCCACGTGTCACTTCCCCCAATTGGCCACATTACTCGCAATCTATGCGAATCCAGTGTTAGGTGCACGAAGAGCATAAGCTCGCACCTCGTGCACATGGAATGATGAGCATAAGCTCGCACCTTGTGCACACGGAATGATTTTGTAAAAATCATAACTCTTTCATGCGAGCTTCGATCTAAGCCCTCTTTATATCTATGTAATATTAGATCTCAAGGAGTACTACAACTCTCATTTAGGTTGTATTACCTATTTTTGACTTTCATTTTTGTGCCTAACGGGGGTAAGAATAAATGATTTTACAAAAATCATATCTCTCTCATACGGATTCCGTTTTCGACATTCCTTGTCCTAAACTTTATATCTTAAGGAGTACTATAAATCTCCTTTTTGCACTTTTAGTCAAAACTCAACCAATCTCTAAGTACCGTTTTGACGTAATTAACTTTAATTACCTGGTTGATTTTGATTTTTATAAAATATATAACTCTCTCATTTGGAGTCGTATTTTTATGAATCTTATATCTTTGGGATCATGTTAACGAGTACTTTCCAAATGCGTTAACCAAATTTGAAGACGGTACAACTTTTTAGATACTATTTTTCGAGCCTAACAATCGATTTAACAATAAATGTAACGACACATTTGATTCTTATTATCTCAAAAATCAAATATTACAATATTAAGCTATTACATCTATTGTTCATACTTTCTCCTAGCGGTGGCCAGTGACGAAATCCTCTCGGTTGTCACAATAACTATGTGATGCATTGCAATAATTTACCATTTGATTCTGATTCCAGTACAAATAAATTCATCTTAGCACACTATGCACCCACTTTTCCTTACTTCCATTCAACATTTTTAACAAAAACCCATAGAAGTTTCTTAACATCAGTTTCACAGATACAAGAATGGTTCAAAGCAATGAAACAAGAACTACAAGCTTTAGAAGATAATACTTGGACCATTGTGCCCTTACCTCCAAACAAAAAACCAATTGACTCTAAATGGGTTTACAAAGTGAAATTACATCCATATGGTACAATTGAAAGGTATAAAACATGTTTGGTAGCAAAGGTGTAACATCCCAAAAATTGTAAGGAAAAATTCATTTTTAATTTAACCATTAAAACACCATTTAGTATTACCAATCATTCAAAGGTATATTAATGTAAAAACAGTTATCCGAGTACAATCCCAAAATCATAAAGTTGCGGAAACATGGGTGGATGTAGTGCAGTAATGCCGAACCCTTCTCTTTTGTACCGGAAGTACCTAAAACCATAAACAATAAACCGTAAACACAAAGCTTAGTGAGTTCCCCCAAAATACCAGATTCTAAAAAAACATACAACATGCATATCTGGGTTCTTGCCTACCCCTTCGGTCTATTTCAATCGGATACTATCAAGCATATCTGGGTGCTTGCAATCCCCTTCGGTCTGTTTCAACCGAATACTGTCAAGCATATCTGGGTGCTTGCAATCCCCTTCGGTATGTTTCAACCATATACCAGGTCTATTTCACCCCTACTACTACTACTACTACTACTACTACTACTACCACCACCACCACATAATATCATAACAAGAATCATAAAGTCATCAAGCAAATACAAACATAACTGAAAATTATCACAAAGACAATCATCGCGTTACATCATAACTAGTGGGCCGATATTGGTGCCTTCGACCCACGGATACAGTGAAGGAAAACTCACCTTGCGCATTGAATATCTTAGATAAAAGCTCAGACTGTTGATCCGGAAAAATCCCCATGTTAACATCATCAAATAACACCCAATTAATAGTTGGTCCACAACCCATAGCTGGAATCCTAGTCCGATTGTCCAATACTCAGGGTAAAAGTCCATTTTACCCCTTTTCTTACTTGGCCCAAAATCTGAGACTCAACCCAATAGTACCAAAAAGCCTACTCTGGCCCAATTTCCTAATTGGGCAAAAAACACATCATGGGCCTAATCCAAGAAGGCCCAACTACCTAAAGACACCCAAATATCCAAATGGGCCCAAGCACAAGAAGGCCCAATGACAGAAAACTAGGACCCAACAAGGACCAAAAGCCCAAAATCACATCTCACGTCGTGACCAGTCCTTGGTCACGTCGAGAGAGCTCACTCGATCAGATCCCAACTCATCCCGAATTAATCTAACCAACTCAATAAAGGAATAACACATGGGATGACCTCAATACGTGAGCAGCCTATCCTCACGTCGTGAGCCTCAACAAGCTCATCAGAAACGGTACCAAACGCTCCACACTTCGTGAGAACAGTTAGAGGCTAAAAATCCAACTTCTAAGTCCTTAATCCATTAAGCCTTGAACTCTAACTTTCCAAAAGGTCTTATAACCTATTAATACACTAGAAAGTCGATACTTTTAAGACATATATGTCCAATATATGTCTAGATCTCATTAAGGTCCAAAGTTGAAGAAAAGACATCCAACTTTCATGCAATGCTCCAAAAACTCAACCATTTTCTAAATCTAAACTCCAAGACATCCCTAAGGCCCTGATAACTCATAAAGTTGCCAAATTTATGGTTTCTATTCACTTAACATGCTCAATCAAGAAGAAAAGTGGGACAAAACTTAGATCTAGCCTTATATAACCATAAAGGTAGGAGCTTTATCACTTATAATGGTCCAGAAACAATGTAAGGTGATGTTGATGATGATTACTTGCAATCCACAACACAATACCACCTTCTTCTTATTTCCTCCTTCTTCCAAAACAATAAAAGCTCCAAAATCACCAAAGATCAAGCAAGGATGGGCACTAGGGTTTTTCTGAGGTGAAAAAGGGTTTGGGGCTGATAAGAAACCCTAAAATGAGGTTAGAGATGCTTAAATATGAAGGAAACCCTAAAAGATAATGGGATTGGGATGCATCGCTCCTCACATCTTGAGCTCTTGTTGCTCACGTCATGAGCTCAGTCCCAGACAAAATCTTCATGTAGCCAATCTCACGTCGTGAGTCTCCATGCCTCACGTTGTCACACCCCAAAACCAGACGGCGAAACGTCCGGGGGTGGAGGACTTCATTTGTAGTATCACAACACATGCATCATAGTAATCAAAGTACAAACAATCATTGTATTTAAAAAGTATAAATATTTACATGTGTTCAATCACTTTATATTGACACCAAAATAGTTATAGCAAAATACAGAAGATATGACTCAAAATGGCTCCATCTTCTCAAAAAGTCCCGGGAGTACCTGTTTATGGTTTCCCTGAGAATACAAATAATTTGAAAAGAGAGTATCAACATAAAGTTGAGTGAGTACATAAATTTCTATGTTTAAAGTATGTTTTCCGTTTCTTGAATAAGTAAACCGTTCCAGAATATCCTATATTTTCTGCTGTATATGAAAAGTAGTTTTAATCCATAAAACCGTTCTATTTGTAAATCATTGTTCTGTGTTTGTATTCTGTAAAAGTGAGTGTGCCTGACTCCACAAGTTGTTATTGTAAACTGTACTGTAACCTGTATTTCTGTAAACTAGTACTTTGAAAATGTACTCATGTTTAGTTAATTATACACTAACCATATTGTTAATATCTTTTTAATGAGTAATTATAACAATACTGAGACTAGATGGCCTGAAACAACGCTTTGAAGGCGTTAAAAGCTGTTGATAACAACTGTCGCTCGTAGGCGTGTATGTCTGATTGTAGCTAGCATCCCGTGTGCGGGGTTGTCAATCCCAATATAGATCTATATACACTTGTTTCGATCCACGACGGGAGATTCTGGTTATAATATCAGGACTTTAACTATGTTGTTTAAATGAATAAACAACCTGAACCAAATGACTCACAAAAAGAATATGGACGTTATGTGTATAGTATAAGTGAAAACCTAATCATTCTGAAATAATGACTAATTGTATATTCCTGAATTAGTATTCTTTACATGTATTTGAAAACTGTATACCCTTGATTAGTTTTGAATCAAACCTTTGTTTATTGTAAAACGGTGTATTCTAGTATACTTGAATCGTGATTTAATGTTCTATGCATCATAAATTATACCTATTATAATTTATATGTACTTTCTGAATTGGTACTAACTGTTCATGAATGTAACTCCGTGCTCAACATGTTACAAAGGGTATTTAAACTGAATGAAATAACTTTTATATTCATATACATATACAATTATATATAAGTATGATTTAAATGACATTCAGACAAATAACCGATACTATAAGCCCACATCCAAACAAGGAAAAGGACCCAAAGTGAGTTATCAGTCCTAAGTCTTTTTAAATCATATATATATATGATTTTTGGGAAAAATATAAGTTTATAAAAGAGTTTAATATTTTGAAATACTTTTAATGACTTGATGCCATTTTATCACAATTTGAAATTATTTGTTTGTAACACAAAATCCTTGTGTTAAACTTGTATTCACCCCCTTAAAACTGTAAAAACTGTGAAAATATGGGGGTATGAACTCAATTGGTAAGAGTGACGATTTGATGAAAAGCTTACGTGGGCAACATTTCGACTAGAGAAGATTGTTTTTCTCAGGAATCTTGAGGCTTCAGGGTTTGCTTCGGGTGTTAGATATGATACCGGGGCTTCGGGGGTTGTAGGGAAGTTTAGAGAGGTGAAAGAAGTGAAAAAGTGTGAAAAATGGTGAAAAAGGGAAGTGAAAACCGGAGAATCTCACACCCTTTATATAGGTGTGAGGTTCCGGTCTGAAGGGGGGAGGAGGGGACACGTGTTCGGACAACATGTGGCGGCTTCGGAAGCGAGGGGCATGCGTCAGAAGGAGAAGCGAGGCATGCGACAGTCTCGGATGCGTGTCAGAACCGGGTTGGGCCACGCCTTCGGTCGAATCAGAAACAGACACGGGGAGGAAACGAGGCAGCCTCGCATGCGAGGTGACGTGGCCGAACCCCAACCATGCGAATTTTCCCGGTTTTCAATATTTTTCGATTTTTGTGCCAAAAACTTGGGAAATTAACAACTTTCGCATACGAGCTCCATTTTCGACGTTCTTTATATGCATGCGTAGGTGAGATTATACTCTACGACTTTCGTTTAGATTTTGTTGGCTAATTTTGAATTTATTTTTAATATTATTATTTTTAACAGATCGGGACAGGAAAATCCGTTAAAAATTCATAACTTCTTTTATTCGAAGTCCGTTTTCTTCTGTCTTTTTACCGTTGTACTACTATTGATGAGACCTTCGATTCTCGTTTAGGTTGTGTCGGCTAAAAATCATTCAATCTTTATTTCGAGTTTTTAGTTGTATACTACTATACTGAAACTTAGAAAAATCATAACTTCCTCATACGAAGTCAGATTTTGATGTTCTTTTTATGAAAGTTCTCGGTTTAACATAATCTATAACTTTCATTTAGAATGTTAAGGCTAAAAAGTCTTTTATTGAAAACTCACTTTTTACGCTGAACAGTGTTTTGCCCGTTTTGTCGCGGATCTTCAATTGGTCATAACTTCTTCGTTATAACTCAAATTTTAGCGTTCTTTATATTTTTGGAAACCTTGTTACAATCTCTACCATTTTGTTCATCCCAATTGAGATTATTTAATACTTCATTTTTGAGGGTCGATTATGTAAATGCACATAGTATAGACAAATTTCTCTTTATTATTTTAAAAAGAACTACAAATTGATCTATACTATTACATAGTTTTGAAATAACGGTTTGTTACACACGTCGTGAGGATCCTTTTTCCTCGAAAATCCAACCTTTGACTCATTGAAACCCTAATTCGATTCATCCAGGAAAAACGAGAGTTACAAAAGGGTTACAATCAAGTGTATGGAATAAATTATCTTGATAGTTTCTCTCCACTTGCAATGGTGGTAATGTTTAGAGTTTTATTGGCTTTATCTACATCTAAGAATTGGTTTCTACACCAATTAGATATCAATAGTGCTTTTTTGCAGGGATATCTTGAAGAAGAAGTTTCTTTGTTGCCTCTACAAGATGATATAAAGATAAAGGAGGGATAAGTATGCAAATGGAACAAGTCCTTATATGGACTGAAACAAGCACGCAGATAATTTCATATAGAGTTTTGTAACAAATTGGTGGAATTTGTTTTCAATAATCTCCACATGACCATTGCCTATTTACAAAAGGTGAAGGAAACAAGTGTGTGTTACTTTTAGTATATGTTGATGATGTACTAATTACTAGCCCTAATGAAAGCATCATTACTGAAGTGAAAGCTTATTTACATAAAGCATTCATAATTAAAGATCTTGGAGATGCAGGTTATTTCTTTGGAATTGAGTTACTTAAAACAGAAATATAAATCAAAGAAAACATGTTCTGGACATATTATTAGTAGTTGGTTTAACTGGAGTCAAACCAACATCAAGTCCTGTTATGAAAAATATGCATTTAAGTTCAAGAGGAAGACTGCTGAATGATCCACAGAAGTACAAAAATTTAATTGGGAAATTACTTTATCTCAATTCAACAAGACCTGATATTAGTTATGCAGTCCAACAATGTAGTCAATATCTACACTCTCCAACTGATCTGCATTGGAAATCTGCATTATATGTACTAAAATAATTAAAGGATGCCCATCAAAAGGTTTATTCTTTGAGAAAAACTATGAAGTTATGAACATAATTGCATACAATGACTATGATTAGGCCACTTGTCGTGATACTAGATGGCTCTTAATAGGATATTGCATCTTTGTAGGATCATATTTGATCTCATGGAAGACAAAGAAGCAGAAAACCGTGTCCAGATCATTGTGTGAAGCAGAATATAGAAGCCTAGATGCTACTGTATATAAGTTACTATGGATTAGTTACATCTTGAGATATTTAAAAATAAAAACAAATATTCCAGTTGACCTATTGTGTGATAATAAGGAAATTATGCATATCATTGAAAATCCGATATTTCATGAAAGAACACACTTGGATATAGATTTTCATATATTAAGGGATCAATACAAATTGGGATTTGTTCAGCCAAAACATGTTTCAACCAAACAAGTTGTAGATTTGTTTACAAAAGCATTGTGTGGCCTACAATTTCAAAATCTCGTGTCTATGTTGAACCTTCAAGATATTCACCATGGTTCAACTTGAAGGGAGAATGTTAAGTTTCACATGTGTAAATAGTTAGTTAGATTATGTTATTTATTGATAGAAACTAGTTTACTCATTTTAATGTACTTTAGAGTATAAATGTAATAGTTCTATTCAGTTTTAGAATAACAAAATTCATTTGCACTCAAACAATATTTCTTCCTTTATTCTCGCTCTTCATATTCTTGTAAGTATTATATATAAATGTCGAACTAAACCAACATTTTACATACTCTATTTCAATCCAATTTCACATTCAAATACTACAAAGAACTCTGCAAACTACACCAAGTTGTTATTGTAAACTGTACTGTAACCTGTATTTCTGTAAACTAGTACTTTGAAAATGTACTCATGTTTAGTTAATTATACACTAACCATATTGTTAATATCTTTTTAATGAGTAATTATAACAATACTGAGACTAGATGGCCTGAAACAACGCTTTGAAGGCGTTAAAAGCTGTTGATAACAACTGTCGCTCGTAGGCGTGTATGTCTGATTGTAGCTAGCATCCCGTGTGCGGGGTTGTCAATCCCAATATAGATCTATATACACTTGTTTCGATCCACGACGGGAGATTCTGGTTATAATATCAGGACTTTAACTATGTTGTTTAAATGAATAAACAACCTGAACCAAATGACTCACAAAAAGAATATGGACGTTATGTGTATAGTATAAGTGAAAACCTAATCATTCTGAAATAATGACTAATTGTATATTCCTGAATTAGTATTCTTTACATGTATTTGAAAACTGTATACCCTTGATTAGTTTTGAATCAAACCTTTGTTTATTGTAAAACGGTGTATTCTAGTATACTTGAATCGTGATTTAATGTTCTATGCATCATAAATTATACCTATTATAATTTATATGTACTTTCTGAATTGGTACTAACTGTTCATGAATGTAACTCCGTGCTCAACATGTTACAAAGGGTATTTAAACTGAATGAAATAACTTTTATATTCATATACATATACAATTATATATAAGTATGATTTAAATGACATTCAGACAAATAACCGATACTATAAGCCCACATCCAAACAAGGAAAAGGACCCAAAGTGAGTTATCAGTCCTAAGTCTTTTTAAATCATATATATATATGATTTTTGGGAAAAATATAAGTTTATAAAAGAGTTTAATATTTTGAAATACTTTTAATGACTTGATGCCATTTTATCACAATTTGAAATTATTTGTTTGTAACACAAAATCCTTGTGTTAAACTTGTATTCACCCCCTTAAAACTGTAAAAACTGTGAAAATATGGGGGTATGAACTCAATTGGTAAGAGTGACGATTTGATGAAAAGCTTACGTGGGCAACATTTCGACTAGAGAAGATTGTTTTTCTCAGGAATCTTGAGGCTTCAGGGTTTGCTTCGGGTGTTAGATATGATACCGGGGCTTCGGGGGTTGTAGGGAAGTTTAGAGAGGTGAAAGAAGTGAAAAAGTGTGAAAAATGGTGAAAAAGGGAAGTGAAAACCGGAGAATCTCACACCCTTTATATAGGTGTGAGGTTCCGGTCTGAAGGGGGGAGGAGGGGACACGTGTTCGGACAACATGTGGCGGCTTCGGAAGCGAGGGGCATGCGTCAGAAGGAGAAGCGAGGCATGCGACAGTCTCGGATGCGTGTCAGAACCGGGTTGGGCCACGCCTTCGGTCGAATCAGAAACAGACACGGGGAGGAAACGAGGCAGCCTCGCATGCGAGGTGACGTGGCCGAACCCCAACCATGCGAATTTTCCCGGTTTTCAATATTTTTCGATTTTTGTGCCAAAAACTTGGGAAATTAACAACTTTCGCATACGAGCTCCATTTTCGACGTTCTTTATATGCATGCGTAGGTGAGATTATACTCTACGACTTTCGTTTAGATTTTGTTGGCTAATTTTGAATTTATTTTTAATATTATTATTTTTAACAGATCGGGACAGGAAAATCCGTTAAAAATTCATAACTTCTTTTATTCGAAGTCCGTTTTCTTCTGTCTTTTTACCGTTGTACTACTATTGATGAGACCTTCGATTCTCGTTTAGGTTGTGTCGGCTAAAAATCATTCAATCTTTATTTCGAGTTTTTAGTTGTATACTACTATACTGAAACTTAGAAAAATCATAACTTCCTCATACGAAGTCAGATTTTGATGTTCTTTTTATGAAAGTTCTCGGTTTAACATAATCTATAACTTTCATTTAGAATGTTAAGGCTAAAAAGTCTTTTATTGAAAACTCACTTTTTACGCTGAACAGTGTTTTGCCCGTTTTGTCGCGGATCTTCAATTGGTCATAACTTCTTCGTTATAACTCAAATTTTAGCGTTCTTTATATTTTTGGAAACCTTGTTACAATCTCTACCATTTTGTTCATCCCAATTGAGATTATTTAATACTTCATTTTTGAGGGTCGATTATGTAAATGCACATAGTATAGACAAATTTCTCTTTATTATTTTAAAAAGAACTACAAATTGATCTATACTATTACATAGTTTTGAAATAACGGTTTGTTACACACGTCGTGAGGATCCTTTTTCCTCGAAAATCCAACCTTTGACTCATTGAAACCCTAATTCGATTCATCCAGGAAAAACGAGAGTTACAAAAGGGTTACAATCAAGTGTATGGAATAAATTATCTTGATAGTTTCTCTCCACTTGCAATGGTGGTAATGTTTAGAGTTTTATTGGCTTTATCTACATCTAAGAATTGGTTTCTACACCAATTAGATATCAATAGTGCTTTTTTGCAGGGATATCTTGAAGAAGAAGTTTCTTTGTTGCCTCTACAAGATGATATAAAGATAAAGGAGGGATAAGTATGCAAATGGAACAAGTCCTTATATGGACTGAAACAAGCACGCAGATAATTTCATATAGAGTTTTGTAACAAATTGGTGGAATTTGTTTTCAATAATCTCCACATGACCATTGCCTATTTACAAAAGGTGAAGGAAACAAGTGTGTGTTACTTTTAGTATATGTTGATGATGTACTAATTACTAGCCCTAATGAAAGCATCATTACTGAAGTGAAAGCTTATTTACATAAAGCATTCATAATTAAAGATCTTGGAGATGCAGGTTATTTCTTTGGAATTGAGTTACTTAAAACAGAAATATAAATCAAAGAAAACATGTTCTGGACATATTATTAGTAGTTGGTTTAACTGGAGTCAAACCAACATCAAGTCCTGTTATGAAAAATATGCATTTAAGTTCAAGAGGAAGACTGCTGAATGATCCACAGAAGTACAAAAATTTAATTGGGAAATTACTTTATCTCAATTCAACAAGACCTGATATTAGTTATGCAGTCCAACAATGTAGTCAATATCTACACTCTCCAACTGATCTGCATTGGAAATCTGCATTATATGTACTAAAATAATTAAAGGATGCCCATCAAAAGGTTTATTCTTTGAGAAAAACTATGAAGTTATGAACATAATTGCATACAATGACTATGATTAGGCCACTTGTCGTGATACTAGATGGCTCTTAATAGGATATTGCATCTTTGTAGGATCATATTTGATCTCATGGAAGACAAAGAAGCAGAAAACCGTGTCCAGATCATTGTGTGAAGCAGAATATAGAAGCCTAGATGCTACTGTATATAAGTTACTATGGATTAGTTACATCTTGAGATATTTAAAAATAAAAACAAATATTCCAGTTGACCTATTGTGTGATAATAAGGAAATTATGCATATCATTGAAAATCCGATATTTCATGAAAGAACACACTTGGATATAGATTTTCATATATTAAGGGATCAATACAAATTGGGATTTGTTCAGCCAAAACATGTTTCAACCAAACAAGTTGTAGATTTGTTTACAAAAGCATTGTGTGGCCTACAATTTCAAAATCTCGTGTCTATGTTGAACCTTCAAGATATTCACCATGGTTCAACTTGAAGGGAGAATGTTAAGTTTCACATGTGTAAATAGTTAGTTAGATTATGTTATTTATTGATAGAAACTAGTTTACTCATTTTAATGTACTTTAGAGTATAAATGTAATAGTTCTATTCAGTTTTAGAATAACAAAATTCATTTGCACTCAAACAATATTTCTTCCTTTATTCTCGCTCTTCATATTCTTGTAAGTATTATATATAAATGTCGAACTAAACCAACATTTTACATACTCTATTTCAATCCAATTTCACATTCAAATACTACAAAGAACTCTGCAAACTACACCAATATTTACAATACACTATTTTTTTTGAGTCTTTACCACTCTACTGCTTACAATTTTAGAACCCTATTTTCTTACTAGTGCAATTTTATTATCCCGTCGACAATGGTATTTCAGCGGTAAAAAGTCTGGCAAAAACCGACGTCAGATTAAGAAGTTACGAATTTCTAAAGAGATTCCTTAAACACGATCTTTTAAAAATAAATAATAAAAATAATTTCGGAATTTGCCGACGGAATCTAAACGAAAGTTGTAGAGCGTAGTCTCACCTACGCGTGGATATAAAGACCATCGAAAACGGAATTCGTATGAAGAAGATATGAATTTTAGAAGTTTATTAATTAAATAAAATATAAATTTAATTATAAATCTTTGGTATTATACGAAGGGAGTCAGCAGATAGGGCCGAAGTACGCCCTGCGTACCCTCGTACGCCCCGCGTACTCAAAGCCAAGGCCTCGGATCGTCCACGTCCCGGTCTATGCGAAACTAGCCTTGTCCCATCCGAAGTCCGAGGCAGTCGAGGACTCGGTCATGCATGACGTACGCGTACACCCCGCGTACCGAGGCGGTTCCCAGCCCCTATAAAATGGATGCGAGGGTTCCGAAGAAAGGGCTCCATTTCTCTCATTTATTTTGCGTTCTTGCCTCGTTTTCCGTGCCCGTGCTAACCCGAAGCCCTGGTTATTTTGCTCAAGTCCCGAAGATCGCTTGTACTCCTGAGATTCCCAAGAATCCCGAGAAAACCCGTTTTCCCAAGACGAAATTCTGCCCGGTTTCCATCTCGCTTTCTTCAAACCTTCAGGTGAGTTCATACCCCTACAACCACACTTTAAATGCTTCTTTTTAAATACTTTTTAAACACTTTTAAGGGGGGGGGGGGGGGGGGGATACAAGTAAACACACGACTAAAATCGTGTGAAACATCGATCTTTTGCTATACTTTTCATACCATTGTTTTAACTATCTTATGAAGTCATCATCATGCAAGACACCTCACAACACAGCTTTACCCTCTTGGGATACAATATGTTTTATAAATAGAAATGATGTTTTATTTATACGTTTACATACAAATACATCATATCAAGGGTAACATTCTTTACTAAATCATTTTATGCATTCAAAGAACTTATGATTTATGCTTTGTCAAACATTGTGAAAAAGGATAATCTTTGCATACAAAACTATTACTTTAATACAAACTTAGTTGAGAATACGTGAGACATGTACATCTTCAAATACTGCCTTTTGCTAGAAGGTATCACTACAAGTCCTGTCTATAACTAGAGTCTCCCGTTCGGAGAACGTGTCAAATGTGTATAGATCTATACGGGAAGTCATGATCCCGCGCCCTGACTGTTAGCTACAGTCCGTCCTTTTGGGTGACAGTTTGTCATAACTCTACGACGCCTGAAGAACGTCACTGCAGTCATATTATGTTTAGTATGGTTATAAAACTCATCGGATATACAATTATTATAGTACTTCTGATTGATGAATGAGTAGCTATTAATGCTATTCTTCATCTAACAAACTGCAATCTTCTAATAGGTTTTATTATATAAATCTATGCTTCAACCTTCTAAAGCATGTCATTTGCTTTCGGTTTTTAGTTTGGGACATTAGGCTAACTATTACTTTAGGAAAATATGGGATTTTGCTGTATACAAAACAAACAACTAATAGGAAAATAAGGGATTTTCTTGATTCAACTATCTACATTATTCAATACAAATATTCTCATGAATTTCACACTTTTATAAAAAAATAAGGGATTTTCTTGGAAAACATACACTCAATTTGGAATGGCATACAAATTTTCTAAACCACTTATAAACTCACCAACTTAATTGTTGATACGTTCTCTTTGAAATAACTTGTATTCTCAGGGAACCGCTAAGCAGGTTTGGAAATCAACTTTTGGGGATTAACGCGCTGATGTTAATTACTTCTTTTGAAAGATGTTTATGTATTTATCTTTTGAACATGTAATGAATACAATTATGTAAACATTTTTAAAACCTTTATATATGTATGGTGGTGTGTACTTTCCTTTCTATGAACTGTTATGATACTGAATATGACGTCCTCTGCCCCCGAACGTTTCCGCCGTTCTGGTTTGGGGGTGTGACAGATTGGTATCAGAGCATCGTTTATAGTGAATTAAGTATATCAAAACCATTTTTTTGGTATACAACTCTAAACTCAACTGGGCAAAAACACTCTGAGAAGAGTCATACTCTTGAAATTAAATTTATTTAGTTTTTGTAAAGTAAGCATGCACTCATTTCATACTAATAACAGTTTCATATCGGATCATTTTAGATGTATTATAAATAAGTTGTGCAGTGGAAGTATGCCTTGGGACATGTTATCGGAACTGGGAAGAATATAGCCTGATCAACTATATTTGTCCGAGAGCCGACTAACGTGTGCCAAGGAGTGTCTGCAGTGGACAACAAATTTAAAACTTATCAAAAGCATATCGTTAAATAATACTAAGGGTGTATTTGAGTATCAACAACCATTAAACTTAAGGGTAAATTTCATGTGCTCTAGCTTATAGTAAATTCTTAACCCTATTCTCGTACAGACTCAATGGCTGGATTCCATCACCCCAATGACCCCTTCTACCCCAACCAAGGTAATGGAGGATGGATCGAAGAAGATCCCGAAGAAGACGAAGAACCTATAGAGTTGGATGAAGGAGATGACTCTGGTACAGATTCAGAGCCAGAGGTTATCAATCCACCGGCCCCACAACCTCCCGGCTATGTGAGGAACTTCCAAGGACCCACTCCTGTATGGGGGAGTCACCTCCACCATTGGAGCCAACAACAAAACCTACGCCCTCCCTACGGCATGTGCTGAGACTTCTATGATGTCCGCGGCAGAGGTTCAGCTGATCGGGCACTACCAGTAATGGTGGGCAAGCTAGCCAATTAGTCCTACCAATCCGGAGTTCAAGCTAGCCGGATTCGGGATGTCAACGTAGAAGTACAGGTTTACACTTCTGACATCCGTAGGCTGGATAGAATTCAGGACAATGCCCAACTCCAAACCGAGGCATTCCAAGCACAAATGATTGCAGCCCTAGCCGAATTAAGGGAACAACAAGCCGCTTTTGATAGGCGTCTAATGGAATCGAAGCAATCGGATGCGGAGTCAAGCTCCAAGCGCAACCTACGTCACAAGTAGTGCTTGCCAAAATTTCAAATTTTGTTATAAATTAGGACTTCGGATAAGAGTATTATTTTCTTTAAACTTTCTGTAATCGGAAACCTTTAGAAAGGTCAAAAACTTTTGTCTAAACTCGGATGTAACACAACTATATGTTTAATATATATAGGGCATATCTCTTTCGTATGTTAATTATGTACAGTTCATTCAATTCATAAGTATATCTATTCAAACTCCATTTGTAAATCAAGCTCAAGACCCTGTGTTGGTCAAACCAAATTCTTGAACTATTAAAGAAAGTTAACTCAATATCATTCAACTCTTAACCACCAAAACTTATAATCTCTCATTTTCTTTTGGCAGCGCGATGCCTCCTTGTCCAAACCTAAGGCCCAGACCGGGCACGGCGCCACCACCACCTCCACCACCAACGTATGATCCGGCCATGGTCCAGGCTGCTATCACAGCAGCAGTAACAACAGCTCTCTCGCAAATAAACTCCAATGGAAATGGAGGTACAGGAAGCAGCACGAATCATTCCAATCGTGGCACTGGTCATGGTCAAGTAAGAGAATGTACTTACAAGGAGTTCTCCAACTCAAAGCCAAAAACTTTTAATGGCATTGGGGGAGTCATTACACTAATGTAATGGTTCGAAAAGACCGAAACAGTCTTCGAGATCTGCTCATGCCAAGAAACAAGCAAGGTTAAGTTCGCTGCTTGCACCTTCATAGATCGAGCCCTCACTTGGTGGAAAAGCCATGTGAATTCTATGACTCTCACTGTCGCCAACGCCATGAGTTGGGAGGATCTGAAGGTTCTACTACTGGAAGAATACTGCCCAAGGGGCGAAGTGCAAAATCTTGAGCAAGAGCTCTGGAATCTGAAGATGACTGGGTCTGATCTAGTCGCCTACACAGCTAGGTTCAACGACCTCGCTGCATTGTGCCCTACCATGGTCAACCCAGAATCAAAGAAAGTTGAAAGGTACATTTGGGGGTTGTCACCCCAGATTCAAGGGCATGTCCTAGCTTCCAACCCTATTACCTACAACAGCGCTAAACGCCTGGCTCAGCGACTCATCGACTACGAGGTAAAACAGGGTACCATTGCAGCTACCGCCAATCCATCTAAGGAGGCACAGGGCCAGAGTAGGCCTTGGAACAAGAGAAGGGGACAAACCCTACAGGAGAACCCCAAGAAACAACAAGTAGTAGCGATCCACGCTATTACTGTACCTACTAACACTGCCCCCACATGCTCATACAATGGGAAACTTCCGAAATGCAACCAATGCAACTTCCACCACCACGGTCTCTACCGTGACCTCCAATGCACTAGGTGCAATAAAAAGGGGCATACATCACGCTACTGCAAAGAGCCGACACAACAATCCGCCCCCGCTGCTAATACCGGAGTAAGTCGCGCCTGCTTTGGGTGCGGAGACACGGGGCACTACCGCAGGGATTGCCCGAAGGCAAACAACAGGAATACCGGTGGAAGGGGCCGAGTATTCGCAATGGGACAAGATGAAGCCGTTGCGGACCCCACTGTTGTTACGGGTACGTTTCTTCTCGATAACTCGTATGCATGCATTTTGTTTGATAGTGGAGCGGAGAGAAGTTTTGTGAGTCACAATTTTAAAGGCATGCTAAAGCCATTACCACAATCGTTAAGTGAACCGTTTATAGTAGAAATGGCCAACGGTAAAACCGAAGGCACTAAGGAGATATACTTAAATTGTACCCTAACTCTAAACGATAATCCTTTTCCAATCAACCTCATGCCAGTCTCAATTAAGAGTTTCGATGTCATCATTGGCATGGATTGGCTGAGTTCTCATCATGCTGACATTTTATGTTACGATAACGCCGTTCGCCTTAATCTGCCAACCGGCGAAACTTTCTTTGTCTTGGGCGAAAAACCTAGTACCACTCTTCGTATCATCTCAAACATCCAAGCTCAGAAGTGCCTACGCAAGGAGTATTACGCGTTTCTGGCACATGTCGTGGATGTGAAACGGGAAGTCCAGGACGTCAAGAATGTGTTTGACGTATGCGATTTTCCCGACGTTTTTCCCGAGGACCTTCCAGGAATACCACCCGCGAGACAAGTCGAGTTCAGAATCGATCTGGTTCCCGGAGCTACCCCAATAGCCAAAGCGCCCTATCGGTTAGCCCCGACGGAGATGCAAGAGCTATCCAGCCAACTGAATGAGCTACTCGGAAAAGGATTCATCAGGCCGAGCTTCTCGCCTTAGGGAGCACCCGTATTATTCGTGAAAAAGAAGGATGGATCATTCCGGATGTGCATCGACTACCGAGGACTCAACAAAATTACCATCAAGAACCGTTATCCCTTACCCCGAATCGACGACTTATTCAACCAACTCCAAGGAGCCAACTACTTCTCCAAGATCGATCTGAGATCAGGATATCACCAGCTGCGAGTCCTAGAGAGTGATGTTCCCAAGACGGCCTTCCGAACGAGATACAAACATTACGAGTTTGTAGTGATGCCGTTCAGACTAACCAATGCCCCGGCCGTATTCATGGACCTAATGAACCGGGTATGTCGTCCATTCTTGGATTAATTTGTGATAGTATTCATAGACGACATACTCATTTATTCAAAGAATAAAGAAGAGCATAGTCAACATCTGAGACAAGTCTTAGGGACGTTACGAACTGAGAGACTTTATGCAAAGTTCTCGAAATGCGAGTTTTAGATTAGAAAGGTGGACTTCCTCGGTCACGTGGTCAGCAAGGAAGGAATCCACGTGGACCCATAAAAAATCAAGGCTATCAAAAATTGGTCTGCACCAACTACACAAACAAAGATTCGCCAATTTCTAGGTCTTGCTGGTTATTATCGAAGGTTCATTCAGAGCTTCTCCAGCATCGCAAAGCCTCTTACCGCCTTAACTCAGAAAGGGGTGACCTACAACTGGGGAGAAAAACAAGATGCTGCATTTCAAACTCTGAAACGGGCCCTTTGTAGTGCGCCCATTCTTTCTCTTCCAGAGGGGACCGAAGACTTTGTGGTGTATTGCGATGCTTCGAAGCAAGGGCTGGGCTGTGTACTAATGCAGAGAGGAAAGGTTATTGCATATGCCTCGCGACAACTGAAAACGCATGAAGTCAACTACACCACTCATGACCTAGAACTTGGAGTGGTGATCTTCGCTCTGAAAATCTGGAGGCACTACCTATACGGGACCAAGTGCACCATCTTTACAGACCACAAGAGCCTTCAACACATCTTCGACCAGAAGGAGTTAAACATGAGACAGCGATGTTGGGTTGAATTGCTCAACGACTACGAATGTGAGATTTGCTATCATCCCGGAAAGGCAAACGTCGTGGCCGATGCCCTTAGCCGTAAGGAGTACTCTGGTCGAAGAGTGAAGTCATTAACCATGTCGATCCATTCGCACCTGTCAGCACAAGTCAAGGAGGCTCAATTAGAGGCCTTGAAACCCGAAAATGTGACAGGTGAGACCCTTAGGGGGATGGACAAGAACCTAGAAATCAAGAGTGACGGAGTACGCTACCTCATGAACCGAATCTGGACACCCAAGTTTGGTGGGTTCAGAGAGGTAGTTATGGGCGAAGCACACAAAACTCCATACTCCGTGCACCCAGGGTCAGATAAGATGTATCTAGATCTCAAGCAACTCTACTGGTGGCCAAACATGAAAGCAGAGATTGCTACCTATGTGAGCAAGTGTTTGACTTGCGCCAAGATAAAAATAGAACACCAAAAACCCTCGGGTCTACTCCATCAACCTGAAATACCTGAGTGGAAATGGGAACAGATTTCCATGGACTTTATAACGAAATTGCCCAAAACTCAGGGTGGCCACGATACTATTTGGGTGATCGTCGACAGACTAACCAAGTTCGCTCATTTCTTACCGATCAAGGAAACTGATAAGATGGAAAAACTATCGAGAACCTACATCCGGGAGATCGTACGACTTCATGGAGTGCCGATGTCTATCATCTCAGATAGAGACAGCAGATTCACTTCCAGATTCTGGCAATCATTGCAAAAATCCATGGGAACAAGGTTGGATATGAGTACAGCATACCACCCACAAACTGATGGACAGAGTGAGAGAACGATCCAAACCTTGGAAGACATGTTGCGAGCATGTGTAATCGACTTTGGTAAAGCGTGGGATGTTCACTTACCTTTAGTCGAGTTCTCTTATAACAATAGTTATCATACTAGTATCAAGACTGCTCCATTTGAAGCCCTTTACGGCCGTAAGTGCAGGTCACCTCTGTGCTGGACGGAAGTAGGCGACACGTAGTTGGAAAAAGGTCTAGTCCCTGATAGCACCCTCACTGGTCCGGAGATCATCAGAGAAACGACTGAAAAGATCGTTCAAATACGAGAACGACTGAAATCCTCAAGGGATAGGCAAAAGAGTTATGCCGACAAAAGACGAAAACCCTTGGAATTTCAGATTGGAGACCGTGTACTGCTAAAGGTCTCACCCTGGAAGGGCATGATACGCTTTGGAAAGCGTGGGAAACTAAATCCTCGGTACATTGGACCCTTCGAAATCATTTCAAGAATTGGTCCAGTGGCTTACAAACTCCAACTTCCAATCGAGCTTAACAAAGTACATCCAGTATTCCACGTATCGAACCTGAAAAAGTGTTTGTCCGACGAAACACTAGTAATTCCACTCGATGAAATCGAACTTAACGAAAATCTTAACTTTGTGGAAGAACCCGTCGAGATCATGGATAGGGAAATTAAACGAACTAAGCAGATTCGAATACCAATAGTAAAGGTTCGTTGGAACGCTAAGCGAGGACCTGAATTCACATGGGAACGAGAAGATCAGATGCAACAGAAGTATCCGCATCTTTTCCTCAGCCCCTAAAACTTTTCTTTTGTATTTAGTTTCGGGACGAAATTCCCTCTAACGGGGGGATGATGTGACAACCCGATATTTCAACTCTATGAATGACCTAAAAAGTCAATTATTGTAACCACTTTTGTGATAATGAAATTAACTTCGAAAATAAAATGTCCAAAAAGTTTCTATTTAATTACCTACTGTGATAGATGTCTT
This sequence comes from Lactuca sativa, assembly GCF_002870075.4. Classification (NCBI taxonomy): domain Eukaryota; kingdom Viridiplantae; phylum Streptophyta; class Magnoliopsida; order Asterales; family Asteraceae; genus Lactuca; species Lactuca sativa. Next base: position 164,274,539 of record NC_056623.2, on the reverse strand, counting down.
TAAACCGTGATCGTACGTAAAAAGAACGCCAAAATCCGACTTCGTATATTGAAGTTATGATTTTTCCAAGTTCGGCTTAGCAGCAGGCAGCTAAAAACTCGAATCGGAGATCGAGCGACTTTTGGCCGGAATGACCTAAACGAGCTTCGAAGGTCTCGACAATGGTATTTCAGCGGTAAAAAGTTTGGCAAAAACCGACGTCAGATTAAGAAGTTACGAATTTCTAAAGAAATTCCTTAAACACAATCTTTTAAAAATAAATAATAAAAATAATTTCGGAATTTGCCGACGGAATCTAAACGAAAGTTGTAGAGCGTAGCCTCACCTACGCGTGGATATAAAGACCATCGAAAACGGAATTCGTATGAAGAAGATATGAATTTTAGAAGTTTATTAATTAAATAAAATATAAATTTAATTATAAATCTTTGGTATTATCCGAAGGGAGTTAGCAGATAGGGCCGAAGTACGCCCTGCGTACCCTCGTACGCCCCGCGTACTCAAAGCCAAGGCCTCGGATCGTCCACGTCCCGGTCTATGCGAAACTAGCCTTGTCCCATCCGAAGTCCGAGGCAGTCGAGGACTCGGTCATGCATGACGTACGCGTACGCCCCGCGTACCGAGGCGTTTCCCAACCCCTATAAAAGGGATGCGAGGGTTCCGAAGAAAGGGCTCCATTTCTCTCATTTCTTTTGCGTTCTTGCCTCATTTTCCGTGCCCGTGCTAACCCGAAGCCCTGGTCATTTTGCTCAAGTCCCGAAGATCGCTTGTACTCCCGAGATTCCCGAGAATCCCGAGAAAACCCGTTTTCCCTAGACGAAATTCTGCCCGGTTTCCATCTCACTTTCTTCAAACCTTCAGGTGAGTTCATACCCCTACAACCACACTTTAAATGCTTCTTTTTAAATGCTTTTTAAACACTTTTAAGGGGGGGGGGGGGGGGGGAATACAAGTAAACACACGACTAAAATCGTGTGAAACATCGATCTTTTGCTATACTTTTCATACTGTTGTTTTAACTTATGAAGTCATCATCATGCAAGACACCTCACAACACAACTTTACCCTCTTGGGATACAATATGTTTTATAAATAGAAATAATGTTTTATTTATACGTTTACATACAAATACATCATATCAAGGGTAACATTCTTTACTAAATCATTTTATGCATTCAAAGAACTTATGATTTATGCTTTGTCAAACATTGTGAAAAAGGATAATCTTTGCATACAAAACTATTACTTTAATACAGAGTTAGTTCATAATCGGTGAGACATGTACATCTTCAAATACTGCCTTTTGCTAGAAGGTATCGCTACAAGTCCTGTCTATAACCAAAGTCTCCCGTTCGGAGAACGTGTCAAATGTGTATAGATCTATACGGGAAGTCATGATCCCGCGCCCTGACTGTTAGCTACAGTCCGTCCTTTGGGGTGACAGTTTGTCATAACGCTACGACGCCTAAAGAACATCGCTACAGGCATATTATGTTTAGTATGGTTATAAAACTCATCGGATATACAATTATTATAGTACTTCTGATTGATGAATGAGTAGCTATTAAAACTATTCTTCATCTAACAAACTGCAATCTTCTAATAGGTTTTATTATATAAATTTATGCTTCAACCTTCTAAAGCATGTCATTTGCTTTCGGTTTTTAGTCTGGGACATTAGGCTAACTATTACTTTAGGAAAATATGGGATTTTGCTGTATACAAAACAAACAACTAATAGGAAAATAAGGGATTTTCTTGATTCAACTATCTACATTATTCAATAAAAATATTCTCATGCATTTCACACTTTTATAAAAAAATAAGGGATTTTCTTGGAAAACATACACTCAATTTGGAATGGCATACAAATTTTATAAACCACTTATAAACTCACCAACTTAATTGTTGACACTTTCTCTTTGAAATAACTTGTATTCTCAGGGAACCGCTAAGCAGGTTTGGAAATCAACTTTTGGGGATTAACGCGCTGGCGTTAATTACTTCTTTTGAAAGATGTTTATGTATTTATCTTTTGAACATGTAATGAATACAATTATGTAAACATTTTTAAAACCTTTATATATGTATGGTGGTGTGTACTTTCCTTTCTATGAACTGTTATGATACTGAATATGACGTCCTCTGCCCCCGAACGTTTCCGCCGTTCTGGTTTGGGGGTGTGACAGATGCTCGCGCCGGGTTTGAACTCAACAACAATTAAAGAACTTAACCGCCCCATCGGTAGATATAATGTCAAATAGAAGGTTCTTTATTTACTTTTACCGGGTACCATCCCTCTTGGTCAATTAGAAAAAAATATCAATGGAGTTTGAACTTTTTTAATTATCATTTTAAGTTTGAACTTTATATATATATATATATATATATATATATATATATATATATATATATATATATATATATATATATATATATATAGGGTTATGTTCATGTGAGACAACCTAATTTTGTGAGACCGTGAGACGCATTTATTTATTTATTTTATTTATTTTTTTAGTTAATTCAAGTTTTGAAAATAATATTTAAAAAAGAATTTTTAGATTTTTCCATTTATTTTGCAATTTAAAATTATTTTTTAGAATATGTACAATGTAATTGTAACATCCCAAAAATACGAGCCAAAAATTTCATTTTTAAAACATGTAATTAGCAAACATTAGGAGTAAAACGTTCAACGATCATATCATTCCACAAAAGATATTGCATGACTGAAAAAAAAACATTTTTCATAAAACATAAAAGTGTCAGAGTACAAATCCCTAGGTGATATCATAATGCGGAATATAAAGCATGTGTGTGATGTACCGCTACCGCGCCAGCTCCTTCCCCTTCGAAGAAGAGGTACCTAAAACCAAAACTGAAAACTGTAAGCACGAAGCTTAGTGAGTTCCCCCAACATACCACATACCATACATTCACATATCATGCATACTGCCGGACAATTCTGGGGTGCCCGACCTACCCGGTACGACCATTCTGGGGTGCCGACCTACCTGTGTCAAGCCATTCTGGGGTGCTGACTACCCATGTCAAGCCGTTCTGGGGTGTTGACTACCCATCGGTCCTAACAACCGATCCTCGGGGATTATTTCACCCCCTACTGCTACTATCACATATATCATAACATAACATATTATCAGACATATCTGGGGTGTCCGATCTACCCTTCGGTCTTAACGACCGAAACTTGGGGGACTATTACCCCTACTACCATTATCACATATAACATATCATGCCAGCAATAAACGTATTATCACATACTGCCAGACATATCTGGGGTGTCTGACCTACCTATCGGTCCTAACAACCGAACTCTACTACTATCACATATACATATCAGGTAGTAGCAAACCTAGATGTTATCACAAAGACAATCATCTAACATGCAACTCCTACTGGTGGGCCGGCATTGTGGCCGTAGACCCACCGCTACTGGAAGGCAACTCACCTCAAAGTAGCTACTGATCGATGTGGGAACTAACTGTCTTTTGCTGCTGCCGCTCCGGAAATCCTCCGGCTAATAATTCCTACAAAACACTTAGTCAAATACTGCTAACCGACCTCTGGATAAAATGACCATTTACTCCTAACCAGCCAAGAGTCAAAGTCAAAGTCAACTGCCAGTTGACCTGACTCGTCGAGTTGGCTTGCCAACTCGCCGAGTCCCTGTCCCTTAGTCTGACCATAAATCCGTCTCTACTCGTCGAGTTAGGCGTTGACTCGACGAGTTCTCCTTCTAAACCCAAGGCCAATAGTCCTTCATCCCACTTGCCGACTTGTATGAACAACTCGTCGAGTTCATCTTCATTCGAAGAACACTCTATGCTGTGACTCGCCGAGTTGTATGAACAACCCGCCGAGTTGTTCTTGAGGCTAGAAGATTGCCTTGAACTTGCCGAGTCATGGCATTGACTCGCCGAGTTACTTGATGAGTGAGTCTGGCTTCCGACCCACTGAGTCACACCCCATGACTCACTTCTCCACCCCGCAACCACAAAAGAGGGAAAACTCGGGGACTCGCGACTCGACTCGCCGAGTCAGATGAACGACTCGCCGAGTCGGCCACATTCAAATACTATACACGCGATTCTGCTTGAATCCAGCTCATGTCATTCATAGATCTAGGTTTCTAGGGCCTGATTAACACGTAAAGTTTCCAACTTTACGTGTAAATAAACACCCATGAGGGTTTTAGGGCTCAAAATGCACCAAAAGAGTAGATCTAGGGCTTTCATGCAATATGGCTCCATAAAGGCTGTAGATCCAAGCTCCTGGAGCTCAATCATGCCTAGATCTGGAGGCTAACAACTTATTACAACCCACAATGCACAAACAAGCTTGGGGAAAGGCTCAAGAAGGACTTTCATGGAGCTACAAAGGACAATAAGCATGAAAACAGAGGGAAACTAAGTTATACCTCCAGGAAATCACTAAGATAACCCGAATGTGCCTGGCCTCCTTCTTCTCTTCTTGATCCATACTCCTTCCCTCAACAAATCTTCAAAAAAACACACCAAAAAGCTTCAAACTCACAAGGAACAAGGCTTGAACGAAGTATAGAGCTCTGAGGGTGAATATGGGCGAGCTTGGGGGGCGGATAAGAGGGTTTAAATAGGGTGCAAACCCTTGAAATTTAGGGTTTCATCAGACAGTGGGGACTCGCCGAGTCGCCAACTTAAACGTGTTCCGGATCCCGTCTCTACTCGGCGAGTCGGACCTACAACTCGCCGAGTCCAAGGCTAAAAATAAAAAACACTAAGATAAATTTTACGTACCAGGAACCAGGTGCTACAGTAATATTTTATTAGAATATTTCATGTATTTTTCAAAAAAAAAAAGGGTTTTTTTTTATATTTTTTTTAGTTAATTCAAGTTCCGAAAATAATATTTAAAAAAAGAATTTTTAGATTTTTCCATTTATTTTGCATTTTCAAATTATTTTTTAGAATATGTACAGTGTAATATTCTATTAGAATATTTCACGTTTTAAAAAAAAATGGGATTTTTATTTATTTTATTTTATTTATTATTTATTATTTATTTAGTTAATTCAAGTTCCGAAAATAATATTTAAAAAAAGAATTTTTGGATTTTTCCATTTATTTTGCATTTTAAAATTATTTTTAGATTTGGTCTCACGGTCTCACAAAATTAAAATGATTTCAAATGAACCTATATATATATATATATATATATATATATATATATATATTAATGTATAATTAAAAATAATAAAAACTTAAAGATATTCTCCAATCAAGTTTCTGAAATAGAGTGATCGAAAAAAAATGTTAAGGATTATAAATTTTTCTTTCTAACTTATAAACAATTTATGTAGTTTAGTTTATTTTTAAATTACAATATTCTAATAAAAACAAAAAATACACTACAGCAAAGAATATCATAGCACAATAAATCTTTAGCCTTGTAAGTTATTCACATTTCGAAAATTTAAGTTGAACTTGTCAACACAAAAGGTCAAATCTTCGACCATCTTATCCATTTCTAAAACCTAAGGTGGTAAAGGCCTGCCTATAGTGCTTGCACTTTCTTAGATATTTTGCTTCGATAATTGACAATAGCCTTTGGGTGTCGTGCTTTATCCTCTCTCTTCTTCCAAACCATCCTTTCAACACTTGAAATCATCAAACAAACCATCAAATGACCAAAAGCTTCAAACATTAAACCTTTTAACACGAGACCCACATGGCTTTCTTCTCAATAAGCCCCTCATTCCACACCATAAGATCAAAGACCACAATTCAAGAATTGGTGCACTCCATGAGCCATCAAACCAAACCCACCTTCATGGCTTGTCAAACCCGATTTGGGTTCGATCCACCCACGGATAAAGAGAAAGAGAGTAAGCAGAAGAAGGAAAGTTTGAAGGAGGTTTTTGTGAGTATAGAGAAGCTTGGAAGAGGAATTAAAGAAAGTTTGAGTCCTAAACAAAAAGGGGATTGGAAGGATTTGGTACTCATGAGTCTATCATTTGCGGTTTATATTTATATTTCTCAAAGGATTGTGTGTGCTTATTGTGCATGGAATTCCACATTTGAGCACCATTGGTAGTTAAATTTAGACAAAAAAAAAAATGTGTATGATATTTGTAATTGATGTATGGAACTATGGATTCATAGACTATATTGGTTTGGAAAATGGATTTACCTTAATTTAGGCATACTATTTCCGGTATCGTAGCAATTGTATATTTGTATGATGGAAAAATGGAAGTTGTGAAGTAGGTTTTGTGTGTTTTATTTGTACTTATTTTCATTGGATTCTATTAGTGTGGGTTTATATTTTCATTGTCTTATTTGTACTTATTTTCAATGAACCTTAGAATTTTATTTTCCTTTTGTTAGACTACACAACTTGATTTAATTATATCTTTATATTAAATATTAATTAAAAAAAGTCTTGGAGCTGACGTTAGATCTGCTCAAGGGCCTACCGATTTAAGTAAATATTTAATACGTTTCCTAACTGGAGTAGTCGTTTTTAGAGGAGAAACTATGTAGTTTTTGGGATCTACGTGCTCCATCGTTAGAACCCCTACGTGATCCAAAACGGGTTGGACTTAAGTTAGCTTAACGAAAAAACATACAAACATCATTTTGTAGACCCGTTATGTTTGTTACTATATATAATTGTTCTTTCCGGTTTTTAACTTTATACTATATATTTTTAGGATAAAGACTAAGACCAAGACAACATATAAGATGACATAAAGTTCTGTATTACTTTCTTCGAATTAACGGACGAGAATCGAAATGGTTCACATCATCAAAATATAAAATAGGAATCGTGTTTTTATTTTATAAGGGAATAAAAGAAGCCATTGTTGAAGAAATGAGATTCACCCCCTTTTGTTTATTTTAATCATTAATTAGATTTTTTCTTTTTCAATTCCATCATGGATCCATGAGAATTGTAATATAACATAATTTCATGATTTTAATTAAATTGCATTTTCATTTTCTTTTAAGTAACTAAGTAATTTTTTTTTTAATAATCTTATTTTAGGCGTTAATGAGCTTTTTTTTTTATTATATTTATTTACTATTTTTGTAAATTAAAAAAATTCAATAACTTAACAATGTAACAAATAAAAGTAAAACTATATACTTGTTTTCATTCGACAACTTATCATAATTGTAGAGTAAATTACTTGTCATTCTAGGTCTATCAGGGGCTAAGCTTTCAAACTTTTAAACTTATTATGTGAAGAACCGAGTTAATTTTTGAAAATAGGAACTCAACGTGCAATTTGACATTTAAACCGGTGACGAATGGTGTAATTTACTCTAATTTATAAAATGATAAAACAAAACAACAATAAAAAATCCAACCCCACATGTAAATTCCTTGAATACATAATGTATATAATGTTACAACAGCAACAAGTTCATATACAAGTTCTAGTAGTTTTTGCATTCAATTAAACCACATTAAAACCTTACAAATTTCAACCTAAAATCTCAACATTCTCACCCCTCAAGATCATTCAGTTTTGACCATTTTACCCCCAAAAAGCCGATAAAACAACAAAACCAGCCATTGCCAAACCAAAACCAACCAATTAGTAACTCTCTTGGTGTCTTTAGGTTGGGGTCTAGGTCCAAACAAGCCTTTATAAAGCTCCTTTTGTTTCTGATAAACAATCTTATCATCTTCATCAAGCACACGCAATTCCTTCAATATTGCTTTATCTTCAGGGGCAAATTTACGCGCTTTCAAAAAATCTTCTCGGGCAGCATCCGTCTGCCCGAGTTCTGACCGAGCTTTCCCTCGCCTAAATAGTGCTTTCACATTATTTTGATCCTCCACAAGTACCTACAAAATAAATTTAGGGTTTAGGTTAGTTTTGTATTATTTTGTTTTTTTACTAATTAAACCATTATACTTCTTTTTACCGTTTAAAAAATGGCAAATGACATAAAAGCCCTTAAGTTTGACAGAAATGTATAGATCTTTTCCTTTTGCTAATTTCAGGTTCATTAAAACCCAGGGGTTTACAATTTTAATGAACCTAAAATACGTAAAAGGGTAAATCCGTACATTTCTGTCAGACTTAAGGGCATTTATGTCATTTGCCCTTTATAAAAACCATTATTATGATTGTCATAATAATAGTTAGAGTAAATTACACGAATGGTCCTTATGGTTTTGGGTAATTTACGCATTTGGTCCCTAACTTATTTTTTTAACTGGAAAGGTCCCTAATGTTTGTTTTTTTTACGCGATTGGTCCCTGTCATACCTTACCCCACTATTTTTTTCCCTTTTTTAAATAATAGTCTTTTTAAGTAAGACAGGGACCAAACGCGTAACAAAAACCAACATTAGGGACCTTCTGAGTTAAAAAAATAAGTTAAGGACCAAGCGCGCAAATTACCCCAAACCATAGGGACCATTTGTGTAATTTACTCTAATAGTTAACTAGACAAATGGGTTTTTTAAAAGGTCAAACAAAGTATAATGGTTTGATCATTATAAAAAATAGTTAAGGTACTAAATCAATAACATGGTGAAAATAAGTGTTTTTTTTTTCTTTCTATAACTTACCTTATTTTGTCGTGCAAAAGAAAATCAAAAATAAATTTATAATAAAAAAAGCAAAAAGAAAAAAGTAATACGTACAATAGCACATTGAGCAATGGCTTCTTCATAGCGTTTGAGCTTTATCAAACAAGCTGCAATGTTAAGGTGACAAGGGTTCTTAACTGCTAAAGCCATGTCTTGATACTTTCCATATAATTGAAACATGAAATCATCATTCATGTATGCGATTGCCTATATTCATTACATTATTATATCCACCAAAAAAACAAAACACATGTTTATAAAAATTCATAGTAAGAATATATATTTTAATACCATTTCATATTGTTGCATAGCCTCCTCTAATTTTTCTTCTTTGAACAAAGAATTTCCATCCATTCTTCTTCTATCGGCTGCACTTATTCTCTCTTCTACTGTCATATCACTACGAGCTTTTCCCTATCAGAACATCCGTATTTATGAGACAAATAAAAATGACAACTTTAACCCCACAATGATTTCAAATTCTTGGTGGGGCATATCAAATGTTAGAAAAACCGTTGTATTTCACATGTTTTCATGGAAAAGCAAAAAAGTTCTCAAAGAAACTATTTGGGATTTGTAAGTTTTCCATGAAAACCGTTTTATAATTTTCTTTTTAACCATTCTATATTAAGATAAATTATATATTTTGGACATTTTTATGGAAAAGCTTGTAAGAGTGTATAAAAATAAGGGCTATTTTTTGACTTTTTCCAATTTTATTATGGTTAAAGATTCTAAAATGGCTTTCATGAAAAATTTACAATTTTCAAAAGGTTTTATTGAAACATTTTCTTTATAATGCGTTTATGTAAAAACGTCCAAAATGTAAGGGCTTTTCCAACATTTCCCCTTTTTAGGGTATACATAGAACCACCTATCTAGTAGGCCCATTTGTTACACATGAAATGACAAGACTAGATAGACAACCTTGTACTGTGTTTGGCATGCATTGGACTGATACTGGTATTGAGATTGATGTAGTGCATTAAAAAAGATGGAATAATGTAAGACATGGATTTAAATAAGTTAACTTACTTCTTTTGTTTCATCAAAACCGATTAGTTCAACTTCATAGATGATATTTGCCTTAGGTGGCACATTTGGAAAAGAAAAGTTTCCTTCTTCACCATACCCTAATTCCCAACCCACATGTAACACAGCTCGCTCCCCCGATTTCATGGAGCTCAGGCCAATGGCCAATCCCGTCATTTCCTTTTTCTCTGGCATAAAAGAACAGGGTCAAAAAGGTCCAAGTTTTTTCATGAGACCACAATTTAAGTCAAAACAAGTGATTTGGCTTTCTTAGACTAATCTTTCTTGTAAAAATGTCAAAAGGGTACACATTAGTTTCCAAGAATAAGCATTTTTGACAAAGTGTGGAAATACTCGATACAAATGCCAAAAAGTAAGCCACTTAACTATATTCTATAGTCATTAAATCATTGTACTTTTTTTTTTCGATAATTCAAGAAAAACCATTTACATAAGTTAAAAGGTGAGAATTGTTTGATGTATTTATACCTTTCCCTAAGACCAATTCAACTAGTTGTAGCTCTTGCCAGGTGTCTTCAAACTTGTGTTGGGTACTTTCAGTCCATGCTTTGTAGTGCACTACAATAATCGACATGCGGTTATACTAATGTTGTATGGATAAATGAAATGATGTTTAAAAAAATATTTGTAAAAAAAGAAAGCACACTTGGGGAAATGGAAGGAAAAACAAACGAGGGAAAATTTTGAAAAAAGTTGGACTTAGTGGGGAAAGACTCCTTTCTTTAACTTAATCTATTAAGTCATTGTTTTCATTAAGTAAAAAAGAAACACCCATATATGAATCTTACTTCCTATTTCTCACAAGTCAAAAATATAAAAATGATCGTTTTTATTGAAAAAAAAGGCCATAAAAACAGGGAACTTACAAAAGCATGTTGAATATTTTGATGGTTTGACACCATGTCCTTCCTTAATGATTTGCTTTGTAACTTTTTCATGGAGGATTTCCACTTGAGAATCAACTTTTGGAGGACCTTTATCATCTTCAGAAGCTCCTCCATGCACAAATGAAGATCCTTCCATCACAATCTCTGGTTCATCATCTTGTTGAGTTTCATGTGTCATAGAAGAGCCATTAGACATCATCTCATTTTCACCATCTTCACCTGTAATTTATATATAAAAGCTTACATAACAATCATATATTTATAAACAGGAGTTCCAATTTAACATTTTTGGTCAACTATCAAACTGGGATACTTTCTCAACAAAGGAATATTATCATAAAAATGGAAGATGATAAGAGATTTTGATGGATTACCAACTGATTGAATCGGCTGCTGTTGCACTTCCTCCATTTCCAAGATTACTTCCTAGACTTCTTTCAACTAAATGAGAACCTCGAGTTTGAACTGAAACAAATTCCCAATCAAATTACATAAAATTAAAAACCCAAATAACGAAAACCTACATTCACAATCGCAATCGCATCTCCAATTACAGTTACAATATACTCGAATTGGCAGTTTACACTGCAAATGGAACCAATCTCCTTCGATAATAAGAATATCTTAAATGAAGTACTTGTTTTTATATCGATTTCCTCCCTTTTTCTACATTTTGCTGAAGTTACGAGAGCATAAAGATAATCATGATTTATAGTTTAGTGCGATTTGAACTGAAATCTTACCTACTTTTGAATTAGAATTTCCGGGGTTTATCTTTACTTGCTTAGAGGGTGTTTAGGATTTGCTTATTTAACCAATTAAGCAATTTTTGATAAAAAGAAAATTGGGATTAAAACCAAACCAAAGATCAGGAATTCGATTAAACCACGTATCAGACAGAAATGAACCTCTATATTCAAAATCTAACAAGAAATTCATGTGCACCATCGATTCCAGAAAATAATAAAAAAATCATATGCTTACCAACCCAGAAAAAGAAAGCGTGACCTACCAGGTGATCGGAGAATGAGAAGATTGCAGCCGGCGCCGGAGATGGAAGGTCTGGAGCGGAGAAGGGAAAATGGTCGGTGGTGTGGGAAGATGCAGGTGAACGTTGTGAAGAACTGTAAGGAGGCTGTGAACGACGAGTATAATTCTATAAGCTATTTCAAAACTCAATCTCGAATACTCTCTTACTTTGTAGTGATCGAAGAAGATTTGATAGTATGTGTGTGTGTTTTGACCAAATAATTCGCTTGGGGGTTTTAAATTGATTGTGCTGCGGCCTGCACATGCGGAATATGCACAATCTAGAAGGCGAAACTTTGGGACATTTTACATTTCGGCCACCATTGCTTAACATATTTTCGGTTCTTTCACTTAAAAATCATGTTCATTTTACATTTTGATTTTTGATATTGTATTTTCTTAATCATAAAGATTTAGTTGCAAATTTAACTAAAACATATGTTTGTTTCATGTCTTATATGTTTCTTAATTGTTGAGCAGGTAAAAAGTATGTCACTTTCATATATGATCCTAGGTGACATATATTTATACCGAATTGAACATTTATGTAGATTTGTATTCATTATTGTATTTGTATTTCTTCTCTAAGAGTCATGTGGTTTCACATATTGGTTTAAATGATTCATCATCTCTCATAGTGGTTTAAGCAAATCATGGAAGATTTTCTTTAGGAGATGTTATTATAGAAAATCTTCATTGCATTGTTTACAACACTCTCAAATGATGAACCACTAGTGTAACACCTTAATTCTTTTTACAACAAAAATTAAAACTTTTATATAGGTCCCTTTTTTAAATGTTAAATATGATAGTAGCACTTCATTTAAAAAATGTTCCTTCGTCGTCACATAAAACATAATGCTTTAGAGTAATAGCGAAAGTCTTCTTAAAAAAGTTTTTAAAACATACCGAACATATTAAACTTAATGCAGATGGTGGTCAGACCATTTTTTTTTCCTTTGTTCACCCCGAAAGGTCTTGCAAATATTAATAAACAACAGGTAAGCTTAAAACTTAGTGAGTAAAAATACTTCTCACATAAATCTGAAATACATATTATTGGTACCAACATTATATTGTCACTTCCTATTATAATAGGGTCACTTATAACAAACTGAGATGTAACATCCTAATTTTTAACATAAAATTTTCATACTCTAAAGACCTATTTGTCATTAAAAGATCACCACCATACATTTATTAATATAAAAGAAAGTTTTAGTGGAAGTCTAAAAACATAATTATTTCTTGGATGCGAGTACAATTATGCTGGAGCTTTTTTAGTTTCCACGATTAGAAGAACAACCTGAAAAACATTTATTCAACAATTGTAAGTCAATGCTTAGTGAGTTTTCCAAAATCTCACATATCACAATATATATATATATATATATATATATATATATATATATATATATATATACAATGCATTTGCATAAAGACCTTCAGTATAAAGCTGGTCCGCTTGACTATCTTGGCCTTTAGTACAAATTGGTTCCTCATCAACTTGCAACATAAGATATCAACACACACACATACACACACACACACACACACACATATATATATATATATATATATATATATATATACACTAAATAACATATAGTTTAACACTACAGACAAATGACTAACTACCCTATCCGTCTAAGAGAACAATCACATCCTATCATACAATGATACATATTGTTATATATAGTATAGTGAGAAAACTCACTTGAACAATCCTTGAAGCAACAACATAGGTAGTTTTGCAGACAGCTTGACTAATACGTTCAACCTATGATATACTATATTCATTAATTCCAAATATACTTTTCTTGGCTATCAAATAAGGATCATCCAGTCAAGATAGTCATGAGGCAGAACCATTTCTACATACAGCTTTTCTGAAATCCAACAACCTTACCAATATATCTATCCTAGACACCTCTCCTGTACATAGACCAAACATAACATTTACCGAAATTAATGACTAATCTAATACTTATAGGTTTATAACAACGACTAATGGTATAACCATTTATAGGTTGGAATAAGTATAACTTACTTGATTTCGACTAAGCCCGAATATCCGTGCCTACTTTCTTATCTTCTTTCGAAACTTTCAGAGTTCGCTAACTATAATATAGAACGACAAGTCATATCACTAGGGACTGAAATGCTCGAGGATGAGAGGAGAAATTCTTGAGAGAGAATGGTGCAAGAAATGAGGAGGGGCTAGCCTCCTATTTATAGTGGGTTTCAGAGGGCATGTCATGCCTCTCTATAGGCACAATGTGTTTTGTGGTGCCACGTGTCGAATATCAGGTGGTGCTATGTGATCACCGGTAAATGGGAGACTTGGGGTCTGCAAATTCCACATGGTGTGTTTCTGTGGAGCCACATCACCCCTCACATGTATTTTCTCGTATTCTTCGGTAAATCGTAACTTTCCCATACGAGCTCCATTTCGACGTTGTTTATGTCCACGAATTCGTATTTATGTGTAATACAAATTTCTTTTGGATTTCAACAGCTAATTCACAGTCTATCTTCACTTTATATTTTGTAAAGATTATATTGTGAATGACCTTGCGAAATTCATAACTTCTTCATACGATGTTATATTTTGATGATCTTTATACTCACGAGTTCGTATTTTCATTTATGATACCTTTCATGTGGAATACATTGGCTAAAACGTAATGCATAGATACTTTGAATTTCATAAATAGATATTTTTATATTAAATTACACTGTAAGTGAAAACGGGGTGTTATAACTTTCCCCTACTTACAAGGATTTTGTCCCCGAAATCTAACTGAATAACTTTAGATAGTTACTTATCATCTCTTCTTCTGGTTTCCAAATCCGTTAAGATCATTTCTGGTGTTGCCACTATACTTTTACCAAATCAATCGACGTGTTGCAGAAGGTCTTTGTCTTCCTATCTAATATTGTAATTGGTTGTAGATTCATCCGTAATGCACTTCCTTAATTGAGAAGCATGAAAAGTGCTGTTGATCTGGCTAAGCTCTTACGGTAGATCCAAATGGTAGGAAATCTTTCCCATTCAAGCAATAACTCGAAAAGGTCTAATATATCTAGGGCCTAACTTGCCCCACTTCCAGAACCTGATGACACATTTCCAAGGTGAATCCTTTAGCAATAGTAGATCTCCAACCAGAAACTCATGATCAGAATGACGTCGATCTGCGTAACTCTTTTTCTGACTTTGAGCAATATGTAGTCTCCCACGTACCTACTGAATAAGCTCGGCAGTCTTGATCACGATGGTAGTGCTTCCCATAACTCTCTGGCCGACTTCTCCCCAGCATACCAAACTCCTACATTTCCTCCCATAAAAGAATTTTGAATGGAGGCCTATTAATGTTGTAGTGATAGTTGTTGTTGTAGGAGAATTTTGCCAAAGGTAAATAGGAATCCCAACTTCCACCGAAGTCAAGTACACATGCTCGTAGCATATCCTTAAGAGTTCGTATCGTCCATTCAATATGTCCATTGGTCTAAGGATGATAAGTTGCGCTAAAATGTAATCTTGTTCCCAGATCATCATGGAACTTCCTCCAAAACTTATAAGTGAAACAGACATCTCTATCAAAGACTACTAAAACTGGTACACCATGCCGAGAAACCACCTATTTAACGTAAATATTGGCGAGTTTCTCAGTCGAGGAGCTTTCCTAAATAGGTAAAAAGTGGAAACTTTTGGTCAATCTGTCTACAATAACCCAAATGGTATCCACTCAATGAGGAGTCTTTGGTAGTTTGGTGATAAAATCCATCGCGATTTACTCCCATTTCCATATCGAGATATCAAGATGAAACATCCAAAAAATACTGAGTAAATTTTTTTTATTTCTAAGTCAACCAAAACCATTAATCATTCATTTAAAACCATCAAAGTACGGCAATGTGGAAAAATAGTTATCAGAGTACAATCCCAAAATCACAAAATGGCGAACACTGGTGGATGCAATGTGATCATGTCGGGACTTTCCTTTTTGAACCGAAAGTACCTGAAAAATATTTAAACATAGACAGTAAGCAAAAAGCTTAGTGAGTTCCCTAAATACCACATACGATACGTACATATCAACCTAAAGCTGTAACATGTCTATTTCACCCCTGAGTCCCTTCCGACTCTTTAAGTCCCTTACTACTCCCTCGATATCTTGTTGGGTTTTAGTTCAAAAATAGTTTCATAAACTTTAAAAATATGGCAACTTGACTTTAATTTTCGAAATAACATACACATTTTATACCCACCAAGGATCTTCTTGCAAGTTATAGAAAGATTAAAACACCAACCAAAGAAGAGGTGAAGAAATAACAACCTTTGTAGTTCTTTGGGTCCTCTCAGGAGGCTTGGAAGTTGATGAAGAATGTGGAACCTTTGAGAAACCAACAATGACTCAACTTGATGTAGATGCTAGTCCAAAACTCTTAAACCCTTAAGTTTTAAGTTCATAACCAATATGATCTTAAAGAGGGCTTGAAGATGCAAGTGTTCTTCAAGTTTTCTAACCAAAACTAGAGAGAAAGGGAGAGGGAAGAGAGGATTCAGATTTTGCATCAAGGAATGAAAATGAGTAAATAATCCAAGTGCAAGCTCTCTTATTTATATGCATAAAATGAAGTTATTAACCATTAGTCCTTAGCACTTTAAGCAAACTTGTCCCCATTTTCATAAACATGTCTCCTATGCCTTTAAAGCATGATTAGACAAGTCATACACTTCTTCTTTTTATGTATATCTCAAAAATTGCATAAAAAAGAAGAAAGAAAGTCAAACTTTTATAAACTCTTTTATAAAATATAAACCTTGTCTTTTAAGAAAAAAGACAAAATGATTCAACTAGTCCAAAAGTTTGTACATGACTTATAAATTATATCATATGATGTATATTAAGTTACTTGCAAATGGAATTTATTATTTCCATGAAATAAATAATTTCCAATTTAATTATAAGAGTTTTATTGAATATTTATTAAAATCAAGTTCTAATAAATAATCACTTGTATCAAGTTGTTGTTAGTGTGACCCATTAGTATCATATGTTATTTAGTAATATCACTTTAATATGACTCTTGATCATACTAGATCTTTTAATCTCTCACCTGTGAAAGACTCATATTAGACTGATATAGACATTGGTGAACGTGTATCAACATTTCACCGCTCCTAAGACCATACGACTATTTGTGCCATTCTATCAACGCCCAATTCCCAAAAAGCTCAAAGCTACAATTGGTGTATAAGGTAATTTTATCAATTATCCCTTTGCTACAGACATCATATCGAACATGAGATTTGGGTCACGATCAATCTCATTAGTTGTTCAACTTTTGGTAAGGCGCCTTATATGTCCAACTCTCAACACATAAGAGGAGCAAATTCCATCTTGATTACATAATCCTCTTGCATAGTTCACACCATACCTGAAAATGTGTTTTATAACTACCCAGTTAAGGAACAAAATTTGACCATTACAAAGCATAACACTCCCTACACTTAAGTTCCACTATGTATCTCATGTGTTATTACCTTTTAATCAAGTATCATTCACGATAGCGATCCATGGATGATTTGGATGCGGGTCAGTTCAATACTAGTTCTCTACTAAGTACCTATGAGACTTGGTTACAACCACTTGCCTACTTTCATCTAGTGAGTGTCAACCAATCCAATTCATATTAGTCTTACTTCATAATTGCTACCACAATTATAACCGACTATGAACCTTTAGAATAATAACATTATTCATGGATTAAACATGTTAATATAGAACACAAGTATTAATGTGATGACTATATCCCAATATATCATAACATTTTCTAATAGTTGTTATAATGTTCCAATATCCAAATACTAAATTCAAATCAAAAACCCATTTCTAGAATAATAAAGACTTATAGCTGAAGTGTGACCAATCATACTTAGGTCAAAAGAATGACTTTATCAATGGATCTGTTAAAATTTAATTTGTGTGAATTATGTGAATACTATCATCTCCATACTTAACTTTACTCTAAGTATAGTTAAATATCCTGTAGAATATGATTGGTGTTCTTTTATGACATAGAGTCTCTTAGCTTGATTAAGTATACTCTCAAAGTCACAAAGATTTCTATATGATCCTCGAATGGCAGAAATCAACATAGTTTTTCAATGATCTCATTCATCTAATCATATTTGAATTCAACTTCTAAAGTAGTGTATTCTTCTTTTGTAGTAGATTGTGTCATTATATTTTGTTTAGACCTCATTCCAACAAGACTTACTCTTCATTCCACAATGAAGTCAAAATCCAATTATAATTCATAAATATATTTATATATGTTTAGAAATTAACATGTTGTGTTGATCTTTCCATAAAGATCCTTTCTAAACTGATTGTCTCATGTACATTTTCTTAGTTCTCCTAAACTACTCTTAGAATGTTTCTTAGTCATCCAATGAGTTAACCATCTATTCAATTACTATCCTATGACATGCTTACAACATGATCAAATACCATGTCCTATGCATAATATGGCGTAAATGATGAATTCATTTGCCAAGCAAATAAAATATAAATCATTTCATTTAGTTCAAACCTATGAGTTATGTACTTTTGGGGCTAGCTCAAAATGGTGCCATATGATAATGCCAAGTATTCTCCAAAAGAATCTTGTGTCTTGATCCCTTTCAAGATATTGCCAATATATGTATAAGGACATGAAACTTTTAACATTCATTTTATCTATCCCTTATAGATTTTATATTCTAAGAATGTATCTTTTCCTTCCTAAGTCTTTCATTTTAGAAACATATTCTAAGTCAAGGTGCAAATGACCTTGCTTAGTTAGAATGTGATTTCAAATGATTAAGTATGTCTCATTCACACAAGATTAGGAATTTCACTATGCTCCCACTAGTTCTTAGTAAACACACATGTTCTATTCTTTTGATATCTTGTTTTATATTAAAATGATGATTGCAACATTGAGATGTTTGCTTTATATCCACAAGTGGATCTCAAGCTCTACACATTTGTTAGGATAACATGGATTAAGAAAATCTCCAGACTAATCTATATAGATATCTTCTAGTAGATGTCTATTAAAAAAATAGATCTTTCTTGAAATCTATTTACTATATCTCATATTAAAAATATGAACTTATAGAAAATAATATCCGTGTTGATTTAATCATAGCTACTTGTGAAAAAGGTTTGATCACATTTAATGTCATGAGTATGATGAGGACCATAGTCAATGACATGAGTATGAGAAAATCTTTTTACTATAAGTCTTGCTTTAAATGTGTATGCTTATCCATGTAATTTATTCTTTCTAGAAGAACCATTTTCTACTTCTAGCCTTGCTACAAGGATAAATTTTAATCAAGCCCATTCTTGTCACACCCCAAAACCAAGAACGACGGAAACGTTCTGAGGCGGAGGACGTCATGTACAGTATCACAACAATGAAAAGTAGTAAACAAGAAACAACATCATCCATTGCATTAATAATATAATTATTATACAAGTGTTCTGTCAAATTTTGATAAACACTAAAGCATAAATTAAAATTAAAGATGAGTCTTGAACAAGCTCCATCTTCCTTTCTCCTTGCATCGGTACCTGTCTATGATGACCTGAAGATACAAGTAATTTTGAAAGCGAGTATCAGCATTGAAGCTGGTGAGATCATAAGTATTTTAGTGTCTTAATTTGTATGTAAGAAATTGTTTGTAAATGAACTGTAAGTATGAAAATGTTTGTAAATGAACTGTAAGTATGAAAATGTTTGAAAAACCTAGAAATCCCTATGGTTCCTACTTTATATAAAGGTGTCTTCTACCAAGACTTAACTGTTCTCAATGTAGTCTTCTACCAATACCTAACTGTTCTAAATGTTCGTTTCTTGTAAAAGTGTGTAATTTTCCCAAGTGTAACTATTATTAACAAAATATAGTTTTTACAATTATAGTTTAAGTGAAAAGATCACTAAATATATGTATAGGGAAAATTAATGTAGTACTAAAACATAGCGCTATAAGAACTACTGCTGTACTAACTACCTTAAACCGGATTTATATTAAGGCATCATGTGATTAATTGTACCATACTATTGACTGGTAACAACGACATAAGAATGGTCGTAATAACAGAATGACGTTTGGCACCCGCACACATGCAGGTCCGGCTGTAGCTAGCAGCAAGGTGTAGGATAGTCAATCCAGTATAGATATATACGCAAACTCATGCTCTCCCTTCAAGAGACTCTGGCTACAACTCGGGCCATGACATTTAAGGCATGCTCCGATACACATCACAATAATTAACGTATTCATATATATATGTAATGTAATGAACTGTTCTAGCTGTAATGTACGTGCTCTCTACCTAGCAAGTATAGTAATGTAATCGTTCTAGTGTCGTTGTATATGTTCTCTTTCTAGTATAGTTGTATATGTTCTTCTCTAGTATAGTTGTATATGTTCTTCTCTAGTATAGCTGTATATGTTCTCATAGTAGTAAATATCGACTCATGAATGAACTGACTCATAGTATGATATTGTGTTCTAGTAATAGTTCTAGTATCTTCCTAAACTACCCATATGGTAGTTTACTAGTAATCTAACTGGTACGTATGGACATGGATGTATACCCTTGCTACCCAAGGGCATGGGATGAACTGGAAGGGACTTTATGACTATATATGTACATATGTTATATAAATAATATTTAAACGACCTTCGGACGAGTACCCGATATCCCACTAGACCACATCTCAAGCGCGAAAAGGAAATAGGGTGGATAGCCTTCCTAAGTCTTTTAAACATTTCTTATATAACTATACATATAGAGGCATGCAATTTATAATATAAAAGCATAAATAAGTTTTGTAAGACATTTGAAACATAATTATTATTTTAAGAAAATATCGACTTGATGTCAATCTATAAAACAATTTGAAGGCATGGGTTTGATAAAACAGTTTAGTATAAAGAAACATTTGTTTGAAACACAATTGTAAATAAGTTTGAAATGTAATATACAGATTAAAATGTACAGTGTAATAAGGAGTTTAAAACATATAAAATGTTTATAAAAATCATTTGAAGGAAACTGTTTGGTAAAACGGCTAATGTGCAGTAAATCATTTGAATGCTGCATATTAATCACATGTGATTGATATAATAACTAGCATAATTCTACTTATTAATCACATGTGATTGATATAATAACTAGCATGGTTCTACTTGTATCCCCCCCATAAAACATTTAAAAATAGTTTAAAACATTATTTAAGGGGTATGAACTCACCTGCAGTAAGTGACTGGAATTGAACGGACTGTTATCGTAAGGAAGGATCGGACAAGTGCTTGGTGTCAAGTGAAGACTTTAGACACACACAATGATCCTAATTACATATGAAGACATATGTATATAAATAATTAGTGATTAAAACACTAATTATACAAGTATAAACATTTAAACGCGAGGAAAACACTTTTGGTCAAGTGTTAGGAGGCTAATGGGTTGCAACAAAGGAGTGCAAGGCCTCTAATGGGAGTTTAAGGTCTAATGACCATATGTTTTGGAGTTTACGGCCCAGGGGAGTAAACTCCTGGCCGTAAACTCTCAATAAGGTCTCTAAATGAAGCTTAGAATTAATACAACTCTAGTGGTGAATTGTTTCAAGGCTAAATCAAGTGTTTGGGTGACATTTTCCCCCTTTATAGGGGTTTACGGCCCTGGGACCATATTCCCTAGGCGTTTACGGCCGTAAACTCCCTTGGGAGGGTGTTTATGGTGTTTTCAAGTCTCTAACATTTCAAGGTTATGATCTATGTTGGGTTCTAGGCATAAGGAAGGAGTTAGGGTGTCATTTGACCCCTTTATAGGGGTTTACGGCCCAAGAACTTGTCTTGGCCGTAAACTCCTTAATACTTGTGATTCCTTATGTTTTCTAGGCTTTAAACACTTTAGGGTACATGTCTAAAATCAAGTCTAAGCCTTAGGTGCCTTAAAAGCACCATTTTGAGCATGCTTTTTGGAGTTAACGGCCTAAGATACTCTTGGGCCGTGAACTCCCAAACTTGGGTGATTCTTGCTTGATTTCATGTCCCTAATACACTCCTATACAAGTTCAAGGCAGTAGTATATCACGGGGGACAATCTAGGCTTGGTTTCGGGAGTTTACCGCCCAAGAACACCTTGGGGAGTAAACTCCTAAATCGAATGATTTAGCTATGTAATCTATGTTATGAACACATTTAAAGCTTTCTAACACTACTAGAAAGAGTTACTCACAATTTGGGATAAAAACCCGAAGATCCGTGAAAGAGAATTTTGACTTTTCTCTAAATGGAATTCAACTAATGAACCAATTTGGTTCAAAATTCTATTTATAGTCCTGAGATATTTTTGGCAGAAAATATTTTTATTCCTGAAACGAATTCTAATGTCCTAGAGTATTGGAATAACAGTGTTGCACAAAACCCTAGTGCATCCACTCTCCTAATATCTCCTTAAGTGTAAAATCCTGAAAACTGCCAAACTTATACCCGAAATCTGAGTTTTCGCTGTAACTGTTCTACTTCTATTGGCTTCAAATGGTTTGTTCAGAATGGAAATTTTGGGTTGTCACAATTCTTGTTATCATACATGGATTGCATCTCATGTCCATGACTCTAAGTGATTTATCAGATTCGAGATCTAACATAGCATCTTGGTATTTAATGGATTTTCCAGAAAGCATCAATAAAATATCATCAATGAGAGATTCCACATTTCTCTAGTGATAGATGAATTCTACCATTAATGCGAGCAATCTGTGTTTATGAATAGCTATTATTTAATTTTAACAATCCTTATTAAAACTAGTGCCAACTAGTACTACATAAGGTTATGGTTCTTGAGCTGCTTCACGTTGCATGTACCTCCCACTTGCTTTGCCATTAGAAGCTTTATTTCTACTAACTTAGCTTTCAAAAGAATAAGAGAACTTATTCTTTGTGGGTTTGCATATGATAATCTAAGTCACATTTAGATTACCACACAAATATGTATTTAGTAGATTTTTGGGTTTAGAAGCTTTAGTCCAACACCGACTTTAAATCCACAAAACATTAAGTAAGATGATGATGCAGCCCTTCCATATTAAATCTTATAGAGTGTTTAGTATACTTATTAATTGGTATTTGTTTTCAAGATAGAATTAATAGTGACTGAAGTATTATCCCAAAAAATATTAAAGGATGATATTTGTACCGATTAGAAAGTAAATCATACCAAGTAAGATTTAATTCATCATTTATTATCATTAAGGCCTTAGATGGCTCTTACCGGTTTGTATCTCAACTTTTGAAACCTTCAACAAAGATTTCACAATTATGTTTTACCACATAAATTATAATTAAAACTACTATAGTTGTTAACAAAGTTAATTTGGTATCTTGTGCTCAATCTCAGACATGCATTATAAAGGAAGTCATACACCAAAGTGTATAGTTCCTTAATTATTTTCTCTACACTTTAGTGAAAATATCATTAAGAATCCTTTACATATAAATAAGGTTCACATATGTCAAATAAACTACATTATTTGCCTTCAAAGATCCATTTCTTGAAGTTGGAATATGTGAATGCCATTTATATGATAAAGATAACAATGTCAAAGATGCGTTTGATTTAAAAAAGTTTAATTCAAAAGTTTTTTTCATATAGAACTTAATTTTATTTATGAAATGTTGATATTTACTTCACAACTCTATTAAGAGATCCAGTCTCATAAATAGAAGTTAATCATTTTAGAATATGAATATTATCGTTATGAAAAACGATTAAGTAAATGATCAAACATTTGAATAAAATAACTGAGACATAAATTTAGACATGATAAATTAAAGCATACTTTGTTCCAAAACAAATATTGTTTTACATTACGAGTAATTTATGTTCAAAACATAAATAATAAACTAAACTCTGAGAGTGTAGTTCCAACTTGATTGTGCTCAGATGGTACTCTTTAGTAAATATCTACAAGCCATTTACAAATATTAGATTAACATTTAAGTACCAAGTACCTAAGTTTTATATGAAAAGTATGAGTTCTATCTAGTAGATACTAGAAGTACTAGTCTCTTCCAGACTTTCTTTCCAAATGAGAGGAGTAAATCCTCTTCTAATGTCCAGTTTCTTCACAAAAGAAACAAGATCCATCTATGTGGGCTTTAGTAGATTTCTTGGGCTTAAAGGTGTTTAGTCCATAAAACATGGGCCTCCCGGATGACACAAGGTGATTCTTTTAGCCTTGCATTATTCCAATGTTTAAACTAGCTTTAAATAAAATATCACTGTATTTATTGGAATGTTACTTGACATGTTATATCATCATATACATGTTTTCAATCATCCAAGACTTCTTAGAAGTCATAAATAACTATTCCTAGCTTGATGTTAGAAACATCTTAAGCATCACAGTGATTCCTTTACTAGGTATCATATTCAAGTTTAATTGCTCAAAGCAAATAGTTTAGGACTAGGACCTTTAAGTGTATACAATTTCATATATCTAACGAGAGTGTCTCTTAAGACATGAACCCATTCATTGAAGTTGTATCTATTGAATGTTATTGTTTCATTAAGTCATTAAAGAAAATTACAATACATGATAATGAGAATGGATTACTTAACTACAAATTTTTTAACAAAATTCATTTAGTATTTTCAATATTTAATCTTTGATAATTAATACCCTTTTAGTTTACAAAAACATTAATTATCAAAGTCTAGGATCCAAGTTTCAAAAAAATTAAATGGTTAGGTATCCTTTATCCCATCCATTTGAATTTAACCTGTAGATATCGATTATCAATTATATCTTGCTATATAATTCCTAGATTTATGGGATCGGTAATAACAAATTTAATTAGACATGTTTGATCCCATCTATGCCTCAGAACTCTCTTGCTTAGGTATCCTTTATCAGAAAAGATTTCCGATCAAATCGTCCAATTTGAAAAACTTGTGTAATCGGCCAATAATTGGTTATAGAAATCGTGAATACACCCCGACTGTAACATCCCGTTTAAAACAAGATAATTAGTGATAAACCCGGAACCCCGATAGGTATTATTATTATTATTTTATATATTTATTGTCCAAAATTAAATATTGATTAGTGGGGTGTTGGGTTTGGGGTACCAAATGATATACTTTTGATCTCCAAGGGTTAAAGTGTAATTTTGGGACTTATTTTGTAAGGATTTTTGAAGACAGGGGTTGATTGGTAAATGTCTGGCTTAGATTGAAATGATTTTATAAAAGTAGAGGTTGCATGATAATTTTGGGGACTTAATTTAAAAAGAGTTCTTATGGAGAGGGACTAAATGTGTAAAATATTCAAATGGTTGGGGATGGACACGGGTGAACCCATTATTCCCGTTAGCCCATATATATTCATCCGAACTCTCATGCATAACCCTAGTAGAGATGGCAACCGCCACCACCTTCCTTCTCCAACTCCGACGCCGCACCCCTTTATGCCGCCTCTCATCATCAGTGTCGTCCAAGCAAAGCAAATCATCAACGCAACTCCTATCAGTGACGAAACGCCACGAGTGATGTCGAATCAATGATTAATTTTTCGATTGTCGCCGGTGTTCGCAAAGTCGGGGTCAAACCCCCTTCTTCTCCCCGTTCTTCTGTTGCAGCGATGTCACCGGACCACCACCCCTCCGCTGTGGAAGCTGGGAATCACGAAACTGACGCGGTCATTGCTTCCGTTGCTACTGAAGACAAAAAACCTCCTCCTCTCCTAATTTCTCTCCACGTGACTACGTCACCGCTGCCGTCCGGAGGTCTCTTAACATCACTGATGCCCTGCGTCTGCCGTATGCCGCCATGACATGGTTGTCGGGTTCGTGGCTTGTTATGCGATGGTGTGTGGGGGAGGGTTCTGTTGAGTAAAAGACGTGAAGGACCACCATGGCAGTCGGCCATGGTGGCTGCCACTGTTAACGAAGCTGCTGTCGCCGTTTCTTGTGCTAATACTGCCATCGCCGCCCACCATAGGTGGGTGTTGGTTTTGTGTTCTGAGAAAAGGATGCGTGTGTACGTTTTATTAGTATGTGTAGCTTAGTGTATGTGTGTGTTATTGAGATTGTTTTGTAGAATTGGTGGTTGCCGCCATTGGCCGCTGTGTCGGGTGGCAGTGTGCTTTGATTGCGGTTGGACCTCGTTTGGGGGATGTTTGGACAATATCAGAACAATGAAACCCTAACGGGCCCAAAGAAACCTAGTGGGCCCAATAGAACCCTAATGGGCCAATAAGGCCCGAATGTCACCTAAAAGCCCAACCAATGGACTAATGAACTAATATTGGGTTGGAAAAACCCTAAGGTTATAAAAACCTAACTTGTGGAAATTGATCGGGACACACACATGGGAATTATTTAATAAACTTGAAATATTAAATAATAATAATTGGAAAACTAACTTAAGGCAATAATGGACTTAATGGATTAAGTCCTTAATGGTTTAAGTCCTTAATGGGTTAAGTAAGAAACACTTAACCCTAATCATTATTTCATGTGAAAACCCTAATTTCGGGATTATGGGCTTGGACTTATCGAGACCCACATTTGGGCCATTGGAATGGAATCATGTATTAAGTCCAATCACAACATATGACTTATTTAGTAAAGTAAGGGACTTAATGGACTAATCCTTAATGGGTTAAGTGAGAAACACTTAACCCTAATTGTCACTTTATATGAAACCCTAATTTCACTTAGGCCTTTATTTGGGCCTTTCTATTGGGATTTGGTAATTGGATTATTAATGGGCCATCTAAGAATAATCATAAGGACTAGAATATGTTGATAGGCTTAGGGTCAGGCCCATATGAAGGTGTGGGCCCAGTTTGGAAAATTGGGCCGTGGATGGGCCATAGTTTGGGTCTTGATGATTATGATATTGGGCCATTGGAAATGCCAAATGTTTGGGCTGGACTAGGTAGTTGGGCCTTTAATTATGACCATGTGGAGGTCTGGGCCCAATTTGGAAAATTGGGCAATATGTTGGGCTTTGGCCCATTACTTGACTATTGAGCCTTAAGTGTGTGAGTTGGACTTTGGGATTGGAAACCAATTATTAATTGGGTGTTGTTTGATGTTGATAGTTCGGGAATTTGTCAACCAACAACTGGAGTTTTATCGGTGGGACTTTAGTAGTGCCAGGTGAGTTATCCTCACTATATCAACAGGGTCTAAGGCACCAAGGCTGACCCTTCGGATTATTGCATGTTATGCTTACTGATTTAGATATTGGTAGTTAGGATGATGATATGCTATGCTTTAGTTACCCGGTTGGGTTGGTATCCTGGTATATAGGATGAGGCTATGATAGTAACCTGTTAGGCCGATATCCTGGTTATGGATTGTTGCTATGCTTTGTGATCTGTTAGATCGGTTTGACTGTTATATACATACATGCTAGTGTTATATGATATCTATGTGCACATGATTGTCCTGGTTATAGGATGATGCTATGTTAGTGACCGGTTAGGTCTGTATCCCGGTTATTGGGATGTTGCAATGATGAGTGATCTGTTAGATTGGTTTGACTGTTTTATGATATGTGCTAGCGTATGATATTTATGTGTACATATTTGTTTGATTGGGGGTTGGGTTAAGGTGGTCCTGCTTTGTACTGTAGGCCAACATACCCGGTGAGCAGTCCAGATAGGCTGTAGGCCCTGCGAGGCGGTCTGGTCATGCCGAAGGCTCGAGAGCAGTCCAAATAGGCTGTAGGCCCTGCCAGGCGGTCCAGTCAGGCTGAAGGCTCATTATGCATGCTGTTTTGTATTTGTCATATGATATGGCTATATTTGTATGGCGTTGGTATTTTGGGGAAACTCACTAAGCTTCGGGCTTACAGTTGTTGATTTTATTTCAGGTATTTCTGATGATCGTGGGAAGGCGAAGGTGCGATCGTGCACCTCCTCATATTTTTATGATTGATTCTGGGGATACTCTGATGCTTAAACTATTTTGAAAACAAATTGTAATAACTTAATGGTTTTTAAATGTTTTAAAAAGTTCAAATTGGCCTGAAGTTTATGGGTGTTACACTGACCATCAAAACATAACACTAATCGATTATGTATCCTTTATCCCACTAGTGCATACAAGAGATGTGCGAGTGTTCTTGAATAGGATTGCATAGATTTGAGGTTTGTAAAAAGGGTCTTTATATATTTTGTAGTTCTAGTTTAAAAACATATGATATCATGGTTATTACATGCATATAATAAACCATGATATCAATTTTCAAAATAAAATTACCTTTTAAAGGTTCTATATAAAAAACTAGTTTTATATAATTAGATGCAATTCAGTTTTAATAACCGGTATTAAGTTTAAGTGCATTTGTACCTTTTATATCTTTAATAAAACTTCCTGTTATTACTTATATATTTAGAGTTTTCATAAGTTATAAAAATCACCATTTTTAAACTTATAATGGAGTATTTCAAAATTTGCTATTATTAACACTTTTATAAAACCGGGTTTTATTTTAAAATAATAACTTGTTATATCTTATGTCCAATTTTGATAACCAAAACTCCATGTGATGTTTATTTTATCCAAAAAAATTTTAGCATGTGAAAAAATAATTTATCAACTACACAATAATTATATAAAATAAACAACACAAACATGCATAAAAAGATATGTGCATAAACATAACCAACTAATGACATTTTTGTGAGCCACCACAAAAATGCCAACTCCATTCCTAAAGGGACATTTAAGGGGACAAAAAATCTTCTTGTAATGTTGTTTAAGAAGCTCCCACTTAAGTAATCACCCATTGCTTGCAAAAGATTGGAAAAACTTCTTCAAGGCTAACATTCAACAACTGTCGCTAAAAGACAGCAACCCTCTGTGAACAACATTAGTGACACTTTTTAGAAAATGTCACTGAAAATCCTGCACACATTTTAGACTTGAAAATTGCTCTTTTGTCTTCCAAAAATGGTTCCAACTTGATTTCTTGTTACATTTTTGTACAAATAAATTAATTTTAAAAATCAATCTATTACTTTACAAAAACAACCAAGAAAAGCTAATCTATTTAATTTATTAGATACTATATGAATAAATAAATTATTAAAACCATTTTATAACAAAAATAACCAACACAACAACATAACAACACATTGGTCCTTGGCTAGTTTATACACATCATATACTTCAATATACACATCAAACAACCTTTGTTTTTCTAAGACAACTTTAGATGATAAAAGATGCATGAAAATTTTGTCATATAAAAAATAACAATTATAAAGTTGTCATAGAAAATATGTATGAACTTATTTTTATACAAAAACAAGTTATCCATATTCTCTAAAAACTAAGATTTCCAAAAATAAAAAAAAAATCTAACCAAACTTGCAAGATCTCGGATACCAATTGTTTGGTTTTAGTTCAAAAATAGTTTCATAAACTTTAAAAATATGGCAACTTGACTTTAATTTTCGAAATAACATACACATTTTATACCCACCAAGGATCTTCTTGCAAGTTATAGAAAGATTAAAACACCAACCAAAGAAGAGGTGAAGAAATAACAACCTTTGTAGTTCTTTGGGTCCTCTCAGGAGGCTTGGAAGTTGATGAAGAATTTGGAACCTTTGAGACACCAACAATGACTCAACTTGATGTAGATGCTAGTCCAAAACTCTTAAACCCTTAAGTTTTAAGTTCATAACCAATATGATCTTAAAGAGGGCTTGAAGATGCAAGTGTTCTTCAAGTTTTCTAACCAAAACTAGAGAGAAAGGGAGAGGGAAGAGAGGATTCAGATTTTGCATCAAGGAATGAAAATGAGTAAATAATCCAAGTGCAAGCTCTCTTATTTATATGCATAAAGTGAAGTTATTAACCATTAGTCCTTAGCACTTTAAGCAAACTTGTCCCCATTTTCATAAACATGTCTCCCATGCCTTTAAAGCATGATTAGACAAGTCATACACTTCTTCTTTTTATGTATATCTCGAAAATTGCATAAAAAAGAAGAAAGAAAGTCAAACTTTTATAAACTCTTTTATAAAATATAAACCTTGTCTTTTAGGAAAAAAGACAAAATGATTCAACTAGTCCAAAAGTTTGTACATGACTTATAAATTATACCATATGATTATATTAAGTTACTTGCTAATGGAATTTATTATTTCCATGAAATAAATAATTTAATTATAAGAGTTTTATTAAGTATTTATTAAAATCAATTTCTAATAAATAATCAATTGTATCAAATTGTTGTTAGTGTGACCCATTAGTATTATATGTTATTTAGTAATATCACTTTAAATATGACTCTTGAGCATACTATATCTTTCATATCTTTCAACCGGTACGTGTCTATTTCACCCCAACATCTATGTATATAGTTAGTCATATTAGCAAGAGTCACAAAGACAACAAGCACATACATGCATGTCAATAAGTGTAAAAAAGATAACAATCATCCTACAACATAATCAAGTAGGACGACATTGGTGCTTTCGACCCACAAGTATAGTAAAGAGACTCACCTCAAAATGATGATATCCAAATCATACACGCACTGTTTGTAACACTGTGAATTTCAAAATAATTTTTCGCATAAAATAAGAACATTTTCATTTAATTTTCATAAAAACATCAATGTTTTAAGACTCCAATCCATATCATACAAAAACCCCAAGATCACATATCATAAAAATCCCATGCATGTGTACAGATCAAGCCGGCGCCTTCCTATAGTCATCACTAGTACCTGAAACAAACAAAACTAACACTGTAAGCACAAAGCTTAGTGAGTTCACCAAAATACCACACATAACACATATTAGCCACTCGAGGCTATAACTCTGTGGGTCCGTAGACCCTACTCTGTGAACCCACTGGTTCTAACTCTGGGAACCTTCCGGTTCCAACTCTATAAGCATGCACAACATAAATCACATAGAAATAATGCAGTACAACACATAACATACATATAGCATACAAATACTCTGTCACATGACTCTGATTACCTACTCAAGGTAAAGTATAGTGAGAAGACTCACCTCGCGTATCTCAATAACTCGCGAATCCCTGAAATCACTAGTGCTCGATCTCCCGAGCTAAAGTCCTCCTATAACACAATACATCTCTAATTAACACTTTCCCAACTAAGGTTGACTAACCCTATCAAGTCAACACTGGTCAACTCTGGTCAATGATCAACAGTCAACTCAACTCGCCGAGTCTGGCGTGGACTCGCCGAGTCTCTATGGGGACCCGATTCCTCTGAGTCCCTTCCGACTCACCGAGTCACTCACCCGACTCGGTTACTCAAACCCTGGTTCGAAATCACTGAACAACACGCACCAACTCGTCGAGTCTGGAAATGGACTCGGCGAGTGCATTCCATGCACAACCCCAAACGACCTTCTGAGGTCAGATCTGCTTCACTAACTCATAGATCCAGTCCTTCCAAGCTTATTCATCACGTAAAGTTCATGTCTTGGTGCTCATAACACACCCAATGACTCATAAATGGTGTTTTGACCTCAAGCACAAAGACCCCGATCCAAAACCTCCATGGATTCATAAAAAGCTTGGACAAAGGGACACTCTGGACCTCCAAGGGTCCAGATCCAGAACCTAACTCGCTTAAGGGACTAAGGAAGCACTAGATCTAGCTACAAAAGGGCTCAATAAGCCCTAAATCAACATGAACATCAACATAACAGAGAATGGTTCGAAAATAGTACCTCAAACGTGATTTTCTGGCCCTCAAATCTTCAGGAAGTTGATCCTCTTGTTTCCCATTGGCTATTGCTTCCTTTCCCTTGCTAGATATCACCTCCAAGGTCAATAATGGCTCCTTAACTTACTCCAAACGCTCAAGCTCACTAGGGTTTCACTCTAGGGACTGGTGAGCACAAATGACGGCCATAAGGCCCTTTAAATAGGCCTCAAACCCGAGAAATTAGGGTTTCATTAAACAGCTCGGACTCGCCGAGTCCAGGCGCGAACCCGCATCCAAATCCGCGATCATACTCGGCGAGTCTAGGCTCCAACTCGCCGAGTCTCTTCACAATTAACAAAAATAAATAAATAAATAATACCTAGGAATCCGGGCTGTTACAATTCTCCCCCACTAGAACTAGACTTCGCCCTCGAAGTCTCGCTCTGCAAATAACTCTGGATGCTGCTCACGCATCTCACGCTCCGGTTCCCAAGTCATCTCGGACCCCTTCCGATGCTGCCACTGAACCAGAACCAGGGGTACCTCCTTGTTCCTCAGAACCTTGATTTTCCAATCTCTGATGGCCACTGGTCTCTCAGCATAATTCAGGATCGCGTCCACCTGAATATCCTCCAATGGAACCACTGCCGACTCATCAGCTATACACTTCCTCAGCTGCGACACATGAAAGGTGTCGTGAATCTGCCCTAACTCTGCTGGCAAATCCAAACGATAGGCTACCCGGCCTACCCTCGCGATCACTCGGAAAGGACCAATATATTGTTGGATTAATGTCTAAGTCCATAACTATAATTGGTAAGACTTGACCCGACCCGGCATGGTCCATTTGGGTTGCATACCATCATGCACTTGGATAGACTATAATGAGAGAAATAAGACACTTATGGTTATTAATATATTATAAGTTCTAGTATATTAATAATAAGAATAATAAGATTATTTAATTAGTATTGATCAAGAATTAATCTAGGATTAATTAAGTGATCAAAAGAAGACTAATTAAATATATGGGTTGATTGTGTAAATCATCCATACTTATATAGTGGGCTAATGCTCCATGGATAATCAAGTTGGGCTAAAACCCATAGGATGGTCCATGGATGCTCCATGGTGTATTTGTACCCATGGATCATGGAAATGAAAGGCCATGTCAATTAGGGTTTACATGGTGTAACCCTAACTATATAAGCATCTTATTCTTGACCAAAATCGGCCACTAGTGTGTGAAGTAAAAGGGCTAGCCGATTTCATGAGTTGTAGAATTCTCTCAAGTTATGTTAAGTGTTTTGGTGATTGTGATTCCATTTGAGGCTTCCACACTATTGGGGCTAGGCACTCAAGCTTCATGAAGACTTTCTACATCAAAGAGGTATGTATTCTATCTTGCTATAGTCATTGTTTTGTATGCTAGATTAGGATAATACCTTGGAAGTTCTTATTTGCATGTATAATAGAGAAAACATAGATCCAAGGTATTTAGGGTTGCATGTACACTTAGGAGTGTTAGAATGCTCAAAACCCAACAGTGGTATCAGAGCCTAGGCTTGTTTTCTATTATACTTGATGCAAATTGCTGAAAAATGCTAAAAAACTCGATTTTTTGGCTTTTTGGGCACTGGACTCGCCGAGTCCATTGATGAACTCGCCGAGTCCATGAGTAAAATCATCCTACTCTCCGAGTAGGTTCATGCACTCGACGAGTAGGAGCCCCAGACATCATATTTTCGAGGTTTTTGGCTAAAAATGGACTAGGAACATTACCCTAAGATGTTTTTGAACTTATAAACTTGTTTTTGAAGTGGTAATGTTCATGCTAATCCATTTTCAAAGATAATTGTCAATAGATTCATGTTTTGTATTAGTTTAAGGTTTAGACTAATTACATGAAAAAGTTTGATTTGAATTATCTTGTTCTTATGAGTTGCTTAGATTAATAGAAAAGTTGAGTGAAATAGTTGTTTTCAATCCAAATTAATCTAAGAGTTGATTCTAAAATGTGTTTTTGTAACTTGTCCTCAAGTTATATGAAAAGTCATATTTAAGTTTCATAAAACTCATAAAAGTTGGCAATGGTTACAAAAGATGAAGAGTCTTGTCCTTAAGTTATGGAGGTTCAAGAGTCACTTCATTAATAAATAAATAGATAAAGTGTAACCTTAATTAATTTCATAAGTTATAAAATAAAGAAAAGTTAATTCTTTTATTAGTTTAAAGTCTTCCATAACTTGTCCTCAAGTTATGGAACTTGAAGAGTTTTTGGAATAAAACTACTTTAAACACATAAGTTATGGAATTAATTAGTTTTGAATAGTTTCAAAACTTGCCCTCAAGTTTTGGAATTTGTAAAGTTTTCACTTATGAATACTTTAATTCCAAGTTAGCCCTTAAAATTTTAAAAGTTAAAATTCAACTCTTATACTTTATAATATTATAAGTTAATAATATATATATATATATATATATATATATATATATATATATATATATATATATATATATATATATATATATATATATATATATATATAAGAGTAAAGTCAGTCTTACCGCTAGTACGCCTCATTCACGAAGCCGGTCTATAAGGTGGGTATAAGGTTGTTGCCTATAAAATGGCAACTTAATGGGTGTCCACTCTCACCCACCGATTGCTTGACTGGTGGAGGGTCGTTAGCCGAACGGGTTTGACAGGACTATAATTCTCCCTTCATTAAAAGTATTAATGATAAATACTAAGTAACTAAACTCTTAATAATACCCAATCTTAGTTACTTAGGAAAATGTGAATAAGGTGCTAATCCATGAAATTACACTTTACCCTTTGTCTAAGTCGTTAGTGGAGCGTGTGTGGTTAACCGGCACACTAACCTGGACTTAACAAGGTAGGTAAAGGGTGACTTAATATCTATCATAGTATCGATGGAGCGTGTGTGGTTTACCGGCACATCGATTGAGGGATAATTTATTAAGGGTACCAAGTGATTTGCATGGTTACTTCACACCTTGTTTTGTGATCCTCGGCATCCCAGTCACAAAACCTGAAGGGCACACTCGAGATTGAAACATGCCTTTGAACAGTTCAATGAATCTCAAAGATCTAGGAGTTTCAAAACCAATTAAAACCTAATAATACATTTCGTTTATCTTGGTGGAAATTGGTGAATCGTCATTCACCTACCTTCAAATATTTTATAGCTTGGATTACGGCATACCTCTTCTAAGTTATAAAATAGTTTGTTGGGTCCTAGCCTTAATATTTCAGATTGGGTGTCATATTAAGGACTTAAGATCAACTATCTTGAATGTCTCCCAAAAGATGTCTGGTTTAGACATTTATGATCTTCCCAAATCTCTTGAAACAAGCTTTCCTAAATGAAGATGATGTCCTATGGAAATCATACTTCATTCACCTCCTCCAATTATTCTCCCTAATCCACAAGTTCTTGGAAAAGTTTAAGGTCACTCAGGCCCTATTGGCAAGGCAAGGTCTAGGTGTGGTCACATCTTGGAGATGTAGTCACATATTGACAAGCCGGGAGAGTTGGGTGTCAAAGTCTTGAGAAAGTTGGTGGTTCAATCACTTTCTAAGTCACATAGTGAGTTCCTTTGGGACACCTATGAAACAGGCTATGACAAGACACTTAATGATCTTATCTATTTGTTAAGATCAACTTCCTTAAAACTTGATGGACATTGACAATAGTGACACAGGAAATCCCGGAAAGCATTCTCTTCCCAATGGAAAGGGAGTGGCCATAGTCAACTCGGTTGACCAAATGGTTAAGAGAAAAGCTAAGTCTGTGATAGTCCCGTGTACCATTATCAAAGGGTCCATATGTTTATATTGCCAAAGGAAGGGAAATTGGTTACGAATCTGCCAAATTTACCTAAGGATGTTGAAGTCAATAAGTTTGACTCTACTTCAGGTAAAGTCCACTATCTAACTCTGCTAAGTTTCTATTATGAGATTCTTGATACATGATGTGACTGGGTCACATGGTGATGTTTTAAGAATCAAAGAAAAGTAAAGAAACTTAAAGAAAGAATATGCTGAATCTGATCGCGTAGATGGATTTCTATTGCGTAGCTTGAAGATCGGATTCTTGAGCTACTTCTTAGGAGTTATGAGATATTGCTTAGGAATAGATAACAACAAGTTTTCATATGGATTGTAAGGATAAGTTTTCCGCAAAGTTTTAAAATAAAGGAAAATTTTTGATTTTATTTATTTTAAAATATCCTTACGATGGCATTTGAGGAAAATTGTTGCTTATATGATTCCATTTATAGCAAGAGTGGAAATATGAAATTGATTCTTTCATTTGTGGTAATGTCTAAATTTACCAAATAAGGAGAGATTCTCATCACCCAAGTTTCAATTGGACCGGAACTTGGAATCATGCAAGTTGTATAGCATGATGAATGAGAACTTTCAAGTATTGGAAAAATTAAGACTAATTACTCGTTCACATGGATGTGTGAGTCAAGTAATGGACTAAGGGATCGAGTACATAGTCTTGTGCACTAATTAAGTCCACCACAAAAGATTGATAAGACTATTCGTCATGATTTACTTAAGTTCAGTAAATATGATTATACTTACAAGCTTAAGTGTAACTCTGAGACATTTGAAAAAGGTTTCAATGTATGGCAGAGCGAATAAGAAGAATCAAATTAGGCAGAAGGATAAAAGTTTCTGAAATATGAAAAGATGGGAGAGTACTTTAGTATCAGTTTTGTGATCATCTTAATGATTAAGAAACCATATCAAAATTAGTTCTCTAAGGAAAATCTTAGTGCATTTTTATGACTAAGAAAAGGAACTTGAATTGTTGAAATGGTTAAATCAAGAAGATGAGTCATACTTCGTTCCAATACAAGTCTTAGATTCATACTCCTAGATTGTAATTTGAGTGACATGTCTTAAAGAAGGTTTAAAAACACAAGTCAAATGTAAGAGTAAAAGTTTTCTACTCTTGTACTTTTGGAATTGGTAAGTTGTGATGTTTTGGATAAAACAAAGACCAACTAAGGCCAATTGTGTGAAGTGTTTGTCTTGATTAGAATCCACACTATCTCTTGGCTGTTTGACAAGGGAGTCTTATAGGTCAAGAGGACAGTGGGAGTCTTAAAGGTCTTGAAAGTCTCAAGAACTAATCAATAATAAAACCTAAAGTTCTTCACTAGCACACGACTTGAGGTTTATAACCTATCATGTTGACATACTCTTTGCCCATTCCAGTTAAAGTTGGCTTTGCATATGAGTTCTTAGAGTTCTCAATTAGTTGCACAACAACTCGGAAGCAATGGCAGGCCCTTGAGCTGCCAGGTGGCAAGAAGTTAAGATTGAGTTCAATCCATATGAGTTTGGATTTGTCATTATCCCTGTCTTGTGACTATGGTTTTGACAATTCACATGGATAAGAACACATACACCAGTAAATCTAAGTGTCATAAGGTTTCTCTCCGATTCATGAAAATGATGGTGAGGAAACACTTTCACTAAGTAGATTTTAGCTAGATAGCAATTGTGATATTTGCATTCTCAAAGTCGTTAGTGGAGCGTGTGTGGTTTACCGGCACACTAACCTGGACTTGTGAGAGGGGGAAAAAAGGTCTAACCATTATGATTACGGCATCCCTCTTCATAATTGTTTAGACACACAAGTGTGCTATCTAAGGGAAGGTGTATGATTTTGATAAAGTCTTTTCAAAACAATCTAGTATCAAAAATCTGAACTTTGGTAAGAAAGTCAGCTGATTTCTGAGTACATGTCAAAGCTAGTGGGAGCATAAGTGTTATGCTAATAATCATCATGTTAGTGGGAGCATGATAATTATGATAAGTATTGCAAGTTAGCAATGTTAATTATAGAAAACAAAAGTTTCAATTGGGAAAAAGTTGTTTTGCTATAATTAAGGGAGAGGAAATTATACTTCATCTCAAATCTATAAGCTTAGATCGTGAGGTTTTAATCATTTAGTCAAGAATATATATATATGAATTTCATGTTGGAATGGCTCAACATAAGGAAATTCTGTATATGGGTCCATTATTTGCGTTCTAAAATTCGATTATGATTACGACATCCCTTTTCATAATCTGAATTATGAGAACTTGGCAAATAGAAATGGAAATGTTATAGCAAAAGACTGGTTTAGTCTTTATGTGAGACATCATGAATCGATTCCCATATGCTTCGGATATAGGATCGATTACATGTGCTATATTCATAATTTCTAAAAATTTCCAAATGCCTAGGGCATTAAGAAGGGAAAAGGTTTAGAACTGAATATGACTAAAAGGATTAAACAATTGTCGAGGACAATCTAAGGTTTACCAAAGATTGGTTGCTCAAGGACAGTTGGAAGTATAGTGATAATTCTGGAAGGACCATATTGACATAGTCTGTAAGGAGGCAACTCTTGCTCAGAAGGGATAAGTCAAAATGGAATCTAGAAATGTTTCAAAGTTAGAATTTTCAATCTGTTTAAGATTAGGAAACTTAATGCAAGAAGGATGTTTCCAAGGAGCTGATCTCCATTGGAATGCTCTATAATGTTTGTTGTCAAGTCTTTATGACTTTGTGCATAATCATTACAAGAGGATCAATGCATATAAGTTTAGAATCTAACAGATTTCAGTAAATGGCATGAATTTGGAATTGTTGCATTTGCAGTAAGGATTTGGGAGTGTGAAAAGAGAATCATTGGAGGTATGTTCAATTGATTTATTTCACAAAGTAAAGATCATAGACAAACATAGTATGCATACTTGTTGTGTGGCATGACTAGTGTTTAGAAAAACATAGTGTACATGCTTGGAGCATGGGACAACTATTGTTTTAAATTCAAGAATAAAGTTGATAGCTGAAACAGTATACAATGAATAATGTGTAATCATATGGTGATAAATAAAAGGTGTTTTATTTATGTTCAAAGGGTTGATACCATATTGGATTCAATTATTATTGTGTTTCACTTTGCATGTTTTGACTTCCCGAATAAACTAGGTTATTCTTCCGGAATGACTAAGTTATTCAAACCATCCACAGTCGGTCATATGTTGGAAGTAGATATGAATTAAGACTGTCATGGGTTGGCTTGTAGAGGTCTAAGGTGTTGGACAAAGGGCTACAACACTCATGAGTGCTCATAAGTTCTGAGTATTGGATTCAACCCGCGCTCATTGGAATCACTTCATGGATTTTATCACGAGTGATCATGAGACGATAATATCTTATATTCTTCAAACCTAGAGATATGAGTTGTTACTATGAGTTGATAGTACATTGATTGCACGAAAACGCATTTGGTAACTCGGTGCTATAAAACGTGCCTTTGTGTATGATTCAACAAGTAGTAGAACAAGCCATATGAGTCGAATTTTATCCGTTCCTTTTACCTTCGGGATAAAAGCAATATCTGTGGGCCCCTCGATGATTTGATGATGACAAATGGAAGTGCTCGGCCGGGCCAGGACTGATTTGATTTGTTCAATTAGTCAGTCGTGATAAATCGAAAATCTGGAAACAACAAATGGACAGAGAGAATGATTTTAATCCATGTCTCAGTCCATATGATATCTAGAATGGAGGAATATATGATCCCTTATCTAATGGACAAGTCATTGACAAAGGTCAGAGTTCATCTACAAGGTCAGAGTTCGACAGAAGCTTTTGAGAGCTACGATTGCCAGTTGGTTCCTGAAGTCATACGCAATAATAGTTTTAGACTTATCCAAGTGGGAGACTGTTGGATTAATGTCTAAGTCCATAACTATAATTGGTAAGACTTGACCCGACCCGACATGGTCCATTTGGGTTGCATACCATCATGCACTTGTATAGACTATAATGAGAGAAATAAGACACTTATGGTTATTAATATATTATAAGTTCTAGTATATTAATAATAAGAATAATAAGATTATTTAATTAGTATTGATCAAGAATTAATCTAGGATTAATTAAGTGATCAAAAGAAGACTAATTAAATATATGGGTTGATTGTGTAAATCATCCATACTTATATATTGGGCTAATGCTCCATGGATAATCAAGTTGGGCTAAAACCCATAGGATGGTCCATGGATGCTCCATGGTGTATTTGTACCCATGGATCATGGAAATGAAAGGCCATGTCAATTAGGGTTTACATGGTGTAACCCTAACTATATAAGCATCTTATTCTTGACCAAAATCGGCCACTAGTGTGTGAAGTAAAAGGGCTAGTCGATTTCATGAGTTGTAGAATTCTCTCAAGTTATTTTAAGTGTTTTGGTGATTGTGATTCCATTTGAGGCTTCCACACTATTGGGGCTAGACACTCAAGCTTCATGAAGACTTTCTACATCAAAGAGGTATGTATTCTATCTTGCTATAGTCATTGTTTTGTATGCTAGATTAGGATAATACCTTGGAAGTTATTATTTGCATGTATAATAGAGAAAACATAGATCCAAGGTATTTAGGGTTGCATGTACACTTAGGAGTGTTAGAATGCTCAAAACCCAACATATATTGGGGCCCCAACTTGCCCCTCTTCCTGAATCGAATCACTCCTTTCCAAGGAGAGACCTTCAGGAGTACAAGGTCGCCGACCTGAAACTCAAGCTCGGACCGGCGTCTGTCTGCATAACTCTTCTGTCGGCTCTGAGCGGTCAACAACCTCTGTCTGACCTGCTGAATCTGCTCTGTCGTCTGAAGCACGATCTTTGTACTGCCCATCACCCTCTGTCCAACCTCTCCCCAACAAATAGGGGTCCGACACCTCCTCCCATACAACAGCTCAAAGGGTGGCATACCAATGCTCGAATGATGGCTGTTGTTGTAGGAAAACTCTGCCAAGGGCAAATATGCATCCCAGCTACCCCCGAAATCCAACACACATGCCCGGAGCATGTCCTTGAGCGTCTGAATCGTCCGCTCACTCTGACCATCTGTCTGGGGATGATATGCGGTACTAAAATGCAGTCTAGTACCCAACTCCTCATGAAACTTCTTCCAGAATCTGGAAGTGAAGCGCACATCATGGTCTGAAACAATCAAGATTGGCACCCCATGCCGAGATACCACTTCCCTCACATACACCTCCGCCAATTTCTCTGCTGAAGAACTCTCGCTGATAGCAAGGAAATGAGCGCTCTTCGTCAACCTGTCCACAATCACCCAAATTGCATCAACTCCTCTGGCAGTCCTCGGCAATTTGGTGATGAAATCCATAGTGATCTGTTCCCACTTCCATTTGGGAACCTCCAATGGCTGCAACTTACCATGCGGCCTATGGTGCTCAGCCTTAACCCTACGGCAGGTCAAGCACCTCTCGACAAACCACGCGACATCCCTCTTCATACAGGGCCACCAATACTCCTTTCTCAGATCCAAATACATCTTAGTGGCCCCTGGATGGATCGAAAATTTCGACCGATGAGCCTCTTCCATCAAAATGGTACGCGTTCCTCCCACAAACGGCACCCAGATACGCCCCCTGAAATGTCATAAGCCCCCGACTATCGGTAACGAACTCTGAAACCCAACCAACAACCCGTTCCCTCTTCTGCATCTCAGGTTGCACAGCCTCGGCCTGTGCCCCACGAATGGCGTCCAACACTGGAGCTATCACGGTCAATCTCAAACATACCTCCCGCAGCGGGGTGCTCTCTGCCCTGCGGCTCAATGCATCGGCCACCACATTAGCCTTGCCTGGGTGGTACAGGATCTCACAATCATAATCCTTGACCACGTCCAACCACCTTCTCTGACGCATATTTAGGTTGGGCTGATCCATCGAATACTTCAAACTCTTATGGTCTGTGTATATCGTACACCGAACCCCATACAGGTAGTGACGCCAAATCTTGAGGGCGAACACCACTGCCCCCAACTCTAGATCATGGGTGGGATATCTCGTCTCATGAGGCTTTAGCTGCCTCGATGCATATGCTATCACATGCCCTCTCTGCATCAGCACCGCTCCCAACCCCAAAATCGATGCATCACAGTATACCACAAAGTCCTCCATCCCATTCGGGAGGGCTAACACTGGGGCTTTGCACAACCTTTGGCGAAGTGTCTCAAAGGAGGCCTGCTGCTCGGGGCCCCATGAAAAAGCAACACCCTTCCGGTTCAATCTGGTGAGTGGCACTGCGATCTTAGAGAAATCCTTGATAAACCTCCGATAATACCCTGCCAATCCTAGGAAACTCCTGATCTCGGAGGGTGACCTCGGCACCTCCCAACTCATCACCGCCTCAATCTTGGCCGGATCGATCAATATCCCTTCCTGGTTAACGAGATGTCCTAAGAACTGGACCTCCCGCAACTAGAAATCACACTTGGAGAATTTGGCATAAAGCCTCTCCGATCTCAGAACTCTGAGAACCTCTCTCAAATGCTCCTCATGCTGCTCTCTAGATCTCGAATATACCAAAATGTCGTCGATAAACACAATCACTGACCGATCCAGCATCGGCCTACACACTCGGTTCATGAGATCCATGAACACTACCGGGGCATTGGTGAGCCCAAAAGGCATCATCATAAACTCATAATGCACATAACGCGTCTTGGACGCTGTCTTCTGGACGTCCTCATCCCGCACCCTCACCTGATGATATCCAGACGTCAAATAGATCTTGGAGAACCAAGATGTTCCCTGCAACTGATCGAATAAATCGTCGATCCTCGGCAACGAGTAACGGTTCTTGACCGTTAGCTTGTTCAACTCCCGGTAGTCAATGCACATCCGGTGTGAACCATCCTTCTTCTTGACGAACAGGATAGGCGCTCCCCACGACGAGCTGCTCGGCCGAATAAACCCCTTCCCCAGCAGCTCTTGGAGCTGCGAGGATAACTCTTGCATCTCTGGAGGTGCAAGGCGATAAGGCACCTTAGCGATAGGCGCAGCCCCCGGAACCAAATCGATACTGAACTCCACTTGCCTCACAGGAGGCACACCCGACAACTCCTCGGGAAATACATCTAGAAACTCACGCACTACCGGGACCTCCTCAACTGACCTCGGTCTCTCGGAATCCACCCGCGTATCCATCACATACGCCACAAAACCCTTACAGCCCTGCTGAAGACACTGCCTCACCCTAGCGGCCGAACAAAACGCTGATCCTGAACGTGTACCTTCGCCATACACCGAAAGAACTCCCCCACTAGGGTCTCGTATGGTCACCAGCTGTCGCTCACAGTCGATAACCGCACCGAATCTGCTCAACCAATCCACGCCCACAATGACACAGACATCCCCCATCGCAATAGGAACCAGATCAATTGGGAACTCAACACCGAAAATCTCGACTACGCACCCTCCGAGAACCTCCATGGCATATATCACCCTCTTATCAGCTATGGAAACTCTCAGAGGCCGACTCAACGCCTCACGACTAACATTGATATGCTGACTAAAAGCCAAAGACACAAAAGACCAACTCGCACCCGAGTTAAATAACACCAAGGCAGGTACAAAATTCACAAGAAAAGTACCTACGCATAACATAACATAAGCATAATATCTCAACATAAAAATAAATACACGAAAGAATACATACCAGCCACAACATCGGGCGCTGCGCGGACCTCCTCCACGGTCAGCTGAAAAGCTCTCCCTCGTGCCGTCGGCGCCTCGGCCTTCACTGGCCGACTCTCGGTAGCTCTGATGGCGGCAGGGGCAGATCCCTGAGGTGCTCCTTGAGATGACCCTCGCAACTGCGGACACTCTGCCTTCCGGTGTCCGGTCTGATTGCAGTGAAAACACACCGCAAACCCTTTGGGGCAGTCCTTGGCCATATGTCCCTCCTTGCCACACTTGTAGCAAGATCCTGCTTTGCAGACTCCATCATGACCCTTGCCACACTTCCCACAAGTGTGGCCCTTCTGGCTCCCTGGTTTGGGATCAGCGGGCTTGGCCCGCTTGGCTGCCGGCTGAGACTGTGCCGGTTGCCGATCCCTCCCCTGAGACTCGGCCTCCTCCCTGGCCTGAGTCTCTAGCTCAATCTCCCTCTTCCGGGCGTTTGCCTGAAGCTCAGAAAATGTCCGGTACGAGGAGTTCGCCGCGAACTCCCGAATGTCTCTCCTCAAAATACTCAGATATCGACTCATACGTGCCTGCTCGGTGGACACGTGCTCAGGGCAGAAC
Organism: Lactuca sativa; assembly: GCF_002870075.4. NCBI lineage: Eukaryota > Viridiplantae > Streptophyta > Magnoliopsida > Asterales > Asteraceae > Lactuca > Lactuca sativa. The sequence continues at coordinate 164,231,000 of NC_056623.2, read as the reverse complement.
TCCCGGAACAACAACGCATCACCTCATAGCTGCCACCGGATCCTGGGTCCCATCAAACTCTGGCGGTTTTGTGTTGCTGAACTCCCGGAACAACAACGCATCACCACCTTGCGGCCTCGTGGCAGCAATAGCCGCGGTGGCCGCTGCAACAGCAGCCTCAGAAAGAGCGGCATAACGCTCGTCAAAGGTCTCAATCAGCATGGTCTTAATAGACTTGAACATCTCTAGTATCTCTGCTCTGATGGCCGTAGCCACCTCCTCGTGGATGATCCGACAGATCTCCTCATCACTGGTCTCGCTTCTCTCAGGCATCAAACGTGTCCTCACCATGATCTACCTCTGAAATACAACATACGATAAATTAGAACCCATTCGAGCATACTCACATTCGACAACTCATCCCTCCTTGATCCTTGGTATTCCAAAGATTCTTACTTGGGCTGTACACCGCTCCGATGCTTTTAGTAGTACGGGCCCAATACTACTATCCGCACCGTATCAAAATACACCCCAAGTCCTCCTCTTCGGATCCCAAATTCCAAGTACTCTATCATGCATAGGCCACTCTCTAATAGATCTCTCATAAGCCCCTCGCTGCTACCTACTCACTCTCAAGCATCTCATAGTAGCTCACCTCTTCCTAGGCTAAGGCATCACAAATCAGGCCACTCTAGTCCTAATAGGAATACCTAGCCTACTCTAGCATGCGAATACATCATATCAATATCAATATCACATAACATGAGGGTATTTTGGGAAATCACCGTTCGGGCGCGGACCGATCGTACACACACTCTGATCTGTGTTTTTTTCCAAAATATTTTACTCTTCTTGAAAATACTTCTCAAATCCTCAGTTTGAGTTCAAATACGCCCGAAGGTGTACTCGAATCCCTCAAACCAAGGCTCTGATACCAACTTGTAACACCGTGAATTTCAAAATAATTTTTCGCATAAAATAAGAACATTTTCATTTAATTTTCATAAAACATCAATGTTTTAAGACTCCAATCCATATCATACAAAAATCCCAAGATCACATATCATAAAAATCCCATGCGTGTGTACAGATCAAGCCGGCGCCTTCCCACGGTCATCACTAGTACCTGAAACAAACAACACTAACACTGTAAGCACAAAGCTTAGTGAGTTCCCCAAAATACCACACATAACACATATTAGCCACTCGAGGCTATAACTCTGTGGGTCCGTAGACCCTACTCTGTGAACCCACTGGTTCTAACTCTGGGAACCTTCCGGTTCCAACTCTATAAGCATGCACAACATAAATCACATAGAAATAATGCAGTACAACACATAACATACATATAGCATACAAATACTCTGTCACATGACTCTGATTACCTACTCAAGGTAAAGTATAGTGAGAAGACTCACCTTGCATATCTCAATAACTCGCGAATCCCTGAAATCACTAGTGCTCGATCTCCCGAGCTAAAGTCCTCCTATAACACAATACATCTATAATTAACACTTTCCCAACTAAGGTTGACTAACCCTATCAACAGTCAACTCAACTCGCCGAGTCTGGCGTGGACTCGCCGAGTCTCTACGGGGACCCGATTCCTCTGAGTCCCTTCCGACTCACCGAGTCACTCACCGACTCGGTTACTCAAACCCTGGTTCGAAATCACTGAACAACTCGCACCAACTCGTCGAGTCTGGAAATGGACTCGGCGAGTGCATTCCATGCACAACCCCAAACGACCTTCTGAGGTCAGATCTGCTTCACTAACTCATAGATCCAGTCCTTCCAAGCTTATTCATCACGTAAAGTTCATGTCTTGGCGCTCATAACACACCCAATGACTCATAAATGGTGTTTTGACCTCAAGCACAAAGACCCCAATCCAAAACCTCCATGGATTCATAAAAAGCTTGGACAAAGGGACACTCTGGACCTCCAAGGGTCCAGATCCAGAACCTAACTCGCTTAAGGGACTAAGGAAGCACTAGATCTAGCCACAAAAGGGCTCAATAAGCCCTAAATCAACATGAACATCAACATAACAGAGAATGGTTCGAAAATAGTACCTCAAACGTGATGTTCTGGCCCTCAAATCTTCAGGAAGTTGATCCTCTTGTTTCCCCTTGGCTATTGCTTCCTTTCCCTTGCTAGATATCACCTCCAAGGTCAATAATGGCTCCTTAACTTACTCCAAACGCTCAAGCTCACTAGGGTTTCACTCTGGGGACTGGTGAGCACAAATGACGGCCATAAGGCCCTTTAAATAGGCCTCAAACCCGAGAAATTAGGGTTTCACTAAACAACTCGTACTCGCCGAGTCCATTCCTTGGACTCGCCGAGTCCAGGCGCGAACCCGCGTCCAAATCCGCGATCATACTCGGCGAGTCTAGGCTCCAACTCGCCGAGTCTCTTCACAATTAACAAAAATAAATAAATGAATAATACTTGGGAATCTGGGCTGTTACACTGTTGCTACAAAGGCTACTCACATTGAACACATCTAAACCAACCCTAATTAGTATTTAGGGTAATAACCCATAATTAAAGGTCCAAATCATATTCTCTCTTACTAAGGGTTAAAGACCATTTCGCCATTCCCATACTGGACCTAATTAAACATGGCCCAAGGCCCAAAAAAGCCCAAATGGACTTTTGGGAGTACGCCATGCGTACTCCTGCATTACGCCGTGCATACTCGATGTCCACAGAAAAGGCATACAAGGCCAACCCGTTAAGCCATGTGTACATAGGGGTTACGCTCTAAGTAACCCTCTGTTGTCCAAAATCACTTTTAAGGTCTTAATACCTAAACTCCAAACATCCAATTCATAGATCTAAATCTTATGAAGTTCTTAACTGATAAAGTAGACAAATTTAATCTTTTGCATGACTTAATAGATCCCAAAAACAAACCCTAGGTTCATAACTTCACATAATGACCAACAAGTCATGCATGGGTGGAATATAACCCTCAAGATCCAATTTTTATGACTTATTAACCTCAGAAATGGATAAAAAGATGCTTAAGGGTTTTGGAGTAGCTCATACTCACAAGAACCAAAGCGATGGGACCAAAAACATTGAAGGAATCACCAACCAACAAGATCTAGCAAATGAACCATCAAGGTGGGAGCTTTTTACCTTCTGAAGAAGCTATATGAACCACAAAATCTGGATCTACAAGCAATAGACTCCCAAGATCTCCTCTAATGATCACCTTCTTCACCAAACACACAAAATATCACTCTAAAATCTCAAGAACCTCACAAGGTGGATAGGGTTTCGAAATGGTGCTTTGGGACCGTGGGGACTGGTGATGAGGGAGGCATCAAGGATTTAAGGTTCTAAAAATTAGGGTTTGAGGTTTGCATGAGTATGCCCTACGTACCTCTTGTGTACGTCTTGCATACTCAAAGGAGTCCTTAATGAGTTACGCTAGGCGTACCCATGGAGTAAGCCCCATGTAAGGACCAAAAATGCAAACTTTTTATATATTAAGCCAAAATTGAAAATACCTGGAAACAAACATTACAACTCTCCCCCACTTAAATCATAATTTGTCCTCGAAGTCCGCCTATGCAAACACCTTTGGATAATGCTCCCTCGTCTCATCCTTTGGCTCCCACTTCCTCTCTGGGCCTTTCCGGTGCTGCCATTGCACCTTCACTAAACCCACATCCTTGTTTTGCACAATCTTCGTCTTCTTATCGAGGATCACAACTTGTCACTCTCTATGTATTTTAGCCACTCATCCACCTGAATATCCTCCAATGACACCACTGCGAAATCATTGACCAAACACTTATGCAACTGAGAGACGTGAAAAATGTTGTAGATCTGACCGATCTCCTCGGGTATCTCCAAACAGTATGCAACCTTTCCTGCCCAATCAATAATCCTGAAAGGACCAATATATCTGGGGCCCAGCTTGCCCCGCTTCTTGAATCGGATGACACATTTCCAAGGTGACACCTTCAGGAGTAACATATCCTCGACCTGAAACTCCAAATCCGATCGACGCCTATTATTATAAATCTTATGATGGCTTTGTGCTATCTGTAGTCTCCCACGCCCCTGCTGGATTAACTCACTAGTTTGGAGTATGACCTTCGTGCTACCCATGATTCGCTGATCAACCTCACTCCATTAAATCGGGTTCCGACACTTCCTCCCGTAGAACATCTCAAAAGGAGGTCGATCAATACTAGCATGGTAGCTATTGTTGTAAGAAAACTCAGCCAATGGGAGGTATGTATCCCAGCTACTGCCAAAATCCAGCACACATGCCCGAAGCATATCCTCCAAATCTTGAATTGTCTGCTGAATCTGTCCACCAGTCTGCGGATGAAAAGTCATGCTGAAGTGTAGTCGAGTATCTAACTCCTCATGAAATCTCTTCCAAAACTTGGAAATGAACTGAACATCCTGTTTAGAAACCACTGAGACTGGGACCCCATGACGTGCCACCACTTCACAGATATATACATCTACTAATTTCTCCATAGAGATGCTCTCCCGAATAGGAGTGAAATGTGTATACTTGGTCAATCGATCCATGATGAACCAAATCGAATCCACCCCTTGCGTGGTCCGTGGTAGATTCGTGATAAAATCCATCGTAATCTCTTCCTATTTCTGAATGGGAACATCCAACGACTCCATCTTTTCATGAGGTTGCTGATGCTCGACCTTGACTTTCCTGCAAGTCAAGCACCCCTCAACATACCAAGCCCCATCCCGTTTCATGCAAGGCCACCAATAATCAAGATGAAGGTCTCTATACATCTTTTCCGTACCCGGATGAATAGAAAACTTCGACTTATGCACCTCCTCCATAAAAATATGTCAATTTTACCGTTAGTAGGCCTCATTCATGAAGCCAGTCTATAAGGGGGGGGGGGGTATAAGGTTACTACCTATAAAATGGTGGTTTAATGGGTGTCCACTCTCACCCACCGCTTCCTTGACTGGTGGAGGGTCGTTAGCCAAATGGGTAGGATAGGACATTAATTCTCCCTCATTAAAAGTATAATGATAAATATAAAGTAACTAAATTTTTATTAAATTCCCAATCTTAGTTACTTTAGGAAAAATGTGAAAATGGTGCTAATCCATGAAATTACACTTTGCACATTGTTAAGTCGTTAGTTGAGCATGTTTGGTTAACCGACACACTAATCTGGAACTGACAATGTGTGGAAAATGGTAGCTTGGTGTTAATCATAGATCAATGGAGCGTGTGTGGTTAACCGGCATATTGATTAGGTGATCTGTAACATTTGGTGTACTAAGTTAATTTGCATCGATATTCACACCTTGTTTGTGATCCTTGGCATCCCAGTCACAAACTTGAAGGGCAAAATCGAGATTTAAACATGCCATTGAAAAGTTCAATGCATCTCAAAGATTTAGGAGTTTCAAACCAATTAAAACTTAATAATCTATTTCGTTTTTCATGGTGGAAATTGGTAAATCGTCATTTACCTACCTTCAAATATTTTACAATTGGATTACGACATCCCTCTTCTTAATTGTAGAATATTGTGTTGGGTCCTAGCCTTAATATTTTATATTGGGTGTAATATTAAGGATTATCATCTAACCTAAACTTTGTTCTTATTCTTTTCAAATGTCTATCCTAAACAATGCTTCCACACCAATTCCTTCAGACTCTTTCTCCCTCATAAACCTATGTGGGAGGGTCATTTTTGATGGCTCTAACTTCAATGACTGGATTTGTAACATCAGAATGGCTATTCTCTATGAGGAAAAAGAATATGTCCAGGATAAAGAGCTTAAGGAGATTGATGTAACCACTACCACTCCTGAACAAATCGCTGAACACACGACTCATGAGAGGGATGCGACAAAGGTGTCGTGTCTAATGATTACTACCATGACTGATGAGCTGTAGAAGTCCTATGAGGACTACTATCCCTATGAAATGTATCATGATTTGATGGAAATATACCATCAAAGTGCTCTAAAGGAGAGGTATGATATCATTGCCTCCATGATCACAACCAAAATGAAGGATAGTGAACCCATCACGCCCCACTCAGAAAATGCAAAGATATGTGGACTGCTTGCTTAAACTGAATGTCAATTTTGATGAAGAGTTGGCCATATATATAATTCTACACTCTTTACCCTCTTGTTATGATCAGTTTTGTATGACTTATCATATTAACAAGGAGGATGTCACACTCAGCAAGCTTCAAGGCCTTTTAAGGACTGCCGAGAGCAACCTTAAAGGCAAGTCGGTTGTGTCTAATCCTCCTCCTGCTCCTCCTCCTACTACTACTTCTGCCCATGTTATGGCAATATGACATGGAAAGGGAAAGAAGAGGAAGGCTCCCTCCAAGAGCCTCAAGAGAAAGTCTCTTGATGGATCCTTTTCTAGTGTGACCACATCTGGTTCTGCTAATTCCTCTTCCAATCCGAAGGATGCTGATTACTTCCATTGTCATGAAAAAGGGCACTGGAAACGAAGCTGCCCCAAGTACTTACATGACATAAAGGATGGGAAGATCAAACCCTCCTTGCAGGTATTTGCATTATTCAATCTAATAACTCATCACATGCTAATTCTTGGGGTCCTTGATACAGGTTGTGGATTTCACATTTGTTCTGATTTGCAAGGACTAAAAAGAAGTAGGGATGTGGAGCACGGGAAGATAAACTTATTCTTGGGAAATAGGAAAATGTTGCCTGTGACCAAGATTGGAGTTTATTCTTTATTTCTTAGTAATAGTTTTTATTTATATTTGAATAATTGTTTTACTCGGCCGATATGGGAAGAAATATTATTTCCTTTCACAGTTTGTACAAACAATGTTTTACCTTTTCTTTTAATAATGAAATTGGTGATATTAATTCTTATTACAACGGTATATTTTATTTTTAAACATTACCTTGCAATGGTGTGTATGAAACTGTGATGTTGTAGATAACCTAGGAAATAATGTGTTACACATTGATTCTTCCAATGATTTGGATAAGACATGCTTGTGGAACTGTCGTCTTGGACATGCCAACAAGAAGCATATAACCCAACTCCAAAAGGATGGAGTTTTGGAGTCATTCGACTTAAATTCGGATGGCACTTGTGAATATTGTTTACTTGGAAAGATGTGACAACCCAAAACTTCTATCTTGTACAATTGGTCAGTTCTATTAATGTTAAACTCGATTCTGTCATCTTTTAACACCATTTGAGGATTCTTTTAAGTGTTGTAAGTTTGTGTACAACCAAGGTTGTGGTTAGGGATGAACTATCTGATGGGTTTTAGCCAAAAGAACATCCTATGTGCTCATACAAACCCTAATGCTTGGATCTAGGTTTCTCTATTATACATGCAATTCATCCAAGACTATAAACCCTAGACCTAGTACATGATAATCAATATAATATATGAATTAGGGTTTAGATCATACCTTGATTGTTATGTAGCAATAACAATCTCAAATCCTTCTTGTATTGACTTTAGAAAGCTTAGAGTCACAAATGTCACCCCTCTAATGGTTCACAAACACCAAGAGCAAGAGGATGAAGAAGAGAAGAGAAGGAGGCTGCCCAAAATGCGTGGAAACCCTAGACAACCAGTTCACCACGTTTTTGGGGCTTAAGGGTCCTTTAAATAGTGAGGCTATTAGGGTTATCTAACAAGGAAACCCTCATTTGGATGCTTAAGCCCTAAGCAACCCATGGACTCCTTCCTTAACAAGCCTTAGATGATTTCTAATGGGTTTCCCCATAGAATTCGTCCAACCTTATATTATAAGGTAATCCATGGCCCAATTGCAATTATCTTATAATTACAATTCCAGTCCCTTAAGTTTAATTAATCTCTTTTAGTCACAAAATTAATTATCAATTAATTCTTGACCAATATTAATTAAACAATATGATTTCTCCTTTAATATATTATTCTCATAATATATTAATAAATCATAATTAATCCTTTCTCTCCATAATTTATCCTATCAAGTTGCTTTGGTGAAGGCAACCCAAAAGGACCATGCACCATTGGGTCAAGTACATACGAAAATAGTTATGGACTTAGACACTAATCCAACAGTCTCCCACTTGGATAAGTCTAATAACTATTCTGCATATGACTTCAGATCCTGATCTGCAATCATAGCTTTCCAAAGCCGCTGTCAACTCTGATCCTATCAGATACGCGTGTCCTTTAGATAAGGGATCATATATTCCTCCATTCTAGATATCGTATAGATATGAGACATGAATTCTAATCATTCTCTCTATACTATTTCCTGACTTCCGATTTATGATGACTGACAACAGACTACAATTGAACACATCAATTTAGTCCCGGCTTGGCCAAGCACTTAGGTGCCATCACTAAATCATCGAGAGGCCCAAAGATATCGCTTTTATCCTACTTTGAATAAAAGGAACTGATAAACTTTGACTCAATGCTCGCTTGCACTCACTCACCGAATCACACACAACAATATGTTTTATATCACTAAGTTACTGGTGCGTTTACATATTATCAATGTGCAACCGATTTGCAAGATACAACTCACACATCTCGGTTTCAAGAATATAAGATGTTATCGTCTCGCTAATCACTCATGATAACAATCCATGAAGTGATCCAAGTGAGCGTGGGTTTAATACAATGCTCAAATCATATTCATAAGCACTCATGAACGTTGCAGCAAACATTTGCTTATGTCTAATACTCTTTAGACAATCCACACACCAATTCACGACAATCTTCATTCATACCTACTTCCAACATATGTACGACTGTGGTCCGTTTGTATAATTTGACTGTTCTGAACCAATTAAATTATTCTGGAAGTCAAAACATGCAAATTGAAACTCAAGAATAATACTAATCGCATATGGCCTCAAACCTTTGAGTATAAATAAAACACCTTTTATTTATCACCATATCGATTACTCATTATTTGTTGTTTCGGGTAATCAACTTTTTACTTGAATTATTACAACACTTGTCCCATGCTCTTAGCATGCACACAATGTTTACCTATGGTTCTTACTTTGTGAAATAGATCAAATGAACACATTTCCAATCATACTCATTTCACAACTCCTAATCCTTTTCACAAGTGAAAGAATATCAAATTCTTGCCACTTATAGAATATGATAGATTCTAACATTTTATGCAATGATCCTTTTGTAATGTCATAGCGCAAATGTAACAATGACTATTGCCAATGAAATTTCAAAATCCTCTATCGGAGATTGTTACAAGATAATTCCTTAGATGTTGTGACAACCCGAAATTTCCATTCTGTACAAACTATATCACTTCCATAGAAGTTATAGCAGTCACAGTTAATTTTCAGACTTTTCACGTAAGTTTGAGTAATTCAGGGTTTACACTTCAGGAAATATCAGGAGAGTGGGTGCACTAGGGTTTTGTGCAACACTGTTATTCCAACAGTCTATTATATTAGAGATCATTTCAGGAATAAAAATATTTTCTGCCAAAAATATCTCAGGACTATAAATAGATTTCTGAACCAAATTTATTCATTATTCACATTTCCAACTAGAGAAAAGCCATTTTCTCTCTCACGGATCTTCGGGTTTTTATACCAAAACGTGAGTAACTCTTTCTAGTAGTGTTAGAATGCTTATTATGTGCTTATAACATGATTTAGATGGCTAAATCATTAGATCTAGGAGTTTACTCCCCAAGGTGTTCTTGGGCGGTAAACTCCTGAAACAAAGCCAAAACCGACCTTTGTGTTATACAATTGGTTTAGGCTCATATGTATGTGTGTTAGGGACAAGAAAACATCCATAATCACCCAAGTTTGGGAGTTCACGGCCTAAGAGTTGCATAGGCCGTAAACTCCCTTTTCAACCTCAAAATGGTGTTTTAAGGCCACTAAAGCTTTAAGGTTGTTATTAAGACTAGTTCCCATTTAATCTAAGGCCTTACGCACATCAAAGAACACAAAAAAATGAGAGTTTATGGCCCAAGTGTATCTTAGGCCGTAAACTCCATAGAAATGGATCAAAGGGTGTTATTAAGACACCTAAAGCCCTAGACCTTTACATGGAAATGTTCCCCACTTAATCTAAGGACCAAAGCACATCAAAACCACATTTCAAAGTGAGTTTACGGCCATGACATGCTTCATGGGCCGTAAACTCATTAAAGGGGCACCAAAGTGTGTCAATGGTCTTCATATGCTTGGAATAAAAGTCTAGAACCTATACCACAAGTGCAAGAGGCTTGAAAGCATCAAAAACACACCATACTTAGAGTTTACGACTGTAAACTCTAAGGGGAATGGCCTTAGGGCCTTAAACTTCTAAATGGAGTGTTTATAGACCTTAAACCCTTCCAAGGACTTAGCCACCAAGTTGGAATAATTCTAGGAATCATTAAGGACTTCAAAACACACCAAACCCCCATGGTTGGGAGTTTACGGCCGTAAACTCAAGAGTTTACAACCGTAAACTCCATGTGTTATGGTATATGGGGAGTAAAGTCACATATAGGGTCCTTTGGAACCCTAAACACAAGTACCTTGTCCCACAATAGTTTAGATGCAATCCTTAAGGCTTAAAACACTTATATAAAGTGTTTATTATGTCTAGGATGTCTTAACTTTATCAATTAGTGATTTGAGTCTAATTGATTGCATATATGTGTGATTATATGTTCATTAGGATCGTAGTGTGTGTACAAGTCCTCGCTTGACACCTAGCCATCCTATACCGTTCAGTTCATCCCAATCACCAACTACAGGTGAGTTCATACCCCTAATCAACATTTTAAATGATTTTAAATGCTTTAATGGGGGGGGGGGGAATACAAGTAGAAACAAACATGTTATTGAATCATTGATATGTATTTTATAACTGTGTTTGTCATTTAACAGATTTCACATGCTACAAAATGTGATGCATGAAATGGTTTTACATCTTAAAAACACATTGTTACCAAATGTTTTACCTTTGAAATGTTTATTAAAATGACATCAAGTCATTGCTAATTATTGTTCAAAACCCATAAGATGTCTTACGAAATCATTTTTACATTCTTGAACTAAACTATGCATATACACTTATATTCTTATATATGTATTGATGTTATAGTTTACATCTTTCATTTAGTTTCCCACACCCTTGAGTAGTAAGAGTGTATAAACTTACATGATCAACCAGTTATATTACAGTAAATTATCATAGGGATAATTTGAAGATATCAAACATTACTTCTATTACAAGAAATCACACAAGAGTCAGTTCATTCATGAGTCTATACTAGTACATTACTTGATACATGAGTACTTACAAATGTTTACCTGATACATGAGTACATAAACATATACTTACCTGTTACATGAACACACTTACATGAATACCATACAGGAACACTTTTACATAGGTGCATTATCCTGTATTCACTTACCTGGATACATGTACTTAGGACTACGAGGATGATTTATTAGTACTTACTATGTAAATTATCTTTCCTATCTCGGTTCAATGGGATAGCTCGGCGGGACTTACCATTCCGAACCCCACTGATTAGCACCAGTGGTCGATGACCATCTACGGAGGTCTAAGGTTACTACTTATATTAGGTAGATCGATTGGGACTAACCCTTCCACCCACCTGCTGCTGCTACAGAGGACAATTGGACAATCTTCGGATGTTGATTAGGTTATACCTTTCGCTTATTGCGATGATTGTGTTACTCCTAGTACCCAACGATGACACTTACATTAATACTTGTTTTGGACAATCTTCGGATGTTCATTAGGTTACATATTTCGCTTAATGCGATGTTGTGTTAGTCCTAGTACCCAGTGACAACACTTACAGTAGTACATTTTCCTGTTTACTTTATTTTGTGATACATTCACATAAACGATGAGTTAGACTAAGCACTTTTAGTACTAGTCAATACAAAGAAAAAACTATCATTTTACAAACAAAACATTCGGGTCTTGGTAGAAGACTACATCTCAGACTGATAGAAAATATGGGATTTTCTAGGGTTTTGCATACGTACATCAACATTTTTCATTTAACGATTTACATGGCCTTCATAACAAATTTTCACAAACAAGGAAATGACACTTATATACTTATGAATTCACCAGCTTTAAAGCTGATACTCGCTTTCAAAATAACTTGTATTCTCAGGTCGTAAGTAGACAGGTACGGAGGCCAGGTTTTGAGAAGACGGAGCAGACAAGTCTCGTCTTTTATTTTGATTGTATATTTTTGGTGTCTTACTACAATGAAGGAACACATATGTATTAAAACTTTACTTATAATGCAATGGATGATGTTGTTGCTTGTTTATTATATTACACTGTTGTGAAGGAACACATATGTATTAAAACTTTACTTATAATGCAATGGATGATGTTGTTGCTTGTTTATTATATTACACTGTTGTGATACTGTACATGACGTCCTCCACCCCTGAACGTTTCCGCCGTTCGTGGTTTTGGGGTGTGACAGATGTGATGTCTCTCACTCAAAGTACATTCCTTTGAACATCCTTTTGCATAAAAGTGTCTAATCTAGACATTGATTCTAAATATCCAACTCCCAATATGGAAACCTTTCCATACTTACCATATGACAACTCATTCTCAATAGAATCTTATCTATTTATAATAATGTCGATATGGTCCATCCAGTATCATGCTTCCAACTACTTACAAACGACCAATCCTCGGCGAACTTTGGATTGTCCTTTGATAGTTTTTTAATGATCTTAGTCAAAACCAATTCTTGTCCTTTTCCCTCTAAATGTGCTAGACATTTGGAAAATTTTAGAATGGTCAAATACTATAGCATTTGCAATCGATCCTATACCCTAAGCGTATGGGACACGATGCATAATGTCTTACATAAAGATTTGATACTTTATCAATCTCCTGCCATAATATTTTATGTGCTACGTTCTCACAATTCGAACTATGAAGAGGAATGCCGTAATCATAATCGAAATTTAAGAGCACACTATGTATCCTTGACTAAGTTTATTAACATTCCACAACCTAAGCCTTTAGTTTTGAAATGAAGCATAATATTCTCTCCCTTAATTATAGAAGAACAACTATTCAACCCTTACAACTTTGCAAAATATGACTCTTGTTTTCTATAATTAATATTGCTAACTTGCAATACTTGCCTTAATAATCATACAATCATAACATTTATGCTCCCACTATCACGATGATTATTATAAACATAACACTTATGCTCCCACTAGCTTTGACATGTATTCAGAAACAACTTACCTTTTAGAAAAACAATGCCTATTGGATTTCTTTAAGTTCATGTTTCTAATACCTAATGCTTTGATAATCCTTTATCTAAGCTTATACACCTTTGACTTAGATAACTCATATGTGTGTCTAAAACAATTCAGACTAATTGCCAAATCTCACAATTCGAATCATGGAAAAGGATACCGTAACCATAATCGAATCCGAGAATCCAATTTTCACAATCACTATCTTCTTAAAATCTCTTTTAGTGAAAGCATTTCCTCACAGTCATTTTCATGAAGGAGGAAATCTTATGACACTTCGATTTTAATGGTGTATGTGTGCCTATCCATGTGAATTTGTTAAAACCAAAGTTTATGACAAATTCAAACTCATATGGACCGAACCTTCTCAATCTTGATTTCTTGCCTTATGGTAACACGGCTGCCCACCATGTCTTCCAAGTAGTTAAGCAGCTCACTCTTTCCTATCAATGTACTTTTCATTGATCAAGGTCCTTGCCTTATATGCATTCAAATGAGAACTTATAGGGCTCATATGCATAATTAACTCAATTGGAACGACACAGAAACAAGATAATGTCAACACGATAGGTTGTAAACCTCTACTCGTGTGCTAGTGATGATCGATAAGGTTTATTCTTGATTAGTTCTTAAACTTTTCAAGACCATTAAGGATCCCACTGACTCCTTGACATATATGATTCTCTTGTCAATAAACATTTCTTGACAACCAAATATTCAAGAGTTAGTGTAGCTTTTATCAAGACAAAATTGGTCCTAGTTGGTCTTTGTCTTATCCAAGACATCACAACTTACCAATTTCAAATGTGCAAGAATAAGGAAAACTTTTTTTTTTTTAAATTCTACATTTGATGAATGTTATAAACCTTCTTAAGACTTGTCACTCAATGTCACAATCTTAACTCTAAGACTTGTTTTGGAATGAAGTATGATTGACTTTCTGATTTAACCATTTCTTCAATTCTTGATTCCTCTTCTTATACATACAATTGCACTAAGACTCACTTAGAGGATCAATTGAGATATGGTTCTTAATCATTAAGACCTATCATAAAACATGATAAAAGGTACTCTCCCTTCTTCTTAGAATAGAGAAACTTTTATCTTTCTGCCTACTTGATTCTTCTTATTCGTTCTACTATCGACTTAAACCTTTTCAATCAATTCAGAATTACACTTAATCTTGTAAGTATAATCACATTTACTAAACTTTTAGTAAATCATGATGAATATCTTTATTATTCTTGTGGTGGACTTGATCAACACACAACTTTGTGTACTCGATTTCCTAGTCCTTCACTTGACACTTTGTCAACGAATTAGTCTAATTTCCAAATATGAAATTTCTCATTCATCATGCAACCAAGTTGCGTGATTCCAAATTTCTGTCCAATTGAAACTTGGGCGATGAGAAACTCTCCTTATTTGGTAAACTCTTGACATTTCCATAAATAACATTATTAAAAATCACATCCATTTGTTGTAGAAATATGCAAACATCAATTTTCCATAAAGATTTCATTGCAAGGAAATAAATAAATAAATAAATGAGTCAAACCAAAATTTATTTTATTCATAAAAGCAGCGGAAAACATTTGTCCTTACAATACAAAATCAACTGAAAACTATGTAGTCAAAAGAAAATTCCTAACAACTCTATCATAACTTTCTAAGCTCAAAATCTAATCTTCAAATCCATGCGATCGAGATCCATTTCTTCGTGATTAGACTTATCTTGCTCTTTCATCAAGCTTCCTCTCTTTTCATTCATCCTTCAAAACATTCAAATGCAATCTTATCACATCATGTATTAAGAATCAACGAATAGGAACTTAATGGAGTTAGATAGTGGATTTTACCTGAAGCGCAACCATACTTTTTGACTCTCCCATCTTCTGGACTCTTCAGGCTCTTGGGGCAGACTTGTATCCAACGCCCTTTCTCTTGGCAGCAAACGCAGGTCGGTTCTCCTAGAACGTCCTCGGAAGCATGGTTGGTTGACTTTCCCAACAAATATGCTCCATTGCTTTGCCAAATCATTTCTGATTCAGCAGCAATGAGCATGTAAGTTAGGTCAATTAGGTTTTCATCATGATTCATCATATAATACTTTCTTTTGAACTCATTATATGATTCAGGAAGTGACTGCAGAACCCAGTTCACAGCCAACTTATCGGGGAATGACGCACCCAACATTATCAACCTATCGATGTGTGATTTCATTCCTAGAACGTAGGCACACACGGGTTTACCATCTTCATGTTTCATTTCCAATAGGGATTTAGTGACATTGAACCTTTCAATTCTTCGATCTTGTGGGTTAGGGAGAAGAATTGGAGGAGGTGGTGGAAGTGATGCATGATATCTTGTTCCTAGATCGAATCGTGGAATATCATCTTCATGTGGAAAGCTTGTTCCACGGGATTTCGGAAGACTATAGCTGTCGTACTTTGACATCTACAAAATGGGAGAAAAAAAATTCAAGTTAGTTGATCGATTGAGTCCTTAATAAATCACCCAAATGAGATATTAAGGCTAGGACCCAACACAATATTCCACAACTCTGGAGAGGGATGCCGTAACCCGAATTGCAGAACATTTGAAGGTAAGTGAATGACGATTCACTAATTTTCCACCATGAAAAACGAAAAACTAATTAAGTTTTAAATGCTTTGAAAACTCCTAGATACTTTGAGATTCATTGAACTTTTCAATGGCATGTTTAAATCTCGATATTCCCCTCTAATTTGTGACTGGGATGCCGAGGATCACAAAGCGGGTGTGAATAACCATGCAAACTTACATGGTGCCCCCACATATTACAGTCACCTATTCGATGTGCCGGTAAACCACACACGCTCCACCGAACTATGACAAACATTGAGTAACCCTTTGCTACCTTTGCTTAGAACCATTTAGTGTGCCGGTAAACCACACACGCTCCACTAACGTCTTTGCAAGGGTACAAAGTGTAATTTCATGGAATTGCATCAATTCACTTTTGCCTAAAGTAACTAAGATTGGGAATTTGTAAAAACATTTAGTTACTTTTGTACTTTATTATACTTATAATGGAAGGTTTCTGTCCTATCCTACCCGTTCGGCTAACGACACTCCACTAGTCAAGAGTGCGGTGGGTAAGAGTGGATACCTATTCAATCGCCATTTTATAGGCAATTTCCTTAAAGACCCCTTATAGACCAGCTTCGTGAATGAGGTCTACTAACGGTAAAACTGACTTTACTCATACATACATATATATATATATATATATATATATATATATATATATATATATATATATATATATAATGTTAGACTTTTAATGTTATATATAGTATAGGGAGTATTTTACACTTTTAAAATACTAGGTGGTCAAATTTAACAATTATACTTTTAATTCAATTAAATTGTAAACCAAAACTTTATGGATTTATTAAACCTCTTTTAATTATACACCTTAATTAATTAATAAAACCATAAGGGTGTGATATGAACTTTTCAAAACAATACTAGGGTTTTAGAATTTAACATTCCTAAATTAAACTTTTAATCAACTTTTAAATTCCAAAACTTGAGGGTAAGTTTTGAAACATTTCAAAACATTAGGGTTTCAATTATTTAAATTTCAAAATAAAAACTTTTGAGTTCAAATTTAAACTATAAAACCTAAAGGGGAAAAATTAAAACTTTTCATAACACAAGGATCAAATAACAAATAATATAAATTAAACAATTAATTTTATCATTATCTATATTTGACCTAATTTCAATTTCTTGCAAAATAAGTTACCCAATTAATACAAATAATCAAACTTTAATCATATAAGGAAGTCATTATCTAATCAATTGGTAATTATCTTTTGTTTAATCAAGGATATACTCATAAATATGTATAAAATTGGATTTTAATGACCTAAAATAGATAAGGCAAGTATCCATGAGTAAAACAGCAAGAAATCCCGAAATTCCTTCTTTCTGATGCTCGAAATCGCCGAGTACCCCTATGGACTCGCCGAGTAGGAGCCTACTCGCCGAGTCCACAATGGGACTCGCCGAGTTCATCAGGCAGGTGGGCCAAAAATCGATTTTGCAGCTTGAATAAACATACAAGGCATCAATACAATAGAAACCAATCAAGGCTCTGATACTACTAATGGGTTTTAGCCAAAAGAACATCCTATGTGCTCATATAAACCCTAATGCTTGGATCTACGTTTCTCTATTGTACATGCAATTCATCCAAGACTATAAACCCTAGATCTAGTATATGATAATCAATATAATATATGAATTAGGGTTTAGATCATACCTTGATTGTTATGTAGCAATAACAATCTCAAATCCTTCTTGTATTGACTTTAGAAAGCTTAGAGTCACAAATGTCACTCCTCTAATGGTTCACAAACACCAAGAGCAAGAGGATGAAGAAGAGAAGAGAAGGAGGCTGCCCAAAACATGTGGAAACCCTAGACAACCAGTTCACCACGTTTTTGGGGCTTAAGGGTCCTTTAAATAGTGAGGCTATTAGGGTTATCTAACAAGGAAACCCTAATTTGGATGCTTAAGCCCTAAGCAACCCATGAACTCCTTCTTTAACAAGCCTTGGACGATTTCTAATGGGTTTCCCTATAGAACTCGTCCAACCTTATATTATAAGGTAATCCATGGCCCAATTGCAATTATCTTATAATTACAATTCCAGTCCTTTAAGTTTAATTAATCTCTTTTAGTCACAAAATTAATTATCAATTAATTCTTCCAATATTAATTAAACAATATGATTTCTCCTTTAATATATTATTCTCATAATATATTAATAAATCATAATTAATCCTTTCTCTCCATAATTCATCCTATCAAGTTGCTTTGGTGAAGGCAACCCAAAAGGACCATGCACCATCGGGTCAAGTACATACCAAAATAGTTATGGACTTAGACACTAATCTAACACTATCGAGTCGTGAGGTTGCAAAATTGGGCCATACACCATCTTGGGAGGAGGGTACGGCCGTACACATGGGTGTACAGCCGCACACCCACCCCATAACCGCACACTCGGGGTGGTGGGTCACCCACCCCTATAAATATGAGGAGACCCCCTCTCTTTCACTCTTTTCTTCCTTTGGCTGCACTCTACTACTTTCTCTCTCTAGAATCTTCATCCAAGAATCCTCTAAAGGCATAAAAATGTAAGTGATTCATCCCCTAGCTCGTTATACTTGAAAGATCCCTTGATTCTTCATGTTTTTATCCTTGTTCTTCATCATTTGAAGGTGTACGGCCGCACACCTTCATAAGGTCGGCCATACACACCTTAAAGGCTCTCCAAAGTGAGAGTTTGGCGCCTATCTTATAGTTGGACTTGGTATTAGCGTTAATGCACCTCAAAATTAACATCTTGGGCATGGAGAGTGTACGGCTGCACACCCTTTTGTATGGCCGCACACACACCGTTAGGGCCGTACCCCCACTTTGATGTTCATATTTGGCCTCAAACTTGCAAAAACCACTAAGTTTGGGACCTATAACACTCCTTGGATGCTAGTAGGACCTTGGAAACACCTCAACAACACTTTCCTTCATGGTGTACGACCGTACACTCATGGGCCGTACACACCCTTAGGGTGGCTGTACACCTCCCTCATTCGATCACATATGGTTTCGACACTTAGTTCAAGTATTTCCGGGTCCTCAGAGTGGTTTCCTATCATGTTTAGCCATGAAATACCCTAATCTAATACATATATATGTTATTATATGTTAAATAGGATCCATTTGCATACGAAACTTCAGTTGACACTCAACATCTGTACCGATCTTACACTCGAATCCTACGTCAAACTGTGTGTTCATACCCCTACGCCTTTATGCTTTTTAAACGTTTTCAAAAAGGGGGGGGGGGGAATACAAGCCAAACACAAATGATTTTTCCATAAATCAATAACTTATGCAATTCATAAAAACCAACGGTTTAATAGCGTATTTAGATACTTATCCCTTTTGTATCATGCAGAGCATAAGGGTCATTTTCTAATCAAAATTGCATAGCTTTCAAAACATATCAAAAACATAACTTTTCAGTCAAACTATAATAGGTATAAATTGGGAACTTCTTTACCAGTTTGATAGATACGAATTGCTTACATGGTTGAACAAATAAACTATGACATATTTAGTTTATGACACACATTACAAGAGTACAACAGTTAATAACTATTTAAGTATAATTATTTCTACTCTACAAGACATACCTCAAATTCAAATACAAAGGAACATTTCGTTTTCATATTATTATTCGTAAAGTCGTTAACATAGTTGGGAGACACGTCCTTAGTCGCTTACAACATTAACCTAAGTGTAGGACTACTCTTATGAACCAGAGTCTCCTCGCGGGAGAACATGGCTTTTGTGTATAGATCTACACGGGATTGACTATCCAGCACCTTGCTGCTAGCTACAGTCGGACCGACAGGTCTACGGGTGACAAATGACATAAAGGATATCGGCGTCCATTACATGTCATATCAAGTTTAAGTATGGTCATAAAACTCGCCAATAGTACGACAGATTTACGTAATAATACACTTCTCACAAACATTTTCTTTAATATCATAGGTATGAATAATACTTATGCCTCATCGTTTCAGAGCCATTAAAGCAACAAAACCAATACAAGGGAAAATAAGGTATTTTCCCAGTTAAACTTCAAGTACCTTACATACTAGTGGGAGCCAGGGTTTTCAAACAAGAACTTGCATACTAGTAGTAACCGAACATACAAACTATCACGTTTCTTACACTACAAAGGACCTAGCAACAAACATTCATGGTTAGTTCTATAACCCCTTAGTTTATACATCAGGGTTATTTATAAAGAATGTCTGATAGATTGTGAAGTATGTGGCTTCCGCCTCATTCCCTGTTCCTTGTTTGGTTGTGGGCTTAGGGCAGATCCACATAATCCACTGTCTGTTCGATGTTGGATTATAGGTGACTAGTATGAACTAAGTGGTGATAGAAGGGAACTGGTTTCTTCTTACTTTTACTAAAAAAAATTGGATTTTCTGGGAATGCAAAAAAGCATTTACATAAATTTAGTGACTAGTTTTCATTACAAAAACATGCTTATGAACTCACCAGCTTTATGCTGATACGTTTTTAAAATCGTTTGTATTCTCAGGACACCAACATACAGGTACTTTTTTCTAGCTTTTGAGAAGACGAATCCCATGGACTCATATGTTTGCTTATTATACTTTTGATGTGTACAAACCTTGTATCAAACAAATGTAAATATTCATATTATATTGTAATGGTTGTGTTTACTATGATTACGATGATGCAATTGTTGTGATACTACATATGATATCATCCACTTCCGAATGTTTCTGCCGTTCGCTTGACGGTTCGAGGGTGTAACAAAATATGACCAAGACGCCCTTCACTGGCACTTGTGAAATGGGTGAAGGTTTGTTTAATCTTATACACACTGATGTGTGTGGACCATTCAGAACCGCTACAAGGGATGATAACCGCTTCTATGTGACTTTTACTGATGATTATAGTAGGTATGGCTATATCTACTTAATCAAGCATAAATTAGAAACCTTTGAAAAGTTCAAAGAGTTTAAGTAAGAAGTGGAGAATCAATTGGGCAGGAAGATAAAGATGTTGCGATCCGACCGAGGAGGAGAGTATCTTAGTATCGAGTTCCTTGACTATCTTAAGGAATGTGGAATTGTTTCACAATTGACGCCACCTAGAACACCACAGCTTAATGGTGTGGCTGATAGGCACAATATAAATTTTCTAGACTTGGTTCATTCCATGATGAGTCGAGCTTCGTTAGCTATCTCATTTTTGGGGTATGCCTTAGAGGCTGTCGCCCATATCCTTAATCTAGTCCCTACTAAAAAGGTTTCCAAAATACCTCACGAGATGTGGAAAGGGAAGGTTCCCTCGTTAGACCACATCAAAGTTTAGGGTTGCGAGGCTTTCATGAGACGTGAGTCTCATGACAAGCTCGAACCTCGGAGTGAGCGATGTATTTTCATCGGCTACCCGCATAAGTCCTTTAGATATCTCTTCTATAGACCGAGTGACAATGTTTTATTCGTTGTGAGGAGAGGAGTCTTTCCTGAGAGAGAACTCATATGCCAAGGGGATAGTGGGAGGCAAATTAACCTTGAAGAGCTTCAAGATTCAAGCGGTGAAGGAACCTTAAACACTAGCAATCAACCTGAGGAGGAAACTCCGGTTAAGCCAATTGACGAGTCTGTACCTCTCAGGCGTTCCAATAGAGTTAGTGTTCCACCTGTGTTATATGGTTTTCATATAACAGCTGAAGTTGATACATTTATCAGTGTTAGCAGAAATGAGACATTTAACATATGCTTCCACAATTGGTTTGATCATGTATGCTATGACTTGTACTCAACCTGATGTGGCCTTTGCTTTGAGCATGGTCTGCAGATATCAAGGGAACCCTGGTAAAGCTCATTGGACTGCGGTTAAGAACATTCTTAGGTACCTGTGGAGGACTAAGGACTGGGTCCTTACTCTCAGTGGGAGTGATGACTTGAGAGTAACAGGGTACAGTGACGCAAGCTTTCAAACCAACAGAGATAATTTCCGCTCTCAATCGGGATAGATATTTACCCTAAATGGAGGTGCATTTATATGAAAAAGTTCCAAGTAGGAGACTGTAGTTGATTCAATGTGCGAATTAGAGTATATAGCAGCAAGCGAAGCATTGAAGGATATGATATGGTTGAAAAACTTAATCGGAGACCTTGGAGTCATTCCATCCATAAAGGAATCTATGGAGATTTTTTGCGATAATGAAGGGGTAGTTGCCTTAACCAAGGAATCGAGAGATCATGGAAGATCTAGGCATATCGACAGAAAATATCACTTCATAAGACATCAAGTAGAAGAAGGACACCTCGTGGTGAAGACGATATTGTCAGAGGACAACCCGACAGACCCTTTTACAAAGGGATTGACTATGGTTAAGCACTTGCCGCATGCAAGGGGCATTGGGCTAACAGGTGATATTAATTTTAGTGATTAGATAGACTGAAACTTGTAATAGCTAAATTGTAATTGACATTTGATGATCAATAAAAGGAGTTTTATTTATAAGTAAAGTTACTGTCTTGTGTCAATCATTTACTATTGTTTCACTTTGCATGTTTTGACTTCCAAAATAATAAGACTTACTCAAACCACCCATAGTCGATCATATGTTGGAAGTAGGTATAAAAAAGACTGTCATGAGTTGGCTTGTAGATTGTCTATGGCATTAGGCATAGCAACAATTTGCTACACCATTCATGAGTACTTCTGAAATAAGACTTGAGTATTGGATCAACCCGCGCTCACTTGAATCACTTCATGGAATTTATCACGAGTGATCGTGAGACGATAATATCATATAAGTCTTCAAACCTACATATATATATATATATATATATATATATATATATATATATATATATATATATATATATATATATGAGTTGTTGACTATGAATTAGTTGTGCATTGATGATACGAAAACACATTAGTAGCTTGATGTTATAAAACATATCGTTACGCATGATTTAATGAGTAGATAGTACAAGCATATAATGTTGAAGTTTATATGTTCCCTTTTATCCTAAGAGGACTAAAAGTGATATCTTGGGCCCCTCGATGATTCTGTTTTGACTTATGTGCCAGGCCCGATCAGAACTAAATTGATGTGTTCAGTTATGTTCTACGCCAGACGAATTGGAAATCGGGAAACAAACCGCTGGACAATAAGTTTGACATTGTTCCATGTATTTTTCCAGCTGATATCTTGAGAATAGAGGATTATATGATCCCTTATCTAAAGGATGCGTCACTGACTGGATCAGAATTGACATCGGCTATTGAAAGCTTACGATCGCTAAGTCGGATCCTGAAGTCACATTGGCAGATATAGTTATTAGACTTATCCAAGTGGGAGACTGTTGGATTTGGTGTCTAAGCCTATAAATTATAACTAGGATGTACTTGACCCGATAGTAGCATGGTCCTTTTGGGTTGCCTTCACCAGTGCAATTTGATAGGATGGAATTTTGAGAAGAAGGTTATTTATGGTGTATTAATATATTACAAGTATATATATTAATATGAATTTATTTAATTAGTATTGATCAATAATTAATTTGGAATTAATTTTGTGATCAAAAGAGACTAATTAAATATATGGGGATTGATTACGTAAATCAATGATTCTTATAATGTGGGCTAATGATCCATGATTATGGGCTAAACCAATAAGATAATCCATGGAGGTTAAACCCATAGAACATAAGAATGTGAAAAGTCATGGAGCATTAGGGTTTACAAAGTGTAACCCTAGCATTTACCACATTAAATAGACCCCCCATGAGCCAAAATCGGCTACACACTCTTTTGAGTAAAGTAACTTATTCTATTAAAGCCTCCTCTTGGATATTGGTGTTTGTGAACCATTATAGGCATCACACTTGAGGTGCTCAAGCTTTCAAAGGTCAAGAACTCTACCCTGCTCAAGAGGTAAGCATCCAAAATAAGTTTTTATTATATAGCTTCAATTGTATGCTAGATAGGGTGAATGCTTTGGAAAAACAAAATGCATGTATAATTAGAGAAAACATAGATCCAAAGCATTTAGGTTGCATGTGCACCATAGGAGTGTTATAATGCTCAAAACCCAACATGATTTGCATTCCACGATCCAATCGTGGAACAACATCTTCATAAGGAAAGCTTTTACCAAAAGATTCGGGAAGAACATAGTTGTAAGAAATTGACATCTACAAGGGAGAAATTCTAGTTAGTTGATTTAAGTCCTTAATATAACACCCAAATGAAATATTAAGGCTAGGACCCAACACAATATTCTGTAATTCAGAAGAGGGATGCCGTAATCCAATTGCAAAATATTTGAAGGTAGGCAAATGACGATTTACCAATTTCCACCATGAAAAACAAAAATGAATATTAGGTTTTAAATGAATTAAAATTCCTAGATTCTTTGAGATTCATTGAACTTTTCAATGACATGTTTAATCTCGATTATGCCCTTCAAGTTTGTTACTGGGATGCTGAGGATTACAAACAATGTGTGAATAAACATGCAAATATGTTTGGTACTCTCAATGTTACAAATCACCTAATTAATGTGCCGATTAACCACACACGCTCCATTGATCCATGATTAACATCAAGCTACCCTTTGCCACCCTTGTTAGTCCCAAATTTGTGTGTCGGATAACCACACACACTCCACTAATGACTTAGCAAGGTGCGAAGTGCAATTTCATGGGTTAGCATCAAATTCACATTTTTCTAAAGTAACTAAGATTGGGAATTTATAAAAAAATTAGTTACTTTATATTTCATTATACTTTTAATGAGGATTTAAATGTCCTATCAAACCCATTCGGCTAACAACCCTCCACTGGTCAAGAGTGCGGTGGGTAAGAGTGTATTTTTATTGACGATCATTTTATAGGCCCCTTCCTTAAACACCCCTTATAGACCAACTTCGTGAATGAGGTCTGCTAATGGTAAAACTGAATTTTTAACTTATACATATATAATATAATATACTTTTAATGTTATATAATATAAGGGTGTATTTTAAACATTTAAAATACTAGGTGGTTTAATCTATTAATTAAACTAGACTTTTAATTTAATTAAACTCAAACCGTATAATTGTGGATTTATTAATAATCTTTTAATTAATTATCAACAAAACCATAATTAAAAGCTTTTAATTCTAAACTTAAGTTATGAAGCCAAAAGTTTAGCTTTTAATATTTCACAATTAAAATCTTTTTAATCAAATTTTAAACTCCGAAACTTGAGGGCAAGTTTTGTAACTCTTCAAAACTTTTAGAATTCCAAAACTTGATGGCAAGTTTTGTAACTTTCCTTTTTCCATAAAAGAGACTTTACATGTTCAATAACTTGAGGGCAAGTTATGAAACTCTTCAAAGCCATTTAGATCAAGTTTTGTAACTTTTCAAGACTCTTAGAATTCATAACTTAAGGAGTTAATTTGTTTTATGAGTTAGACTTTTCATATCCATAACTTATGGAGGTTTCATGAACTCTTTAGATCAATCTTTTAAATTAATGAAATAATCAAATAATTTTATCTTCAACTACTTTGACCTAATTCAAGCTCATATAGCGCTAGCAAAATAATTCAAATTTTACAAATAATTATTTTTTTTCATAAAATCAAGTAATTGTCTTAAAATTTGACAATCATCATGTTATTGGATGGGGATAGTCATTACCATATTATTAAAATCAAATTTTATGAACCAAAACAAATTGTGGTAATGATCCTAATTCAAAATAGGTCAAAAACTCAAAAATTCTTCCTTCTGATGATCCAACTCGTTGAGCCAGGCAATGGACTCATCAAGTTCATGACTATAATCATCCAACTCGTCATGTTCATGCTGATAGAAATATTTTTTTTTCATTTTGCTTCAACTTTGAGCAATTAGCCATGCATGAATATAATAGAAAACTAACCTAGCTTTGATACCACTGTTGGTTTTTATGTACTCTAACATTCCTACGGTGCACATACAACCCTAATGCTTTGGATCTAAGTTTTCTCTAATTATACATGCAACATTGGTTTCCAAAGCATGAAGCCTAAACTAGCATACAAAATTTCATATATGAATCATAAAATAAGTAAGAAGATTACCTTTTGATGTAGCTAGTAGAACTTTGACCTTAAGAGAGCCTAGCACCCCAAATGTTGTGCCTCAAATGTCTTACAAGAAACCAAGAACAAAAGGAGGAACTTGAGAGAGAGGTTTCGAGACACAAAAATCGTCTAGAGCTTCTTAGAATTACCAGTGCACGCTTTTTGGCTTAGGAGATATATATGTATATATATATATGTATATATATATGTATATATATATATATATATATATATATATATATATATATATATATATATATATATATATATATAGTGTAGAATTCCTAGAGTCATATGTAACACTAGTTCTTACACTTAGGATTTATGATCCATAACATATATGGACTAACTTTTTATGGACTCTCACATAAACTTAGTCCATCATGGATCAATATCCCAAACCATATGTATCAATGATTTACATAATTAGTCCCCATTAATTTAATTTGTCTCTTTTGATCACTAAATTAATTCCAAATTTATTCTTGATCAATACTAGTTAAATAATATGATTTCTCAATTAATATGTTATGCTTATAATATATTAATAAATCATAATAACCTCTTTCTGAAATATTCATTCTGTCAAATTGTTCCAGAGAGTTGCAACCCAAATGGACCATGCTTATATTGGGTCAAGTACATACCAATCATAGTTATGGGCTCAGACACCTAATCCAACAAATGTATGGTTAGATAAGAAAGATATTTTTTAAATACCTAAATATGGTAGAAAGAGATAGGATATGATCATATAAAAGAGTATGTATGTATGTGTGGATGTTAATGGTATTATGTAGAATACCTAAGAGATGTTAGAAAAAGATAGAGATTAAGTAGCTAATGAGTTAAGCACTATATGAGTAGTAAATGATATCTTGATGAGATAAAGAGATAGATTGTCCATGAGATAAGTGTCATGTGATGATTCATATGAAAGATTAACATAAGTATAGAAAGATTATTCCTTCAGGAATATGATTATGCTCCCTATGGGGAAAGAGATGATGATTCCATCAGAAATATAGACAGATTATTCATATAAGAATAGGTTATGTGTGGTTAGATAAGATTGATAGATTTAAGAAGACGACAAATAACCTAAAATAAAAAGTAAACAACAAATAAAGTTAAAGGATAAGATAGGTGTATCACACTATTGTGTTGTTGCAATAGCAGATCATTTACACAGAATAACGAAGTCTCATCAGCGTATGGTTTTAAACGCTGAATCATTAACTTCTTTTATTATAAGAATAATAGGCAAGAGTGGATAGTGTGTGTAATAAGTCACGGTACATGATATACCTATCATCATAGATTTTTCAAATTCTCATTAGTTTCTGGCTTCATATGCTGAATCATGAAATTCTAAAGAAGAATATATGGCGAGAATGGATTGATGCGTGTGATAAGTTATGGTACATTGCCTAACCATCGGCACATACTTTCGAACTTTTATTAGTCTCTAGTATTGCATAGTGAATAATCAAGTTCTTAAAAAGAAGATTTGTAGGAGAGAAGTAGGATGTCTCAATCATGCTGAGGTGAAATCAATGTGAATCTTTGACAGTGATAACCCATCGACAAGAAATGGTTTAATCCTTTCATCATAGAGTTAGTTGCAGTCTAGAATCAAAGATTCACCGTCAATTCGTAATTGTACCATGTCACACCTCAGTCTAGGAGGTCAAGGACATGAATAAACCTTTTTCATTTAAGGACCAGACAAGTATCTCTTACAATGATGACTATACAATCAAGGTAAGCTATTGGGTTATGCTCAATGTTTCAACAAAACATGCATGAGACTTGATGCATACGACAAGCATGCTTCTAGGGACGAGATTCCGGTAACATACGATTAACAAAGAAAATAAACACCTAAGCCTTTCTATAATTTTCTAATTTGGTCCAGACAATCTCACTTTGAAGGTTTAGACAATGCTAGATAATCAGCATGAGTGGGTTACTCAATGTCATCTCAATAGATGGTATCGCCGATGAGATGCTTAAATAGATTTAGGCAGATACAACATCATGCTTCTAGGGACACTATCTAGTCAAAATTAACATACTTGGTGCAAGACATGCCGCCGTCAAATCATGAAAGGTACAATGATTTTAGAATGAGTAGCCACACCAGGTGAAGCATATGTTTCAACTTCAAAATTCATATTACTACATGATTTTTGTTTTTTCTGCTTAGTTGCCTTTGTCAAACTTGATTGCTCCCCTCAAATTGGGGTTAATTTCTTTCAATACTATGAGATGCTCTGTCAACACAATGTATGATCATAAAGCATGACCTTTCTCGTTAGTTTCATTAAAATGGTGCAATGAAATTGCAAATCTTGAACCAAATATGTATTGACACATTAGGTAGAACGTCACCAAGACCCATTTGAAATTATCATCACATGATCAAATATTGATGCTATCTCTTGTATAACTTTAAAATTAGTGCTTGAGACCAAAGAAATCTGAACACACAAAAATATACAATTATTAGACACTTTAGGGGGTAAATAAGTTCTAATGTTCATAAATAATTTGAACATCATGCACAACGTTGAATTCTCCCCCGGAGTTGAATTATTAACTCCATTTCCATACTTGAGTGCATTCTCCCCCTTATATTTCTATCAAGTCGATAGAAAATATACACTTGAAACACCTTGCTTTGAACACCTGCACGTGCTTGTTTTCAAATTTAAAGTATAACTATAAAAGCAAAATAAAAAAGATAAACAAACCAAAATAAAATAAATGTAACGACTATGAACGAAAATACACAAAAAAATCTTAAAAGGAAATTAATTAAAAATTTAGAAAATAGAACTTATAAAAATAAAATAAACACAAGAGACAAATTTTAAACGAATAAAATCAATTGGAGAGAGTTTAAACAAAACGAAAAATGATTAAACTTTGGAAAAACAAATTTATTTATTTATTTTATTTTTTTATAATACCTTAAAAAACTTAACAAATGGTTAATAATGCATACCATCAAGGACCAATTTCGTGATGACAAGACTTCATCAAACACTAACCCAATTCTAGTTTGAAATTCATCATATAATATGGACCCAAGCCAAAGCTTCAAGGACAATTGAAAGTGCCAAAACAATGGACAACCTTTTCCTTTCAAGCAAGAACTTATTTGTGGGTCCATCTGAAACTTTACTTCCTCATACAAGCAACATACCATATTCTTTGACATGCCTTTTACTGGGATAATGACTTGAAAAGGTAATAGACTTTCTATTTTGTTCACATTTAGCCACTAAAATTTTTCATTATCTATTTGCCAATGAACTATGGGAACTGTTGACATTTTACCCTTATGACCGACAACAGTCGGTCATAAGGGTAATATGTGAACAATTTCAATAGTTCAGTGGCAAATAGATAATGAAAAAAGTTTAGTGACTAAATGTTAACAAAGTTGAAAGTTCATTTCCCTCTCAAATTATCCTAATATAATACCCCGAAAAAGGTATAAAAAACCGAAATACGAAACCAATATTATATGTATAAGTTTTATGTTATAAAACTATGCAATATTATATGCATAAAAATTATCCTAATATTATATGTATGAATTTTTTAATATAAAATTATGCAACATATAAATTGACATACATTAAACCATATACATTGTTTATAAAAGAATACATACATACATTGATACACTATATATGTTGTTATACTCTATGTATTGACATACATCATATTAGTATATTTACTATTAAAAAGGATATCGAAAATTTCATATTACACACAACATACATTTAGAAGTATTTTTAATATTATTATTTTTTTAAATTTTTCTTATGTAACTTATGTTAACATATACATACATATAGTTGAAAACATACATACGGTAAAACACATACATACGGTCAAATATATAGATACATAAATGGTACATATTATATTACAATTTCAAAAGTAGCCCCCGTATATAAAAAGTTATTATAGGAATTCTCCCTCCTTAGTTAGAAATTTTTTAATTTTATTTTTTTCATTTTTAACGATTGTATTTTAAAAATAAAATGATATAACATTAATTTGTTTGTGAGTTTAAAGCATCTTATTTTCATTAAAGAAGAAAAACGATAAAGAACAATATGGGATTTTTACTTTAAACATACACACAATATCTTTTCTTGACAAGTTTTGTACAAGAAACACACAAATTCAAATATAAACTGAAACTGCCCAACAAACTAACCAACAACGTCTAAGAGAGGAAAAGAAGTTGATTCTTTAATGAAACTAAACATAAACATCAATTTTAAATCTATTATCAATAATTATTGGATTTACATTATAGTCTTTATAGAGATTTCAAGCTAACTTACATCAGCTCAAACATGAAGTTGAGCATCGATATTCAGATAGAATCTAAACACCCTATTGGTAGCCAATATAGTTAGATTAGGTGTGTAAGGTCAAAACTAAATTGATATAACTTTATGAACTAAAAACAAAATACTTTTTAGGTAGCCCTTAATAACTAGAAATAGTTAGGAACAACTTAAGGAGCGTGATGAAATAATTCGTTTTTTATACCTTTTTCGGAGTATAATATTAGGATAATTTGAGAGGGAAATGAACTTTCAACTTTGTTGAAATTTAGTCACTAAACTTTTTTCATTATCTATTTGTCACCGAACTATTGAAACTGTTCACATTTTAACCTTATGACCGGCTGTTACCGGTCTTAAGGGTAAAATGTGAACAATTTCAATAGTTCAATGACAAATAGATAATGAAAAAAAGTTTAGTGACTAAATGTAAACAAAATCAAAAGTTCATTACCCTTTCAAGTCATTATCCCTTTTTATTTGACAACAACAATACACATGATACTTCAAAATTGCAGCTTTGAAATACTCTTTTTCTTGTCAGCTTTTTAGAAAATGTTTAAAGCTTGCTCTCTAGTATTTTTTCACATGATACTGTTCATAAAACTAGCGAAAACTAAAAGGCAGCACAACTATATAAGAAAAGCATAGTAAATAACACGAGTATTAGATTGGATCAGCGTAAAAGCCATGCATTTTAGCCTACGATGGCTTAAATCCATGCAATGACCTTTTCAAACAAAGCTAATGCTGCAAAATTTGCAATTAAAACTAAGTGGCTATGAGGTTTATGACCATCGAAACTCTAATACGTTCTAAAGTCAGAATTTGGTCTTTTATCAAACGCATTGAATCTAGGAATAAAAAGGAGAGTTTTGAAGATTTAATTTTTAGTCCATGGTTAGATCTTAAAAAAATAATTACTAGAATACCCTTGTATGAAACCGAAGACTTTTTCTAGTCCAAATTGGAAAATCTGTAATTTACCTACACTTTGTTCATTAGATAAATATGAAATTAAAACCATATGTACTGGTGTATTTAAGAAAAGAAAATATGTAGCGGAATAGATGAAAAACCCATGTGCAATGTTCCTTGATAGAAGACTAAAACACAGGAAAATACCGTGTATAGACATTATTTGGGGTTGAATTCCAAAATATAGACACAAAAAATTAAATTCTCGGGTATAGACATAGATTCTGCGAAGGTAGCTCCACACAATGGCAAAATAGTAAATAAATGAGGAAATTAAAAAAAAACTCAAGATCCATTCCACGGAGCTACAATGGATTCCGCCGAGCTCCGAGGAATGGATCTTAAGAATGAAAAAAAAATCTCCTCCAATGATTCTTTTATGTAAACATCTCCAATTAAAAGACCAATTTTTTCACCTCACATTCATTACAAACATTGTCAAGAAAAATTCATACTATCATAATCTTTTCTTGAAAATAATTAGTTGGGAAATGAATATAAACCCCGAAGAATCAATTTGAAAAAAAAAATCTGAAGACCCAATCCTTGGAGCTCCGCGGAATGGATTTTGAGTTTTTTTTTTTAAATTTTTTTATTGACGATTTTGTCATTCCGCGGAGCTACAGTCGGAATCCATGTCTATACTCATAAATTTAATTTTTTGTGTCTATATTTTGAAATTCAACCCCAAATAATGTCTATAGCTGGTATCACCTTCACTTTTGTCCTGGTAAAACAATGAGAATAAACTTTTCTCATACCCTTTTTCAGAATTCGACCAAAATGCCCAGTTTGACTTTTAGGGAGGCAACAAAATTATGAGACTTGTTGACATTTATTTTCTGCAACATCTCAACATCCTTGTAGCTTTTACAATTAATTAATATGACAGTTGCTACATGACATTGCTACATGACATAATTGACTTTGGCATTTCCTTTTGATAGATGACCACACCACCCTTATACATGCGTTTCTTTCTAATTGTATTGATTAGTATCCAAAAAGAAATAACTTCCTATATAACAAGGGATTTGCTAACACGTGCCCTAAGGGAACATATAAGATTAATTGAAGTATTAATTATGAAGAATACTACCATAATCAAATTTGATAAACATTAATTATAAATAATATTCTTTATAATTAATGTAATTTACATTTAATTATTGTAATATTTCTTAGAATTAATACTTCAATTAATGCTTCTTATATGTGCCCTTAGGAAATATATTAGAAAATCCCATATAACAAAGAGACCTAAGCAAGAAAATATATCTCCTTGTATACACATGCAACACTATCCTTCCTTTTTTGTCATTGCTTTTCAGATTTATCTCCTTGTCTTACAACACTTGTGTTTCTTTTCTTGTGCCAAGTCTTGTCTTTTTTCACTCTAAAATCCCACATGAAACATGAAGACCATGCTTTTCTTGACCTTTTTCTAAAACACCAATGTCACACCCCAAAACCGATAACGGCGGAATACGCTCCAGGGTGGAGGACGTCATGTACAGTATCATCACAATTGCATAATAGTAAAAGCAAGAAAACAACAACCATTTCATTTACATAGTGAGTTTAAATACAAGTGTGTTCTGTAAAGTTTCAATAGACACCAAAATTAAAACAAAAATAAGAGATGGAATCTTGTATGCTCCATCTTCTCCAAAATACTGCACCTATACCTGTCTATGTTTGACCTGAGGATACAAGTTATTTTCTAAACGAGTATCAACATAAAGCTGGTGAGTTCATAAGAATTTAATGTGGTTGATGTATAAAATGTTTTAAAACTTATAGTGTGAAAAGCTGTAATTTATGTTTATAAGTAGTAGAAAAACCTAGAAAATCCTATATTTTCCAGAAAGTACATTGTAAGTGAAATCCTTTAAGTTGTGTGTAAGTTTTATCCTTGAAAATCTTTAGATGTAAAAGTATAGTAGTAAATCTCCAGTATGTAGTGTGGATAAGGAAAAGTTATGCCTGTTGTCAGTAGTAGTGGTGCAAACATCCATTAGTAATAGATACTTACTTACTTCGGGATGTTAGCTTAGACTTTAGTCTTAGTGTATTAATGTGGATATAAGTGTATTCCTTTATGTGACCAATAGTGTGAGAAATAGAGAGTCTGATGACCTTCCCGGTCATACGTAGTGTAGTGACGTAGTGCCACCCCTGAGCCTGGTCGGCTCGGACTGTAGTTAACATTCGGGATATAATAGTGTATGCCCCGTATAGATCTATACATGTAGTGTCGCCTTCCTTCCGGAAAGCCCTGGTCATAAGATGTAAGCGCGGTAGAGTGTCTCATAGATGGATAGTGTATTATACTATGGATTAGTGTTTTCTCTTGTATTATAGAGTAGTAGTAGTAGTCTTTTTTATAGTTCATAGAGTGTTCTCTTATACATGTATCATGGTGTAATAATAATGGTTATAGCGTGTATAGTAGTAGGGGTAACGAGTCGTAGTAGTAGCCTTAACTATACCTATTATAGTTAACTTAGTGTGTATGGTTCTCGGCATTTGTATAACAAAGGTATTGAATATGATGAAGACTTTTATATCTAACACCAATATGCATGATATATAACTAAGAAATCAACGACAGTCGGACGGATAAAAAATACCCTAAGACCAAATCAAGCAAGAACAGGAAATAAGGCGAGCTATCGGTCCTAAGTCCTTCAAGTCTTACTTATATAAATATATTAATGTAGATAAGAAAAGTAACTTAAACACAGTTTGAAAATAATTTAATAACAATTTAACAAAAGAATGGATTTAGATATTGAAATCAGTTTTGTTCTCAAAGCAGTTTTAAAAATGTAGAAATCTTTTATAAAGCATAGTGATAAATCACATGTGATTTGTACTATGAATTGTAAATCACATGTGATTGATTTCCATAAATTGTACATTTGACTTGTATCCCCCCCCCCCCCCCGCCCAAAACATGTAAAAACAGTTGAAAAGGTTCATTAAGGGGTATGAACTCACCTGAAACGAGTAAATCGTGTAAAAGTGTTGGTTGAGCGTTTGGTGTCAAGTAAGGACTTGTACACCCTCTATGACCCTAATAACATACGAGATATATGTTTTACAAGTAATTAGTGACTTATACTCTTATTAAAACATTCAGACATCCTAATTTGATTTAAGGTCTTATGGTTGAGTGCTAGAAGGTTAATGAGTTGTATGGAAGGAGTGTATGACCTCACATTGGAGTTTACTCTCCTAAAATCCACCCTAAGTGAGTTTACGGTTGGGAGGCCACATCCCCTATGAGTTTATGGCTGTAAACTCATGGGAGGAGTGTTTTTGATAGCTTTCAAGACTCATGTGCATTTAGAAGTGGTTCTAGGGATTTATACAAGACTATAGGGGTGTTTAAGGGTCCAAGAGCTTACTCCCTTGGAGTTTACGGCCCAAAGGCCACTCCTTGGGAGTTTACGGCTATAAGCTCTATGGCTTAGGCCGTGAGCTCGTGTGCACCCTCCAATCTTTGATTTTCAAGTCCTTGTTTCAATCCCAACAATTTCTAGTGAAGGTATAGGGCCATTTAGGGGACTTAAGCTCTCAT
The DNA here is from genome assembly GCF_002870075.4 of Lactuca sativa. Classification (NCBI taxonomy): domain Eukaryota; kingdom Viridiplantae; phylum Streptophyta; class Magnoliopsida; order Asterales; family Asteraceae; genus Lactuca; species Lactuca sativa. Next base: position 164,196,015 of record NC_056623.2, on the reverse strand, counting down.
TTGACATGATATGGGGGATTTTACGGCCTAGGCATGTGCTTGGGCCGTAAACTCTAGTTTGCCCCTCAAATGATGATGTTTAATTGTCCCAAAATCGAAATGGAAATTCCCTAAGCCATATCTCAAGCCTAAACATGATTTGGAAGTGTTTTTGGGACATTTTTGCATGGTTAAAGGGTGTTTACGGCCTAAGCATGTTTGGCCGTAAACCCTCTTTTATACCCTAAAAATTATAGTTTTGAGGTTTAAACACTCCTAGGTAAATTCCCCAACTAGTATCTAAGCTTAAAAGAAGGAAAATTGGGACATTTGGCACCATTTTAGGTGTTTACGGCCTAAGGAGGTTCTTAGGCCGTAAACTCCCTTTTTCCAGCTTTCATGAGTGATTTTTTGGGTTAAAACACAATTCAATGATGTCTAGAACAAGTTAGGACAAGAGGACTTACGTTTTGGAGGCGGAAATTGCAGTTTTTGGGGTCGAAATTAAGCTAGAGAGAGTGTAGAGAGAGAGAGAGAGTGGAACTTGAGGGGTAAAAGAGTTCTAGGAAGTGTCCCACCTTCCTTATATAAGTTTCGGGTGTTGCACCCGGTATACAACTACCCGATGCTAAAGCTTAACGAGGTTTAAACTTTTTACCCGGGTTAAATGGTTGATATAATATAACTTTATTCCATTAAATGGAAATGAAAATTATGAGTTATAATTATTTTGCTATGATAATAATCACATGAAATATAAATAAATAAATAATTATTTATTTATTTGACGACCCCAAATTACGGAACTTTTTATAAAATGACGTATTCCGTTAGTGGATACAGATTAATATAACGGAATAAACTTTGGGTTGTCACAACCAATGGTGCCTCTTGAAGTCACTGTGATTACTATAACAAAAAACCCCTTTCTTTTTTTAAAAAATTATGTGGATTTGACTGCTTCATTTAAAGATAAATTCTTTCTTCTTGCTTTGATGTTCAATGACTTTTTTTTAATAGAATCATGCAACAAAAAAACTTTGAAAACCAATGAGAATGACATTTCCCATACTTTTTTTTTGAAAAATGATAGAAATACCCCTGCAAACCAACTTTTGCTTCATTGAGAATCCGTTGAAAACAATAAAGACCGAAATGCCCATGTTTCTCTATAGAGATTACTTCTGATAATGACAACACACAAAACTATTGTGGATTTTTGACTTTGTTCCTTAGCAGCTTTGACTTTGTGAAAGAAACCAACATACTAAGAAGTTCAACTATGCATCCAGTTATTCATGAAATCAGCTAGACAACCATATGTCCTTTTTCTGTTTCGAAAAAACTACCACTGCTGTTTTCTTCCATTGGATAGCTTTGACAAATCTTTGAAGCTCTTGAGAGTGACTTTCAACTTTTGCTCTAGAGTTCTAGTAACCCATGCGCTTGTACTTTTCTTTGACCTAAATATAGCTAGAGAAACCATACTTCCAATTTACTGCTAAAGCTGACACAACATGCAAAAAGAGACCTACAAAATAGATGCAACATGATATAACTAGGTTTGAGATGGTTAGTCTCCCAAGAAGCAAGAGTAAGAAGCATGTAATGGAGCAATTTTCTGATATATTCCTTAATAACAAGTTACAGTCCTATAAATACCAATGCAACAATACTGCAATCCTAATTCTACTCAAATATGTAAACGTGCAAGTTATTCCAGGGAACATGGGTAGTTCCTTGTATCCTGGAGAAATGCATGCAGACTAAAAAGGGAAATGGCGCTAGTGGTCACTGATTGACCATATCTTTAGTCTTGGAGTCAACTGGGTCTTCTAGTAATTCTCTTGGGTGGATTGTTTCCTTGGGCTATTGTTGGTTGGACTTCCTGATTGGGCTGGATCGCATCAATACTCCCTCCCTCGAAATTGGACTTGTCCTCAAGTCCGGTAATGAAATTTGGAAACTGTAGTTTGAATTCTCTTGAATCTTCCTAGGTTGCTTCAGATGGATCTTGGTGTTTCCATTAGATGAGCATTTGGTTAATTTGTGGTTCTATTTGTCGGTGTTGGAGGACCCACTCTGGAACTGGAATGTCTTTTGTAAAATCGGAAAGCCATTCACTTGGAAATTATGTGGCTGTTTTTTGATCATGGCTCTATTTTAGGAGAGATACGTGAAAGACGAGGTGGACTCGTGACATGGGAGGAAGTTCTAGTATGTATGCGACTGGCCCGATTCGTTCCAGGATCTTATAAGGTCCGAAGAACCTTTTAGAGAGCTTTTGACTTTCTCTTGCTGCTACTGAATGTTGTCGGTAATTACGGAGGCGGAGATAAACCAGATCACCCACTTGAAATTGTTTGTCCATCTGTTTCTTGTTGGCTTGTTTAGTCATCCGGTCCTAGGCTTGTGAAAGGGCTATTTTAAGAAGTTCGATGAGACGTTGATGTTCTAGAAGAGAGGCATCAATGGATGCTGTACTGTTGGAGCCTGAAGTATAGTCGTGAATGGTAGTTGCATCACGTCCGTACGTGGCTTTGAATGGAGTCATGTGGTGTAACACCGTAAATTTCAAAACAATTTTTCGCATTTTATAAAAATATAATTCATTTAATATTCATAAAAACATCAATGTTTGAAACTCAATCCATGCCATATAAAAATCCCAAGATCTCATAACATAAAAATTTCGTGTGTGTGTACCGATCAAGCCGACGCCTTCCCATGGTCATCACTAGTACCCGAAACAAATAACACCAAACACTGTAAGCACAAAGCTTAGTGAGTTCCCTAAAATACCACACATAGCACATATTAGCCAGTCGAGGCTATAACTCTGTGGGTCCGTGGACCCTACTCCGTGAACCCTCTGGTTCTATCTCTGTGAACCTTCCGGTTCCAACTCTATAAACATGCACAACATAAATCACATAGAAATAATGCGGTACAACACATAACATACATATAGCATTCAAATACTCTGTCACATAACTCTGATTACCTACTCAAGGTAAAGTATAGTGAGAAGACTCACCTTGCGTATCTCGATAACTCGCAAATCCCTGAATCACTCGTGCTCGATCCCCCGAGCTATAATCCTCCTATAATACAATATATCTCTAATTAACACTTTCACAACTAAGGTTGACTAACCCTATCAAGTCAACACTGGTCAACGGTCAATGGTCAACTTTGACCGGACTCGGCGAGTGCACTAGAGCGACTCGGCGAGTCTATACGTGTTCACTAACTCCCTCGGATCCTCTCTTGACACGTCGAGTACTTCCCTAACTCGACGAGTTCCACCTGGCATGAATCGCGGGGCCACCACGACTCAACTCGCCGAGTCTCAAGAACAACTCGGCGAGTTCCGGCTTGACTCAACCCCCCTTTGACTCTCCCTGACTCACTGGGTCATCCCCCAACTCGGCCAGTCTACTCGCTGAACAATTTACGTGAAACCCAAATCCTATTCACCGAGTCTCAAGAACAACTCGGCGAGTTCATGCCATGCATGAACTCTATTGACCTCCTGAGGTCAGATCTGTTTCCCCAAACCATAGATCTGGCCTTCCCAAGCATGAATGTCACGTAAAGTTCGAAACTTGATGCTTGTATAACCACAACAAGGCATCAAAAGAAGATTTGGTCTAAAAAATGACAACCTAAGTCCAATAACTCCATACTAACCCAAAAAGATCCAAGGGTTATGGTCTCTGGACCTCTTTGAGTCCAGATCCAAGGCACAAACTCGAAGAGGGACCATTTGCTTCACATAATCACTCTCCAAGGGGTTAGAAAACCCTAACTCTAAAGACCAACCCTAAAACTGAAGGAGATTCGAACTATTACCTCAAAATGAAGCCTCTGGACTCTGGATCTGCTTGAATCTCACCTCCTCCTTGCTCTTGTCACCCTCTTCTTGCTAAACAAAGGATACAAAGATCCAAAAGTGACTTCTTCTCTCTCAAAGCGATTTAGCTCTCTTAGGGTTCTCTCAAGGGACTGGTAGCCGCAATGGGAGGCTATAAGTGCCCTTAAATAGGCTCCAAACCTTGGGAATTAGGGTTTCATTAAACAACGTGGACTCGCCAGTCCAGACGCGAACCCGTGCCCACAACCACGATCCTACTCGGCGAGTTTGGGCTCCAACTCGCCGAGTCTCCTCACAAACCACCAAAAATACAAGAATAAATAATACTTGGGAATCCGGGGTATTACAATTCTCCCCCACTAGAACTAGACTTCTCCCTCGAAGTCTCGCTCTGCAAATAACTCCGGATGTTGCTCACGCATGTCATGCTCCGGCTCCCAAGTCATCTCGGACCCTTTCCGATGCTGCCACTGAGCCAAAACCAAGGGTACCTCCTTGTTCCTCAAAACCTTGATTTTCCGATCTCTGATTAACACCGGTCTCTCAGCATAATTTAGGCTCGCATCCACCTGAATATCCTCTAATGGTACCATTGCCGACTCATCGACTATACACTTCCGCAATTGCGACACGTGGAAAGTGTCGTGAATCTGCCCCAACTCCGCTGGCAACTCCAAATGATAGGCTACCCTGCCTACCCTCGCGACCACCCGGAATGGACCAATATATCGGGGCCGCAACTTTCCCCTCTTCCTGAATCGAATCACTCCTTTCCAAGGAGAGACCTTCAGGAGTACAAAGTCGCCAACCTGAAACTCAAACTCGGACCGGCGTCTGTCCGCATAACTCTTCTGACGACTCTGAGCGGTCAACAACCTCTATCTGACCTGCTGGATCTGCTCTGTCGTCTGAAGCACGATCTTTGTACTGCCCATCACACGTTGTCCGACCTCTCCCTAGCAAATGGGGGTCCGACACCTCCTCCCATACAACAGCTCAAAGGGTGGTATACCAATTCTCGAATGATGGATGTTGTAGGAAAACTCTGCCAAGTGCAAATACGTATCCCAACTCCCCCCGAAATATAACACACATGCCCGGAGCATGTCCTCGAGCGTCTGAATCGTCCACTCACGCTGTCCGTCTGTCTGGGGGTGATATGCGGTACTAAAATGCAACCTAGTACCCAACTCCTCGTGAAACTTCTTCCAGAATCTCGAAGTGAAACGTACATCCCGATCTGAAACAATCGAGATCGGCACCCCATGCCGAGATAGTACTTCCCTCACGTACATCTCTGCTAACTTCTCTGCGGAGGAGCTCTCACTGATAGCAAGGAAGTGGGCGCTCTTTGTCAATCTGTCCACAATCACCCAAATTGCATCAACTCCCCTAGCAGTCCTTGGCAATTTTGTGATAAAATCCATGGTAATCTGTTCCCACTTCCATTCGGGAACCTCCAACGGCTGCAACTTACCATGCGGTCTCTGGTGCTCGGCCTTAACCCTACGGCAGGTTAAGCACCTCTCAACAAACCACGCAACATCCCTCTTCATACAGGGCCACCAATACTCCATCCTTAGGTCCAAATACATCTTAGTGGCCCCAGGATGGATCGAGAATTTCGACCGATGAGCCTCTTCCATCAAAATGGTACGCGTTCCTCCCACAAACGGTACCCATATACGCCCCAGAAATGTCATAAGCCCCCGACCATCGGTAACGAACTACGATACCAACCCAACAACTCGCTCTCTCTTCTGGTTCTTCGATCTCACTGCCTCAGCCTGTGCTCCACGAATGGTGTCCAACACTGGAGCCATCACGGTCAATCGCAAACATACATCTCGCAACGGGGCGCTCTCCGCCCTTCGACTCAGGGCGTCGGCTACCACATTAGCCTTGCCCGGATGGTACAAGATCTCACAATCATAATCCTTAACCACATCCAACCACCTCCTCTCCCGCATATTTAGGTTGGGCTGATCCATCAAATACTTCAGGCTCTTATGGTCCGTGTATATCGTACATCGAACCCCATACAGATAGTGACGCCAAATTTTTAGGGCGAACACCACTGCCACCAACTCTAGATCATGGGTGGGATACCTTGTATCATGTGGCTTTAGCTGCCTCGATGCGTATGCTATCACATGCCCTCTCTGCATCAGCACCGCTCCCAACCCCAAGATCGACGCATCACAGTATACCACAAAGTCCTCCATCCCCTCTGGGAGGTCTAACACCGGGGCGTCGCATAACCTTTGGCAAAGTGTCTCAAAGGAGGTCTGTTGCTCGGGGCCCCATGAAAAAGCGACACCCTTCCGGGTCAATCTGGTGAGTGGCACTGCAATCTTAGAGAAATCCTTGATAAATCTCCGATAATAACTTGCCAACCCTAAGAAACTCCTGATCTCGGAGGGTGACCTCGGCACCTCCCAACTCATCACCGCCTCAACTTTGGCCGGGTCGACCAATATCCCTTTCTGGTTAACGAGATGACCTAGGAACTAGACCTCTCGCAACCAGAAATCACACTTGGAGAATTTGGCATAAAGACTCTCCGATCTCAGAACTCCTAGGATCTCCCTCAAATGCTCCTCATGCTGCTCTCTAGATCTCGAATATACCAAAATGTTGTCGATGAATACAATCACCGACCGATCCAGCATCGGCCTGCACATTCGGTTCATGAGATCCATGAACACTGCCGGGGCATTGGTGAGCCCGAAAGGCATCACCACAAACTCGTAATGCCCACAACGCGTCCTGAACGCTGTCTTCTGGATGTCCTCATCTTGCACCCTCACCTGATGATATCCAGACCTCAAATTGATCTTGGAGAACCAAGATGCTCCCTGTAACTGATCGAACAAATCGTCGATCCTCGGCAACGGGTAATGGTTCTTGACCGTCAGCTTGTTCAACTCCCGGTAATCAATGCACATCCGGTGTGAACCATCCTTCTTCTTGACAAAAAGGATAGGTGCTCCCCACGGTGAGCTGCTCGGCCGAATAAACCCCTTTCCCAGCAGCTCCTGAAGCTGCGAGGACAACTCTTACATCTCTGGAGGTGCAAGGCGATAAGGCACCTTGGCGATAGGCGCGCCCCACGGAACCAAATCGATACTGGACTCCACTTGCATCACGGGAGTCACACCCGACAACTCCTCTGGAAATACATCCGGGAACTCACACACTATCGGAACCTCCTTAATTGACCTCGGCCTCTTGGAGTCAACCCGCGTATCCATCACATACGCCACAAAACCCTTACAGCCCTGCTGTAGACACTGCCTCACCCTAGCGGCCGAACAAAACGCTGACCCAGAACGTGTACCCTCGTCGTACACCGTAAGAACTCCCCCACTAGGGTCTCGTATGGTCACCAGCTATCGCTCGCAGCGATAACCGCACCGAATCTGCTCAACCAGTCCATGCCCACAATGACACAGACATCACCCATCGCAATAGGAACCAAATCAATCGGGAACTCAACACCGAAAATCTCGAATACGCACCCGCGGATCACCTCCGTGGCATATATCACCCTCTCGTCAGCTATGGAAACTCTCAGAGGCCGACTCAGCGCCTCGAGACTAAAACTGATATGCTGACTAAAAGCCAAAGATACAAAAGACCGACTCGCACCCGAGTCAAATAACACCAAGGCAGGTACAGAATTCACAAGAAAAGTACCTACGCATAACATAATATAAGCATAATATCTCAACATCAAAATAAATACACGAAAGAATACATACCAGCCACGACATCGGGCGCCGTGCGGACCTCCTCCGCGGTCAACTGAAAAGCTCTCCCTCGTGCCCTTGGCGCCTCGGCCTTCACTGGCCGACTCTCGGTAGCTCTGATGGCGGCAGGGGCAGATCCTTGAGGTGCTCCCTGAGCTAATCCCTGCAACTATGGACACTCCGCCTTCCGGGCATTTGCCTGAAGTTCGGCAAGTGTCCGGTACGAGGAGTTCTCCACGAACTACCGAATGTCTCTCCTCAAGATACTAAAATATCGGCTCATACGTGCCTGCTCAGTGGACACGTGCTCAGGGCAGAACATCGCCCTCTCGTGGAACATCCTGGTAATCACCGTAACAGACTCAATACCCTGCTTGAGGGTCAGAAACTCCTAGGCCAAACGCTCCCTCTCCACCTGGGGAACGTACTCATCTCGGAACATGGCAGTGAACCTCTCCCAAGTCACTGCCGCAAGCTCAGCAGGCGTAAAGTGCGCTGTCACAAACTTCCACCAGTCCTTCGCTCCCAAGCGAAGCTGGTTCAGCGCGAACCGAACTCTCAAATGCTCAGGAGATGAGCAAGTGAAGAAACACCCCTCTATGTCTGAAATCCATCACATAGCCGCCACCGGGTCCTGGGTCCCATCAAACTCCGGCAGTTTTGTGTTGCTGAAATCTCGGAACAGCAACGCATCACCACCCTGTGGCCTTGCGGCAGCAATAGCTGCGGTGGCCGCTGCAACAGCAGCCTCAGAAAGAGCAGCATAACGCTCGTCGAAAGTCTCAATCAACGTGGTCTTAATAGACCCGAACATCTCTGGTATCTCTGCCCTGATGGCCGCAGCCACCTCCTCATGGATGATCCGGCGGATCTCCTCATCACTGGCCCCACTGCTCTCAGGCATAAGACGTGTCCTTACCATGATCTACCTCTGAAATACAACATACGATAAATTAGAATCCATTCGAGCATACTCACACTCGACAACTCATTCCTCCTTGATCCTTGGCATTCCAAAGATTCTTATTTGGGCTGTACACCGCCCCGGTGCTTTCAGTAGTACGGGCCCAATACTACTGTCCGCACCGTATCAGAATACACCCCAAGTCCTCCTCTTCGGATCCCAAGTTCCAAATACTCTATTAGGCATAAACCACTCTCTAAAAGATCTCTCATAAGCTCCTCGCTGCTACTTACTCACTCTCAAGCATCTCATAGCAGCTCACTTCTCCCTAGGCTAAGGCATCACAAATCAGGCCACTATAGTCCTAATAGGAGTACCTAGCCTACTCTAGCATGAGAATACATCATATCAATATCATAACACATAAGATGAGGGTATCTTGGGAAATCACCGTTCGGGCACGGACTGATCGTACACACAACTCTGCTCTGCGTTTTTCCAAAACTCTTTTACTCTTTTTGAAAATATTTCTCAAATCCTCAATTTGAGTTCAAATACGCCCGAAGGTGTACTCGAATCCCTCAAACCAAGGCTCTGATACCAACTTGTAACACCGTAAATTTCAAAACATTTTTTCACATTTTATAAAAACATAATTCATTTAATATTCATAAAAACATCAATTTTTGAAACTCAATCTATGTCATATAAAAATCCCAAGATCTCATAACATAAAAATCCCTTGTGTGTGTACTGATCAAGCCGGCGCCTTCCCACGGTCATCACTACTACCTGAAACAAATAACACCAAACACTGTAAGCACAAAGCTTAGTGAGTTCCCCAAAATACCACACATAGCACATATTATCCACTTGAGGCTATAACTCTGTGGGTCCGTGGACCCTACTCTGTGAACCCTCTGGTTCTATCTCTGTGAACCTTCCGGTTCAAACTTTATAAACATGCACAACATAAATCACATAGAAATAATGCGGTACAACACATAACATACATATAGCATTCAAATACTCTGTCACATAACTCTGATTACCTACTCAAGATAAAGTATAGTGAGAAGACTCACCTCGCGTATCTCGATAACTCGCAAATCCCTGAAATCACTCGTGCTCGATCCCCCGAGCTATAATCCTCCTATAATACAATATATCTCTAATTAACATTTTCACAACTAAGGTTGACTAACCCTATCAAGTCAACACTGATCAACTCTGGTCAACGGTCAACGGTCAACTTTGACCAGACTCGGCGAGTGCACTAGAGCGACTCGGCGAGTCTATACGTGTTCACTGACTCCCTCGGATCCTCTCTTGACACGTCGAGTACTTCCCTAACTCGACGAGTTCCACCTGGCATGAATCGCGGGGCCACCATGACTCAACTCGCCGAGTCTCAAGAACAACTCGGCGAGTTCCAGCTTGACTCAGCCCCCCTTTGACTCTCCCTGACTCACTGGGTCATCCCCGAACCCGACGAGTCTACTCGCTGAACAATTTACGTGAAACCCAAATCCTATTTGCCGAGTCTCTATTGACCTCTATTGAGGTCAGATCTGTTTCCCCAAACCATAGATCTGGCCTTCCTAAGCATGAATGTCACCTAAAGTTTGAAACTTGATGCTTGTATAACCACAACAAGGCATCAAAAGGAGATTTGGTCCCAAAAATGACAACCTAAGTCCAATAACTCCATACTAACCCAAAAAGCTCCAAGGGTTAAGGTCTCTGGACCTCTTTGAGTCCAGATCCAAGGCACAAACTCGAAGAGGGACCATTTGCTTCACATAATCACTCTCTAAGGGGTTAGAAAACCCTAACTCTAAAGATCAACCCTAAAACTGAAGGAGATTCGAACTATTACCTCAAAATGAAGCCTCTGGACTCTAGATCTGCTTGAATCCACCTCCTCCTTGCTCTTGTCACCCTCTTCTTGCTAAACAAAGGATACAAAGATCCAAAAGTGACTTCTTCTCTCTCAAAGCGATTTAGCTCTCTTAGGGTTCTCTCAAGGGACTGGTAGCCACAATGGGAGGCTATAAGTTCCCTTAAATAGACTCCAAACTCGGGGAATTAGCGTTTCATTAAATAGCGTGGACTCGCCGAGTCCACTTTTGGACTCGCCGAGTCCAGACGCGAACCCGTGCCCACAACCACGATCCTACTCGGCAAGTTTGGGCTCAAACTCGCCGAGTCTCCTCACAAACCATCAAAAATACAAGAATAAATAATACCTGGGAATCCGGGGTGTTACATGTGGGTAGATGAATGGAAGCGAGTGTTGTACCAAAATTTTGCTAAGTATAAGTAACGCTTCTAGGAGGGGGGTTCATCATGAACGAAAGCTTGAAGGTATGACTCGAGGTAACGGTTGACGACCTCGGAATCGCCATCCGTTTGAGGCTGATAGGCACTTGAATGTCGAAGCTTTGTTCGTAATTGTTTGAACAGTTTTGTCCAGAAGTGGCTTAAGAATACTGGGTCTCTATATGATGTAATAGAGTTGGGTAACCCATGGAGGTGATAGATATTTCGCAGGAAGACTGTGGCTAAGGAGTGAGCTGTGAAGTGGTTGGGGGAGGGCTACGAAATGGGAAAAATTTGTGAGTCGTTCAACAATGACCCATATGGTTGTTTTGCCATTAGAGGGTGGGAGATGAGTAATGAAGTCCATTGTAAGATCGGTACAATGTTTATTTGGTATGGGAAGGGGTTGGAGTAGGCGGTAAGGTTTATGGGTGGGGTATTTGGTGGTTTGACACGTGGAAAATTGGTTGATGAATGTCGTAACTTCTTGCTTGAGTTGTGGCTAATAAAAAGAAGATGATATGCGACGAAGAGTAGCTTGTATTCCAGCATGGCCTCCTAGTGTGGAGTTGTGAAATTCCTGCAAAGTAAAGAACGTACATGTGGAATGTTAGGAATAAGGATTCGGTTATGGACATATACCAATCCACTGTGAAGTGTATGATTTGTAAGTGAAGATGAATCATGCTCTAATTGGGCGATCAAACTATTGCCCTCGGGGTGGTTTGTGTAATAGGAACACAGGTCATTCAACCAAGTGGTTGTGGGTCCCGTGATAGCCATGAGTTGTGGTGTGTTGGTGCGACTAAAGGCATCAGCTACTTTGTTTTCTTTACCCGACTTGTAGTGTAGTTCGAAATCATATCCTAACAATTTCGTGAGCCATTTGTGTTGTTCGGGTGTTTAGATTGTTTGTGTGAGTGGGTATTTGAGGCTATGGTGGTCGGTGTAGACACAAAATTTGCGACCTAAGAGATATTGTCACCACTTTTTGATTGGTTCTGTGATGGCGTGTAATTCTCTAATGTAGTTGGAGTTTGCTTGCATTCTATCACATAATTTCTAGCTGAAAATGCGATAGGTTTTATGGATGAGCATAGGCGGGTACCCGCCTCATTTGGCGAGAATCGGAACCAGAACCGGAACCGGAGGTTCCTAGAAAGTTAGAACCGGAACCGGAACCGGAACCGCTCTAGGCAGTTCTTAAATGTTTGGAACCAGTCCCGGAACCAGCGGTTTCGGTTCCGGGAGCGGATAACTCGGTCGCATTAATTTTGTTAACTTTTTTCGACCAAACCGCAATTTAGTTCGATCCAAATCAAATCAATTCGGACCAAAGACAGACAGAATCAGAACAATATATTCTAAACCTGTCTAAGTAACACACATTTATATATATATATATATATATATATATATATATATATATATATATATATATATATAACCGGTTCCGGCGGGTACCCAAAAGGTAGCGGTTCTGAAAAAACGAGAACCGGAACCGAAACCGCTTAAGGAAGTTCCATAACTTTAGGAACCAAAACCAGAACCGCTTAAGACGGTTCCAGTTCCAAAAACCGGCAGTTCCGAGGCGGTTCCGGTTCCAAAAACGGGTATCCGGTTCCGATGCTCATCCCTGATAGGTTTATCATGCTGGGATAGAACAGCACCGATTGCAACTCCAGAGGCATCCGTGGTGATGTCGAAGGGTTCTGAGATTTTAGGAAGTGCTAGGGTAATTAGTTGGGTCATTTCGGTTTTGATGGCAGCGAAGGTAGTGGTGGTGTTTTCATTGCATGAAAAGGTGAGGTTTTTTAGGAGGCCTGTTAATGGGGCTGCGAGTTGGGCGTTGGCTTTGACAAACCGTCGGTAATAGCCTGCAAGGCCCAAAAAGGCATGCAAGGTAGTGAAGGAGGTGGATGTGGGCCAGGTTTGTATCGCTGATAGCTTCTCTGGGTCCGCACCGACACCTTTGGTGGATATAATGTGCCCTAGGAATGGAATAGATGGAGCAGCGAAGTGACACGTTGAGGCCTTGGCGTGATAATCGTTGTCCAGGAGTTTCTGAAAAACGAACTGTAGGTGTTCATAATGGTTGTGGATGGTGGAGCTATAGACGAGGATGTCGTCGAAAAAAAACTAGAACGAATTTGCGCAACACTGATCGGAAGAGATCGTTCATGGCAGCCTGGAATGACGAGGGGGCGTTGGTAAGGCCAAATGGCATTACTTTGAATTCGTAATGTCCATCTATAGTATGAAACGCTTATTTATGAATATCGGCTAGCGAGACTCGAATTTGGTGGTAGGCGTCACAAAGATCAATCTTAGAGAAAATGGTGGCACCATGGAGTTCATCAAGTAGCTCGTTAAAATTGGGTATCAGAAAACGGTTGCGAACTGTAGCTGCATTGAGGTCCCTGTAGTCAATGAAAAAGTGCCAAGTGCCATCCTTCTTTTAGACGAGAAGCACTTGGGAAGAGTATGGGCTATGGCTTGGTTGGATAATTCCATTTGTGAGCATTTCGGTTATTAGCGAGGTCATAATCTCCTTTTGATAATGTGGGTAACGGTATGGTTTTACATTGATGGGTTGAGTGTTGGGAAGAAGATGGATGTGATGATCATGTTGGCGAGATGGTGGTAGGCTATGAGGTGTATCAAATAAGGGTTTGTATTTTGTGATAAAGGATTCAATATGGGGGTCTGGATGGGGTTGTTGGCTCTGTGGGTTAGTGGTAGGTGTTTGATGGTGATAAATCACATTGTGTAGGGAGGCCACCGAGTTTTTTTTTATCAGCGTATGGATGGAACTTGGTGAGGCTGAAGATGCCAATAATTCTCCTTTTAGGACACAAGGCGACCCATTAAAAGTAAATGAGATTTGGGGAATTGAAAAATCTTCCAGGATTGGTCCAAGTGAACGAAGCCATGCAAGGCCTAAAATAACATTTGTTCTTGTTACAGGTAACATAAAGAGGGGCACTTGGAAGGTATTTTTATTAAGTTCAAGTGGTGTGTTGGGAAGGAGGCTATTACACTCAATAAATTGCCCATTGCCAACCATGACTATGAATGGGGTGATTGGTGTAGAGTTAGTGGTAAAGTGGGCAGCGATGCGGGATTGGATGATGTTGTGGGTACTTCCACAATCCACGAGGGTAATTACCGGTTGACCCTGGATGTAACCAGTGACATGAATGGCCCAAGGTGATTGTAACTTGTAGAACGCAACATCTGAGAGACACAGGAATTTAGGTTGTAATTGGTCGATGTTCGGGTTAATGCTGGGTTTGCTGTTGGGCAGGTTTGGGTCGATGGCAAGGAGGGAATCGACAGTGGAGTGTGTATCGGGGTTAGGGGTATCATCGTTATCTGCAATCAGGAGGAATTGTGGGGGGTTGCACACGTGTCCCGGGTGAAATTTTTCTGGGCATCGAAAGCAAAGACATTCAGCTCTTCTTTTTTGTAATGCATCAGGTGATAGGCGAGTGAATGTGAGCGGATTACGGTGTTTCGGCGGAGGCAACAGACCGGCGATGGTCGGTTCAGTGACAGGAGGGTGGTTGATGTTTTGGGAGGGTTTGGTGTGGGAGATGGGTGAGGGTTGTAGTTGCGTGGGGATGGTGTGTAATGGGGTCGATTAGGTGTGAGTTTATCCTAAATGAGTTTAGCTAAGCCATAAGTTTGATGGAGTGTGGTGGGGTTTTGAATGGCGACCTCGGACTGGATATCGAATCGCATGCCCGAGATGAAACAGTTGCAGAGAGCTTCGGGAGAGAGGCCTTCAACATAGTTGCTAATCTTTTCGAATTCTAATTTGGAGGCTGATACGGTGGTGGATTGGCGGAGTTTAAAAAGTGTAGCTTGATGGTTTTCATAGGTAGAGGTATAGAAATGGGTTTCCAGGGCTCGAGTGAAATCTGTCCAGGTACCATGAAGATTGTTGCTGGACAGGTGCTTGTACCAGCTGAGGGCATCTCCTGTGAAGTAGAACATGGCTAGGGCGACATGCTATGTGTGGGGAATGGAATAATATGTGAAATAGTTATCTTCTTGGAGGATTCAATCTAACGGGTTGGTTCCGTCAAACCGGGGAAGCGAGATTTTTGGTGGGCGATGGGTGTGCGGTGGTGGTAGGGGTGGCGGTGGTGGTGGTTGTGGTTGGTTTTATGATTTAGTAGGAGTGTGGTGAGTTTGGTAGTCGCTTCCAACTGTAAGGACATGGTGGTGGATTGAGAGGTGATGTGGATGATGAGGTTGGTGGTTAACTGGATGAGGGTTTGCATGTTGTTGGGGGGTGGTGGGTCGTTAGACGAGGAGTCTTTCTGGGGAGGCATAGTAGCATCGATGAAAGCACCAAATGATATAACCAGGTTTGAGATGGTTAGTCTCCCAAGAAGCAAGAGTAAGAAGCATGTATTGGAGCAATTTTATGATATATTCCTTAATAACAAATTACAATCCTATAAATACCAATGTAACAATACTGCAATCCTAATTCGATCCCTTGCACTCTTTTTGCAAATTTGATGTATTTTGCTCAAGAGATAATATAGCTTTTCTCTTGAGTACCTCTATATGAATTGAAACTATGTCGAAGATTAATCACATTTGATTCTTTGAATTACTTGGATATCAGAGGATGATGCTTTTCCCATTGGTTCATGTGTCTTTTGCTTTTTTGATGCAATGACTAATTTTTTGAGCAGTACCACACCTAAGTTTCATTATTTCAACAACAACACATCTTGAAAACAAGCATGCAATTCGTTTAAATCTGCTTGAACCAACACTCAGACGACATGGCAAAATACGAAATATTTCCTACTTTATCTTAGAATTCTGCTTCCTGATCAAATATTTTGCTAAAAACTTTTAAGCACAGAAAACAATGGATTATAGACATAATCTTTCATTAGAATGAGAGAGAACAACATATATATGCTTGAAAATTTCAACATCTCTATAATATCTCATAAATTAACCAGATATATTGGGTACCCAAATGAAATTGGATGTTGAAACGTTCCTAACTTCAAAATATTTTGGATCAGATTATTTCCTATGAATCTTCCCAAATATTGTTTGGTTTTGTGTGACCCGACATCCTTTTTCTTTTTATGTTTAACTCTATAAAATATTTATTTAAGAAAGAATATACGTCGAAGAACTTACCTGATTGAGCTCTTCTTCTTATTCTCCTTCTGATTTTCGAGGTTCTGAATAGGGTTTGAACTTCTGTATCTTTAATAGATCTTAGAACAAAAGTTCTAACCTTACTTTTGAAATTTTTTGATCAGATAAAGAGATATTAGTTTTAGATGTCTGAAATTTTCTCTTCTTCTTCTTCTTCATCTAATTTTTTTAGTTTCTGAAGAAAGATTAACTTTTGAATCTTTAATGCATCAGAAAACCTGCTCTGATACCAATTAAAGGTTTGTACTGATCGGATACACTCAAGTCAATAACAAGAAACAAACAAATAAAGAAAAGATTAAAAAAAAAGATGAATAATCTCAATGATGATTTGAAAACTCTAATGATCAATTAGATTCAAACAAGTAAAAGCAATAAAAAACAGAATATGAATCAAGAATGTGTCGAATGATTATAAATCACAGCCTCAGAAGAGCTCGATAAAGAACTTCTACTGTAGAGGTGTGTAGGGTTTATAATGACACGATTAAAGAATACACAATGCATGCATGCACCATAAATAGTAAAACCCTAATCATTAATCATGGGTGGACATGTCCAACCCAGATACACAAAACACTAAGTAAAAGGCCCAAAAGACGCAACATTAAATACACAACAATCTCCCCCTTTGCGTCAATTGAGGCAAGAGTCCTTCACTGCTGAGTTTGCTTCTACACTTCAAATACTTTCGGAATCATGCCCAACAGAACCTTGAGAACTTGAATATACCATTGAATCGTATCCGAAAGCACTTCTTGTCACCTTTTTTTGTTACCCTTGTGCTTGTTGACGAAGTCCAAGATATACTCCATCCACGAAGTGGAGAATAAATGTTTGTAGTCTAGCAAGTAACAAACTTTGTGAAAGTATGCATCAATCTGCTCCTTCAATTGAAAAGCTACACACCATCCATCCTTTGGTATCTTCCCATGTTTCAATTTGTCAAAACCATCAAGGTTATCTTTAGGGAGTACACTTGGCTTCCTTTGCAGCACTGCAGCAATGTCAACATCCATCTGGCCAACCTCATGAATGTATGAAATTATCATTTGCTTAAGGTGAGCAACAACGGGCTCATATTTATGTCCATCCCTTAGCAACAAGTTGTACAACATGATCTAATCATAGAGTCAGGCATGGAAGATTGGCAAGAGTAAACTCATGCAACTGACTCGTTGAACCTCTAGCAACCTTGAATTTCACATTTGGAAAGCTATCGGTTTCAATTGGATCGGTGACCTTCACAACCATAATTTTTCATGCACTACAAGTCTCATACTTTGGCTTCATATGCTTAAGGTAGAATGAGAAAAGTAAGTGGTCTGCACCGGTGTCTGTTGCTGGGACATTCACAACTTTCTCAAAGCTGCAAAACCTGAAGGCTTTCGGAGTGATTGGAAGGTCCAATTGCAAATCTTATGTATTTAGAAGATCAAATGACAAAAGTGGTTCCAACCAATACTGACTCAGCATATCCACAGCTTCACTCAGAATTTGATTCAAGGTTCATACTGGAAACAAGTGCTTTTGGCTTTCTAGTGTTGCCTAAGCTTCGCGTTCGACTTTTTCTTTCTCTTCGACCTTACGAATGATTACTTGGTGCTCATCCATCTAAGCTTCACGATCTTTTCTTCTTTACAGCTCGTGTTCGTCAGGCACTTCATCTTCACTGTTATCAATAGTAGGTTCTTCACTGATTAGCTTCTCTTTGTCTTTTGTTTCGTTTTCGCTTTTAGGCTTGATAGTGGACTTGACTGAAGGTTTGGGGTTTTCCTTCTTGGATTGTTTCACTTCTCCTCCCCTGTGACAATAGTCTATTTCGGGCCAAGTCAAAGTCAAACAAAGTCAACAAGTCAAACCAGACGACTCAATTAGCCCTTGTATATTAGGGTTTGCATTGTGTAAGTACTAACCAACCTGCTATTTTAATGAGAAAACATCATTTGGAAAATTAGTGTGCTTAATTTTCGTAAGCTTAACAATGCTAAACATTGAACCAAAGCGATAACACACCATTGCACATTCATCGGGAGTGTGTACGACACTAAATCATGGCTTAACGGGATTTACAGACCTTGCGTTGCGAAGCCGGACACTCAAAAATATCACAAACGAAACCTCTCTCAGTCGTATTCACTCTATCTTTCTCTATTTTAAATCTCTCCCAAATGTCTCCCAAATCTCTCTCAAAAGTTCCCGTAACTTTTTATAGTGATTCGGGCCACCCCGACCCTTAACCGGGTCAAAAACGGCTTGAAACAGGGTAAAAACGTGAAAAACAGCCTTAAGGAGCCGAAACTCCTCTTAGAGGCCGAAACCTCTTAGCAACCGAAACCAAGAAGCATCCGAGACCCAGCAGGCGAAACCGAGACCCACTCAACCGAAATGGACCGAGCCCTCTGTCTATTTCGGTCCCCTGATCATCCGAACCGAGACCTGACTTTCGGTTCGAGACTGGAGCTTCTGTCCAAGGAGCGAGCCTACATAGCCGAGACCGAGCCTCGCCTTCTGTTCTTCTACTCGCGCTCTTGGTTCCTCTTTCCCTCCTCTCAGTCCCTTCCCCACTTTCGGTTCTCACCTCCTTAAGAGCCAAGACCTTGCGACTTCGGCCAGAAACTTCGAATTTTGACAATTTTCACCCGGTTTTCAATATCTTTAGCGTTTTGAGCCCGTTTTTCGTGATTTTAACGCGGGATTTTCTCCAAAAATCATATTTTAACATATAAGACCCTAAATATTCATAATTTAAACATATTTTTATGAAAATCTTTATTTAAGAATAAAATCTAACGGGTGAATATTTGAGGTGGAGTGTTGAGTTTCCTTTAGCTTATGACACAATCAACCACCATACCCACTCTATGATGAACCCACACCCCTCTCCACCATACCTTGTCACCTCCTTTTACTTTTTCCCTCTCTCACAAGTCATTCCCACGTTTTTAGAGCTGGACACTCATCGTCTCTCCTCATTCTCACTCACTTGCTCTCATCTCACCAAAAATCAAACACAACTTTCCTCTCAAACTTTTTCTCTCTATTTCGAGACTCCAAGGCTGATCATCAAGCTTTATTATACTCTTGGTAAGTAAAATTAATCCTCCTTGTGATTATTACACTTCATTCTACTCCAATCATCGATTTCTTACACAAACTCCGTCACTTTGATGTTAGATTCTCGAAAATCTTCAAGGCATCTTCAAGTGTTCTTGAGTTGAACACTTCCCTAATCCAACATTCATCTACTGAAATCATATAAGGTGAGTTCATACCCCCATATTTTAATGCTTCTTAAGTTTTAAGGGGGAGAATACATGTTAAAACACCAAGAACACAACTAAATTCTTCTAACAGCTGTCATCAGAAAAGTTGCACTCCATTAACGGACTTTTTTAGGCAGCTTAAACATTTTAGTTTTTAAAACTGTTTTAGGTGAATGTAGTTCAAGTTTTTATTTTTAAAATGACTACTTGCACATCTCCATACGATCTTTCTACAAGTTACGGTGTTTTTTGCAAAACTGTCTATCATTTCAAACATCAATCCGGACCAGTCTGTGATTATGGACTTGTTCACACAAGTTAGAGGTCACTAAAAATCATGAGAAAAATTATGGAGAAACTAGACTCAATTTTCAAACTCTCAGAATTTACGGATTCTGATTTGCATCTTTGATGATTTTTCTAAAAATTTTCTAAGAACAGTGATAGAAAATGTTATCAACAGAAAAATGCTATCAATTTCATTTCACCTTGTAACATGTCGAGCAAGGTGTATATCTTTATGTGATTATATGTTATTGCAATATATGACATTTTTGTCTTAGTATATAGACATACATCAGTTATCAAATGGATTTTTCTAGATAAAACATAGAAATAACAATTTGTTATAACCAAAGTACATCCATTACATACAAACGTTGGAATAAACTATGTTAAGTAGTTTATGTACACTACTACTGCTACCCTTGTTTTGATAAAATACAATAGGTATACTTTATGATACATTACATAATACATACATTTCAAAAGGGTACATTTATACAAAGAGGATTTTCATTACACCACATGTATTTCGTTAATGACTTTGTGAGACATTCGCTTCACTTTAAAGATAAGTCCTGTATTGTAACCAGAGTGCCCTGAAGGGAGAGCGTGATAGTTGTATATAGATCTATATTGGGATTGACAAACCCACACCTGAGCTGCATGCAACAGCTAGACTGACAGGTTTGAGGTGACAAATTTCATAACATTTCCGACGCCTGAAGAACGTCGTTTTAGGCCAACTAGGTCATAGCATGGTTATAATAACTCACAGAAAGTATTAACAAATATAAGAATTTACGGGAATTTCATTAAATTCAAACACGTTTATGTCGATTTTAAACTTACATTATTTTCTATAAGTAAGAAAGATTACTTATACATTTCGGTCTTTGGATATAAGACTACATTACACATTTTATGGAAAATATCGGATTTTTATGGAACGAACATGATATTTACAAGAGAAAGGATTTTATCAAGTTTAAAACAAAAGCTTATGAACTCACCGACCTTTGTGTTGACACTTTTTCAAACAACGTGTATTCTCAGGAAACCACTAAACAGGTGACCAAGTGCATTTTGAGGATGGGACGTTAAAGCGTCAACTTTTCATATTTTGTCAACATATTGTAATTGATTTGGAAACATGTAATTCATACAATGTTGTAACTTTTTCAATTATATATATGTTGGTTGTGTATGATTGAATTACTATTGCCATTGTTGTTATGATACTATACATGAAGTCGTCCACCCCCGGACGTTTCCACCATCCTTGGTTTGGGGGTGTGACACATTGGTATCAGAGTACAGTTTATAGTGAATTAAGTATATCAAACCATATAAGATGTACAAACTATAAACAAGTTTGGGACTAAAAGGCTCTGATTTTAAAACATTTTAACGGTTTATACTTTTAGAAAATAAACAGTTTTCTCGTTTAAAAGTATACTTGCATGCATTACATGCCCGCGTAGTGTCATAACTAGGAGAACATAAAGTAAAAGAAGAGGAGTTGTACACCATGAGTATGCCTTGGTATATTTGAATCAAGTCTCGGAGGGATATAGCATGATCAACTATATTTGTCCGAGAAGTGACTTACATATACCAGGGGATAGTCATAGTGGGCAACAAATCTAATAACCTAACACCACTCTACAAAGAAATCTCTAAGAACCAAATCTAAACATTTAAAATACTAGAGGAGTATTTGTATGATTGCTATAGCACGATATTATTATTATCAACCGTTGCATGCTACTTACACCCCTGTTCTCGCACAGACGACATGGCAGGATTTCACCTACCAGGAGACCCATACTTTCCCAATCAGGGAAATGCCGGCTGGATTGAAGAAGAGCCCGAAGAACCAATCGAAGAGGATCCCGAAGAAGATCCCGAAAAGGATCCCGATGAGGAACCCGAAGAAGAAGAAGAGGAGGAAGATGAAGATGAAGAAGAAGAATAAGACGTCGAGATAGACATGGATGAGGATGAAAGTGAAGAAGAACTAGAAGTCTTCAACCCTCCTTACATCGCAAGGGTGCCTGCAAACCGCTTTGGGTACAACAGGCCTGAGCCTCGTTGGGCAACAACGATCGAGAGGTGGAGCCGACAACAATGCCAGCGGTCACCATATGGAGACCAAAGTGGTTACTAGGACCTCAGCCACAGGGGACCGGCTGATAGAGCCCTCCCAGTCATGAATCGACAGATAGCAATTATGGATGATCGCGGTAGGACGACGACCGACCAGGTCTGGGAGCTAAGTGTCATCATAGAGTCTACCACTTCTCGCACTAGAGACCTGGAATGAGACTCCCATTATAGAGACCAACTCATTCAGGACCTTCTCGCTGCTCGAGCAAAAGCAAGGGAGTATCGGGAAAGATACATGGCGCTCGAGGAGAGAATGGTTGCAACCCAACGGAGATTGGCAGAACTACAAGGCGCATTGACATCATCCCAAGATCCACCAGGGAAGGATCGTCATGAGTGGGACTCATTACTACTCACACATCTTCGTAATATAGGTTTTCGAGCATGCATTGGTGCAACTCTTTTGTATGTAGGTTGACCCTGCGACTAAGTGATTACACTATTCAAAGGGCTTTTGTGCTGTCAAAACTATCTTTTTGCATTGATGTAATGTAGACCCTTGTGAGGTCATATTTTCTCAAATCAATATGTACTAAAAAGTTATCAATGAATTTGGCATGCATTTTACTTCATTGGATGTTGACATGAGATTTTACTATGTGGTATTACAAACAATTTACAACTAATAACTCTAAGATTTTTAACTGTACCTCGTTGTTATGTGTAATTAAAGAAGAAATCGACCTAGAAATGGTGAGTCTGCCTTAGGACCTGTTCCTTGTTTGGTTGTGGACTTAGGGAAGACTCATTAGTATCAACAGTTTATTAAGAATTTTAATTACACATAACTGAGGCACATCGAGCGAATTTTAGGAGTGGGTCAGACACGGAATCAAGCACATGACTCTGTTTGAGTCACCACTATTTAATTCATAAGTTTAATTGCATAAACTTTTCTATGAATTACTTGCTAATGCAATAAAAGTCGGGTTAAAATAAAATTGGGATAAAACAAGTAACACCCGACCCGATATTTCTATTGAAGTCTTACCAACTTGTCATTTTTTTTAAAAACTTATGACAGAGCTATGTCGCCAAGGAAAAGACCAAGACCTTCCAGCAGCACAGCACCACCTCCGTCACCACAGCCGACACCTCCACAATTTGATCCGACAATGTTCCAGGCTGCAGTAACAGCAGCTGTGGTGGAAGCTATGTCGCAAATCGGCACCAATGGCAATGGTGGATCTGGATCTGGTGCTACACCCTCTAACCAGGGTGACAGCTCGGGGGGCACAAAGGAATGTACCTACAAGGACTTCACCAATGGCAAACTCGATACCTTGAATGGGAGTGGGGGTGTCATCACACTGATACAATGGTTTGAAAGGACCGAAGCAGTTTTTGAAATCTATGCTTGTCCCTAAGTGAGCAAAGTCAAGTACGCGGCATTCACTTTCACCAGTAGGGCTCTCACTTGGTGGAATGGCCGAGTTAAGTCACTTACTCTAGCAGTGGCTAACTCCATAAGTTGGGAAGACTTGAAAGCACTGATGCTAAAGGAGTATTGCCCGAGGGGCGAAATACAAAAACTCTAAGAAGAACTTTGGAACCTCATAATGTCGGGCACAAATCTTGAAGCTTATACTACCCGCTTCAATGACCTAGCACTCCTCTGTTCAGCAATGGTCACCCTATAGGAGAAAAAGGTGGAACGATACCTCTGGGGACTGTCATCACAAATTCAAGATAGTGTACTGGCCTCAAAACCTACTACCTTTGAGAGTGCCAAGGAATTGGCACAATAACTTATTGATCACAGGGCTAGCTGTGGTACCGTGATCGCCACCGACGATCAAGCTAAAGGAGGAAACAACAAAAGGAAGTTCTAAAACAATAAAAAGAAGCAACCAGCACAGGACCCCGCCAAGAAACAACGACCGCAATGGTGCTTGTCGGGAAATGCATTGCAAAAACTGCGACAGGAAGGGGCATACCGCTCATTTCTGTAAAGCGTCAGCATGACCGATCAACCAAGTTGCCAATGCAGGGGCAAGCCAAACCTGCTACGGATGTGGTGAAGCAGGACACTTCAGGAGAAATTGCCCCAAAGTGCAAGCTCCTAATGCTGGTGGTGTAGGGAGAGTCCTGGCAATAGGACATGGGGAAGCAGTCATGGATCCTACAGTGGTTACCGGTACGTTTCTCCTCAATAACACATATGGATGCGTACTATTTGATAGTGGAGCGGAGAGGAGTTTTGTGAGCCACCAATTCAAACAATTACTTAAACAAAATCCTCATTCATTAGAAGATACATACATAGTAGAAATGGCAAATGGAAAAGAAGAGCGCACTAATGATATATACTCAGGGTGTACCCTCACTCTAGACAACTATTCATTTAAAATAGACCTGATGTCGGTCACAATAAAATGCTTAGACATAATCATCGGCATGGATTGGTTAAGTTCTCATCGTGCCGACATTCTATGTTACGAAAGGGCCGTTCGCCTTAATATGCCAAACGGCGAAACCCTTCTCATCTATGGTGTCACACCCCAAACCGGAACGGCGGAAACGTTTGGGGGCGGATGACTTCATGTGGTAGCATAACAAATGAATACATAGTAAAGAAAGCAATACAACCATCATATATATATAATTGAAAGTTTACATTGTTAAAAAGTACATGTTCAAAACCAATTACAATATGATGCCAAAATATGAATTTAAACTGACGACGCAGCGTCCCTTCTTCAAACGCTGTTTGTTACCTGTAATTACTGAATCCCTGGGACATACAAGTAGTTTTGAAAGAGTAGATCAGCTTTTAAGCTGGTGAGTTTCATAAGTATTAAATGACAATGTTTGTATGAAATGAAATGTTTTGTTTTTGTTTGTTTGTTCCAAGAAAATCCCATATTGTCTACTAGCATAAATGTAGCCTTTTATCAAGACCAATGTTTGTTTCTAGAAAATGTATGTACGTATAAAATATCCAATATGTTAGAAAAACATCGTAAATCAATGTATTTTTAATACCCCGTGTGAGTTTTATAACCATGCTATTGACTCGGATTGCCTATACACAACGTTCTTCAGGCATTGGAATGTTCTGACGTTTGTCACCCCAAATGGTGGACTGTAGCTAACAGTCAGGGCGCGGGGTTGTCAAGCCCGTATAGATCTATACACAAACACCATGCTCCCCCTCCAAGGGACCCTGGTATATAATACAGGACTTGAAATGAAACGACCCAAAAATACAACCCGAAAATTTCATTTTTAATATAACCAAAAATCATGAAACTGAGTATATCATAATAAAACCATGCGTTGCGAATCTCAAAACCATACTAAAATACAGTGAGAAAACTATGTCACAACTGTATCAAAACATATCTAAGATAGCTGATCAACTCCCAGGATACAAACTGAAGTTGTGGTGTGTGCGATGCCATCATCCCGAGCTCTTCCCTTTGCTTGCGGAAGTACCTGAAACCAAAACTGAAACTGTAAGCACGAAGCTTAGTGAGCTCCCCCAAACTACCACATACCACACAATAACATATAAAGCACATACTGGGCCTTGCCCACTGCATCGGACCGAAGTCCGGCTAACCAGGGCCTTGCCCCCTACATCGGACCGAAGTCCGAAGCTGACTGGAACATCGGACCGAAGTCCGAAGCTGACTGGGACCTTCGTCCCCTACATCGAACCGAGTCCAAAGCTGACTAGGACATCGAACCGAAGTCTGAAGCTGACTGAGACATCGGACCGAAGTCCGAAGCTGGCTGGGACCTACGTCCCCTACATCGGACCGGAGTCCGAAGCTGACTGGACCTCTGTCCCCCACATCGGACCGAAGTCCGAAGCTGACGGAACATAGCATAAACATATCAACTGGCATAAACACATATATCCTGTCTGAACCATGAAGGCATCAAACATGCTACTACTACATCGGATCGAGGTCTGAAGCTGACTGCTAGCTAAACGGGCCGACATTGTGGCTGCTGTGTGAATGGCTCTGGAAGCTAACTGCTGCTGCTTCGGTATCTCCCCGGCTACAAGTCCATAAACACACTCAATCAAATGCTAAACACTGTCCTGGGGTAAAATGACTCTTTTACCATTGTTCAAAGTCAACTCTCTCGGTCAAAGTCAACCCACAGTTGACCTGACTCGCCGAGTTGGGCCGCCAACTCGCCGAGTATCTAGTCTCACTTCTCAACCCTACTCGTGGCTACTCGTCGAGTGTGGCATCGACTCGACGAGTACCCTCTCGATCCAAGAACTCAGACAATCTTCATCCGACTCACCGAGTCATATGAACAACTCGACGAGTTGTTCTTGAGCTAAGAAGATTGCCTTGGACTCACCGAGTTGTATGAACAACTCGTCGAGTCCCTCCATTATAGAGCCTGCCCTCCAACTCACTGAGTCCACTCTACTACTCACGGCTTCCACTCGACATCACTCAAAAAGGGGTAAAAAATGGGACTCGCGACCTGACTCGCCTAGTTGTTCTTCTGACTCGCCGAGTCACATCCATGCAACTACTCTAAACTCGATTCTGCTTGAATCCATCGCATACAAATGATAGATCTGACTCCAATAAGCTGATTCACCGCGTAAAGTTTCCAACTTTACATGTACATACACATGAAAAAGGAGATAAAGGCTAAAAAGGCACTTAGAAGAGTAGATCTAGGGTTCTTATGCAAAGCATCTTCAAAAAGGCAATAGATCCGGGCTCTACAACTCCTAAATGAACAAATCTAGGGATATCTCGACCTATTAAGGCATCCAAACAACTATAAGACTTGGAGAATGCATCAAACTAGCCCTAGAAGAGTTCAATTGGAAATCTAAAGCACAAAACAGAAGGAATCCGAGAAATACCTCAATGAACTCTGATTTTGCCCTTGGATCTTTGCTCAACACCTCTTCTCCTTGCTCCTTTCTTCTTCTTCTTCTTCAAGCCTTCAAAATCCATAGAAAAGCACTTAAAACAAACAAGGGATGGATTAGGGTTTTCTCACAGCTCTCTGAGGGTAAAGGAGGCGGGTTTGGGGCACAAAGCATTGCTTAAATAGTGAGCAACCCGGGGATTTAGGGTTTCTTCCAGGCAGGCAGACTCACCGAATCCCGAATATGGACTCGCCGAGTCGCCAACTAACACGTGCATGAAAACTCGACCCTACTCGACGAGTCAGGCCATAGACTTGCCGAGTCCCTCAATAAAACTTCTAAATCAAAACCACGAAAGCATCATACCAAAGACGGGGCATTACAATTCTCCCCCACTTGTCTCAGACTTCGTCCTCGAAGTCTGCTGCGGCTGAATCTGCAAATAACTCCGGTTAATGCTCTCTCATTTCTTCCTCAGGCTCCCACGTCCACTCAGACCCCTTCCGGTGCTGCCACTGCACCTTCACTAACTGAATTGCCTTGTTCCTCAAGGTCTTTGTCTTCCGGTCCAGAATCGCGACCGGCCTCTCAATATAATTCAGGCTGCTATCAACCTGAATATCCTCTAGGGGAACAACTGCTGACTCATCCACCAAACACTTCCTCAACTGAGACACATGGAAATTGTTGTGGATCTGGCTAAGCTCTACAGGAAGATCCAACCGATAAGCAACCCGACCCACTCGGGCCAAAACCCTGAAGGGACCAATGAACCTGGGGCACAGCTTGCCCCTCTTCCGGATCCTGATGACACCCTTCATGGGTGAGACCTTCAGGAGGACCATATCGCCCACCCGGAACTCCAAGTCTGAACGCCTCCTGTCGGCGTAGCTCTTCTGCCGATTCTGCGCAGTCTGCAGTCTACTAGAGACCTGCTGAATCAACTCGGTCATCTTGAGCACCACCTCTGTGCTCCCAACGACTCGCTGACCGACCTCGCGCCAACAAATTGGGGTCCTACACTTCCTCCCATAAAGCATCTCAAAGGGAGGTCGACCAATGCTCGCATGATAACTGTTGTTATACGAAAATTCCGCTAATGGAAGATACGTATCCCAACTGCCACCGAAGTCTAGAACACATGCCCTGAGCATGTCCTCGAGGGTCTGAATCGTCCTCTCGCTCTGCCTGTCCGTATGAGGGTGGAAAGCGGTGCTGAAATGAAGGCGAGTACCCATCTCGTTGTGAAACCGCTTCCAGAATCTAGATGAAAAACGGATATCTCGGTCTGACACCACCGATACCGGCACTCCATGATGTGCCACGATCTCACGCACATAGATATCGGCTAACTTTTCTGCCGATATACTCTCCTGAATCGGGATAAAATGAGCACTCTTCGTCAACCGATCCACTACTACCTATATCGAATCTACCCCTCGTGCGGTCCTGGGAAGCTTGGTGACAAAATCCATGGTGATGTCCTCCCATTTCCACACGGGAATGTCTAACGGCTGCATCTTGCCGTGAGGCCTCTGGTGCTCCGCCTTGACCTTCCTGCAGGTCAGGCATCTCTCAACATACCAAGCGACATCCCGCTTCATGCAGGGCCACCAATAATCGGGTCGAAGATCTCTATACATCTTCGTCGCCCTCGGATGGATAGAAAATCGAGACTTATGAGCCTCGTCCATCAACACCTGCCATACTCCTCCCCAGTACGGTACCCACACTCTCCCATGAAGTGTCAGCAATCCCCGACTGTCATAATCAAACGAAGCTACTCGGCCCACTATCCTCTCACACCTTTGCGTCTCCTCCTTGAGGCCCTCACCCTGAGCCTCCTTGATCCGCTCCAACAACGGAGTAATCACTGTCATCCTCAAACACAAATCTCTGATAGGTGTTGCCGACACTTTGCGGCTTAGGGCATCGGCCACCACGTTGGCCTTCCCTGGATGGTAAAGGATCTCACAATCATAATCCTTTAGCACATCCATCCACCTCCTCTGCCTCATGTTCAGACTCGGCTGATCCATAAGGTACCTCAAACTCTTGTGATCCATGTAGATAGTACAACGGACCCCATAAAGATAGTGCCTCCAAATCTTGAGGGCAAACACAACCGCCCCCAGCTCTAAATCATGGGTAGGATAATTAACCTCGTGAGGCTTCAACTGCCTCGAGGCGTAAGCTATCACATGGCCTCGCTGCATCAACACTGCTCCCATACCTGTGATTGAGGCATCACAGTAGACTACGAATTCCTCTACTCCCTCTGGCAAGGTAAGGATCGGAGCCTCGCACAATCTCTGCCTGAGGGTCTCGAACGCTGCCTGCTGCTCGGGCCCCCAACGAAATACCACCGACTTCTTGGTCAGTCGAGTGAGCGGCACTGCTATCTTGGAGAAATCCTGAATGAATCTCCGGTAATACCCTGCCAACCCTAGGAAGCTCCGAATCTCAGGTGGAGACTTCGGGACCTCCCACTGCATCACGGCCTCTATCTTGGCCGGATCCACCAAAATACCCTTCTGGTTGACGAGGTGACCAAGGAACTGCACCTCGCGCAACCAGAACTCACACTTGGAGAACTTTGCGAAAAGTTTCTCCCTCCTCAAAACTTCTACCACCTCCCTCAGGTGCTCCTCGTGCTGCTCCTGCGTCTTGGAATATACCAAGTTATCATCTATGAATACTATCACTGACCGATCCAGCATCGGCCTGCACACACGATTCATGAGATCCATGAACGCGGCTGTTGCATTGGTGAGCCCAAATGGCATCACCACAAACTCATAATGACCATACCTGGTCCTGAAAGCAGTCTTCTGCACATCCTCATCCCTAACCCGCATCTGATGATACCCGGAGCGTAGATCGATCTTGGAGAACCAAGACGCTCCCTGAAGCTGGTCAAACAAATCATCTATCCTTGGAAGTGGGTAACGGTTCTTCATCGTTACCTTATTCAACTCCCGGTAATCTATACACATACGATGCGACCCATCCTTCTTCCTCACAAACAGGATCGGCGCTCCCCAAGGCGAACTGCTCGGCCGAATGAAACCCTTGTCTAGCAGCTCCTGCAGCTGCGTAGACAACTCCTGCATCTCAGGGGGAGCTAGGCGATACGGTGCCTTGGCTATCGGAGCTACACCAGGAATCAGGTCGATCCTAAACTCAACCTGCCTCTCAGGAGGTATCCCCGGTGAATCCTCGGGAAATACATCCGGGAAGTCTCGCACTATCGGAACATCACCCACTGTCGTCTTGCCCTTCTCCCGGGCATCCAAGACATAAGTTACATAGCCAGCGCAACCCTGTTGAAAATAGCGCCTTGCCCTTGCGGCGGAACAAAAGGTCGGTCCGCGTTGTGGCCTCTCGCCCTGAATCACTAACTCTCCCCCACTGGGAGTGCGAACCCTCACTAGCTGAAGCTCACAATCAATCACCGCCCCATTGGGGCTTAGCCAATCCATGCCCACAATAACCTTATTCCCTCGCAGGGGAATAGGAACCAGGTCCACCGAAAACTGCTCGTTAAACAACTGAAGAGAACACCCTCTATGCACTCTGGCGACCCTCACGGTCCTGTCATCTGCTATCTCAACGTTTAGTGGACATTCCAGCTCCCCTGGAGCTTGGCTAAATCTCTTGCTAAGCGCAAGCGATACGAATGATCGGGTAGCCCCCGAATCGAATAATACCATAGCAGAAATGCCGTTCACAGAGAACGACCCTATATAAAACATACAATCATAAGCAATAATTAATCAATAAAATAAAGAGATGAAGGGAAGATACATACCCGTCACCACATCAGGAGTCGCTCGCGCCTCCTCTGCTGTCATCTGAAACGCCCTACTCTTCGCCACTGGCGCCTCGGCTCGGCCCTGCCGGCCAACTGTAATCCTCAAAGTAGCAGGGGCAGGTGCAGCCACCTTCCCTACTGTAGCTAAACTCGGACACTGGGACTTTTTATGTCCCCTCTGATTACACTGAAAGCAAATCAGATCTGATGTTGCAACGGCAGTAGCAGGGGCCGTACAATCCCTGCTCAAATGCCCAGTTCGACCGCACTTGAAGCAGCCGGAACTCCCTGCCTTGCACACCCCATCGTGCATCTTCCCACACCTGCCACATCGACTGTGGCTCGGCTGAAACCTGGAACTATGATCTGAAACCTTGGGCTTTTTGCCCGAACCTCCTGAACCCGAAACCGCCTCCAGTTTCCTCTTCTTCTCCATCTCGAGATCAATCTCCCTCTCTTGAGCCCTAGCAATCATGTCGTCCAACGTTTTACAGCTGGACCGGCTCACAAACTGGCGAATATCACTTCGCAACATCTCATGATATCGGGCCTTCTTCATCTCCTCATCGGCTGCATACTGAGGAACAAGAAGAGCCCTCTCCCTGAACTTGGCGGTGATCTCCGCCATAGTCTCTGTAGTCTGGGTGAGGTCCTGAAACTCTCTGGCTAGCTGCTGCACCTCAATAACTGGTGAAAACTCCGCCCTGAACCTGGTAGAGAAATCAGCCCAGGTCATGGCATCCAATGCTGCATCATCTCCAATGGTATGTCCGACCTCCTCCCACCAATCCCGTGCCCCGTCCTTCAGAAGACAGGACGCCAATCTGACCTTGTCCCCTTCGGGACACCTGCTAGTGCGGAACGTGTTGGCCACATCCGCCAACCATCTAGTACTCGCTATGGGGTCCCGCGCCCCGTGATAGTCTGGAGCTCCACATGCCCTGAACTCCCTGAATGTAAGTGTGCGCGACCCAATCATGGCCGCCACCTTGGCACGGAAGGTGCCCAATCTCTCATCCATCAGCTCTAGGATACCCTCCTTGATCGAACCGAAGATCACAGGAGTCTGCTCTAAAATGATACGAGTAATCTCTGAAGAAAGAAACTCTCTGGTCTGCTCATCCATGTGCTCATTCCCCGAGCCTGATCCTGATCCCTCCCCGGCACCTCCACTGTCGGTTGCTATCCTCGGACGCAAAACCACCATTCTAAAACACATCATAGCAATATCAGAAAACTGAAATATCTCAAGGGATCATTGATACTACTACTAGCTTCCTAGTCTTGTCTCGGCCTTCCTTGATTCGAGTACGGATCCTCTGCTTTCAGTAGTACGGGCCCATTCTACCTTCCACATCTATCCTTACTTTCCTCAAGAACCGCCTTGACTCCACCAAGTCACTTCTACTACTACTGATCTCTACTACTCTCATCCTAGGCTTGCCCTAGGGAAATTGCTGACTCCACTCATACCAGTCCTCAGCTGCCGAAGGCCTCCTTGTAATGCTGATTAGCCACCACCTGATTACCATCACATGCAATGAGGCTCGGATAATCCTTCGAGTAAAAGACTCGTCCCTACAACGGTTGGACTCAGACAAGAGCTGCGCAATAGGGCCAAATCCAGCACTCTGAGATTATTCAACCCTGATCACATGTGATGTGACGTATTCACCTAATGGCTAACTCCCACCACTCAGAGTCCCACAAAGCACAAAGCAAGCAACATTCGGATAAGGGAAACATACTCAGGCAAAACTATTCTCATAACGAGAAGCTACTCTAGCATACAATGCTAAGCTCGCGCTACCAGGCATAACCTAAACAGGCTATCCTACTGCTGTCTACTCAATACTAGCATGCAATTCTCATAAAGCTGTAACACATATAGCAGGCACATAAGGCATCCTCCTACATCCTTAGTCCTATACTAGCATGTTGTTCTACTGAAACTGGAACAATTAATCATAATAATAAAACTTGTATTGGTAATTTGGGAGTACTTACTTGAGCTCGGCTGATCGCATGCACCACACCCTTATCTTGTTTAAAAATTCTTTTCTTTCTAAGTTCTTTTCAAAATTTCATTCGAAAACATTTTTCTTTTTGAAAATCTTTTTATCTTTCCCTTAGTTTGAGTTCAGATGCACCTGGAGGTGTATCCGAATCCCTCAAACCAGGGCTCTGATACCAACTTGAAACGACCCAAAAATACGACCCGAAAATTTCATTTTTAATATAACCAAAAATCATGAAACTGAGTATATCATAATAAAACCATGCATTGCGAATCTCAAAACCATACTAAAATACAGTGAGAAAACTGTGTCACAACTGTATCAAAACATATCTAAGATAGCTGATCAACTCCCATGATAAAAACTGAAGTTGTGGTGTGTGCGATGCCATCATCCCGAGCTCTTCCCTTTGCTTGCGGAAGTACCTGAAACCAAAACTGAAACTGTAAGCACGAAGCTTAGTGAGCTCCCCCAAACTACCACATACCACACAATAACATATAAAGCACATACTGAGCCTTGCCCACTGCATCAGACCGAAGTCCGGCTAACCGGGGCCTTGCCCCCTACATCGGACCGAAGTCCGAAGCTGACTGGAACATCGGACCGAAGTCCGAAGCTGAATGGGACCTTCGTCCCCTACATCGAACCGAGTCCGAAGCTGACTAGGACATCAGACCGAAGTCCGAAGCTGACTAAGACATCGGACCGAAGTCCGAAGCTGGCTGGGACCTACGTCCCCTACATCGGACCGGAGTCCGAAGCTGACTGGACCTTTGTCCCCCACATCGGACCGAAGTCCGAAGCTGACGGAACATAGCATAAACATATCAACTGGCATAAACACATATATCCTGTCTCAACCACGAAGGCATCAAACATGCTACTACTACATCGGATCGAGGTCCGAAGCTGACTGCTAGCTAAACGGGCCGGCATTGTGGCCTTAGACCCGTTACTACTGGAAG